>NC_137168.1:0-746126 GCF_951394435.1 Stenella coeruleoalba
CTCATCCACCAGAGGGCAGACAGCAGAGGCAAGAAGAATGACAATCCTACAGCCTGTGGAACAAAAACTACATTCACAGAAAGATAGACAAGAAGAAAAGGCAGAGGGCTAGGTACCTGACAAAGGAAAAAGATAAACCCCCAGAAGTGGAGATAGGAAAAGTGGAGATAGGAAACCTTCCAGAAAGAGAAGTCAGAATAGTGATAGTGAAGATGATCCAGGACCTCAGAAAAAGAATGGAGGCAAAGATAGAGAAGATGCAAGAAATGTTTTACAAAGACCTAGAAGAATTAAAGAACAAGCAACTAGAAGAATTACAGAACAAACAAACAGAGATGAACAATACAATAACTGAAATGAAAAATACCATAGAAAGAATCAATAGCAGAATAACTGAGGCAGAAGAACAGATAAGTGACCTGGAAGACAGAATGGTGGAACTCACTGTCACAGAACAGAATAAAGAAAACAGAATGAAAAGAAATGAAGACAGCGTAAGGGACCTCTGGGACAACATTAAACACAACAACTTTTGCATTATAAGGTTCCCAGAAGGAGAAGAGAGAGAGAAAAGACCCAAGAAAATATTTGAAGAGATTATAGTCGAAAACTTCCCTAACATGGGAAAGGAAATAGCCATCCAAATCCAGGAAGCACAGAGAGTCCCAGGCAGGATAAACCCAAAGAGAAACAGGCCGAGAAACATAGTAATCAAACTGACAAAAATTAAAGATAAAGAAAAATCATTGAAAGCAACAAGGGGAAAACAACAAATAACATACAAGGGAACTCCCATAAGGTTAACAGCTGATTTCTCAGCAGAAACTCTACAGGCCAGAAGCGAGTAGCACGGTATACTTAAAGAGATGAAAGGGAAGAACCTACAACAAAGATTGCTCTAGCCAGCAAAGATCTCATTCAGACTCAACAGAGAAATCGAAAGCTTTACAGACAATCAAAACCTAAGACAATTCAGCACCACCAAACGAGCTCTACAACAAATGCTAAAGGAACTTCTCTAAGTGGGAAACACATGAGAAGAAAAGGACCTACAAAAACAAACCTATAAAAATTAAGAAAATGGAAATAGGAACATACATATTGATAATTACCTTAAAAGTAAATGGATTAAATGCTCCATCCAAAAGACACAGGCTCACTGAATGGATACAAAATAAGACCCATATATATGCTGTCTACAAGAGACCCACTTCAGACCTAGAGATACATACAGACTGAAAGTGAGGGGATGGAAAAAGATATTCCATGCAAATGAAAATCAAAAGAAAGCTGGAGTAGCAATACTCATATCAGACAAAATAGACTTTAAAGAATGTTGCAAGAGACAAGGAAGGACACTACATAATGTACAAGGGATCAATCCAAGAAGAAGATATAATAATTATAAATATATATGCACCCAACATAGGAGCACCTCAATACATAAGGCAACTGCTAACAGCTATAAAAGAGGAAATTGACAGTAACACAGTCATAATGGGGGACTTTAACACCTCACTTACACAAATGGACAGATCATCTTCACTATCACTATTCTGAATTCTCTTTCTGGACGGTTTCCTATCTCCACTTGTTTTTCTGGGGATTTATCTTTTTCCTTTGTCAGGTACCTAGCCCTCTGCCTTTTCTTCTTGTCTATCTTTCTGTGAATGTAGTTTTTGTTCCACAGGCTGTAGGATTGTCATTCTTCTTGCCTCTGCTGTCTGCCCTCTGGTGGATGAGGCTATCTAAGAGGCTTGTGCAAGCTTCCTGTTGGGAAGAACTGGTGGTGGGTAGAGCTGGGTGTTGCTCTGGTAGGCAAAGCTCAGTGAAACTTTAATCCACTTGTCTGCTGATGGGTGGGCCTGGGTTCCCTCCCTGTTGGTTGTTTGTCCTGAGGCGACCCAGCACTGGAGCTTACCTGGGCTCTTTGGTGGGGCTAATGGTGGACCCTGGGAGGGCTCATGCCAAGGAGAACTCCCTAGAACCTCCGCCACCAGCGTCCCTGTCCCCAGGGTGATCCAAAGCCACCCCCTGCCTCTGCAGGACACCTTCCATCACCAGCAGGTATGTCTGGTTCAGTCTCCTATGGGGTCACTGCTCCTTCCCCTAGGTCCCGATGCACACACTATTTTGTGGGTGCCTTCCAAGAGTGGAGTCTCTGTTTCCCCCAGTCCTGTCAAAGTCCTGCAAACATAGTCCGCTGACCTTTAATGACTGATTCTCTAGGAATTCCTCCACCCATTGCCAGATCCCCAGGTTGGGAGGCCTGACGTGGGGTTCAGAACCTTCACTCCAGTGGGTGGACTTCTGTGGTGTAAGTGTTCTCCAGTTTGTGAGTCACCCACCCAACGGTTATGGGGTTTGATTTTATTGTGATTGCTCCCCTCTTACCATCTGATTGTGGCTTCTCCTTTGTCTTTGGATGTGGAGTATCTTTCTTGGTGATTTCCAGTGTCTTCCTGTCAATGATTGTTCAGCACTTAGTTGTGATTCCAGTGCTCTCGCAAGAGGGAGTGAGTGCATGTCCTTCTACTCCACCATCTTGAACCAGTCTCCCTAAAAATCTTATATGTCCTGGAACAGTGATATCAGTCATCATTCTAGTGATTATCTTGAAAGGTAGTATGTCACCAAACTACCCAAGTTTCTTGTCAATTGCACTGTAATCGCAACCTTAACCCCACCATTTTTTCTCGTTGTTTATAGACAATCATTGTTTTACTCTGATGCTTTTATAAAACAAAGATCTTCAGGAAGAGTCATAAAAAGGACTTTTTGACAAATGTAAATTTCTGATGACTTTTAAATCATACCCCTAACCGGGTAAGAAATTATAAACCTCTAATGGAAAACATGAGGACTTCATTCAGATCAACAGAATCAGTTACATCGGACTGAATTAACTGATAAATATAATTTATAATTTCATGACTTCTTCTGAAATATACTTGCTTTTAATTCTTTGTTTTCCAGAAAAACCTTTCCTCTCATGCTGGGAGCTACAAGTTGATAAAGTATACCTTTGTAAACAAAAAGGAAACATTTATCTTTTTATCTCTGAGTGATCCTTCCAGAATTAGGCTTCTCCAGCTGGCTCCCCTGTGGAACTGATGGCTTATTAGGACCAGATTACAAGTAGTTATGGTAGTTTTTGTTTTACTTTGTTCTCTCTTTTTGTTTTTAAATTAATTATACTTCACGCCCCTCTCTGCTTCACTGTGACTTTATTAATGTCACTAGCCGGATTACTTATATCCTGTCTGTTTTACAAGATTGTTGTCTCTTATGTGGCCCAAAGTGTAGCCAGGTCTCTGACAAAATTAATGATGGCTAAGTCCTGAGGCTGTGGCTCATATATGTAACTCTACATAGAATAACTGTAATAGTGCATCTCTAGGTATACGAACAAGCAACGAAGGAAAACATTTTCTGGATCATAGCAGACTAGTAAGACAGGCCATCGAGAGAATTTTAGATTATCAGTAGACCCTGATTCAAAAATCAATACCTTGAGTGACCTCTCAACAGTATTGAATAAAACATAATGCTTAACTTTTTTTTTTTTTCCAGTTGACAATTAGAACGAATACAAGAGTATGAAAAGAGAGAAAAGAGGAGGGTGAAAGAGGTAGATAGAATGAGGTTTGCTTCATATGTCAGGTGTGGAAACACATAAATTGCCTACTTTTAAACTTTTACATTTAAAAGACACATAAACATATGTATATATGTTTATATACATCACTTGTCCTTAAAAAGAAAAGAAAAGAAAAGAAAAGTGATCATGTTTGGCTGAAATAGAAACCAAGAAGCAAAACTACAACATCCTCACAAATCAAAAAGTTTCATAGACAATTCAATTTCCCAATTTTCTATTCAGAAATCCAGCCACACAGTGTGATTTGTTTTGCTAGTCATCAGTCTCGGATTACTGTTTTAGATGATTTCTAACCACATTTCAAGCAAGTTACTGAGAAATAAAATATTGCCTGCCATATCAGTAAACAAAGGATGCCACAGTCCTCAGTGACTGCAGCCACCTCTGACATTGAGTGGTGAGCCCTGAGGGAACTCAGGAAGGAAACAAAGAATACCTGCCAAGTAGCAGTCATCAGACTGCAGCCACTCCCCACAGTGAGCCCTGAGGAAACTCAGGACATGAAAACACAGGATCCTGGCCCCAGATAACGGAAGTGCATATCAAATGAATGATTTCAGTGAGCCCACAGTCTTGCAACTTCTCATACATAAAAAAGTGCTATATTCCTTAACTTGAGATATCTAGTTTTCTTCTATTAAGGGTAATCTTTTGTTCCTACTACCTGCACTTTGTTGCAAAACTCTTATATATCCTGGCTTCTCCCTTGCCTCCTCAGAGCAGTTTTCTCCAGGTTACTTGAGATGCTGCCTCCTGGGCTTGAAGTCCTTAGTATGTCTTCCAAATAAAATATAACTCTCAACTTTTAGGTTGTACGTTTATTTTTTATTTTGTGGCCAGGCTGAGCGGCTTGCAAGATCTCAGTTCCCTGACCAGGGATTGAACCTGGGGTGATGGCAGTGAAAGCACTGTGTCCTAACCCCTGGACCACCAGGGGACTCCCTAGGTTGTATGGTTATATTTTAGTCAACAATGTAATCACCAGATAATATAAATTTTTGTTGTTGTTGTTATCAGATACCTGCTGCAGTGGCAGCATAAAGACTAGTTCACAAACAAGCAACATTTTCTTGTTAAGCTACTGAAACCAATGTCTTTGAAACAAGGCCAAAGCAAGGATTCACATTATATCCACTAATAATTACTTCAGTACTGCTTTCAAAGTTGAAAGATAAAACAGGATAAGTGCAAATATAGGGCCAAAATAGGGAAAGTATCTGTGAAATCTATTTCAGCTAAAGGATGCTATCTTTCATGTATAAAGCACTAGACAAAATGAAAAGAAAAGAAAAAAAGTCCTCAGCAGAAAACTGAGAAATACTCATAAGCGTTGACCAATTATTGGAGTATTAAATAAATTATTTCAAAAAAGTAGAAGCTGAATGAAAGTAGTTTCTGATCTTAATAAAGTGAGAAAAAAATAATGTGTGCAAAGTACAATGGAACACTTCCATGGAATATCTTTAACAAATTTTCCTTAAAGTAGTTTTTGGTCAAACAGCTGCTTGGTTCGCTTGAGAACTGAAGCTATAACTGACCTTGACAGAAACAGAAGGGAGATATGAAACAGAGGGGAGATCAAAAGTGTCCTTCATTTTATAGAAAAGCACAAGCTAAGACAAACAACATCTGAGCTGATTAGAGGGATTAAAAAGAGTAGGTCATACTTGTGCATCAGAAGTTAAATGAAGGGAGTGAGGCCACCTGTATGTTTCAAGGTAGAAAGGAGGACTGCATTGTAATCAGTTTCCTTTTTACATATTTTAGACCTGGCTAGCAGAGGTATGCCTTTTTAATACCATAAGTTACAACTGATATGGGAAAATGCTTTGGGCTATGCCCACTTTTTAGGCAATCTCCTATATTTTGGAAATGTCAAAACGGTAAACTAAAAGAAAGTGTTTGAGGCTAGAGAAGAAACCAAGCAGCATTATTTTATCGTTGTAAACTAAATATAGTGGATCTGTATTAGTAAGTTTCTCTTTTTCCGGTAGTTTCTTTTTCTGCCCTACCCGCCCCCTCCCCCCCCCCCACCCCCACCCTGACCCCAGATTAATTAGGAAGCCACTGGAAAGGAGACAGCAATGAAATCGATCATGTTTAAGGGAATCTATGCGGTTTACTTGATTAAAGTCTTGGAACAATGAAATAACTGAGCATTGATTTGTATCTAACACATTCAAAGCATATTTCATTTCAGTTCTTTAAATCCAGGCCATAAGTATTTTAAGAATCCAGCAGGATTTAAAAAGCAAACAAACAAAGGAGCAAATAAATAAACAGAACTTTTGACTCTAAAGTTCCAAAGGAAATTAGCTATTTATAAAAAATTTTAAAACCCATAAATTTAGTATTATTCTATTTAATCTTTTCATTTACTTCATAAGTGTCCTTTGATGCACAAATATTTTAACACTGGCTGCTGTGTACTTTACGTACTTTTTTCTTTTGTTGTGTCTTATGTATCATTAGGCTTTAAAACAAACAAAGCTCACAGACAAATTGCAAAGGAAATGGACACATAAGTGGATTTAGATTAGTAAACTCCAACTTGTTTAAGATTTGCAGGGGAGTTATCTTTTAACTACATATATTCATATTTTGATGGGAAGGTCCTGATACATTTAGAGGAAATAAATGGAGTAGCATCCATGTAAGTTTCCTTGTATCCACACCTTAATTTGAAGATGTTCTAATTTTGGGGGCTGGGGGGTGGAGTAGGAGATGGGGGGTGGCGAGGAAGGAAATATATAATTATTAATGTAAAAATTTGTGGGTTTTATTGTGTAAACACTGTTGAGCTGTGTTTCCATTCACCATAGAAATTAAAATGAGAGCTACACAGGGGGTATTAAACTCATGAGAATGAAGTGCATATCGGTACTACTCCAAGTACAGATGATTTCACTGAAATAATCTCAGTTATCATTTTCAGTTCTCATCATTTTTATTCTAATTTGAGAAGGAAGTCTATATGAAATTACTTGAATCTAATATCTCTTGAGCATTTTTATATTCTAGAACAGTAATCCCGCCAAAAGATAAAATGAGTTTGTTTGTTTGTTTTGTGAACTTTGTTCTTAGTAAATCCTGTTTGGATTTAATATTGGCAGGACCATATCACTTCCTACAACTTAGCTTCTGGGTCTGATTGAGGAAAACATATTTAACTGTTGAGACATAGTCAGGAATGAATAGGAAAGGTGGTAGTCATTTAACACAATAGTGCCTTAAACTTTTCTTTAATGAATATGGGGAATGCGGGTGGTATCCCAGCTACCCAAGAGTTCAGGGGAGCATGTTTTCACTCTCTGGCATAAAGGCACAATATTGTAAGGACTGTTAAATATTGTACCTGGGCATAGCGAGTGAGTATCAGCCTTGCTTCTGAGATCAAAATGAGGTGAAACATTAAAAATGCACTCAAAGAAACAAACATGATATCATATTACCGAGGTGGACCATGCCTCTCTCTCTCCATCCTCTTTCCTGCATTCTTGCACGAAAAATCATTACTTTAGAGACTCTTGTTTTTTTTTTTTTTTTTTAAAGTGGATTACCAGTTCTCTTTCCTTCTCCAAGCTTGGAGCTATTTTCACTCCTTTTGTTAATTGAAGCATTGAGGAAATATTTCAAGAACCTAATACATGCCGGGCCCTGTTCTAGGAGCTGGAGGTCTAAAAGCACTGAAATCTCTTTTTTTAAATTTAAATATTCTTGCCACCGTTCCTCCAAAAAACTCTTCCCCAACCCTTTATGTAATTATATTCATACCTGTGAGGTCCTGTTTTTCTTCTTTTTCATTGTGGTTAAATATACATAACGTTCATTTTAATCATTTAAATGGTACAATTCAGTACTTAAGTACATTCATAATGCTGTGCAACTGTCACCTGTATCTAGTTCCAGAATATTTCATCACTCCGGAAGGAAACCCTGCACCTGGTAAGAGTTACTCTCCATGCCCGCTCCCTCTTATTGAGTCCTGGGCAACCATCACTAATTTGGTTCCTGTCTCTGCATTTGCCTCCTCTGGGGATTTCATATAAATGGAATATTCCAGTATCTGGCCTCTGGTGTCTGCCGTTTTTCACAAAGGTTGATGTTTTCAAGGTTCCTCCACATTGCAGAATGTATCCCTCTTTGCTTTTTAATTTCAATTTTGAAATGGTATATATTCTTTTCTCACATGTTAAACAATTTCCAACTTTACAAAATCTGCTTTTGAGTATGAGTGCAATTTAAACATTTGATTCTGTAGTAAGATGCCTGTTTCAAATTGGACCAGGTAACAATATTTTCACATTTTATTTTGATCTTGAATACTAAACTTTGATGACAGGATACAGATTATGGGATTTAGATATGTCTTTTGGTTAAGTTAATTTTTGTTTGGAGTTTCTATTATTCATTGTATCAGATGTCTTATTGCTTAAATCACATTTGGTTATGCAGATTTTTTGCATGTAATGCAGGGATCATTTAAGTTTTATTTTCTTAGGAATTTTGGCATCACTCTTTGGCAGTCTCAGTGAGATTTTTTTTATTTTAATTTTTCATAGGTTATGTCCTGTGCAGTCTATAATTTTTACTCCCATTTTCCAAATACAGTTTTAAAACTTGTGTCGGGGAAGATTTCTCCTATTTTATTACATGCAAATATTTTATCAAAACTCCCAATTTTGCCTTAAGGATTTATTTGGAGCAGGTATTCACTTATTTCACTTTGTAAAGTATGACTTTTAAATTTTGTCCTAGGTTTGACCTAGAATATAAAAGACGACGACAAATTGATAGCTATAATTTAGAAACTTAGATTTCTAAAACATTGTTCTTTTTTGTTTTGTTTAGTTTTGATCATCCGTTATGTAAAAGTGCAGTAGAGAATGACAAGTATACTTCTGTATAGCCTACCCTCTCAAACCACCCCCCACCCCCCCCACCCCCCCACCCCCGCCAAAACAAAAACCCAGTCCCTTTTAAGTGTTACATTAACACGACGGAACTGCTTGGGTTCCAAGGTCATTTGTTTTTCTTCAATGGAACATTTTTTATATTTAATTGTTTCTAAGATTGCCTATTAAATAGGTTTTAGTATATATTAGCATTCCGATCATCGTCAGCATAGATAATAGAATTCCGAGTTACTTGCCACTGGAATACTGATATAGAATTTTCAATTGTACTTTAGGTAGAAGTGAAGAAACAAGGATCATGATTAGCGTGAATTCAGTATCCTGTGTGTTCTAATGGCTAACAGGTTCAGGTTGTCTTTAAGCTTTGTGTTTAAGATAATACTCACTTACATTCATAACGATAAAAAATTCATTAGTATCTCTGCTGCACCTTCATCCTTTGCATTAAGGGGATAATAAAATAGCTTTATAATGACAAAGTTTGTATTTTAAAGCAGGTGTTTTAGCACCTTCAGCGGTTTTGATTAGATATAAACAAAGCAGAAAGCAGAGCGTTACAATCGTATTAAATAGTTTCCCTTGAGAATAGGTAGGTTGGCTGGGCGGGCTTTGGCTGAGGGCCGGGGGCGGTATTGAGGGGAGGTGTTGGGGGCGGAGAGGTACGTATTTCACTGCAAAAGCTGTAGTCAGTCAGTGCCTAGTAGAAATAACCCTTGAATAGCAAGATAATTTTCGTAATACTTGCACCTTCGAATTTTGATTCCTCACCCTTTTTAAACGGTGCAATCATACGCTTGTGCCATGTTCAGAACTGTGAACGGTGAGGATTACAGCCCAGCGGTACAGCAACGAAATATCCTCGACTTTGGGAAAGCACATTCCCTACTGTGGACGGACAACGGTAGCGCGAATGATCGGTGTGAAACCGGAGGAAATTGTAGAGAGAGCGGCCAGGACCGCGTCAAGCGACCCATGAACGCTTTCATTGTGTGGTCTCGTGATCAAAGGCGAAAGGTGGCTCTAGAGAATCCCCAAATGCAAAACTCAGAGATCAGTAAGCGCCTGGGATACGACTGGAAAATGCTTACAGAAGCCGAAAAGCAGCCATTCTTCGAGGAGGCACAGAGACTACGAGCCATGCACCGAGACAAATACCCGGGCTATAAATATCGACCTCGTCGGAAGGCCAAAGAGGCCACAGAAATCGCTTCCCGCAGACTCTTCAGTACTGTGCAGCCGAATGCACATAGAGGAGACGTTGTACCCCTTCCCATCCAAGGACGGTTGCGCCAAGGCCACACGTTCACGAATGGAAAGCCGGTTAAGCCACTCACAGCCCACGAACATAAGCAGCTCACTCCTGCCACAGGAGCATCGCAGCAGCTGGACAAGCCTGCGCCACAATAGGGTAACACAGGCTACGCAGACCTGCGGACGTCCCCTTTTACTATAGTTCAGAGCCCGAACTTTCTCACGTTTATTTTCGATGCTGGTTTCCTTACTCTCGCTATCAAAAGCCCTATTCATCTCAATTTTACTATTATTTCACCTGTGACTTAATTTCAAAATAAGTCACATAAACATGTTTAACATATAAAGAATTAGGACCTTACAATATGACTGAACCTTTGTTTATGACTGCTTGAAAGAATACTAACTATTAAGAAAGTATCTTAACAGCACTGAAACTGCTTGAATTCAAAGGCCATCTGTTTTTCCTATCGGTGGAAATATTTTCATATCTAATTTTAGTTGTTCCCGAGATTGGCCATTAGATAGGTGTTCGTATATGATAGTAGTCCGGTAATCGTCAGCATAGACAATAGAATTCTCACTCTTTATTTTAAATACTGTAACTCAAAACTATAGTGCTTCGAGAAACACTCACGGATTTATGGTATAGGGAAAAAATGTCGCACTTCGATGGAAATCTTCCTAACTCCTAAACCAGTCCCTAATTAGTGAATACATATGTACATTCTATCTTCTTTGACAGTTTATGTTGGGTCCTATTCCCGTTGTGGAAAAACCAGTTTTGCTGCCATTTGCAACTCAATTCCTTCAGTCCGCACCAACTCTGCACGCTTCGACCTCTATTTTGAACCAATTATAACGTCTATCGGGTAAAAAGAAATCTTTAATTAGCTCCTATGGGACTCACGGTTTCGCCTCTTTTCCGAAGTTTTTCTTTTAACAATGGCAAGGTACTTGTTTCTATTGCCGCTTAACTATTACGTTCCTGCAAGGAAGAGAGAGGGAGAGAGCGAGGGAAGGAGGGAGAGAGAAGGAGAGGGAGAGAGAGAGAGGGAGGGAGAGGGGGGAGAAAGAGGGGGAGAGAGAGAGGTATCATGTCGAGGATATGAACCATTCAGATTATGGCGGTGAGGTGGGCGATGGGAGGAGGGAGCCCCCCGTCTGGTTAACCTGATGAGATGTCAGTGAAAATATAAGTCAAAGGCATTATAAAATTTGCATACAGGCTAAAGTAGAAAACCTGGCAGTTTGCAAAGAAAAGCATCACTTTTTGGAATAAAAATAAGCCGATGGTCAATACGTATCACATCATATGATATATATCAAAGTCGACTTTCCAATACATATATTCCAAACCTTTAAAAAATACCTCAAACAATAAAACTCAAAACACGAAAATAGTATGTATTAGAATGAAATGTCAGGTTTTTGAAAGAAAGTTCAGGGTAAAAAGGGAGTTATCTTCAAAGACTGACTTGTTCCAGAAACAGTATTTCTTAATCGGAGATTCATGCAGCCCAAATGAGAACTGTACGTTGTAATAACCTTTTAAACAACTGCCTAAACTACCTTGTATTTTAAAATATTTTACATACATTTTCACGTATTTGTGCTTTATGTTTAACACCTCTCTTTCCACGTGTTCAGAAATAACCTCCACTATGACCTTCATCAAAATAGGTTATTTTTCCCTTTCTTGAACCTCAAATAAATGAAAATATAAAATATTATGTCCAGTTTCTTTTGTTTAATATAATGTCGGTCACATGCAGTTGGTTTGCTTTAGAAATTACTGTGTATATTTCATTTTATTTTATTTTTATGGACATGTAATGTCCATAAAAACTTCTGGTTTTAGTCATTACAGATATGACATCCTTAGTACATTTGTATACATGTCCATGAGAGAGTATTTACATGAATATCTTCCGAGAATATACCTAGGAAATAAACGGATGCTTTTGCATATTTTTTGCAAGTGTTTGTTTTAGCAAGTATTGATAAGAAGTATTCTTATATTTATAATGAATATTTGCCATATTTTAAAATGCCAACATTTAAAAAAACATTTAATGGTATGAAGTAATAGCATGGCCTCCAGATGCAACCTGGATCTGACTCCTTTCTTTGCCATTTACCAGACCTGACATTGAACTATTTCCTTTACATGTCTGGCCCTCACCTTTAGGTTTCTTCACCTTTAGGTAGCAGTAATAATAAAAATTAATGGTAATAATAAGAATAATAAACAAAAATAAAAGAACAGCTACAAAAACAAAGCCAACCCCATTGGGCTGCAGGGAAGACTCTATAAGTGAAGGTGTATGCTGGTTCAGTGAGTAAAAGTATATAAAGTATTAAAAACAAAACTAAAGATTATTAAAAAACTAGTTGGTAATGATAATAATGATAACAAAATAACAAGAACAAAACACACCCGCTGAGATACTATGAAGACTAAATAAGTGAAGGTATATAGTATGCTGGGAGTGAAAATACACATAGTTCTTAGAACAGAGGTAAGCACTGGTAACAAACTAACAACTGATGATAGTAATAATAACAAAATATCAGTGACAACCTACCTCAGTGGGATACAGAGAGGACTAAATTACTTAAAGATGTATAGGCTTCAAGGAGTAAATGTATTTCAAGTACTTAGAACAGATGCAGGCATTGGCAAAGAACTAAATAGTAAAAATAATAACCAAAAATAAAAAGAACAAAAAATCTCCTACTTCACTGAGGTGCTGTGAAGACTGAAGAAACTAAGGGGCATAAAGATGTAGAGTAAATATATTTAACATACTTAGAGGTCGACATTATTACAGTACTATTAATAGTAATGGTGACGATGACAGTGATAATGATAATAATAATGACAACAACAACAAAACCTCCTCACTGGGATGCTATGAGACTAAATAAGTAAAGGTATATAAGATTCAAGGAGTAAATATGCAAAATACTTAGAACAGAGGATGGCATTAGTAAAGAAGTAATTAGTAATAATTGCAAAAATTAATAATAACAAAAAACAACCAAACCTACTTCAGTGGGACGCTGGGAAAACTAAATACATTAAAGTATATATGATTCAAAGCTAGAGGCTAGAGGCTCAGATTTTTAAAGAACTAACTAATAGTAATACTTAAAAAACAATGATACCACTGGGATGCTGTGAAGATTAAATAAGTTCAGGTGTACAGGGTGCGATGAGTAAAGGTACACAATGTACTAAGAACAGAGGTCAGCATTGGTAGAGAACTAACCAATAATAACAATAGCAATAGTAATAATAATAATAGTACTAAGATAACAACAAAACATACTTCAGTGGTATGCTGTGAACACTAAAGAAATTAAGATGAGTAGGATTCAATGCATAAATGTATATAAAGTAGTAAGAACAGAGGTCAAGATTAGCAAAGGCTAAGTTGTAATGAAATCATGATGATGATAAAGAAAACCTACTACATGGGTGCTGTGAAGTCTACGTGAGTGTGTAGAGGAGTCAATGAATAAGTGTATTGAAGTACGTAGAACAGAGCTTGGCATTAATAAAACACTAACTAGTAACAACAACAATAATAGTAATACATAATGAAAACAAACAAAAATATATCATTGGGATACTATGAAAGATTTAGTAAGTTAAGGCATATAGGGACTGAATGAATAAACGTGTCTAAAGAACTTAGAAAAGAGGATGGCATTAGTAAAAAGACAAGTAATAATAATAAGGACTATTAATAATAAAAATACAAATAACATAATACCTACCTCACTCATTGAATATGTTAAAGTGTATAGGACTGAATGAGTTAATATATCAAACTACTTAGAAAAGAGGTCAGCATTAGTAAAGAACTAACTAGTAATAGTAAACAATAATAATAATATAACCAAAAACAAAACAAAACAAAACCTACCTATCTGGGATGCTGTGGAGACTAAATTAGTTAAGGTGTGTAGGATTCAATAGGTAAATGTACCCAAAGGGCTTACAACAGAGTCTGGCATTAGTAAAGAACAAAGTGGTAATAACGACAACAACAACAACAACAATTATAACAACAAAACATACCTCAATGGTATTTTGTAAAGATTAAAGACTATAGCATTCCAGGATTATAGAATTTGATAAATGTATTGAAGTAGTTAAAGACAAGCATTAATTTAAAAAAAAACTAACTAAATTAATGCATATAGAAATGAATGAATAAATATTTATAAAGTACTAGAACAGATGTCAATTTTCTAAAGAGCTAACATATATATATATATATATATATATATATATAATAATAAAATAACAACATCAAGGCTTCCCTGGTGGCGCAGTGGTTGGGAGTCCGCCTGCCGATGCAGCGGACGTGGGTTCGTGCCCCGGTCCGGGAGGATCCCACGTGCCATGGAGCGGCTGGGCCCGTGGGCCATGGCCGCTGAGCCTGCGTGTCCAGAGCCTGTGCATCCGAAGCCTGTGCTCCACAACGGGAGAGGCCGCAGCAGTGAGAGGCCCACATACCGCAAAAAAAAACACAAAAAAAACAACATCAAAACCTACCTCACTGGCATACTGTAAAGACTAAATAAGTTAAGGTTTATAGGATTCAAACCGTAAATATATGAAAGTAATAAAGAACTAACTATAAAGAATAATAACAAATTATTACTGATAACAATAAAATAACAATAAAACCTACTGTGTGAGATCTGTGACAACTAAGTAAGGTGTATAGGGCTGAATGAGTAAATGTATGCACAGCACTTTCAACAGAGGTCAGCACTAATAAAAACCAACTGGCAATAAAAATAATAAAACAAAAATAATAAAAAACAACAAACTCTACTTCACTGGGATGCTGTGAAGAGTAAATAAGCTAAGGTGTATAAGAGTGATTGAATGAGTCCATCTATATAAGTACTTAGAACAGAGGTAGGCATCAGTAAAGAACTGACTGGTAATATTAGTTTTCATTATTAATAAGAAGAAAGAAGAACAATAGCAAAACCTTCCTAACTGGAATCTGTGAAAACAAAATATTTTAAAGTGTATAGGAGTCAATGAATAAATGTATACTAAGTACTTAGAATAGAGATCAGCATTAATAAAGAATTCCCCAGTAACAATAATAATAATATAACAACAACAAAACCTACCTCAGTGGGATACTTTGAAGATTAAAAAGTTTACGTGGATAAGGGCTCAATGAGTAAGTGCATGTAACATACATAGAAGTCGTCTACCTTACTAAGGAACTAACTAGTAATAATGATTGCGATTAATAATATGAAAAAACAAAAAGGAAACTACCTTAACCCTAGGCCGTGAAGACTAAATAAATTAAAGTACCTAAATTCAATGAGTAAATTTACATAAAGTACATAGAACAGAGATCGACATTATTAAAATTAACTAGTAATAATAACAATAATAGTGATAAATAAAAACAAAACCTATGTCACTGGGATACTGTAAAGTCTAAATAAGTTAAGGTGTATAATTCAATGATTAAATGTTTATAGCATATCAAGTCAGAGTTCAGGTTTACTAAAGGACTAACTGGTAATAATTTTAATGAAAATGGTATAATAATAATAACAAAAGGAAGAAAAAAACCACATCACTGGGATGCTCCAGAGGCTAAATAAGTTAAGGTATATGAGGATTTAATGAGGAAGTGTATATAAAGTGATTAGATGGAGGCTGGCGTTATCAAAGAACAAGCTAGTATTAATAATAATAAAATGACAAAAACAAAAGAAAAACTTACCTCTCTGGGATAGTGTAAAGGCTACATAACTTAAGGTGTACAAAGGTTCAAACAGTAAATTATATAAAGTACCTAGGACAAGGTCGACATTTACAAGAACTAAGTATTAATATTGATAATTGTAAGAAAGACAGTGGAGGTGGGTCTCCAAGATGGTGGAGGAGTGAGATGTGGAGATCACCTTCCTCCCCACAAATACATCAAAACTACATCTACACGGGGAACAACTCCTACAGAACACCTACTGGACGCTGGCAGAAGACCTCAGACTTCCCAAAAGGCAAGAAACTCCCCATGTACTTGGGTAGGGCAAAAGAAAAAAGGAAAAACAGAGAAAAAAGAATAGGGATGGGACCTACGCCACGGGGAGGGAGCAGTGAAGGAGGAAAAGTTTCCACACACTAGGAAGCCCTTCACTGGCGGAGATGGGGGAAGCTTCGGAACCTCGGAGGAGAATACAACAACAGGGTTGTAGAGGGCAAAGTGGAGAGATTCCGGCACAGAGGATTGGTGCCGACCAGCACTCACCAGCCTGAGAGGCTTGTCTGCTCACCCACCAGGGTGGATGGTGGCTGGGAGCTGAGGCTCGGGCTTTAGAGGTCAGATCCCAGGCAGAGGACTGGGGTTGGCTGCGTGAACAAAGCCTGAAGGGAGATAGTGCATCACAGCTAGCCATGAGGGAGTCTGAGAAAAAGTCTGGATCTAAGAGTCCAGCCCTAAGGGCCAAGAGACCATTGTTTCAAGGTGTGCGAGGAGAGGGGATTCCTTCCCTGTCTGCCCACAGAAGGCAGAGCACTGCCTAAACCAGCTCGAGAGATGGGTGCGTGCTGCGGCTACCAGCGCGGACGCCAGAGACGGGCATGAGACACTAAGGTTGCTGCTGCAGCCACCAAGAAGCCTGTGTCCTAGTACAGGTCACTATCCACACCTCCTCTCCCGGGAGCATGTGCAGACCACCACTGCCAGGGTCCCGTGATCCAGAGACAACTTCCCCGGGAGAACACACGGCGTGCCTCAGGCTGGTGCAAAGACACCACAATCTCCACTGCCGCAGGCTCGTCCCGCATTCCAATTATGTCTACTCTACCCCACCCTCCCCCCAGCCTGAATGAGCCAGAGCCCCCTAATCAGCCACCGCTTTAACTCCATCCTTTCTGCATAGGAACAGAAGCCTGAGGGCAACCTACACACAGAAGTGGGGCCAAAACCAAAGCTGAACCCCAGGAGCTGTGAGAACAAAGAAGAGAAAGGGAAATTTCTCCAGGCAGCCTCAGGAGCAGCGGACTAAATCCCCACAATCAACTTGAGGTACCCTGCATCTGTGGAATATCTGAAGAGACAAAAAATCATCCCAAATTGAGGAGGTGGACTTTAGGAACAACGGTAGACTTGGGGTTTGCTGTCTGCGACTGACTTGTTCCTGATTTTTATGTTTAACTTAGTATAGATTTTAGTGCTTGTTATCATTGGTGAATTTGTTTTGTTGCTCTCTCCTTCTTCTTTTAATTACTCTTTAATTTTAATATTTTAATTATTTAATTTATTTATTTATTATCATTTTTTCTTTCCTTTTTTCCCACTTTTCCTCTGAGCCGTGAGGCTGACAGCGTCTTGGGGCTCTGGCCAGGTGTCAGGCCTGAGCCTCTGAGGTGGGAGAGCTGAGTTCAGGACATTGGACCACCAGAGACTTCCCAGCCCTAAATAATATCAATTGGCAAGAGCTCTCCCACAGATCTCCATCTCAACATTAAGACCCAGCTCCACCCAATGGCCAAAAGGCTCCAGTGATGGATGCCCCATGACAAACAACTAGCAAGACAGGAACACAACCCCAGTCATTAGCAGAGAGCCTGCCTAAAATCATACTAAGTTCACAGACACCCTAAAACACGCCACAGGATGCAGCCCTACCCACAAGAAAGACAAGATCCAGCCCCACCCACCTGAACACAGGCACCAGTCCCCTCCACCAAAATGCCTACACAAGCCACTGAAACAAACTTACCCACAGGGACAGACACCAAAAACAACGGGAACGACGAACCTGCAGCCTGCGGAAAGGAGACCCCATATTCTCCATAGTTCTCTTACTATGGAGAACAGTATGGAGGTTCCTTAAAAAACTACAAATAGAACTACCATATGACCCAGCAATCCCACTGCTGGGCATATACCCTGAGAAATCCATAACTCAAAAAGAGTCATGTACCACAATGTTCATCGCAGCACTATTTATAATAGCCAGGACATGGAAGAAACATAAGTTTTCATCAACAGGAATGGGTAAAGAAGATGCAGCACTTATATATAATGGAATATTACTCAGCCATAAAACGAAACGAAATTGAGTTATTTGTAGTGGGTAGATAGAGCTATAGTCTGTCATACAGAGTGAAGTAATTCAGAAAGAGAAAACAATTACCATATGCTAACACGTATATATGGAATCTTAAAAAAAAAAAAGTTTCTGATGAACCTAGGGGCAAGACAGAAATGAAGACACAGATGTTGATAATAGACTTGAGGACATGTTATATCACACAGGGAGAACAGCTCGGTGCTTTGTGACCAACTAGAGGGGTGGAATAGGGAGGGTGGGAGGGAGACACAAGATGGAGGGGATATGGGGATATATGTATATATATAGCTGATTCACTTTGTTAAACAGCAGAAATTAACACAACATTTTAAAGCAACTATACTCCAACAAAGATATTAAAAAAGAAGAAAAGAAAAACAATGGCAAAAACCATCTACCTCAGTGGGTTGTTAGGAAGACTCAATATGTTATTAAGTTATTATTATTAATAATAAAAATAAACCATAAAAACAAAAAAAGCTACCTCACTTGGATGCTATGAAGACTACGTAAGTTCAGGTGTATAAGGATTCAGTGTGTAAATGTAAATAAATTACTTAGAGCAGTGGTCATGTATTAGTAAAGAACAAATGAGTAATAATAATACAAATAATTATAAAATAACAAAAAAATCTACCTCACTGGGATGACTGAGACTGTTAAGACTATCTATGTTTTGTTTTGTTTTTTAACATCTCTATTGGAGTATAATTGCTTTACAAAGTGAATCAGCTATACATATACATATATCCCCATATCCTCTCCTTCTTGCGTCTCCCTCCCTCCCACCCTCCCTATCTCACCCTTCTAGGTGGTCACAAAGCACTAAGCTGATCTCCCTGTGCCATGTGGCTGCTTCCCACTAGCTATCTATTTTACATTTGGTCGTGTATATGTGTCCATGCCACCCTCTCCCTTTGTCCCAGCTTACTCTTCCCCCCCTTTCCGTGTCCTCAAGTCCATTCTCTACATCTGCGTCTTTATTCCTGTCCAGCCCCTAGGTTCATCAGAACCTTTTTTTTCTTTTTTAATTTCATATATATGTGTCAGCATATGGTATTTGTTTTTCCCTTTCTGACTTACTTCACAGATCCTATGTCCATCCACTTCACTACAAATAACTCAGTTTTGTTTCTTTTTATGGCTGAGCAATATTCCATTGTATACATGGGCCACATCTTCTTTATCCATTAGAACCCCGAATTCCCAAAGCAATCTTGAGAAAGAAAAATGGAGCTGGAGGAATCAGGCTCCCTGACATCAGACTACACTAAAAAGACTAACTATGTTAAGGCATATAAAGATTCAATGAGTAAGTGTATTTAATGTACTTAGAAGAGTGGTTGATATTAGGAAAGAATTTACTAGTAATAATAATTATTAATAATACTAAAAATGCAACAACAAATCTTACTTGGGATGCTGAGAAGACTAAATATGTGAAGGTATATAAGGATCCAAATAGTAAGTGTATATAAACCACTTGTGTATAAAGTACAGAAGCAGACATTACTAAGGAGTGATTAGCAGTAAAATAGCAAGAACAGCATAACCTAGCTTTCTGGGAGGCTGTGAAGTGTAAATATGTGAAGGGTGTGTTTCGCCAAAAGTTTTACTTTCGTTTTAGCCTCAAAGGATTTGTTAACAAAAAACACTACTCATCACACAAATGAACAGTTTTAGCTCAATTTTAATAAGAAATCATCAAAAAAAGAAAGAAATATAAATGAGAGAGAGAAGTTAAATCATTTACATCACCAAATTGGGCTGACATCTACATCTAGACTCAAACAGTGCTGGTAAGTCCCAGAAACAGCAATCTGGAGTCCCAACTGGGAAAGGTCCCAAGCAGCGCGTTCACTCCATGGGTGAGACTTCAAATTGCAGTTTAGGGGAGTCCCCCTTATAATACCAGGTTGCAAACTGATATCATCAGTTTACATGCAAATATGCAGCTCTGGGTCTCTTCAAGAATGCTGTTTGCGGGCTTCCCTGGTGGCTCAGTGGTTGAGAGTCCGCCTGCCGATGCAGGGGACACAGGTTCGTGCCCTGGTCCGGGAAGATCCCACATGCTGCAGAGCGAAAAAAAAAAAAAAAAAAAAGAGAATGCTGTTTGCTTTACCTTGTGACTCACAATATTTTCCAGACCCTGGGGAACTGGCCAGGTTCTCAGGGCTCAAGAAATTCCAAGATGCACTCCGTTTCTTTATCTTAAGTGCTGCCAGACTTGCTTTGGGGGCTTATGAGCAAGCATGTAGTCCAGGCAATATCACACATTGGTCAGAGGCCTAGTATTGCCTCCAAAGCCTGAACAAGATTATTTCCATTTTAACTTTCTTAACAGTGCATAGGATTGAATGAGTAAACATAACAAAGTACTTAAAAAGGAGGTCAGCACTAGTAATGAATTAACTGGTAATAATAATAATAATCCCAATAATAATGTCAACTTAATAAAAGTGCAGAACATGAGAGTTGTGAGTCAAGTTTTATTTGGGGCAAAATGAGGACTCTGGCCTGGGAGACAGCATTTCAGATAATTCTAAGAAACTGCTACAAAGAGATAGGGGGGAAGGTCAGTACATATGTGATTTTGGTGTAGGGGGAGTACATGCAATCAAGCACTTTTTTTTTTTTTTTTTTGCAGAAGGCTTCTGCTAGTCACGAGGAACAGTTGTCACCATGAAGAATTTTAGTGTTTTTCTAGATACGAGGAGATACAAGAATTGGGCTCATTAAATCAGCTCCTGAAAATATCTAACTATCTGAAGACCAGTTCTACCTGTTTTTCCCAGAGCACAGAGGGCCTCATTTCAGCTCTCCACCCTGAACTCCTTTCAGGGGGTGGGGAAGGTCAGCAGTTGCAGAGCACATCATTCAATCCTTGTAGAGGTAGATGGCAAGTGCCAGGTTTTAGCTGACGGGGTCCCCTCATGGTCATAAATACAACCATGCTTTGAGAGACATTTCATGACCATATTGTCCCACAGTGATAGGAAGCCTCATTCCTAGCAAAGATTTTGCTGATAGGCCACCCAATGTGCTATTACTGGACTAGGTCTTTTAATAGTAACTAAAGACTCTGGACCACCTGTCTTACTAGTCTGTTATGCTCCAGGAAAATTCCCTCTTGTTGTATCTTCCCCTATCTAGAATCACAGTATTAACAATCATTGATCTCATATAAAACTAATTTGTTGGAAGCCATCCTGGAGTCCCTGCGCCATGACAAAGTCATGATGCAATCAAAGGCAGGACTGCAAAGCAGTACTGTGCCAGGACGGTAGACTACATCTCTATTGATTTGTTTGGTTGTGTTAAGCTTATATATGGAAACAGCACAAGGGGGATTTGTGCCCAGGGTTAGGAAAATGAGAAAAACTACTACCCCCCCTACTATTATTATCACAAAATGGAAAGTACCTATTCCAGCCCCAGGAAACTTGGAATGCTATACACAATCTGGAAATATAGGGATGTTCCTATGGAAAACACCCGCAATTGAACAACTGTGGCCCTACGAAGGGGTTGTTGATGACTTTGGTTTCATATGGGTCCACTATAAAGAAAGGTTAATATCCGGATGATAAACAGGAGTGTAGGAGGTATTGTGAGTGCTATGAGTGAAGTCAGGAACACAGGAACTGTAGGATATATTGTAAATATTTTTAAGGTACTATTTAAAAAACTTCCCCATGCAGAAAGAACACGAAGATTGCCCTTCTGTAATAAAGACTTACATAATAACTTGGTTTAACTACTAGAAAATAACCTGCAACTAATGAGAACTTGGGGAAATATCTTGATAGCACATCTAGGAACCATAGACAATTCTAAGGTAATCTTTTGAGGAAATCTTGTGGTCAAGGGTTTGAGGCCTAAGGCTAGACTATATTATGATAATTATGTTTTGATTATGTAAACCAAAAATATATAAGCTTGCTGAATAACAATAAAGTATGCTATTATCTGCCTGACTCCAGAGACAGTGTCAGTCTCCTTCTTTCTCCGTCGCTGAGGCTGTTCCTCCCTCAGGTACTCCTGGACTCGTTGGAGCTGGACTCCAACACATATTTTTGTCACAGGCTCAGTCACACACTTAGTAATGCAAAAAACAACAATCTTATAAAGCAGGCAAAATACAAATAAGATGGGTAGCAGCATTATTAAAGTCACAAGTGAGAATTAAGCCAAGAACTTCCATTAGATGTAGCCCAGAATATCCTCAGGTCATCTGACTTAGTCTGTTCTGTTCCAGACCTTATCTTTCAGGGAAATGACACATTGGCACTGTCCATAAGGCTCCCAGCCCAATTTCCTACTGTTAGTAGGCTGGTTATCCTTAGTATAATTTCATTGTTCCTAAGATAAGGGTGGGGGAGGGCTTAAAACTCAAATGACTATAGCCTGGTGTTAACCACATAAATCCATCCCCTAATTGTGGGAGGTTTTATTCCTTGGCTGAAATTTTGCTGTTGCTCTGACTGAGCTTGAGTTACTTTAGAAGAAAAGTTCTTTTAATGGCCAGGGTCAGAGTGGGTGTTGTTAATTGGCTAGGTGAGGGGATCCCATCTAGTAACATCAAGAGTAGTCTGAACAGGCCTATTTCTTCTAAAATAAATGTCCTAAGGGCCATCTAATTAGAACCTTGGAGTGGAGAAATCCACCAGGGTAATCCAGCAGTAGTAGACACAGGTAACTGGCCACAAACCCAACAATTTGATTGATTTTTAAAACCAGCATAGAGGATCGTGTCCATGATAAGAAAACATTTGATTTACATGCAAAGGTCCAAGAAATCAAGAAAACATTATAAATGGTCATACAAGTCAGGTCCAGCATCGTGGGCTAGCTGTCTGCCTCTGATGTCATCTTCTCTTCATCCTGGAGTGAGTGTAGTTTCCTCTGTTTGAGAATCATTTTAATTCAAGTTTGAGGTCAGCAGTCCTCTCTATAGATTAGTCCCGTTCAGGGGCCGTTTGTAATTGGAAATTAATTCAAGAGTCAATTCCCTTCAGTTTCCCTGTGCATAAGATAGAAAAGAGTACCTGATAAGGGTACTTCCATCTAGGTTGGAGATAGTCCTCTAAATTATGTCTTTTCCAGTATGCATAATCCCCTGGTTGGAGGTTGTGGGGCATCTGATCTTCATCTAAAGACAGATTACTGAGATAAGTTTCAGAAACAACTTAGAGTGTCCTTTTAATAATTCAAGTAAACTTTACATCCATATAACATAACAGCAAGGAATTATCCAGGAAGTGAGTCTTAGCAAATAAAGACCTCCACTAACAAGACTGGGATTTAACATTCATTGAAACATCTTTTCTTTCTGAAGTTACCCTCATTTCTACCAAATATAACCAAATTAAGACTAACTTGTTTGCGAAAATAATTCTGGTCTCAAAACCTTGGCCTGATAATTTATATAACTATACTTGATCATATAGGCTTTTTGCTTTGCTGAAACTTTTATATGGAGTCTCAGACTGAACTGTCAGAAGACCTCTCAGGGCTAGGAAAATCACACCAAGGGATTATCACAGATTTTACCTAACAGATCTAGGTGAATTCCTCCTTTTTTAAGGTCCCACAAATACCTTGAGCTTTCTGTAACTTTTTTAATTTAAAGCTGCTGGGAACCAGAGTTTACAATCTCTAGAGGGAGCAGATAGAGAAAAAAGATAAATGTTTCAATTCTGCTTACAGAGGTATAATTTACCAAATTACTGTAAGTCATAATTAGTTTAAGGGAAAAGTTTCCTTATACCTGGAAAACACAGATTTAAACCAGTAATTTTTCAGATAGAAACCATAAAAACTGTAACCGTATTCACCAGTTCACTCAGTCTTCTGTAACTAACTCTTTTTGTTAACAGTTTATGAAGCCATTAGGCTTCTCATTTGGATTCTATAATTTCTTACTCAGTTCAGCATTATGGTCTGAAAGTCAGAAACTTGTATTTATCCAAAAGTCCTTTTTATAAATCTTCTTGAAGAGGAAGCATTTTTGCAAAGGCAACAGAATAAAAACATAACTGTCTACAATGACAAAAGACTTAAGAAGGCACATTTAAATCTAACTGCAGTGCAACTGACATAGAAACTTAGTTACTGCTGTGACATACAACATTTGTAGATAATAGCTAGAATTATGACTGATAACATTTTACCAGGACATATCAGAATTTTAGCAAGTCCATATACTTTCTAGAATATCTATATTAGTAACATTTACCATACACTATAACATAAGAACATTTATTACTCATTTGACAATACTTCTCATGTAATTTAACATACCAAATGAACCTAATTAGTTTAAAATCTCTCTTTGGGGGCTTCCCTGGTGGCGCAGTGCTTGAGAGTCCTCCTGCCGATGCAGCGGACACGGGTTTGTGCCCCGGTCCGGGAGGATCCCACATGCCGCGGAGCCTGCGCGTCTGGAGCCTGTGCTCCGCAACGGGAGAGGCCACAGCAGTGAGAGGCCCACGAACCACAATAATAATAATAATAATAATAATAATCTTTAAAACCTCTCTTTGGGATGTTTCAGGGGCCCTTTGAAGCACCCCAGAGTTAGCTAGATATCAAAAGGACTTCATCAGAATTTGGTTTGGAAAGTATTGTCAAAAGAAAAACCCCAAATCCAAAAGGATTTAGAACACTCAGTCACAGACAATCACAGGTCACTCTGAAACAATATTCACTTAGCAAAAGTAACAATAAAAGATTTCAAAGGCAAATACAGAACAGATCACTTAAAAGGTAAAGAAACTTGAAATCTGTTCTCAAAGACAGTTCAACATTTTAAGAAATCTTGTCCTCTTAAGAGAGAGAAAAATCAAATTCAAGTTTTGTGCCCGCTTGCTTTTAAAATTCATTTTCTCAATTAAATTTATTTTAACCATAGTCAATCCTGACTGTGTACAAAATACTTTTCTTGGAGTCCACTTTCCACAAAAATTTCCTCACTTTCTGTATCCATCACTTTATTTTCCCATTCAGAAACAGCCACCTGTAAATCAGACCTACTTCCTTTTCCCTTAATAAAATGCAATTCCATTCCTCATACCTTCTTTACTGACAACACACATCCTACTTTCCTACTGTAGACTGAAATGTTTCCTTTATTATTTCTATTAGCTTTAATTACATGTTTAAATTAAAATCCTCAGCTCTTAAAAGCTTAATTTCTTGTGAAAACTAAGAAGTTAGCAACTATGAACTGTCCTTTACATTAACATTCTGTAGATTAGTGAACATAAATGCAAGTGATATTTCCTAAAAACATTTGCTTTCTTTAGAGAATGTGGCACCAAACATATTCATTAATACCTTTTGTTTCTAAATACCTTTTGTTTCTCTGCAAAAGGAAGCCAATGTTCAGTAATTAATGTTTTGGTATCCTATTTTATTTGGGAATGACCTAGCTATGCAATAAGCGTCCATCACTTAATTTAGCACAACTCTAGGATTTCAAGTTACCAGAATCTGGAGAGACTATTTTGAATAGATATTCCTAAAGCATAATTATTCTTAATACAGTTTATCTAAAAGCTATTATCTCATTTATATTTTCTTCCCTTAAAAATTTCTTCATATCAAGTTACTTTCCTTGCTGACAAATTTATAACAGATATAACAAGATTTTATTTAGCTTATATTAAACCAAGACACAATAAAAGTATTATACTTAATGTTGATGACTCTAAAGATGTGTCTGTATTAATTAGATCAATAAACAAACATTAATACTAGGTATTAATTTAATACTGACTACTTCCCAGCTCACATGAAACTGAAATTAATTCTGGCCAGTTAACTTCTGTTTATATTGTTGGTTTTTTTTTTTTTGAGGATTTATATAAGTGCTTACTTTCCTTTAATCCAGTTAAGTAGAGCTCACCTACAAATTAATTTTTGATAATGCTGTAACAGGGAAGAACTAATTCTGATTCCATATTGAATGTGTTTCTTTTATTTTAAACTTTGCTTCCCATTGCTTTCGTTCACTAAAAGGATAATGTCTATACACAGTGGTCTGCCTTGGGGAACGCTCCCCTCTGCCGGAATGTTAAACAAAAGTACCTTATTCAGGGAAATATCCAGACCCTGTTCACCTGTGGATGGCTGCAAGAAAGAAGAAATTAACACATACCGTCCCTGAGTCTGGCCATTCCAGGAGATATATGCAAGACTATGGTCTTTTTACTTTACTTCCTCACCTCCTCCCCCTCTCTGTTCCATAAAAGAAACTGGCATCCAAATCCGATAAGATGGCTATTTAGCGACATTAGTCAGCCATCTTCTTGGTCTGCTGGCTTTCCTAATAAAGTTACATTCCTTGCCTCAACACCTCGTCTCCCAACTTATTGGCCTGTTTTGCAGTGAGCAGAGCGAGCTTGGACTCAGTAAGAATACAATCCAAAGGTAAAAACAAAGATAATGCACATATAAACATGCAGACAGACAAAATGAGAGATCACATACCCTCCTTATCTAAACTTAGTCATGAATCAGATATCATAAGACTCACTAGTTTTAAATAACAGTTAGAACAAGTTAAATTTTTTTAAGAATTTTTTTCCTTTCCCCCGCAACCTCTCTCTCTTTTTTTTTTTTTTTTCTTTTTCTCAGTCTCAGGAATTTAGAGATGATCTAGATAAGAAAAGTGATCCTGAGAGCTCTGGTCGCAAGGCATAGGGAGAGAAACTCAGGTTATCCTAGTAGGACTTACTCCCTCAGGATCAGAATTCTGAAGATTTGGGGTTTTCTTCCTTCAAGCTACCATTCTCTACCACTTGGGAATTAAACAGGGGTCAGTTAACCTTCAGCTGGCATTGTACACTTAAATGGCACAATTGGTTCATATTTTCATAGATACCCCCTTTTCTTCTTTCTTTTCGTTTTCTTTCTTTCTTTCTTCTTTCTTTCTCTCTTTCTCTCTTTCTTTCTTTTCTTTCTTTCTTTCTTGTTTACTTGCTTGCTTTCTTGCTTTCTTTTTATTTTATGATCTTGAAAATTTGGTCAGCCAGAGTAACAAGGGCGTTTGTATGTAAAGTAGACCAACCTAGATTGTGTCTTCGGATCAGAGTAGCCAAATTCTCATCTAAGCCTTCTTAAAAGGCAGAGTTAAGCAGAGTATCATTTCGGTGTTTAGAGAATGATTCAGGTGTTGAGCCAGAGCATTGCTTAAAAGTTTTCTTTTTTTTCCTGCATACCATTCATAGTAATCCAGAATAGATTCATCCAATCTTTGCTTGCACTGTTGAATCTCTGTCCAGTGTATGTTTTTTGGAAAAAGCTCTGGGATAATTTCGAGTAATTTCTGAGCTAATTCCTTGCATTCAGTGTGAGCCTCTGGAGTATGTAATTCCAAATCCATTATGGGGCATTTCCATTCTGCCTTCTCTATCCATTCCCTTTCTTTGCTTTCAGAACTAATAGCTGTATTAATAGATATAGGTCTGAAAACCCGGGCTCGTAGGTCTGGATGGTTAATTCAAATTCCTTAGCAATTCCCCATGGATCCTGACTTGGATCGGTAAATTCCTTAGGCAAGGATCTAAGTTCTGTTTGGGTCGAGGGTGTGTACGTAAGCACTGAGGATGATTCATCTCTCCCTGTCATAGGTTTCTCATTAAAGGGAGCTATAATCACTTCTGACTTTTTATCCTCCTTTGCTGGGGAGAGGGGAGCAGCAGGGGGTGGAAGAGCTGGAAGAGGGAAAGAGACGGCATCTGGGCCGGGCAGTTCAGACAGAAGAGGACCCATGGGAGGGCCAGAGGGAGAGACTGAGTCAGAGACAGAGGGCTGGTAACCTTCTTTAGTTCTGATATAGTTTCAAGAATTTACTCTATCATTTCCTCTTTTAGAAGCTTCTGAATACCAATCAAAGTTAGCATTCCATTCAGTCTGTTTGGTCTTATGGCTGGCAATTTCTAACTGTGCGTGCAAAAATGTCAATTTTGGAATATCAAAAGAACCACAGTTTTGTCATTTTAGGTTGATATCTCCTTTAGTATAATTTCCCCAATTAAGTAGGTACTTGCAGGTATGAGTTTTTGTACATACATAAACCTGGCTGAGGTACTAGTCAGAAGCTGGCTTTCTGTCACCCCTTGTTTCTGTGTTTGAGAGGCTCTATTTCCCAGTTTAAAGTTGAATTTGTCAGGGATAAAAAAACACTAGTGAAATTGTGTGGTGGGCCAGTGTGTTCTTTGTGAGCTAAACTCCTCTAGGCATCACCCTAGAGTCGTTTCAGCCCTCTTAGGTTTCTCAGTTTCTCCCTTTGGTGTTCTAAGGTCACCACAGGTGCTTGGATCACTGAACATAATCACTGATTATGTTCACTAATCTACAGAATGCTAATGTAAAGGACAGTTCATAATTTCTTACTTCTTAGTTTTCACAAGAAATTAAGCTTTTAATAGCTGAGGATTTTAATTTAAACACGTAATTAAAGCTAATAGAAATAATAAAGGAAACATTTCAGTCTACAGTGTTTTAATTAATGAGTGGGCTTCCCTATGGGACCACTGCACGGTATGAGGATGCTGCTTCCACCACTCCCATAAATTTCTCAGTCGCCTGAGAAAGCCATAAGCACCAGAAGAAATCTTGTCCCTTTTCTTCAGAGCAAAAAAGCTCCTATGTAATATCTTCACTCTTATGCCAACAAGTTCTATTAAGGCAGTCAAATTGAGGAAAAGCACTCAGCCAAGACCACTCAGTCTCCTACAGCTGAGCAAACCCTGATATCTTTCAACCAGGCCCGGGTGCCCAGTACCTTTCACCTGGGTGGGTATTTGCAGTATCTTTCAACTGAGCCCCACCCAGAGCTTTCCACTCAGTGGGTATTCCCCTGGAGTCTTTCAACCAGGCTCCCCACCACCACCGCCTTCCCCCCACCAACCCAGTGTCTTTCATCTGGGTAGGTATTTTCCTGGTATCTTTCAACCAGGACCCCCACCCCCAGTAACTTTCAACTGGGAGGGGACAGATACCTGCTATACACCACCAAATAAAACTCAGGATCATCAACAAATACAAGAAGTCTGAGAACAAGGAGAAACTTACCCAAATTTTTCTGGACTCTCTGAGGAGGTGGATGAGCAGAAGGGGCCTTTGTTGGTACCATGTTTCCGTTTCCTTATAGGGTTCAAGTGAAGGAGAAAAGTCCACACTGGGTCCCTTCTTCATGGTTGCCATAAAGCTGTCAACTTTAAAAGAATGCACAATGTGAGAGTTGTGAGTCAATTTTTATTTGGGGCAAAATAAGGACTATTGCTCCAGAGACAGCATTTCAGATAGTTCTGAGAAACTGCTCCAAAGAAGTAGGGTGGAAGGTCAGTATATATGTGATTTTGGTGAAGAGGGAGTACATACAATCGAGCACATATTTGTTTTTGCAGAAGATTTCTGCTAGTGTCGTGAAGGTTAATGCTAGGCACAAGGAGCAGTTGTCACCATGAAGGATTTTAGTGCTTTTCTAGATATGAGGATATACAAGATTTGGGCTCATAAAGTCTTCTTCTGAAAATATCTAACTATCTGAAGATTTCTTCTGCCAGTTTTCCCAGAGCACAGAGTGCCTCATTTCTGCTCTCCACCCTGAAATACTTTCAGGGGGTGTTGAAAATCAGCAGCTACAGGACCACATGACTTATTCCTTGTAGAGGTAGTTGGCAAGTGCCAATTTGTTGTTGACAATAGTAACAACAACAACAATAAGACTGACCTCACTGGGATGCTTTGAAGACTACATATGCTAAAGTGTATTAGATTCAATGACTACATGTATATAAGGTACTTAAAGGAGATGTCGGCATTAGTAAAGGACTAGCTACTCACTGTCATTATTACCATGAGAATAATTGCTCCGTGTAGAAAACTATTTTAGTGGAAGAGTCATGTAAATATCTATCACTCATTTATTTGAATAGATATTCATTAACTATTGAACCAGTGATATGAAGTGTCACTTTATCATTGCCTCCATTTTCTGTGTGTACATAGATCTGCTTCTGGCTCTCTTAGGATACCCCCAAACTATACAGATATCTTTTAGGAGTATTCTAATGTTTTAATTAATTTAATTAATATTTTGTCTCATATTGGGTTACATTAAAAAAAAAGTATAATCTACATGACCTATCATGCACAGAGTCTTAAATTTCCAGGTTGATGAGTTTTAAGAAACACTTATACCTGAGTTATAACCCAGTTAGGTTCCCTGTGTTATTTTGCAGTCAGTTTCCCCCATCAATGGCATAATTTCTATCATGAGAGACTAGTTTTGCCTGAGCTTGATATAAACAGAACCACACAATTCGTATTTCACTGAGCTTAAAGTTTGTGTGAATCTACAGCAGTTTATGAAAACTGTTGCTGATGGAAGTTTGAGTTGTTTTCAGTTTGAGGGTTTTATTAATACTTGCCGTGAAAAGTGGAGTTCAGGTCTCCAAGTAAACAGTTTACCTGGACCAACACCTTGGAGTGAAATTTCTGGGTCATGGGGGAGTGGTAGTGTTAACTTTGTAAGAACCTTCCCAAGAATTTCCAGACTGTATGCACTATTTCATATTTCCACCAGCAATGTATGAGGTTTCAATACCTGCTCACCAGAATGAGTGGCAAAATTTGGAATTGTTGGTCGCTTAAATTCTAACCTTAAAAGTGAGGGTGTGTAGTGATATTTAGGATAGTCATAAACTTAATGCTTTATTTTCCTCTAGGGCAAGTATTCCCTCATTGCGCTTCATCCTTGGAATTTCTAGGTTATATTCAGTCTCCTTTTTTGTCTTGTTTTGTTTTAATCTTATTGTGGTTCTTCAAAATCTCCATGCTGATTCAAATGATCAGTAAATTCTGCTTTTTTCTTTTTTTTTTGATTGAGACAATGCAAAATGGGTAGATTAAGTCAGAGAGATTAACAAAATGACAGGAGTATAATGTGTAAACAAAAGGAGGAGTTCTAAGCTGCGGTTGGGTAGCATTTAAAGGTGTTCTTCATGTTTGTTCAGGAACTTTTTGTGAGACTACAGAACAATAAAATTTCTTCTTCCTTTATTGTCAAATGGAGCAAGGGATTTTTGTTCTTCATTTTCCTTAGAGTATTTCCTGTAGAAAAATTTTTAATTTTTTTCTCTGTTCTGTTGAGATGTAGGTAAATTTTTAAGAGCTAAATAAGTCTCTTGGCAGCATGACGATCCAGAAAAGTCTCTCTTAATGGCCTTGGAAATGAACCTTTCAAATGAGGACATCAGTGAAAATAGTGCCTTGAAGTTCCCTTGGATGTACCCTAGGCACCTTGCTTTAAGCTATAAAAGTCTGTTTGTCATAGAGATAGGAGAAATTTCCTTTAGACAAAGGTAATTTTCTTCCCCCCGTTAACATTTGGTATGATTAAGTGTTTTGAAATGTTGAACAGAGGTTCAGTTCAAAAGCCAACACTGGACATTTAAACCCATTTCCAAACTTAGGGATTTTGTTTGCTGAAATAAAGACAGTAAAAATAAGAATATTTAGGGTTGATGTTGCATGTTATGGTATTGGGCCTAACCTGAATTCTCTTAATGTCAACCAAAATAATTTTTGACTGTGTAAGTTTGCTTCCACTTGTTGTGATGTGAAAAAGCTCCTTTTCATTAAGAAAAAAAAAGAAACATTAAAAAATACTTGAAATTGATTAATTTTTAGCATTTACTCATTATAGTAAGAAATACATTTGTTCTTGCTCCACAATGAAAATACTCTAAAGAAGATTCAGAAAAGTTTCAAATCTTGTTTAACACTAGGATATTAATCAAATTATTTCCCCCCTTAGATCTCTTTATTTCATCACATCAACATTTTGAAAAAAGAACCATTAAATTGCTTCATAGTGGTGGCCATGTGAAACTCTGATAATAAATATGATTTAAAATGTTTTTCTCAAATTTAAACAACCTTAGAATCTACTTAATCCTCTCATTATTTGGATTTAGTTTCAACAACCACACTAACTTGGCAAACAATAAATATGGGGTTTGTTGGGGGGACTCTCAAAGAAGGCAGCCCCTATTAATAACAAAGGCAATTTTTTCACACTTGCTTTTACCCCAAACCTGTACAGATATTTTTCAGAAGAAAAGACAGGGGTTCCCCCTCTCCACACCCAGAGATATTTCAATTAACATTTTATATTAAGTCCACCAAAGTGTCTCCAAGCATGAAAGTAATTTAATTTTAAGGTTATAGCTTTTATAAAATGCACCTCGCCAATGCCAAAACCATTTCTTTAGTGGATAATTACTTTCAGTCAACTGCAATTGATACACAAATTTAGTTGTGCCCTTTCTGTTCTTTGTGTAGTTACAAACACCTTGGAGACCACCTCCCACTCATGTTTGTTTCTCAATCTATCATGGAGGTGACATTGTACAAGGAGATAGTGGGTTTGGGCTTCTTTGAACTGAGCATACGGTGCCTTTCTCAGAGTAAGCTCAAAGCAAGTAAATGCAAGCTTAATCACTTGTGTGCCTCTGGATGAAATAATAATGGAAATATAGGAGGTTTGCTGAGTAAGAATTCACTAAGGTAAATGAATTAAGAATGGTAGGATAGGTCTTCCCTGGTGGGACAGTGGTTAAAAATCACCTGCCAATGCGGGGGACATGGTTTTAAGCCCTGGTCGGGGAAGATCCTACATGCCGAGGAGCAACTAAGCTCATGTGCCACAACTACTGAGCCTGAGCTCTGGAGCCCAAAAGCCACAACTGCTGCAGCCTGCACGCTTAGAGCCCGTGGTCCGCAACAAGAGAAACCATAAAAATGAGAAGCCCATGCACCACAGTGAAGGGTAGCCCCCACTCGCTGCAACTAGAGAAAGCCCATGCGCAGCAACAAAGACCCAACTCAGCCAATAAATAAATAAAAAGACATTATTAAAAAAAAAAGGAATGGTAGGATATACAAATCATTGTGAATTACTTGAGAAAAAAAAGAACATTTGAATTCAAATTCAAAACCAAACTCTTAGAACACAATTTCCCTGTAGGAAAATGAGGCAAATAGTGCTTACTGACATTTAGATTTTCATCCAAAGTGTAACTAAGATTTTGCTGTCCTTTTTTGATCACCCTTTTCTTTAATAAATCAGGATTTTTTTTTTTACAATCCAAATCTAAGGCTTTAGTATTAATTAAAAATTGTCTTACAAGTAAGTCAATCCAATTTTCATGTAAAGTGTTGTAGTAAATGAATGATTCATTAAAAAAAATCTTTGCCTCTCAGCTGTAATTTGATGAAGGGGGAGATAATAATGTTTTTCTTATATGGATTGTTTAAGTGTTAGAATTATATTCGTAGTTAAGTAATACACTGAACCACAAAGACATTTTTCACATTCCAAATATTACATTACATATATGTTTAACATTTTTTTAAATGTGAATTTGATGTTACAGAATAAAAAGAGAATCCTTTAAAAAACTGTTCCCTAGAGATACCATTATAAAAAGTGTTCATGAACATATTACACAGATATATGACCCTACTTACTGTGCGTTCTGTCCTGTAATTTGCTGCTTTTCAATTTTGATTTTTACATATACACAGACACACCATCTTTCCATAATTTGCCATAAACTTGTTAGCATCATTAATATATATTTTATTTCATTACTTTTAAACTTTTCCATATGAAATAATTTCAAACTTTCAGAAAAGTTGTAAGACTACCGCAAACTAAAAAAAGAAGCTGTGTGCCCTTAACTAGTTTCAAAAATTGTAAACATGTCAATGCATTTGCATTAATGTTTTCTTTACATGAGTATACATATTATAAGTTTTTCCATGGAAACTTTTCATAATAAGTTGCATACATCATGATTCTTTACCCCTCAATATTTTAGTTTGCATTCAAGACAAAATGACAAAAGACCACAGTTCAGTAATTAAATTCAGCAAAGTTAACATTCAAATATCTCTAACTGCTATTCAGATGGGACTGAGGCAGGAAAGACAGGGCTGGGCCCAAGGACAGCTTCCTCATGTACAGGAATTAAGGCAGAAGGCAAAGCTACCTCCTTGCTTTGCACTTAATGAGGTTAAGATGCATGGAGGCATTGCATCTAAAACAGAAATTTTGTAGCATCTGAGCAAGAAACTCAGACCATGGAAACCATGGAACATGAACAGTAAAAACGCACAGGCTGCTGATGACCCTGTACGACCTTCCATGTGTGGCGCTCAAGCAGTAAAGGAAAACGGCTCTAAGAGTGCATGTTTGGGTGGGTTGAAGAGATAAATGCTTAGGACTGGGGATGGATGCAAGCTGGTGCAATCCAGGCCACATCTCAACCCTACCCTCAATGAATGTCCCACCCCGATCAAAAAGACCCCACCCATTCAAAGGGCTAAAAATAACATAAAAGGGGATTCAAAAACGCTCCAGGATGTCTCTCACTCCTAAGGACAATCTCACTCTTTTCTATTTCCTTTTGCTTCTGCCCTGAATAAACTGCTTCTCTGTTCTCTGCTCCTCAGCCTCAGTGGTGTGTGTGTGTGTGTGTGCGTGTATGTGTGCGCGCGTGCGCGTGCGCACGTATGTGTGCGCGTTTCCCTCTGTATTCCTCACCGAAATTCTTTTTCCACGAGTTGAACGAGAACCTGGACTTTTGATAAAGCTTTCCAGTATCAGGACCAGTTAGATAAAATTTACCTCCGATAATAACATTTTTCTGGGAACAATTCCCAATTTTAATTCTCCCAGGTATTTGAGAGGGGGACATTTTTTCTTGTACCCACAGGGTCTCCATTGCCTTCAGGTCAAAACAATCCCCATGCAAAAGTGGCATATCTTGGGGAGGTTGCTTCTGAACCCTTACAAAGGGAAAACATCTAATCACTAAATATCTGCTTTTCTTGTCCTCATCCTGGGAATGGCCCTCCTATCCATGGCAGCCCCGGGACCCTATCTCTTTTCTTTGCTCAGAATGGTAAGTTGTCTTACATCACTTAAATTATTCAACCAGGAAAATAACCAAATTGCTGTATGGGAAAGGAAAAATTTCCCCTTCCCAATAGCAGATAGCCCCCCAGTTTGGGTTTGTGTGATGTTTCCTCAAGGTTAGATTCAGTTATGAATTCTTGACACAAATATTACAAAAGTGTTAATGTATCATTTGCAATCTATGTCACTTGGCCAGTCACTTAGTTAAGGGGGTGCCCACTGAGTGTTCCTCACTAAGGCTAGTATTTTTCTTTTATAACTAATAGAGTATTTGTGGTGAGATCATTTGAGTCCATTTTCACCCATGATTAGGCACTCCTTGGTGATTCATGCTTGCCCTTTGGCAAAAATAAGCAACTTAATGCATAACTTCTTGTTTCCTTTCTTTCTTACACAAAAGGTATGGATATGCTCAAACTGTTTTTCACTCTGGATGTATCCTGGTAATAACCCTAAATCAGTTCAGAGAGTTGAGAGCCATCTTCCTCACTCTGTTTTATCACCACATGTACTTCATGGTCAATACAAATAATGCTGTATTAAATAACCATAGGAAGTTGTAGAGGTGAGTCTTCAGGGTAAATTTCCAGAAGCAGGATTGCTAAATCAAAGAGTAAATGCATATGTACTTGTATCAAGTGCTGGTAAATCCCACACCACTTTGCATTTCCATCAGCAGAGTTTGAGACTGTTGGTTCACCCACAGCCTCACCAGATGCATATGTTGTCAGGTTTTTGAAATTCTGTCAGTAGAATAAGTAAGAAATCATATCTCAGTGTGTGTGTGTGTGTGTGTGTGTGTGTGTGTGTTTAATTGAAGTTCTCCTATTTCGAGTGAGGTTCCATGACCTTTTCCTATATCATGAATAACATTAACGGCCTTGTATGTATAATATGCATGTTATGTGCTCTTATTATTTTCAAATGACAATTGAGTTATCTTAGTACTATTATTAAAATGTCCATTTTTATACCCAGAGATTTGAAATTTGCACATGTTTTGGGGTGGAGTTTTACACTTTTCATTCTGTTTCACTAAAAAATTGTTTACATCATTTTACTTTCTTTCTATTCATGTGTAACTACCAAATGTTCAGTTGTACAGTTTTTGGATTGTGCTTGAGAAGTAGTAGGACTAATTTCTTCCATCCCCTCACACTTTCTCGAAGCTTTCCTTTTTCATTTATTTTGCTGTTACTCTTACATGTTTACTTTCTTGTCTCCTCAGAATGCTCTTCAGTGAGGTCTTCTTTTTTCTCAGTTGTGGTAAAATATACGTAAAATAAAATTATCTGTTTCAATCCTCTTTTCATTTCTTTTCTTGTTTTCATGTGATACTTAACAACAATATTATTAGTTAGACATTTTCAAGTGTACAGTTCAGTGGCATTAAGAACATTCACCATGTCTTACAACCATCACTACCATCCATCTCCAAAAATTTTTCATCATCCTAAACAGAAACTACTCATTAAATGAGCACACCAAGTTGTCCCCAAGTTAGCCCACTGTAACTTCTATTGTACTTTCTGTCTCTGTGATTTTGTCTATTCTATGCACCTTGTATATGTGAAATCATATAATGTTTGTCTTTTTGTGTCTGGCTTATTTCACTTAGCAAAAGGTTTGCAAGTTTCATCCATGTTGTAGGCTATGTTCAATTTTTTTTATTTTGAAAGCTGAACCAATTATCCATTTTATCCATTCAAAGACACTTGGGTTGTTTCCACCTTTTGTCTATTGTGAATCATGCTGCTATGCACATGGTCACATAAGTATCTGTTTGAGTCTCTGCTTTTAATGCTTTTGGGGATACATCTAGAAGTAAGATGGCTGGATTATAATGGTTATTTCTATGGCTAACTTCTCATGGGACCACTGTGCTGTTTTCTGTAGCAGCTATACCATTTTATATTCCTAGTAGCAGTGCACAAAGTTTCCAATTTCTCCACAGTCTTCCCAGTAAATGTTATTTTCCTTTCTTAGTATTATTTTTCTTTCTTTTTAAATAATAGATATCCTAATGGCTGTATAGTGGCATCTCATCATGCTTTTGATAGGCATTTCCCCAGTGACTAGTGATTATGAGTAACTCTCCATGTAGAAGGAGAGCAGAATATTCTACCTCAAAATATATCACTTAGGCATGTGGATTATTTTGAGCTGAATGCAATCAAGACCCAGCTGACTCCAGAAAAGCTTCTTCTGTCTCCCATAACTGCCTCAAAGAATTTAGACAGAGGGTCTGGCCCAGAAATAAATAGGAGGCCTGGCCCAGAAAGAGAGTTACTATCAGAGTCAGCTTTTTTCTTATCTGGAAGACTTATCTGCCTGGTAGGCAGTTATCTCATTACAAACATCTGCTCTTCTCATCTTCCTGTGAATTGCCCTTTGTAACCCCAGATCCCTGTAACTTTCCTTATCTCAGGATGGCATTAAGGACATTCACAGTGTTGTACAACCATAGCCTCAATTGCCTGACTGCCTTTGAGTCTATTTTTATGGGGGCTCCTGTATATATGCAATTAAATTTGTTTTCCTCTGCTAACTTCTTTTATGTCCATTAATTATTAGACCAGCCAAAGAACCTAGAAGGGAAGAAAGGAACATTTTTCCTCCCCTACAGAACTGAAGTCATTGGTTTTAAACCTCTCTTCTTCCTCTGAGGTGTTTAAAGACACAAATTTCTTTATTAGTCTTGCTTTGCCTGAACCCCACAAATGTTGATATGTATTACGATTATGATTCAGTTAGCAATATTTTCCATATTTTCCTTGTGATTTCTTCTTTGGCTGTGGATTATTCAGAAAAGTGTTCTTAATTTTCAATATTTTGTTCAAAAAAACTTTATTGTTATTGACTTCAAGTGTGATTGTATTGTAGTCAGAAACATACTCTAAGATTTCAGTCTTTTGAAATTGACTGAGTTTTAAAAATCTTTAAATGATTGCACATATTTTGATTTCAGATTTGGTGTTTTATAAATGTCAGTTCTGTCAAGGTATGGATAATGGTGCTTAGAATTTGCTTATCTTTACCATATGATGTGCCTATATTTGACCTATCTTTTTTTCAGTTGGCAGTACTAAAACCTCCTATTGTGTGCATTTATCTATTTTTCTTATTTGGTCTGTCATTTTTTAAATACATATTTGGACACACAGGTATTAAGTATATCAGCCTTGATGGTTTTTATATCTTCCCCATGAATGGACTCTTATCTTGGAAATACTCTTTCTCCTGAATTTATTTCATCTGAAATTAACATAGCTACTGAGCCTTTTTTTGTTTGTTTGGTTTTGCCCTAATGAGGCGAAATCCATGCAAAAATCCACAGCATTTTACAATGTACATTTCATTGTCTCTTTCTAGTAGCTTCAAACATTTTCATCACCCCCTGAAGTGACCTTGTACCCATTAAGTAGTCACTGTCCATCTCTCCTCTCCCCTTGGTCCAGGCAATAACTAATCTACTTTGTTTCTATGAATTTGCCTATCTGCATATTTCATACACATAGAATCATTCAGTATGTATCCTTCTCTTTCTGGCTTTCTTTACTTAAGTATAATGTTTTTGAGGCTCATATACATTGTAGCATGTATTCAAACTTCATTTCTTTCATGGCTGAAGAATATTCCATTGTATACATCTACTATATTTTGCTCATCTATTTGTCAGTCAATTCATGTTTAGGCCCTTCCTTCCTTTTGTCTTGTGAGTACTTCTGTTGTAAACATTTGTGTACAAGTATTTGTTTGAGTGCCTGTGTTCAGATTGGGGGGGTATATACTGTTGTACAGTTGGTTTAAGTATGGCCCCCATGACACTGGCCAAATGTTGTTGGCTTTTTCATAACATGGTGAGGCAGTTAGCTCAAAAGCCCACTGGTGCCAAACTCAAGTTTTAACACACCCAGGTGTTTTAAATACAGCCAAATAGTAATATTTTTTAGCAGTATTTTTTTTTTCTGCTTTGCATACCTCGTGAAAGAGAGCACTGCTAATCTGTACTATCTGCTAACCATATGCTAATATAAGACAAGAGTTGGGGCTGTAAAATAGTTGTAAACCATCACTGCCCTTTGGAACTCCCTAACTCAGACTCTCTTTGCTGTGTTGTTGATATCACCTAGACACATAAACTCCCTCTGATTCCCCCTCCTCCTCAGAATTCCCTCTATTGCTGGTGCCCAACACCATTGTCTCTTCAATGTCTTAAGCTGTGAGGGACTGACTTCCTGTCAAAATGCCATGTAGGACTTCCCTGGTGGTCCAGTGTTAAGACTCCATGCTCCCAATGCAGGGGCCCAGGGTTCAATCCCTGGTCTGGGAACTAGATCCCACATGCCACAACGAAGATCCCACACGGGGCAGCAGCTAAGACCCAGCGAAGCCAAATAAATAAATAAAAATATATTAAAATAAACTAACATAAAAAGGCATACTGACATTAATTGTGTTATACACATACACATTTAATTATAGGGCTTCCCTGGTGGCACAGTGGTTGGGAGTCCGCCTGCCGATGCAGGGGACACGGGTTCCCTGGTCCGGGAAGATCCCACCTGCCGCAGAGCGGCTGGGCCCGTGAGCCATGGCCGCTGAGCCTGCGCGTCTGGAGCCTGTGCTCCACAACGGGAGAGGCCACAACAGTGAGAGGCCCGCGTACCACACACACACACACAAAAATGCCATGTAAATGTAGCTCCTTGTGTGCTGTCTTCAACTTGTGGTCCTATCATCCCCAAGTCCTATCCATTCCTGAACTGGTTACAGGTGGTGCAAGGATAGATGAATTTTTGTGATTGATATGGTGTCTACACAGTCAGTGGGTGATCATTTACCATATTGGTCCTGGAGGCCTCAAGTGGTTGAGACTCAAAACTTGGAACACCTCTGCATCAACCTAAGGGGACATTGTTCTGTGCTGTATTGCACTCTGATGATCATCATGATCTCCCCCTGTACCTCACTAGCCTGGAAAAGCATTAGTGCCCATAACTGAGTGAACGCATTCCACTGGACGTGACTTCGGGCTTCAGAGCACCCATGTATTGACTGAGAAAAATGCACAACCTAAAACTTAAGAATTTTGTTTTATGCTAGGGACATATTGATCACTTAAGCTTGGTAACCAGCCTCTTAGACAGCTCAGGGGGAGTGTTCCCCTGGGCTTAAGTCCTCAGTTAGTCCCAAATAAAACACAATTCTCAGTAATTTGGTTACGCTTTTTTTTTTTTTTTTCGGTTGACAGTTTTGGCTACCAATGAAGGGACCCATAGCAGACTTCTCTCCTTCACTTGAACCCTACAAGAATCTGGAGCCTTGGTACCAACAGAGGCCTCTTGGGTCCACCTGCCTCCTCAGAGAGTCCAGACAAATTTGTGTGAGGCTCTCCTGCTTCTCAGATCCCCTGTTATTTGTTGATGATAGTAAGTTTTACAAGACGGTGTTAAACTCCTCCCCAGATGATTAGGTTATCCTTGAAACTGAATTTCAAGGAGAGGTACCTAGGTTATTCTCAATTGAATGACGGGAAGACTTTGCTCAGCTGAAAGAAACTGAGTACAGGTTAGACTGGGTAATCGGGTTGGAGAATGGACTGTCATTTTTTCTTGAATTGGCTAGTTTAATAGACTTTGTTGGAATGAAACTGAAGATATCTTATGACAGCTTTTAGTTCTGAAGATATCTTCTCCTGGATGGCAACAGCTTTCTCAGGCAACTGAGAAACTTGCCTGAGTGACGAAGGCAATTCCTCATACCATTCAGTCATCCCTATAGGGACCCACTCATTTTAATTAAAAACTTGCTCTGCTGGGGACATGCATTAGAACTGGCCACTCCATGGTCTGATCACCCACAGGAATCTTAGCTTACTAAAGGGAGAAACCAAGACAGGTATAAGAAGCTGAAACAACTCTGGGCTAAAACCTAGAGAAGTAAACTTCACAGACGTTAAGCTCAGTGGTCCATGACACAATCTTCAGTAGGAATTTTATCACAACAAACTGACTTCAGAACAGGGGACAAAGTTTTCAAAACAACAACAATAAGGAATGACAGATTGCCACTCTACAAATAGTAACCCAGCCAGGTATATGTATGTACAAACCTTACACTTGTAAGTATTACTTAATTGGGAATTAAAGGATTTTTCACCCTGAAAATGACTAAGATGGGGCTCTTTGATTATGTACAGAGTTAAGTAGGAGAAAGCCAACTTGATAAAACATCTTTTCAGAATTCTGATCTTAAAGAAACACAAGGGGGAAGCTTAAAGTCCCCCTTCAGTGGGGACTTGTATTTCTCTCCCTATATCCATGAAATATAAATCTACCTGATCTTCTTAGGTGGGGTGTGTGTGTGTGTGTGTGTGTGTGTGTGTGTGTGTGTGTGTGTGTGTGTCTGTTTAGAGCTTGGTCTCTGCCATCCAGAAGATACATATATGGTGCATATTAGACAGTCAGACAGACTGGGATTCTGAGCAATCTTTTTTCTGCCTGTGCCCACTCTCAGGGACTTTTCTATTTTTCCATCTTAACATTTGTTGCATCAGCCTGTACAGTGAAGAAGTTATTTATTTTCTTATTTTAGGAAGTAAGGTTTACGTATCTTCTTTAGGTGGCATCCTTCACACTCTCTTCTGGGGATGCCTCTTGTGTTTATTGGTTTGAGTCACTATTAAGAAATAGCTCATTGATGACCAGATGATGGAGTTTTTAAATTGGAGAAGCTTCTAGGTTGGTATATTTTTAGGGTGCTGTTATTATAAACTGCTGTTTTACTGATACCTATGGTGGGCAGAGAAAATTAAAGGGTTTGGGAAGCCTTATTTTTGTCCTCTGCTTCCCCTCAATGGGTCTTATGCTAATAAAATGCTAATAAAAACATTAAAGTAATTAATGTCAATTATTCATAATAATGTTGATTAACAAGGAAAAAAGAAAAAAAAACTAACTGAAGGGAAAGTCTGGAGACTTTTTTGTCAGTAAAGGGAAATTATAATGGGTCTCATCCCAGGGACTTCCCTGGTGGTTCAGTGGCTCAGACTCTGCGCTCCCAATACAGGGGATCTGTGTTCGATCTCTGGTCAGGGAACTAGATCCCACATGCTGCAACCAAGAGTTCACATGTTGCAACTGAAAGATCCTGTTTGCCAGAACTAAAAAGGTCCCGCGTGCCGCAACTAAAAGGATCCCACATACTTCAACGAAGATCCCGCACGCAGTAATGAAGATCCCCTGTGCAGCAATTAAGACACGACACAGCCAAATAAATAAATATTAAAAAAGAATTAAAGAAACTCACCCCAAAAGGATAAAGAAGTCTATAAATGGTTAGTAAAATAAGGAAGAAACAAAGTGGTTAAAGCCTGGAAGAAAATTACACTGAGTTACCTGACCAACAAGTATTTGGGGCAAGAGTTAGGCCAATTAATCAAGTTAAAAGATGGGCAAAAGGTCCTGAGCCCCTTGGCTCAACCTTCAATGGGGACCCCAGAGCCTTTTGTAAAAAGTAGATAAAACTTAATAATGAAATCTTAGTAAGGAAATCTTCTAGGACTCCTTCTAAGACCAAGACTTGTTGATTGGGTCCTAATAGAAACTAAAGTCAAATGTATAGAAGTTGATAGAATTGAGATGAAAGTTTATAAAAATTGTTTTCTTTAAATGGGCTTTATGTAAGGTGGTTACATCCATTTTGCTAAGTTATAGACTTGTTTCACTGGGGAATGTTTCCCCTGCTTGGTATTGTTATCATTGACGGAAACCACCTGTCTTGGCCAGGCACAATGATAATGAGTTGCATGACTCAGGAAAGGCAGTCCCAATAAGGAATGTGGTGCTGCCGTCAAAAGCTAACTGGGAGAATTCAGGTGGGGCCAAAAGGAGGGAGGAGATGCCAGCCGATAATATATTCTACCTGCCTCCCAGAACCATTCACACTGAAATCCATCTTGGCAGAGAGATGCACACATGTGCCACCAGGAAGGACCGTGAGTCAGACCAAATATGAGCCAAACAAGATGACTGGCCAGAGACAGCCTGTATTCTAACCCATTACCGTAAAACCTGAGACTGTGAGTCACGTGGCAAAGCAGTTCTCCTGGGTTCCCTTACCTTGTTGCTCTCCACCCAGGTGCCCCTTCGCAATAAAGTCTTTTCCTTTGTCAGCACGGGTGTCTCCTCAGACAATTCATTTCCAAGTGTTAGACAAGAGCCTGCCAGCAGCCACCCCCCACTTCCTGCAACAACTGACAACCCCGGTGGGACACCTTCTCCAGTATGACTGACATCCTGAACACTCAGGGTACTTGGGGGACGCACTAGGACCCTTTCATCCCTGGTCTCCTCCTGACATGGAGGCTTAGGAACAAGAGACTTTGTTGAACTCTTATCCCTTCCCTCTCCCTTTCCTCTTTCCACACCTTCTATGTTACCATCCTTTCTTCTGTCCTGGTCCTGGATGCAAGAGTTTAGTTGAACGACCTCAATTATCTGAAGGCCAGAGCCTGATCATCTCCACTGGGTGGAGAACTCAAATTATCTGGTCTGGTTTCTGGTAGGGCCATTTTCCTGTTCTCCCTCCTGTAAGCACAGGGAAATGTCCCGTATGCTTGGGCATCTGCCAGTGGCTGGAGACATTCATAAGGCCACCCCTTTTGTCCCTCCTCCTTCCTCCTTTTCTCCCTTTGAAATCTTTGAAGACCTGAGATATTTCCATTTGTTCTGTTTGTCAGTACTCAGATCTGAAGTTTTGTATTTCTGTAGGAGGTTTTCTGAGAGACTGCCATCTTGTATTTAAGGGAGTATCTGATTAGGACGGCCGTGTCTGTGTGTGTTTTGTACTTTGCATTCTGTGTTGTGATGTGTTTTGGCCATTCTGCATTGTGAAATGGTAAATTCTTGTTCTGTTCCATTGTGGAGTTCACTTGGGAGAATTCTGTCTGACTGGAAAGATTTTACCTATAAGCATATGACAAAGAAAATAATATTTTATTATAACACAATGTGGCCACAATATTTTTAGATTCCAGAGAAAATTGCTTTAGGTGAAACTCTTGAAAATTCCAAAACTGGTTCTTTTCCCAAATACAGTTAGAAAAATCAAGCTTGATAAAATGTCTTTTCAGAATTCTGACCTGGAGGGAACATGTTTTCCTTCCCTGTGCCTTGAGACCAGGGCTCTCAGGATCATTTATTTTATCTAGATCATCTCTAATTCCTGAGACTGAGGGAAAAAATGGGAAAAGGAGCCTTTTTAAATTTTACTTGTTCCAACTGTTATTTATAAACTAGTGAGATTTATATTGTAATATTTGATTCATGACTAAGTTTTGAAAATGAAGCTATGACATTTCTGATTGTGTATGTCTATATGTCTGTGTGCATTACTTTATCTATCAGTCTATAAATCTATCTCTATCTATCTATCTATCTATCTATCTATCTATCTATCTATCTATCATCTATCTCTCCTTATCTTTGGATGGTATTATCAAAATTCACTGATCAATGAGCTCTACTTAATTGGCTTAAAGGAAATTAAGCACTTACATAAATTCTCAAAAATACAGAGGGTAACTGGCCAGAATTATTTTCAGGCTCATGTGAACAGGGAAATATTCACTATTAAATTAACATCTACTATTAAAGTAATTATGTCAATTTAAGTAATAACAGACATGTCTGTAGAGTCATCAACATTAACCATAGAAGTCAAATGAGATCTTCTTCTATCTACTGCAAATTTGTCAACAAGAAAAATAATTTGGTATGATGAAATATTTCATAAGTGAATTAAATACAAGTGAGATATGAGCTTTTGGATGAACTTTATCAGAAAAATTATATTTCAAGAGTGTCTAAGATTAATCTCCAGATATTTGGTGACTTAAAATTTAGAGGTGTGCTAAATCAAGTGATAGAATTTTGTTGAATAGCTAGGTCATTCCCAAATAAAATAAGACAAAGTGACATCAATCCCTAAACAGAGAAACTAAAGGTATTTAGGCCTATTAATGTATGTGTTTGGTGACATCCTGAATGTGCTCTGTAAGAAAGCAAATGTTTTTAGAAATTGTCACTGGTATTTTTGTCCACCTATCTACAGAATGTTAATGTAAAAGACAGTTCATAATTACTTACTTCTCAGTTTTCACTAGAAATTAAGGTTTTTTAAGAGTTGGGGATTCTAATTTAAACACATAATTAAAGCTAACAGATATAATAAAGGAAACATTCCATCTCCAGTAGGAAAGTAGGATGTGTGTTTTCAGAAAAGAAGGTATGAGGAATGAAATTGCATTTTATTAAGGGAAAAGAAAATAAGTCTCTCTTAGAGTTGGTTGTTTCTGGATGGAAAAAGAGACAGTAATATGGATACAGAAAGTGATGGAGGGTTTGTGGATGGTCAGGATCGACCAGGTGAAGATTGAAATTAGTTAAGTATGTGAATTTTGTCATTAAAAGCAAGCTGGTACAAGAATAGACTTGGTTTTCTCTCTCTATTAAGAGGACAAAATGTCCTTGAGATGCTGCCTTTGATAACAGGTTGGGTGAGATTCTGTGCCTTTAAGTGATTTGTATCTGCTTTTGAGATCTCTTGTGACTTTGGTTAAGGAAGAAGTATTATATCACAGTGACCTATGATCTTATTTGAGCAAGTGTTTTGAAACCTTTTGACAAACCTCCCAAATATCAAATTTTAATTCAAATTCTTTTGACCTTCAGCTAACCTTGGCATGCTTTTAGAGGAACACTGAGGTTTCTCACAGAGAAATATTTAACTAGTATTATTTGGTATCTTAAATTACATGGAGACAATTATCACACGAGTGATAAAACCTGCTTAGAATACACTATGGATAAACATTATTAATATAGAATACTAGAAATTATATAAAGTTTCTGAAATTTGGATATGTCCTGGTATCATGTTATAATTTTAGTTATCTTAAGACATCATATGTCATAGTAACTTAATTAAGCTTCCTTGTCAAAAACAGTGTAATCAGATCTTTAACCTTGCCTTTCTAAATCTTTTTGTCATTCATAGACTGTTAAACTGATGCTTTGTAAAACTGCTTTACCTTAAAGAAGATTCATAGAAGGGACGTTCTGATAAGTGTAGGTTTCTAATAACTTTTAAATATACCTCTAAACTAGGTAAGAAATTTAAAAAGTCTAATGGAAACTGTTAAAAGAAAGGATTAATTATATAGAAGTGAGCAAACCAATGAATTTGGTTATAATTTTTATGGATTATGTCTGTAATTTTACTAGTTTTTAACCTGTGGTTTCCACATATAAAGAAACCTTTCCTCTCAAACTAATTATGACTCACAGCAATTTGGTAAATTATACATTTGTAAGCAGAATTGAAACATTTCTCTCTCTACCTGATCCCTCCAGAGACTGGAATCTCTTAGGTTCCCAGCAGATGAATCAGATAATGTAGGAAGGCCACCTCCTAACAGGTGCAGGAATCTCAAGGTATTTTACAGACCTCAAAAAGGGAGGAATTCATCTAAACCTGTAAGGCAAAATCTGTAACAAGCCCTTGGCATGGCTTTCCTGACCCTGGGAGATATTTTATGAATTAATCAGAGTAAATTTGCAAATAATCTTGATTTGACTATATTTGGTAAAAATGAGGGCAATTTCAGAGAGAAAGAGATGTTTCAATGGATATCATATTTTAACTCTCTTTATTGAAATCTATATTCACAAAGGCTCACTACCCAGATAGTTTCTGTCTGTTATGTTAGGTTACTAAAGGTTTTAATTGAAATCTTTTATTTATTTATTTATTTTTAACATCATTATTGGAGTATAATTGTTTCAAAATGGTGTGTGAGTTTCTGTTGTAAAACAAAGTGAATCAGCTATACATATAAATATATCCCCATATCTCCTCCTTCTTGCGTCTCCCTCTCCCACACCCTCCCATTCATTTCTGATTGATCTTTATGATTTTTTTCTGTTAAGTTTGGGTTTTTTTCTGTTCTTCTTTCTCTAATTGATTTAGTTGTAAGGTTAAGTTTTTTTATTTGAAATGTTTCCCCTTGTGTTTTGAAGTGGGACTGTAATGCTATACATCTCCCTCTTAGAACTGCTTTTGTTGCATGCCATAGGTTTTTAGTGTCATGTTTTCATTGTCATTTGTTTCTAGGTATTTTTGATTTCCTCTTTGATTTATTCAGTGATATCTTGGTTATTTAGTAGTTTGTCATTTAACCTCCATGTGTTTGTATTTTTCAGATTTTTTTCCTTTAGTTGATATCTAGTCTCATAGCTTTGTGGTCGGAAAAGATACTTGATACAATTTCAATTTTCGTAAATTTACTAAGGCTTGATTTGTGACCCAAGGTATGATCTATCCTGGAGAATGTTCCATGAGCACTTGAGAAAAATGTGTATTCTGTTGTTTTTGGATGGAGTGTTCTACAAATATCAATTTAGTCCATCTTGGGCTTCCCTGGTGGCGCAGTGGTTGAGAGTCCACCTGCCGATGCAGGGGACACAGGTTCGTGCCCTGGTCCAGGAAGATCCCACATGCCATGGAGTGGCTGGACCCGTGAGCCGTGGCCGCTGAGGCTGCGCGTCCAGAGTCTGTGCTCCACAGAGGGAGAGGCCACAACAGTGAGAGGCCCATGTACCACAAAAAAAACAATTTAGTCCATCTTGTTTAATGTATCATATAAAATTTGTGTTTCCTTATTTATTTTTATTTTGGATGATCTGTCCATTGGTGAAAGGGGGTGTTAAAATTTTCCATTATTACTGAAACAGTCCATTCCCCATTTTATGGCTGTTAGCATTTGCCTTAAGTATAGACGTTCTCCTTTTTTGGGTGCATAAATATTTACAATTGTTATATTGTCTTCTTGGACTGATCCCTTGATCAATATGTAGTGTCCTTCTTTGTCTCTTGTAACATTTTTTTAAAGTCTATTTTGTCTGATATGAGAATTGTTACTTCAGCTTTCTTTTGATTTCCTTTTGCATGGAATATCATTTTCCATCCCTTCACTTTCAGTCTGTATGTGTCCTTGCTCTGAAGTGGGTCTCTTGTCAACAACATATTTACAGGTCTTGATTTGGTATCATTCAGCTCCTCTGTGTCTTTTGGTTGGAGGGTTTAATCTATTTACATTTAAGGTCATTATAGATCAGTATGTTCCCATTTTCCAATTGTTTTGGGTTTGTTATTTGAGATCTTTTCCTTCCCTTGTGTTTCCTTCCTAGAGGACTTCTCTTAGCATTTGTCGTAAAGCTGGTTTGGTGTTGCTGTATTCTCTCAGCTTTTGCTGTCTATAAAGGATTTAATTAACCCATCTAATCTGAATGAAATACTTGCTGGGTAGAGTAATCTTGGTTGTAGTCTTTTCTCTTTCATCACTTTAAATATATCCTGCCACACTCTACTGGCTTGCAGAGTTTCAGCTGAGAAATCAACTGTTAACTTTATGGAGATTCCCTTACATGTTGTTTGTTGCTTTTCCCTTGCTGCTTTTAATATTTATTCTTTGTATTTAATTTTTGATAGTTTGATTCATATATGTCTTGGCCTGTTTCTCCTTGTATTTATCCTGTATGGGGATCTCTGCACTACCTATACTTTGATGATTTCCTTTCCAATATTATGGGAATTTTCAACTATAATATATTCAAATATTGTCACAGACTCTTTCTTTTTCTCTTCTTCTGGGACCACTACAGTTTGAATGTTGGTGCATTTAATGTTGTCCCAGTGGTTTCTCTGACTGTCCTCAATTCTCTTCATTCTTTTTTCTTTATACTTCTTAGCAGTAGTTATTTCCACTATTTTATTTTCCAGGTCTTATCCGTTCTTCTGCCTCAGTTATTCTGCTATTGATTCCTTCTAGAGAATGTTTAATTTCATTTATTATGTTTTTCATCATTGTTTGTTTGCTCTTTAGTTCGTCTACATCCTTGATACATGTTTCCTGTATTTTCTGCATTCTATTGCCAAGATTTTTTATCATCTTTACTATCATTATTCTATTTTTTTCAGGTAGACTGCCTATTTCCTCTTCATTTGTTTGGTCTGGTGAGTTTTTACTTTGCTCCTTCATCTGCTGTGTATTCCTCTCTTCTCATTTTGCTTAACTTGCTGTGTTTGTTGTCTCCAGTTTGTAGGCTGCAGCTTTGTAGTTCCCGTTGTGTTTTGTGTCTTCCCCCAGTGGCTAAGGATGGATCAGTGGGTTGTGTAGGCTTCCTGGTAGAGGGGAGTGGTGCTTGTGTTCTGCTGGATGAGGCTGGATCTTGTCTTTTTTGTGGGCAGGACTGGGTCGGTGGTGTGTATGGGGTGTCTGTGACCTTGCTATGTTTTTAAGCAGTCTCTCTGCTAATAGGTGGGGTTGTGTTCCTGACTTGCCTGTTGTTTGTCACAGGATGTCCAGCACTGTACCTTGTTGGTGATTGAGTGGAGCTGGGTCTTAACTTTCAGATGGAGATCTCTGGGAGAAATTTAGCCATTTGATATTACCAGAGGCCTGAGGTCTCTTGTGGACAAATAACCTAACCTCAGCTCTCCCAACTTAGAGCCTCAGGCCCTACATCTGGCCGGAGCACAAGATTCTGTGAAACACATGTCTCAGAAGGAAAGGGAAATGAAAAAAGGAAAGAAAGAAAAATAAAATATTTTATTTATATAAAAATATAAATATTTTATTTATATAAATATACGATGCAGGGGACACGGGTTCATGCCCCTGTCCAGGAAGATCCCACATGCCACAGAGTGGCTGGGCCCATGAGTCATGGCCGCTGAGCCTGTGCATCCAGAGCCTGTGCTTTGTGACAGGAGAGGCCACAGCAGTGAGGGGCCCATGTACCAAAAAAAAAAAAAAAAAAATATATATATATATACACACATATAAATTATACATAAATATATAAATATTATTTAAATATAAATATTTATATAAAAATAAAATATTTTTTAAAATATTTAAAAAATATTTTTAAAAGAAAAAATAAAAAACATTATTAAAAATATAAACATAAAATAGTAATTAAAAAAAGAAAGAAAGAAATAAGGAAAGAAAGACAGACAGAAAGAAAGAAAGAAAGAAAGAAAGAAAGAAGTGAGCAACAAAATCAATAAACAATTCACCAATGAAAAAAACACTAAAACCTATACAAAAATAATAAATAAACAAAAATATGGACAGACAAAACCCTAAGACAAATGGTAAAAGCAAAACTATACAGACAAAATCACAAAAAGGAGCATACACATAGACACTCAAAAAAGAAATATATATATATATATATATATATATATATATATATATATATATATATATATATATATAAAGACAGGTAATTGTTTTAAGATGGCAGAGTAGAAGGACGTGCACTCACTCCTTCTTGCGAGAGTACCAGAATTACAACTAATGGCTGAACAATCATCTATAGGAAGACACTGGAACTCATCAAAAGAGATACCCTACATCCAAAGAGAAAGGAGAAGCCACATGGGATGGTAGGAGGGACACAATCACAATAAAATCAAATCCCATAACTTCTGAGTGCATGACTCACAAACTGGAGGACACTTATACCACAGAAGTCCACCCACTGGAGTGAAGGTTCTAGGCCCCACATCAGGCCTCCCAACCTGGTGCTCTGGCAATGGGAGGAGGAATTTCTAGAGAATCAGACTTTGAAGTTTAGTGAGTTTTGATTCCAGGACTTTCCAGGAGGAAACAGAGACTCCAATCTTGGAGGGCACACACAAAGTAGTATGTGTATCAGGACCCAGGGGAAGGAGCAGTGACCCCAGGGGAGATGCAGACCTACCTGCTGGCATTGGATGGTCCCCTGCAGAGGCAGGGGGTGGATGTGGATCACAGTGGGGACAGGGATTCTGGTAGTGGAGGTTCTGGGGAGTGCTGCTTGGCATGAGTCCTCCCAGAGTCTGCCATTAGCTGCACCAAAGAGCCCAGGTAGGCTCCAGTGTTGGGTGTCTTCAGGCCAAACAACCAACAGTGAGGGAACCCAGCCAGACTCATCAGCAGACAAGCAGATGAAAGTTTTACTGAGCTCTGCCTACAAGAGCAACAACCAGCTCTATCCACCACCAGTCCCTCTCATCAGGAAGCTTGCACAAAGCTGTTAGATAGCCTCATCAACAAGAGAAAAGAAAACAGAAGCAAGAAGAACTACAGTCCTGCAACCTGTGGAACAACAATCACATTTACAGAAAGATAGACAAGAAGAAAAGGCAGAGGGTTATGTACCAGATGAAGGAAAAAGATAAAACCCCAGAAAAACAACTAAATTAAGTGGAGATAGGAAACCTCCCAGATAAAAGAATTCAAAATAATGATAGTGAAGGTTGTCAGAACCTCAGAAAAAGAATGGAGGCAAAGATTGAGAAGATGCAAGAAATGTTTCACAAAGACCTAGAGGAACTAAAGAACAAAAAACCAGAGATGAACAATACAATAACTTAAATGAAAAATACACTAGAAGGATTCAATAGCAGAAGAAATGAGGTAGAAGAACCAATAAGTGACCTGGAAGACAGAATGGTGGAATATACTGCTGTGGATCAGAATAAAGGAAAAAATAATGAAAGAAATGAAGACAGCCTAAGGACCTCTGGGATGACATTAAATGAAAAAACATTCTCAGTTTAGGGTTCTCAAAAGGAGAAGAGAGAGAGAAAGGACCTGAGAAAATATTTGAAGAGATTAAAGTCAAAAACTTCCCTAATATGGGAAAAAAATAGTCACCCAAGTCCAGGAAGTGCAGAGAGTCCCATACAGGATAAACCTAAGGAGAAACACACCAAGACACATAGTAATCAAACTGGGAAAAATTAAAGACAATGAATAATTATTGAAAGCAACAAGAGAAAAACTACAAATAACCTACAAGGGAACTCCCATAAGGTTAACAGCTGATTTCTCAGCAGAAACACTAAAAGCCAGAAAGGAGTGGCATGATATACTTAAAGTGATGAAAGAGAAGAACCCACAAACAGGATTTCTCTATCTGGCAGGGATCTTATTCAGATTCAACAGAGAAAAAAAAGCTTTATAGCAAGTAAACCTAAGACTATACGGCACCATGAAACAAGGTTTACAAGAAATGCTAAAGGAAATTCTCTAAGTGGAAAACATAAGAGAAGAAAATTACTTACAAAAACAAATCCAAAACAATTAAGAAAACCCTAATGGGAATATACATATCGATAATTACCTTAATGTGAATGGATTAAATGTTCCAAACAAAAGACACAGTCTTACTGAATGGATACAAAAAACAAGACCCATATAAGTGCTCTCTACAAGAGACCCACTTCAAACCTGAGGACACATTTAGACTGAAAGTGCAAGAATGGAAAAAGATATTCCATGCAAATGGAAATCAAAAGACAGCTGGAGTAGCAATACTCATATCAGATGAAATAGAATTTAAAATAAAGAATGTTACAAGAGACAAGGAAGGACATTACATAATTATCAAGGGATCAATCCAAGAAGAAGATATAACAATTATAAATATATATGCACCCAACAGAGGAGCACCTCAATACATAAGGCAACTGCTAACAACTATAAAAGAGGAAATTGGCAGTAACACAATAATAATGGGATACTTTAACACCTCACACCAATGGACAGGAAATCCAAACAGAAAATTAATAAAGAAACCCAAGGTTTAAATGACACAATAGACCAGATAGATTTAATTGATATTTATAGGACATTCCATCCAAAACAGAAGATTACACTTTCTTCTCAAGTGTGTACAGAACATTCTCCAGGATAGATCACATCTTGGGTCACAAATCAAGCCTCAGTAAATTTAAGAACATTGAAATCATATCAAGCATCTTTTCTGACCACAGTGCTATGAGATTAGAAATCAATTCAGGGGAAAAAAAAACATTAAAAACACAAACATATGGAGGCTAAACAATACGTTATTAAATAAACAAGAGATAAGTGAAGAAATCAAAGAGGAACTCAAAAAATACCTACAGACAAATTACAATGAAAACACAACGATCCAAAACCTATGGGATGCAGGAAAAGCAGTTCTAAGAGGGAAGATTATAGCAAAACAAGCCTACCTCAAGAAACAAGAAAAATCCCAATCTAAGCATACACCTAAAGGAACTAGTGAAAGAAGAACAAAGAAAACACAAACTTAGCAGAAGGAAAGGAATCAGAGTAGATCAGAGCAGAAATAAATGAAATGGAAACAAAGAAAACAATAGGAAAGATCAATAAAGCTAAAAGCTGGTTCTTTGAGAAGATAAACAATATTGATAAACTGTTAGCCAGACTCAGCAAGAAAAATAGGGAGAGGACTCAAATCAATAAAATTAGAAATGAAAAAGGAGAAGTTACAACAGACATGACAGAAATACAAAGCATCCTAAGAGATTACTACAAGCAAGTCTACGCCAATAGAATGGACAACCTGGAAGAAATGGACACATTCTTAGATAAGGGATAACCTTCCAAGACTGAACCAGGAAGAAATAGAAAATATGAACAGACCAATCACAAGTAAAGAAATTGAAACTGTGTTTAAAAATCTTCCAACAAACAAAAGTCCAGGGCCAGATGGCTTCACAGGTGAAATCTATCCAACAGTAAGAGAAAAGCTAACACCCATCCTTCTCAAACTCTACCAAAAAATTGCTGAGGAAGAAACACTCCAAAACTCATTCTATGAGGCCACCATCACCCTGACTTGAAAACCAGACAAAGATAGTACAAAAAAAAAAGAATATCACAGACCAATATCAGTGATGAACATAAATGCAAAAATCCTCAACAACACATTAAAAGGATCATACACTATGATCAGGTGGAATTTATCCCAGTATTCTTCAATATAGGGAAATCAGTCAATGTGATACACCATATTAACAAACTGAAGAATAAAAAACATATGATCATCTCAATAGAGGCAGAAAAAGCTTTGACAAATTTCAACACCAATTTATGATTAAAAATTCTCTGGAAAGTGGGCATAGAGGGGACCTACCTCCACATAATAAAGGCCATATACAACAAATCCACAGTAAACATCTTTTTTGTTTGTTTTTTTTTTTTTGCGGTATGCAGACCTCTCACTGCCACAGCCTCTCCCGCTGTGGAGCTCAGGCTCCGGACGTGCAGGCTCAGCAGCCATGGCTCACGGGCCCAGCTGCTCCGCGGCATGTGGGATCCTCCCAGACCGGGGCACGAACCCATGTCCCCTGCATTGGCAGGTGGACTGTCAACCACTGTGCCACCAGGGAAGCCCAAACATCATTCTTAATGGTGAAAAACTGAAAGCCTTTCCTCTAACATCAGGAACAAGACAAGGATGTCCACTCTCACCACTATTATTCAACATAGTTTTGGAAATCCTTGCCATGGCAATCAAAGAAGAAAAAGAAATAAAAGGAATAGAAATTGGAAAATAAGAATTAAAACTGTCACTGTTTGCAGATGACATGATACGACACATAGAGAATCCTAAAGATGCCACCAGAAAACTACTACGGCTAATCAATGAATTAGGTAAAGATGTAGGATACAAAATTAATGCATAGAAATCTCTTGCATTCCTATACAAAAATGATGAAAAATTTGAAAGAGAAATTTAGGAAACACTCCCACTTACCATTGCAACAAAATGAAAAAGAAATATAGAAATAAACCTACCTAAGGAGACAAAAGACCTGTAAGCAGAAAAGTATAAGACACTGATGAAAGAAATTAAAGACGATACAAACAGATGGAAAGCTATACCATGTTCTTGGATTGGAAGAATCAATATTGTGAAAATGTCTATACTACCTAAAGCAATCTATAGATTCAATGCAATTCCTATCAAATTACCAATGGCCTTTCTTTACAGAACTAGAACAAAAAATCTTTAACTTTGAATGGAGAACAAAGGACCCAGAAGAGCCAAAGCATTCTTGAGGGAAGAAAAAAGGAGGTGGGATAATCAGGCTCCCTGAGTTCAGACTATACTACATAGCTATGGTAATCAAGACAGTATTGTACTGGCACAAAAACAGAAATATTTATCAATGGAACAGGATACAAAACCCAGAGATAAACCCACACACCTTTGGTCAACTAATCTATGACAAAGGAGACAAGGATATACAATGGGGAAAAGACAGCCTCTTGAATAAGTGGTGCTGTGAAAACTGGAGAGCTACATGTAAAAGAATGAAATTAGAACACTCCCTAACACCACATAGAAAATAAAAATCAAAATGTATTAGAGACGTAAATGTAAGACTCAACACTATAAAACTCTTAGAGGAAAACATAGGAAGAACACTCTTTGACATAAATCACAGCAAGATCTTTTTTGGTCCATTTCCTAGAATAATGGAAAAAAAAAGTGAACAAATGGGACCTAATGATATATAAATCTTTTGCACAGCAAAGGAAACCATAAACAAGATGAAAAGGCAACCCTCAGAATGGGAGAAAATATTTGCAAACGAATCAATGGACAAAGGATTAATCTCCAAAATATATAAACAGCTCATGTATCTCAATATTAAGAAAAAAACAACCCAGTGAAAGATGGGCAGAAGACCTAAAACTTCATTACTCCAATGAAGACATACAGATGGCCAAGAAGCACATGAAAAGCTGCTCAACATCACGAATTATTAGAGAAATGCCAATCAAAACTACAGTTAGGTATCACCTCACACCTGTTAGATTGGGCATCATCAGAAAATCTACAAACAACAAATGCTGGAGAGGGTGTGGAGAAAAGGAAACACTCTTTTACTGTTGGAGGGAATGTAAATTGATACAGCCACTATGGAGCACAGTATAGAGGTTTGTTAAAAATCTAAAAGTAGAATTTTTTCTACTTTTCTACTTTTCTAATTTTTCTCTGGGCATATACCCAGAGAAAACCATAATTCAAAAGGACACATGCACCCCAATGTTCATTGCAGCAGTATTTACAATAGCCAGGTCATAGAATCAACCTAAATGCCCATCGACAGATGAATGGATAAAGAAGATGTGGCACATTTATACAGAGGACTTTTACTCAGCCATAAAAAAGAATGAAATATGGTCATTTGTAGAGTCATGGATGGATCTAGAGACTGTCGTACAGATTGACATGTCAGAAAGAGAAAAAGAAATATCGTATATTAACACATATATGTAGAACCTAGAAAAATGGTAGAGATGAACCTGTTTGCAGGGCAGAAGTAGAGACACAGATGTAGAGGATAAACATATGGACACCAATGGGGGAAAGTGACAGGGGATTGTTGGTGGTGTGATGAAATGGAGATTGGGATTGACATATATACACTAATATGTATAAAATGGGTAACTAATAAGAACCTGCTGTATAAAAAAATAAATTAAATAAAAATTAAAAAAAACAGAAAGAAAGAGAGTAACACAATCAATATACAAATCTACTAATGGTAATAAGCTCTAAATACTAAACTAAGATAAACATAAAACCAGAAACAAATTAGATGCAGAAAGCAAACTCCAAGTCTACAGTTGCTCCCAAAGTCTACCACCTCAATTTTGGGATGATTTGTTGTTTATTCAGGTATTCCACAAATGCAGGGTACATCAAGTTGATTGTGGAGTTTTAATCTGCTGCTGCTGAGGCTGTTTGGAAATTTTCCCTTTTTCTTCTTTCTTTGCACAGCTCCTGGGATTCAGCTTTGGCTTTAGATTTGACCCTGCCTCTGCCTGTAGGTCACCTGAGGATGTCTCTTCCCTGCCCAGAGAGGATAGGGTTAAAAGCAGCTGATTAGGGGGCTCTGGCTCACTCAGGCAGGGGGAGGGAGAGATACTGAATGAGGGTCCAGCCTGCAGAGGCAGAAGCTGGCATCATGTTGCAACAGCCTGAGGCATGCTGTGTGTTCTCCCTGGGAAATTGTCCTTGGATCACGGGACCCTGGCAGTGGTGGGCTGCACAGGTTCCCAGGATGGCAGGTGTGGATAGTGACCTGTGCTTGTACACATGATTCTGGGTGGCTACAGCAGCAGCCTTAGCGTTTCATGCCTGTCTCTGGGGTCTGCGCTGTTAGCTGCGGCTTGCGCCCATCTCTGGATCTCATTTAGGTGGTTGTCTGAATCTCCGCTCTTCACGCACCCCAAAACAATGGTCTCTTGCCTCTTAGGCAGTTCCAGATTTTTCCCCAGACTCCCTGTCAGCTAGCTGGGGTGCACTAGCCCCCTTCAGGCCGTGTTCACACAGCCAACACCAGTCCTCTCCCTGGGATCTGACCTCCGAAGCCTGAGCCTCAGTTCCCAGCCCCCAACCGCCCCTCTCTGGCAGGTGAGCAGACAAGGCTTCTCAGGCTAGTGAGTGCCTGTTGGCAGTGATCTGCTGTGTGGGAATCTCTCTGCATTGCCCTTTACACCCCTGTTGCTTTCCTCTGTGGCTCTGAAGCATCCCCCCTGCCACCCCCGTCTCCCCCAGTGAAGGGGATTCCTAGTGTGTGGAAACTTTTCCTCCTTCACAGCTCCCTCTCCCTGGTGCAGGTCCCATCCTTATTCTTTTGTCTCTGTTGTTTTCTTTTTTCTTTGCCCTACCCAGGTATGTGGATAGTTTCTTGCCTTTAGGGAAGTCTGAGGTCTTCTGACAGCATTCAGTAGGTGTTCTGTAGGAGTTTTTCCACATGTAGATGTATTTTTGTTGTATTTGTGGGGAGGAAGGTGATCTCCAAGTTTTACTCCTCTACCATCTTGAAGGTCCCCTCTATCTAACTGAATCTTAAGCAGACACTCTAAGTTTGTTTCTGAAGCTTAACTCAGTAATCTGTCTTTGGATGAAGATCAGATGCTCCATGATCTGCAACCAGGAGTTTAACATCAGGCTATGGTCATTTACATCTAAAGGCTCCCTTATGTTAGGGACAATTAAACTATACTAGGGATAACCAGCCTAGGGACACTAGGAAATGGGTCTGGGTGCTTTATGGACAGTGCCAATATATAATATTCCTTAAAGATAAGGATTGGTACAGAACACACTAAGTCAGACGTCCTGGGAATATACCAAACTGCACCTAGTGTAAGTTCTTGACTTAAATTCTTGCCTATGACTTTACTAACAGTGCTAGCCATATTATTTTTTTCTATTGTCTGTTTCATAAAACTGTTGTTGCTTTCATTTCCAAATGTGTGACTGAGCCTGTGATAAAATGATCATATAAAGTTCCACATGAGATCAATGATTGTAATAGTGTAACTCTAGATATGGGAAGAAGCAACCAGCGGAAATAATTTATTGGACCATGAGAGGCTATTAAGACAGGTAGTCCAGAGACTTTTGGCTATTGTTAACAAGGTCTAGTGCAGTAGTAGCTCACTGAGTGGCCTATCAATGAAATCTTCACCAGACCTGGGAATGAGGATTCCTAGCATTGTAGGATGAAATGGTCATGAAATTCCTCCCAAACCATAGTCAAATTTATCACCAAGAAACCTTATGGCTTCAAGCTATCCTCTTGTAACTATTCAATTTTTAGACAAATGAAATGGCTTTAGATCAGATATTAGCAGAAAAAAGGACACAGGTAGTGGCCAATAGCTCCTGTTATGTATATGTCAATACCACATCAGAAGTTAATACCTACTTAGATAAAAGTAGACAACTGTTTACCTGGCTACAATTCTCCCCAAGGTGCAATGTCCAGACTGGGTTTCAAGCTTATTCTCCTGAATTCCTCAGGGAATGAGATTTATTTTGTCTATTAAAATTCCAGTTGTCATTTTTCCATCTCCTTCTGTTTGTGTCTGTTACATCAAAATGTCAGGCCAAAGGACTGAGATCCTAATCATACTAGACTCAAATCCAAGATGTCGACCTCAGAAATATTTCTGATTTAGTGTCTATTCCCCAAATTGAGACAGGACTATGCCCCATTTCAGCAGGAAGTGGCCAGAGCCACCTTTGCCCCCTTCCCTGAAAGATTGGGGTGTATCAGAGGAAAGGAGAGATTGAAGCTGAGGAGGACTTTGTGGGGCTCCCAGGTACAAATCACTTCTGTGTCACCTGTTTCTCTTCTGTAGGATATAGGCTTCGTTCAGCTTCCTTGACCTTCCCTAGTTCCAAAGGGCAGATGCAAGTAGTTGCTAATCATGGAAGGGAAGGAATACAGAAATGGGGGAGGAGACAATAAGATGTGGTACAGCCTTGGGGCAGGGTCCTGGTTCCTCCTTTAGGAGTGTGCATGACAATATCTTTCAGTTCTTCTGCAGAACAGGAACCCCCCACCTAACTTCAGGCTGAGTACAAGATTCCTGGAGTACCACCCTGATAACTCACCATCAACACATCAGAAGAAAATCACACACCCTGCAGCCCTCACCCCAAGTTTTTCCTTCCTTTTCTGAGCCCAGTGCTGACCATCCTGTTAGGTCCCCTGTTTGGCCCCTGTCTGTTTCAACTGCACATAAGTTTTATCTATGACACGATCCAACACATTCAGTCTAAACTGTTGTTACTACAAGGGTGGAAACTGGTTTTGGTCGTGGAATACCTCGATTTAGATCAGGTGGAGAGAGACTTCTACTCTACTAGATAGGACAGCACACATACCCAGAAGGAAATAGGTACAGAAGGAAGAGCCCTCCGCCCCAATTCCCAAGAAGTATCCTGAGTATGTAGTCTCTTGTGTGTGTGGGGGGGAGTTGTTAGGGAACTATTGACTGGAACTGCTGGCCTTGGCCATGTACAAAAATAACTGCTTGCCTGAGTTGTCTCACAACAGGAGATCCTGATAAGGAACATGGTGCTGCCACCAGAAACTAACAGGAGGGAATTTGAGTGGGACAAAAAGGAGGGAGGAGATGACAGTCCATAATGTATCCTATCAGGCTCCAGAACCCTTTGCACTAGAATCCATCTTGGCTGAGAGATGCACGTGCATGCCACCAGGAAGGACCCTGAGTCAGACAAAATATGGGTCAAGAAAGATGATTGGCTAGAGATAAACATAAACTAACCCCATTACCATGAAACCTGAGACTGTGAGCCACATGGCAGAGCAGTTCTCCTGGGTTCATGTACCCTGCTGCTCTCTGCCCAGGTGCCCCTTCCCAATAAAATATTTTGCTTTGTCAGAATGTGTGTCTCCTCAGACAATTCATTTCCAAACGTCACAGAAGAGCCCACTCTTGGACCCTGGAATGTGTCCCCCTTCCTGCAACAGTATTATAAGACAAGACATTAGCTCTGCCCCTCAAGAAATATTAAGTAAACATACTAAAGGAAAACAACAGTGTTACCTGAGTCCATACAATATAAAGTAAAACTGAGAGCTAATATTCAGGGGCTAGTAAAAATAATGATACAGATTTTGCTCTGGGGCTAACCTCTGCAATCAGAAAAGTGAATGCCTTATGCAAGTCTTTGAAGGTATGATAAATTGAACTTTAAAATTCTAGAGCATAAAACTCTTGAATTTCAGTATAATTGGAAATCTTATTATTGGTATAAAAATGAAAATTAAAAAATTTAGTTGGGCAAATCAATCTTGTGTTATCATTTAGGCAACAGACCAAACCTTTGGAGTATTAAAGGCAATGGCCTTTGTCTTGTAAATCTCGACAAATCAGAAATGTAATACCTAAGTGACTTAAGACTGCACCAGATTAGCTCAATCAGGTAAAACCTGAAACCAAGAAAAAAAAAAAAAAAGGAGGGGGAGGGGTCTTTCAATTTCAAACCACAGGAAAGTCTCCCTCACCCAAAATCTAATTTAGCACCTCCTTAAATTGTTTATCAGGGACAAGCACAAATCTTAAAAGTCTTTTCCACAAGTAGTAAAATCTTGGTCATCTGAGCAAGCAAATTTTACTTATTCCAACTGTTATTTATAAACTAATGTGTGTATTGTAATACCTGATTCATAAGTAGGTTATTAAAGTGAACTATGAGATCTCTGGTTTTGTCTGTTTATGTGTCTGTGTATGCAGTATACATATGTGATGTCTCTACCTCTGGAAATTATTATCAAAATTAAATTTACAAAAGAGCTCTATTTAATTGACATACATGTAAGTACTTACAAATGAAATATTTATAAATATGAAAGAAACTGGCCAGAGTATATTTCAGGTTCCTATGATCTAAGATATATTTAATATTAAATTAATGTCTGGAATTAAAGCTAGCCCAAGCTTGCTGGTTTAATCAATAAACACCTGTCTAACATTTATTATACTTTTATTGAAGGTCAATAAGTTTGTTATTTCTGTTGCAGCATTTGTCAGCAAGGAAAAATATAATACTTGGTATGATTTCTGTAAGTTATAAAATAAAGGTAAATAAGAAAAGAGTTTTTAGGCAAACTCTTTTAGGAATAATAATGTTTTGGGTATGTTCTATGTAAAATAGTTTCTCCAGATTTTTGGTAACTTGAGTTTTGCCAAGTTAAGTTAAATGATGGGAAACCATTGAATATCCAGGTCATTTCAAGTATGATAAAATACTGGAAAATTAACTGCTAAATTTGCCTACTTCTATATCCATATAAGGGGGAAACTAAAGATGTTTGGGCTAATTAGAGGCATGTCTTGTGCAATAGGGAAAGAAATACGTTTCTAGAGGTTATGGAATATTCCAGTCAGGAAATGCTGGTGTGACCAACAGTTCACAATTACTTGCTGCTCGTTGGTTTGCACTAGAGGTTAAAATTATAATATGTAATTAAAGCTACCAAAAATAATAAGGGAAACATTTCAGTATGCAAGGGAGGTAGGATGTGTGTTTTCAGCAAAAGAAGGTATGAGGGATGAAAATACATTTTGTTAAGGGGAAAGAGTGATTTTGGTCCTAAAGCTGGTTGTTTCTGGATGGAAAAATAAAGGACAAACTAGTATGAATACAGAAAGTCCTGGAAGGTTTGTAAAATAGAAGCCCTGAAAGTTTTTTGTACATAGGCTGAGATTAGGTGAATTTTGATTAGGTAAGTAGATTTTGTCATTAAAAGTATGCTCATCCAAGATTCGATTTGGTTCTTCCCTGTAAAGAGAATAAAATTTTCTTAGAATGTTGATTTTGATAACAGATTGTGTGAGTTTCTTTGCCTTTAAGTGAGCTTTATATGTTCTTTAAATCTTTTGTCACCGTGGTGAAGTGAGTAAGTATTGTCTTACAGTGACATATGATCATATTTGACTGTTTTGAAACCTTTTTGATGTTTTGGATAAAATTCCCAAATATCAAACTTTAACTGAAGTTCTTTTGAATTCTGCTGTGATTCAAAGAAATCCTGAGGTATCTCAGAGAGGAATGTGAAACTAATTTATTTTTTCTGAAATATACTGGCTTTTATTCCTTTATTTTCCAGAAAAACCTTTCCTCTTGAGGCAGGAGATAGATGGGCTCCAGGCTGGACATTTGCTACCAGATTCCTGTTTACAGGCTTATTTCATATGTTAAATTACTGGAGAAGCAATGTCAAGTGATTGAAGGTAAATCTTTTTAAGTTTTATGGTATGGGTAAATGTGATTAATAGATATTCCAAAATTTATATGGAATTCCTAAAAATTTAACATGTCCTGGTATAATATTATGTCATAATTCTAGCTATTATATTAATATGTTGTATGTCACTAAAATACTGGTTTCTTGTCAATTGCATTGTAATCAGATATTTAACCATATCATTTTAAGTCTTGTTGTTTATAGACAATCATTGTTTTACTTTAATGCTTTTATAAAATGAAGATCTTCAAGAAGATTCATAAAAAAGTACTTTTTGATAAATGTAAGTTTCTGATAACTTTTAGGTCATATCTCTGAACTGGGTAAGAAATTACAAAACTCTATTGGAAGACCTTAGGACTTCATCCAAATCAACAGAAATTAATTACCTGGGACAGAATGAACTGATAAATATGATTTATACATTTATAATTTTTTTCTGAAATATACTGACTTTTATTCCTTTGTTTTCCAGGAAATCCTTTTCTCTTGGGACAGAAGATAGATGGGCTCCAGGCTGGACATTTCCTACCAGCTTTCTGTTTACATTTCCTGAGGCAGGAGGCAAGTGGGTCCCAGGCCCAATTTTATATTTATAAGCAGCCTCCTGACTGCACTTCGAGATCTGCACTTTGAGATAGAAATAACAATAGGAACAGGGTAAATAGCTGGACTTTGGACAACTCTAAGATAACTTTTTTTTTTTTGCTGTACGCAGACCTCTCACTGTTGTGGCCACTCCCGCTGCAGAGCATAGGCTCCGGACATGCAGACTCAGTGGCCATGGCTCACGGGCCTAGCCGGTCCTCGGCATGTGGGATCCTCCTAGACCGGGGCATGAACCTGTGTCCCCTGCATCGGCAGGCAGACTCTCAACCACTGCACCACCAGCCCTAAGATCACATTTTTGACAGGAAGAGAAAGGGGCTAAACCCTGTTTAGAAGATCAAGGGGTCACATATTTCCTATCCTTGGGGAAAGGGAGACACTTCACATGTGCAGAAAAGTTCCTTGGAGTCAAAAATGCAGGGGACACCAGACCAGAATAAGTCAAGCCAACCCCCCACCCCAGATGCCCTTGTGTTAAAATCCATCTTTGCTGAGGTGTGTGTGTGCAAATAGGGGAGGGTCCTGAGACAAATTATCCATGGGGTCAAAGCAAGACAATTGGCAAGAAGAAAAACAAAGACCCAGAAGATTGCCCCCTTATAAAGGATTTAAACTTCCCAAAGGCATGACTCTCTCACTGAGTTTGCCCGTGTGTCTTTCTGCATGTACTCTGCTTTTCTAATAAATGCTTTGATTTCCTCTCTACCTTCAGTCTCCTTGTCAGAACTTTCTTTGCAAGGCAGACAAGGGCTGGGGGTTTAGACTCTAGCCACTTGCCCTTGTGGTCTAGTGGTTGGAATTCATGGTTTGTACCCAGGCAACCATGGTTTGATTCCTGGTCAAGGAACTAAGGTCTCACTTCCAGCTGCTGCTCACTGCAAGTTACTGCTCACTGCTGCATACGTCCAAAATCAGAAATCTCTCTGACACTAACTAGGACCTATTACAATTTTATAAAGTATGCCCTTGTAAACAAAGAAGGAACATTTAATTTTTTTCCTCTACCTGATCTCTCCAGAATTTGGCTTCTTTATCTGGTCCCCATATGGAATTGATGGCTTTTTGGGAGCAGATTACAAGTCATTATACCTACCATTGTTTTAATTTGTTCTCTCTTGTTGTTTTCAAATTATTTATGCCTCATATCCCTCTCTGCTGCACTGTGACTTCATTAACATTAATAGCTGTACTATTTATATCCTGTCTGTTTTACAAGACTGTTGCCTCTTACATTGCCCAAAATGTAACCAGGTCTCTGAAAAACTTAATGATGACTAAGTCTTGAGACAGTTGATCATACATACCTCTATAATAGTGCAACTCTAGGTATTGGAGGAAGCAACACAGGAAAATATTTTCTGGATCATAGTAGGCTAGTAAGACAGGCCACCCAGAGAATTTTAGGTTATCAACAGTGTCTGATGCAAAAATTGACAGCTTGAGGGACCTATCAACAGAATATTTACATGATCTAGGAACAAGCCTTCCTAGAAGCATGGGACAAAAATTTACCATGAAATGCCTCCCAGGCATTGGTTAAATTTATGACCTAGAGGAAGCTTGTGGGTAAAGAATGTTACCCACCATATCAGTAAATAAAGGATGTTTCAGCCATCAAACCATTAGCCACTGCAGCCATCCTGCACTGTGCACCCTGAGTGTACTCAGGATGAAGAGAAGCAGAAAATTGGCCTTAGGTCATTATCAAGGTGCGCATCAAAGGAACGATTTTCAATAAGCCTAAACTCTTTCATCTTCCCATACACAGAAAAGTACTAAATTCCTTAACTTGAGATGTCTGATTTTCTTCAATTAACAGTAATCTTTTGATGTCCTGACTACCTGACTTTTATTGCAAAAACTTCTGTATATCCTGGCTCCTCCCTTACCTCTTTGGAATAGTCCCTGAGAACCATCTGAGAGACTATCTTCCAGACTTAAGTCCTCAGAAACTCTGCCAAATAAAACATAATTCTCAAATTTTAGGTCATGCTTTTTTTTTTTTTTTTTTTTGCCGTTGACAGATATCAATCTGCCTATCTGAGTCCCCTAGTGGTCAGGTCAGGACATTGTAAGACCTGTGCGATTGAACAGGAAATGAGGAGGAGTGCGTGAACTAGCCCTGACCCTGGTCTAGAGTGGAGGAATCGCCTCATCTCATGCTGCTGATTTGGATAGCTCTGGGATGATGGGAAGTCCTTGTCCCTGGTGACAGTGACAAAGAAGGAGATGGTAAGGCAGACACTGGTGCTGAGGGATGGTCTCCTAAGCACAGCTGTGGAGGTGCCTTGAAAACAACTTCTCATCTGCTTTGGGGACCACCTCATCATTGCTCTTTCCTCCAACTCTTGGGCTGAATTGCTAAAGTGTTACTTAAAATGACTAAAGACAATGGAGCTTTTATTCCTATGCTTTCCAGAACTCCAAAGGAGGTGACTATCTCATTGAATTGGTGTTCAAAACTCTTTCCAGGTTGCCACCCAGAGAGGAAGTAGGACCTTAATCTCCTGGGGTAAACAAGTCTAATGCTAGAACCCTGCAGAAGAGGAAAAAAAAAGGTTTTACAATTCTACCATGACAGTAATGAAGATAATCTACCCTCCTCTTTTCTAGTGACCATCTGAAAAGTAATAAAGACGAAGAAAGGAGAAAGGAAGGTCAACAAGGAGGGGCCCATTTTCATTTGAAGGAGGAGCTATGTCTTCTCACTCTCAGGCCCAGACTGTTCTTAAGGATGAAACATATTTAAGATAATTTATAAGTCAAAAGAGAGTAACTATGGTTCAGGCATCCAAAATGGAGCCTGGTGGACCCCAACAGCCATTTTCAAAACAGCACCTCCTACACAGCTGCTGGCTGCAACCTAGTATTTTAAAGTCCCCCTCCCTGTTCAAAACTATGTGACTTCAAAGCTTCATTTTGAACCCCAGCCAATTCTTGCTTAACAAGCCCCTTCATTTCCTGCCAGTTCCAATATAAATTCTTGACAAAGTTACCTTGCAGTTTTTTACCTTTGTTAGTCTCCACCACTTTATAGTCTAGCAGAACAAAATTTGAGGTCTTCTTGGATCTGTATCTCCAGGGCTGCCATCATAACAAACCCCAAACAAAGGCCTCTTTTTTTTTTATTTATTTATTTTTTTTTAGCAAGGTTCCATTCCTGGAATTCCTGGCTAACATTATTTGATGTAGTCAATAGGATCAAGAGCAACCCTTGGTGGTTACCCAATGTTTCTTCAGATTTGGTGTAATGTACCTATGCAGACCCATTTTGTCCAGCTTGTCCCTCCAGCTGAATCAGGGCTGCTGCATGAGTAACTCCTGGATCCAAAACTCACATTTTGATTGAGGTTAAGGTCTTTGGGTGTTTCCAGATGTCGACTTTTGTCCTTTCTCCATGGGGGAAGACATTCTGCTTTACCACTTGGTAGGAGATCTGTCTTTTGTTCAAGGATTTCTGTCTCTAGCACTTGTAAGGAGATTCATATTTCAGGGTTTTTCCTCAGTGTCCTTTGGGATTCGTTTCTCATTTTATTTGGGTGACCTTTGGGATTTCATTTCCCAATTTGTTCTGGTGCATGATTACTCTTGAAATATGGGAAGTTCATTCTGTAAGGGCAAAACTGCAGGATAGCCTCCTCCTAGGACTTCTGGTGAAATTCATAGTTTATGAACTATGGGCCCTAGTTCTGCGAGTATCTTGCTGGAGTGAGATTTCCTGAAATGGTCTACAATTAAATTGGCCAACCAGGGACAATTTTTAAATTCCTCCATTAGTTTATCTGAACAGTTTATCTGCAAAGAAATAGTATGTAAGGCAAGACGGAAGCCTATTTCAATTGGTATTTCGAGGCCTTCAGATGTATACGTTATTGCCTCTTTCAGAGAAACTAACTCACGAGTATCTCAAAGGATTTCCAAACTGGAAAAATCTTCTAGGTCTCCTCTCCTCTCTCTCTATCTCCCTGTCCCTCTCTCTCTCCCACTGCTCATTCTTTTCCTCTAAATGTTCACTGCAATGTCTTCTCCTTGCTATCCATCTTTCTTTGAAGTTCCTTTTTATAACACTGAGATTGATTCCCCACAGAAGGTAACAATGCATCCAATGGCCTGATGAAAATGGCTATGATTATTATGGTCATTCTGAAAAACAAAAAACAGTTTTACCAAGAGTTTGACCTTAAAGAATCAGAAGTCTTTCTAGGCAAAGCTTCCATTTCTCTCCTTGTATCTTTGCAATGTAAATGTTCTAACTGGTCTTTTCAGCTAACTTTTTTGTTGATAAGACTTCCCTAAGAAAGGAAGTTCCAATTCCCTAAGACTAAAAGAAAGAAAGAAAAAAAAGTCTTTTAAAACACGAACAAATAAGGACTCTCTTGCCCAACCAGCCTCCTTGGAATAAATGCTGAAAGTTCAACTTCTCTGTACACCAGTGCTGAATTGAATCTCAGAGATAGGGTTTTGGGTGAAGGAGAAAAGGATAGCTTTATTGTTTTACCAGGGAAAGGGGACACAGTCGGCTCCTGCCTTGAAAAACTTTGTGTCCCATCCTGGGAGGATTTGATGAGGAGTTCAATAACAATAGTTCAAGGGTGGGGTTGCTGAGAAGATTACAGTTTGTGCAGCATCTCAGGTGGTGGCACCATCTCCTAATCTTGATGAGCTTCTCTGGACCTTTTACTCTTGCCTCAGGTGGTTTCTTGGTTGCTCCTCCCTTGATTAGCAACTGTTTGAATCTGCCCTTTGGAACTCAGGGGAGGTCATGGAGGCTGGAATCTTGCCTACAAGAAATGAGAGATAAAAAAAGCCTTCTGTGCCCAGGAGACCCACAGTGTCCTTCACTCCCCCCTTTTCTTTGATACTGCTCAATCTTGAGGAGAATGGATGTTGGTCAAGAAAGGGAATAATTGTTTTGGATAGAAATGTTAATCATAAACATGGCAGAGCAACTCAGTTCTAGGTAGACACAGGTTTTAATCCCCACTTTGGTGTTATCTCTCCCCAAATCTTTCAGGAATGGGGTGTCAACTGCTCTGGCTACTTCCTGTTGAAATGGAACATAGTCCTGCCTAAGTTTGAAGGAACAGAAACTGAATAATACCTGAGTCTTAAGGCCCAGATCTAAGTTTTATAAGATTAATATCTCAATTCCTTAATAATGAGCCTGAAACCCAGTTCGGACCTGATACTAAGAAGAGATATGTTGTAGCCAGTTGTTTCCAAACCATCCTCTGAAAGGGGAATGGTTTGGAAGAGGGGAAGAGCCACCAAAGCAATCCTGAAGACCCAGTTAGAATTATCAAAATAATCAACATAAGAATCCATAATTTTGTGGGGAAATGTAAAAAGTACGAGAAAGTATAAAAGAACAGAACTCTTATTTTGCTTGTTGAACAAATACTTAAAGGTCTCCCAAAGGGCAAGATACTCACTTTCACTTTGGGAGTCTGCTTGCTGGCTGTTGGCAGGCTTGGCTGTTCAGTATCTGCTAATCTTCTTACTCTAGTGTAATGTACCCATGGTTTTACTCCAGCCAATTTTAGAGAGTCATGAATAGTAAGAAGAATGTCACAGGACCCCTTCCATTTCTCTTCAAGCTGCTGCTCAGGTCCTTGCTCTTTCCATACTTGCAGCAGCATCTGGTCTCCTACTTTGAAGGGATGCAAGGGAGCTTCCAGGTGAGGGAGAGACCTGTGGGAAATAAACCCATGCATAGCAGTTAACAGTTGACCAATCTGTTGTACATGCTGCTTAATTTTTACCTCCTGTGTTAAAAATGTTTCTCTTTCTTTACTCTCTTTGGAGCTAAGAATGGCCCACTCCTAGGGACGACCAGTATACAGAGAAGAGCAGTCGGCAAGACTTTGTTCCATTTGAGATGAGTTTCCTGGTATAGATTGGGGAGAGTTTGCCCCAGAGTGTAATTCGCCTTCTTAGGTTTTCTGTGATGAAAGCAGATCCATTGTCATGTTGAATAATAGAGGGAAGGCTGTCTACTTAGGAATAACGTCCTTAAGAAGGGTTTTTGCCACTCCAGATGCTTTCTCCATTATAGATGGGAAGGCCTCTATTCAACCTCATCAAAGATAGGGTGGAAGAATTTTTAAATGCTGTGGCATCTGGGATCTGACATAGCCCAGAAAATTCAAGTTCGCAACAATACAGAAATGCACCTGAAATCACATTCACAATGGTCACCTATTTTTACCATTGTTACGCTGTTTTGACTTTCAAATGTGTTCCCCTCCTCAGTGTCAAGTAGATGTGCAATGCATGTCTGAAAAACCACAAAACAGGCCTCTCTTTAAAGTTAAGCCATGTATAAGCCAGAGTGACTTCCTCGTACCTCAATACATGCAGATATTTTTCTTTCATTTCCCCTTTTGATTGCAATTCTTTCAGTAGAAGACATTGATGATCAAAATATCTGTCCCTCGATGCTGTGGTGATTCAGCTGTTTGCTCTGGGTGCAGATCATGTCTGTCACTGCTAGGCCTCCTTTATACTTGCCTAGTTAATCCATATAGGGGGAAAACTCATCAGGTATGGTAAACAAGTTCAGAGGTATGTTAATAAGGGAAAGCTTAATAGGCCATACGTTTGATCACTTATACCCAATTGTCACACAAGCATTGTACATGTACTTTCAGCAGTAGACCTAAAATAAACAGTGATACGTCATGAGTAATTTGATAACTTCACTAGGTAATTTTTCTTTCCTCCTAAACATCAGGGCAAATATGTACTTAACACAATAACTTTCATAAATACAAACTTCAATTAACAGAACTATAACTTTATATCTGTTGAAACATAATCCTATTTTTTTCTCCTAAAATGACCTTCATATCCATTGAGCACAGCCAAATTTAAGTTATTTGTTTTCAAAATGTCTGGTCCTCCCCCTGTAGAGGACCAGATAGGCTCCTCCACATTGACTCTGGTGTAATTCCTCAAAAGGATCCTCAGACTAAATTTCAAAAGCCCCTCTAGAGGCCCAGAAAGCCATGCCAAAGGCCTTCCATCAGATTTTGCCCTGGTGGATTTCTCTTTTACAGAATTCCTCCAAATATCAAGATTCCTACATATTCCAGGAGACTGTCTTTCTCATTCACATTATAAGGTTGCTCAGAACTCAAGAGTTTCCAATTTCCAGAGGGACCAGGCAGAGACAAAAGGAGAATATTTCAATTTTACCTACAGAGGTGGAATTTACCCAATTGCTCCAAGTCATTAGTATCTTTAAGGGAAGGGTTTCCTTCTGTCTGGAAATCCATAAATATTATTTACCAGCTCATTTAGTAACTAATCCTTTTGTTAACATATTATGAGGCCATCAGATTCTCCATTAAGATTTTTAAAATTTCTTACTAGCTCAGAATTTATTGGAGACCTGCCTTTGTCAAAAGGTCCTTTGCCTAAGTCTTCTTGAAAATGAAACACATTTGCAAAGGTATCAGAGTACAAAAATTATCTGTAAATGACAGAAAGACTTAAAAGGGCACAGTTAAACATCTGACTGCAATGTAATTGGTAAAGAAACTTGGTTACAATAACTGGAATTATGTTTACTTTAACTTATTACCTTTAACTGAAAATACCAAATAATCGTAGTTAAATATTTCTCTCTGAGGTGCCTCAGGGGCTCTCTGAAGCATCTCAAAGTTAGCTGGAGATCAAAGGAATTTTAGAAAAAGCCAAACAATACTCATTCATTTAACCAAAGTGAAGAGACTTCAACAGAAAATACGAATCACTGAAAGACAAAGGAACTCACAAGCTGTTATGAAAAGCAGTGTTCTAAGAAGAAAATTTTGAAGGGAGAAACTATATCTGGTCTTGCCCTGGCTCACTCACAGCAAAATCCATTTACCCAACTAGATTTAATCTAATCTTAGAAAATCCTGATTATGCACATACCTAAAAACTTGTGCTTTTTTACAGAGAATATCTCAGGGTGGCATCAAATACATTTAGTATCCTAAATATCTTTAGTCTTCCTACAAAGGGAAATCAGTTTTAAGTAATTAATGTTTCAGTATCTTATTTTATTTGGAAATGTCCTACCTATTCAATAAACTTCCCTCATTTAATGAAACTCTAAATATTTAAGTTACCAAGTACCTGAAAAGATTATTCTTAAGCAGACATTCCTAAAACAATTATTGCTAAAGAGTTTACCCAAAAGATTTTACCTCATTTGCATTACCTAACACTGATGACTCTAAAGACTCTATATTAATCAGACAAACAAGCTTAAGCCACCTTCAATGGTAGACATCAATTCAGTACTGAATATTTCAGAGATCATGTGGTCCTAAAGTTTTTGTTGGCCAATTTTCTAGATTTAAATTTAAATTTCATTTCTAAGCACTTAACATTTAAGTCAATTAAATAGAGCTCATTTACAAGTTAACTTTTACCTAAAGACAGAGCAGAGATCTCACAGTTTTTCTGCGTGAGTTTAAAAAATATTTTTCCCCATCTTTTTCTTTAGTCTCAAGAACTAGAGATGGTCTGGATAAGATAAATGTTTTGGAGGGCCCAGGCATAGGAGAGAGAAATAACAATTCCATTTTGTGGGGGCATAGCTGAAGATACACCAGTTTTGTAAAAATAACCTGGGTGGGGGACCCAGTTACAAGACAGAACAGAGCTCTGGTCACCCATAACAAAGCTCGTCCAAAGGAGAAACCAGCATTCGGCCGCAGGCAAAGCCGGATGCAATAGGGGAGTGTACCCTGGTGTTGTCACACAGGAACCCTTTTATTCACCAAAGATGTCTCAACCAGTCAATGCAAATACTGACACACATACATACCAACAACAAACATCGTCCCACAAACAAAAGGTAAGACAATGTGTAGCCCAAGGATTCCATTTCCACTCCCAGACAGAGGACTCAAAGTGGCTCACAAGGAGCCAGTAGAATTTTCCCACCCTACACAAGCCAGAGTGGCTCACCCCAAAACAATACACAAAAATAAACACAAATGACAGATAAGCTACAGCCACATAGACAGAAAATCACAGGAGGTATATTTTTAAAATTCCACTTTCACTCCCAGACAAAGGCTTCCAATAGATTGTCTCAGTTCTTGAAAGAGAACAAACCCAGAGTTTGGTTCTCAGAGAGCGCAGAGTGGCTAACCCAGATGGAGAAGAGAGAATTCACAGCCTTTTTATTCCTGAGAAAATACAACTCTATCTGGAGAATAGTATAGTAATTTAGGCTACCATTCGAAAACAACCTTTCCTCATTTTCAAGAATGTGCATTGGCCAGTTTATAATAGGGTCTCACTCCTTTGTTCTTAGTCATACGTTTATAGTTATAGGTAGACCAGTCTGCCTTAATTATGCCCGGGGCCAGGGTGCTATCAGATGGAATTAAAGTAGCACTTCCTACAGTCAATCAAAAAATATTCACCCACGGACTGGAAACAGAACCAAACCCTCACCAGCAGACACAAGCTTTATGCCAGGCAAAGACAGACCCCACAAAGCTCAAAGTGGCCGCCTCCAAGTCCCACTTAGCCCATGGCCTTCGTCCAAGTATCACCTTATCATTGGGATTTCTGAAACAGAAAATTTCCAGAAGCAACCTAAAATTCTTTAGAGGGACAAGATTGAAGGAGTCTGAGAGTGCACTCCTGGGGACTTACCCAGAATCTGGCAGAGCTGTTGTGACATCAGACTGTATCATTTCTGCTTCCTCAAAATAATCCCTCAGAGTGGGAAGTCCAGGGCAATCTAGGTAGGAAGAAGAAAAGAATGTCCTCAAGGCAAAGATGTCCTCAGCAGCTGCTAGGGCAGTCCGTTTTCTGCTGTCTACTTCTGCCTCGAAGTTCTAACTGCAGGAATGGTGGACTGGATAAGACTGGGCCTCGACTTTCCAGGCAAGGGTCCCCCATGATCTGACCTCTAAAGGAATTCTCTAACCCTCCAGTCTCTCAAAGGAGGCTGTTGTGGAGAAAACCTCGAAGCGCCCAATCAATCCAGGGAACCCTGCCCCTGGGAACGTCCCCAAGTTGGCCCCACATTGGTTGCCAAAATTAATGCTGAAAGCTCAGCCTTTCTGTACGGTGGTGCCAAATCAAATCTCAGAGGCAGAGTTCGGGGTGAAATAGAAAGGATTAGCTTTATTGCTTTGCCAGGCAAATGGGGACACAGTTGGCTCTTGCCTTGAAAAACTTTGTGTCCCAAATTGGTAGGATTTGATGAGTTTTATGCAACAGTTCAAGGGTTGGATTTCTGAGATTACAGTGCATGCAGAGTCTCAGGTGGTTGATCTTCTAATCTTGATGAGTTTCTCTGGACCCTTTAATGTTTCAGGTGGTTTCTTGGTTGCTCCTCCCTTGATTAGCAACTGTTTGAATCTGCCCTTTGGAACTCAGGGGAGGTCATGGAGGCTGGAATCTTACAAGAAATCAGAAATAAAAAAGGCTTCGTGCCCAGGAGCCCCACAGGGTCTTCCTTGCTTTCAATAACATAAGATTATTAACTTTTAGCAAAACTAGTCACAGTAAAAGTATTATACTTAATGTTTATAACTCTAAAGACATGTGTGTATTAATTAATTAAACAAACCGAGTCTGATTTTATTATCAAATATGTTCGGAGATCACAAGTATGTCAAATTCATTTGAGTTAGTTTCTATTCTATTTCTGAGAATTTATATAAACCCTTACTTTTCTTAAATCCAATTAAATCTAAATCAATTTACAAATCAATTTTGGCAGTAATACCTAAGGGCAGGAAGAAACCATGTTTAAACACACACATGCAGACATACAGACAGACATAATTAGAAATTTCATAGTTTTTATTTAAAACTTTAGCTGCGAGTCAGGTACAATAAAAAACACACTAGATTAAAAATGAGTTGAAATAAATTAAGTTACTTGCTCAAGTGGCTAAAGTCTTTTAATTTTTGTGAAGAAGAACTTTAAAATCTGTCTTTTCCCTTGACAAATGATTCTGAAACTGAGGAGGACCCTGCGGGGCTCCTGGGCACGGAAGAATTTTTTGTCCCCCATTTCTTGGAGGAACAACCCCAGCCTCCACGACCCTCCCTGAGTTCCAAAGAGCAGATTCAAACTGTTGCTAATCAAGTGAGGAGCTGCCAAGAAACAACCTAAGGCAAGATTAAAGTGAAACTTTAATCTTGAGATTAAAGAGTTTTGAGTTTTTGAGAAACTCAAAAAGATTAGGAGATCAGGGAGGGAGAGGCAAGAGGGAGGAGATATGGGGATATATGTATATGTATAGTTGATTCACTTTGTTATAAAGCAGAAAGTAACACACCTTTGTAAAGCAATTATACTCCAATAAAGATGTTAAAAAAAAATGTTAGGAGATCAACCACCTGAGAACCCGCACACACTGTAATCTCAGCAACCTCACCCTTGAACTATTGCTATAAAACTCCTCACCATATCCTCCCAGGTTGGGACACATAGTTTTTCCAGGTGGGAACCCAGTGTGTTCCGCTTTGCCTGGGAAAGCAATAAAGCTATTCTTTTCTACTGCACACAAAACTTGTCTCCAAGGTTTGATTTGACACCAGTGTACAGAAAAGCTGAGATTTGGCATCGTTATCTCTGTTACAAAATTTGTCAGCAAGAAAATTAACTTGATATGAATAAATTTTCATAAATAATAAAATAGATATAAATAATAGTTTTTTGTCAACTCTTTAAGAAAAATTATGTTTTATGTGATATCTATTAAAAATAGTTTCCCCAAATATTTTGGTAACTTAAAACCTTACAGCTTTCCTAAGTTAAATTAAATGATGGGAATTCATTGATGGTTTAGATTATTTTCATGTAAGATAAAACACTGAAACAGTAATTACTTAACTAGTCTAAGTTTACCTATTTTTTACCTCTTATTACAGAGAGGCTAAGTATGTTTGGCTCTATTAGTAAATATATTTTGTTTCTTTATTTTGTAAATAAGTTTACAATTGTATAAACAGTTATCTAGTTTTACTAAAAAAAGTTTCATAAGATTAAGAATTCTAATTAATATATGTGGTTAATGGTGCCAAGTATGATAATTGAATAGGATATTTTTTGGGAGTAAGAAAATATATAAGGTAAGGAGATGAATCTGTTAAAGAAAAAGAAAGTGATTCCATCCCAAAGCTAGTGATTTCTAATAGGAAAACAAACAATCTGACAAACAAACAAAAAATAAAGGGGCAAACTAAAATGGAAACAGAGAGTTTTAAAAGGTTTGTGAAGAAAAGGAAATCTTTAGAAAGAAATTTTATGTGTGGTCATGTTATTCAAAACCTGGGTTCACCTCTTGCTGGGTGTTGAGTCAATAGACACAACCAAGACAAAGATTGGGAGAAGGAAGGATTTATTCCTTGTAGCAAGTAAGGAGAATACTGGGCATTGTCCCAAAGCATTGTCTCCCAAAACAACATAACTGGGGAATTTTTAAGCTAAGGGTACATGCATATTCATGAGGGGGCTTGAGCAGATTGGAATTCAGCATAGAATTTGGGGAAAGGTCCAACTTGAACAGAGTCCAAGTTGATTGAAGCCAGGTGGGTTCATTCCATCCTCCACCTGGGAAGGAGCCTTAGTTCCTGCTGAAGATATATTGTGTATATCCCTCGAGGACCCAGAACACTGCCTCAAGGCTGCACTATTATTTCTTGACTGTTCTTCTCTAGTTTCTGCATTCACTCCCCTAAGATCATTAATTACTGAGACCTGCTCAAGAGCAAGCTTTGCAGCCAGGTTTAGATCACAAAATGGCTTAGGCCAAATTGGGTTCTTTAAATTTCAACAAAGCCATTCTTTGTTCCCTTTCTCTCAGTATCCCCTACTCTAAATGCTTATAGTCAGTACTGGATAAGAATTAGAATAAATTTAATTAAGTAATTGAGTCTAATGTCAAAAATAAACTGGAATTTGGTTTTCTCTCTGTTAAAAGGACAATTTTTTTTCTGTTTATCTGCTGTTGATAATAAGTGATTATAAAAGTGTCTTTACCTCTAAGTAATCTATATAGAAAAAAAATTAGCTAAGATCTATGTCTTGTCAAAATAGTTGCTTATGTTCTATTGTTTTTATCAGGTCTATGATTACTTACGTAAAACTAGTCTTCTCAATATTAAAAGAGCTAACTTTTGTTCAAAATTATATACCCCTCTATAATTAAAGTTTTATTTCTTATTTGGCTAAATGAATAACTAAGCAGTTGACTAAGTGTTCTTGATATTTTGGACAAACTTCCCCCAAATTAAATTCTAAATGAAGCCTTTTTAGTTAGAAGTAACTTGGAGTAAGTAAACAGGATCCTGTGTTTTCCTATCATTCTGTCAACAGGAAAAAAAAAAAAAAAGGCACAACCTAAAAGTTGAGAGTTATGTTTTATTCAGTATACATTCTGAGGACTTCAAGCCAGAGACACAGCATCTCAGATAATGCTGAGAAACTTCTGAGGAGACAAGGTGGGAGGGATGGAGGAAGCCAGGATATATAGGAGTTTTTGCAACAAAAGAGATAGGAAATCAAAAGACTACTGTTAATAAAAGAAAAGCAGATATCTCAAGTTAAGGAATTTAGTGCTTTTCTATGTACAGGAAGATTCATGGTGGGCATCCTGTTTCTATCCTGAGTTTCCTTAAGATTCACCATTGCTGTGACTGTAATGTGGTGGCTTGACGGCTACAATGTCATTTGTTTACTAATATGGCAGGCAATATTATAGTTCACACCTCTCTCCTTACAAAAAGAGAGGTTTTAAACTAATTAGGCACATTTGATATATTAAATTACATGAGAGGTATTATCAAATAAGAAATAATATTAAGGCTTCTTTATTTTGTGCTGTATAGGTATTTGTTATAAGTGTTCAAGAAAGTGTATGAAATTTCTGGAAATCTTACATGTCCCAATGTAAAATGTTGTCTGACATCAATTGAAGCTCATACTAAGGGACTGAACCTGAGTATTAGGGAAATGCCTCAGATGACTTTCTTGTAAAGGCATAAACAACAATAGAATCTGCACGTGCTGATGAAGCCCATTCTGTTTCTGGAAAAAACAAACAAACAAACAAAACATTTTTAAAAACAAAAAAAAACAAAAAAACCCCCTGATCTCTTATCACCAGACTTTTGCAATTCTTTTCTTTTTTTTTTTTTTTTAACTCTATTGGAGTATAATTGATTTATAATGTGTTAGTTTCAGGTGTACCACAAAGTGAATTTGTTATACAAATACATATATTCACTCTATTTTTAGATTATTTTCCCATATAGACCATAGAGAGTATTGAGTAGAGTTCCCTGTGCTATACAGCAGCTTCTTGTTAGTTATCTATAGTATATATAGTAGTGTGGATGTTTCGATCCCAATCTTCCAATTTATCCCTCTAACCCCCCTATTCCTGGAAACCATAAGTTTATTTTTTACATCTGTAACTCTATTTCAGGTTTGTAGATAAATTTATTTGTAATTTTTTTAGACTCCCCATATAAGTTATATGATATGATATTTGCCTCTCTCTGTCTGACTTCACTCAGTATGGCACTCTCTAGGCCCATCCATGTTGCAGCAAATGGCATTATTTAGGGTTTTTGATGGCTGAGTAACATTCCATTGTATATATGTGCCACATCTTCTTTATCCATTCCTCTGTTGCTGTACATTTAGGTTGCTTCCATGTCCTGGCTATTGTAAATAGTGCTGTAATGAATATTGAGGTGCAAGTATCTTTTCAAATTATGGTTTTCTCTGGTTATATGCCCAAGTGTGGGATTTCTGGATCATATGGTAGCACTATTGTCAGTTTTTTTAATTAACCATCCTACTGTTCTCCATAGTGGCTATACCAGTTTGCATTCCCACAAACAGTGTAGGAGGGTTCCCTTTTCTCCACATCCTCTTCAGCATTTCTTGTTTGTGGATTTTTTGATGATGGCCATTCTGACCAGTGTGAGGTGACACCTCATTGTAGTTTTGGTTTGCATTTCTCTAATAATTAGTGATGTTGACCATCTTTTCATGTGCTTTTTAACCATGTGTATATCTTCTTTGGAGTAATGTCTATTTAGATCTTCCACCTGGTTTTTGATTGGGTGTTTGGTTTTTCATTTGATATTGAGCTGCATGAGGTCTTTGTATATTTTGGAGATTAATCACTTGTTGGTTGCTTAGTTTGCAAATATTTTCTTAAATTCTGAGTGTTTTCTTTTTGTTTTTTTGATATCCTTTACTGTGCAGAAACTTTTATGTTTAATTAGGTCCTATTTGTTTAGTTTTGTTTCTATTTTCATTACTCTAGGAGGTGGATAGAAAAAGATCTTGCTGCAAATTATGTTAGAGAGTGTTCTGCCTATATTTTCCTCTAAAAGTTTTATAGTATCTGGCCTTACATTTAGGTCTTTAATCCATTTTGAGTTTACCTTTGTGTATGGTGTTATGGAGTGTTCTAATTTTATTATTTTAAATGTAGGTGTCCAGTTTTCCCAGCAACAATTATCAAAAAGACTCCCTTTTCTCCATTGTACATTCTGTTCTCCTTTGTCATAGATTAGGTGGCCATAGGTTTGTGGGTTTAACCTCTGGGCTTTCTATCCTGTTCCGTTTATCTATATATTTGTTTTTGTGCCAATACCATACTGTTTTGATTACTGTAGCTTTATAGTACAGTCTGAAGTCAGGGAACCTGATTCCTCCACCTCCATTTTTCTTTCTCAAGATTGCTTTGGTTACTCATGGTATTTTGTGATTCCATACAAATTGTAAAATTTTTTGTTTTAATTCTGGAAAAAATGCCCTTGGTAATTTGATAGAGATTGCATTCAATCTGTAGATTGCCTTGGGTAGCATAGCCATTTTCACAATATTGATTCTTCCAATTCAAGATCATGATATACCTCTCCATCTCTTTGCATCATCTTTGACTTTTTCCATCAGCATCTTATAGATTTCTGAGTACAGGTATTTTGACTCCTGAGGTAGGTTTATTACTTGGTGTTTTGTTATTTTTTCATGCAATATTAAATGGAAATGTTTCCTTAATCTCTCTTTCTGGTCTTTCATTGTTAATGTATAGGAATTCAAGAGGTTTCTGTGTACTAATTTGGTACACTGCCACTTTACCAAATTCATTGATGAGCTCTAGTAGATTTCTGGTTACGTCTTTAAAATTTTCTTAGTATAGTATCATGTCATCTGCAAACGGTGACAGTTTCACTTCTTCTTTTCCAATTTGGCTTTCTTTTATTTATTTTTCTTCTCTGATAACTGTGACTAGGATTTCCAAAACTATGTGGAATAAAAATGTTGAGGGTGAATGTCCTTGTCTTCTTCCTGATCTTAGAGGAAATGCTTTCACTTTTACACCATTGAGAATGATGTGAACTGGCGGTTTGTTGTATATGGCCTTTATTACAGTGAGGTAAGTTCCCTCTAAGCCCACTTTCTGAAGAATTGTTTGTTTGTTTTTTTAATCATTAATGGATGATTAAGTTTGTCAAAAGCTTTTTCTGCCTCTAGTGAGATGATCATCTTGTTTTTATTCTGCAATTTGTCAATGTGGTATATCACAGTGGTTTATTTGCATATATTGAAGAATCCTTGCAACCCTGGGATAAATCTCACTTGATCAGGGTGTATGATCCTTTTAATGTGTTGTAGGATTCAGTTTGCTAGTATTTTGTTGAGGATTTTTGTGTCTATGTTCATCAGTGATATTGATCTGTAATTTTTTTTTTTTGTGATATCTTCATCTGGTTTTTAGTAGCAGTGTGGTTGTGGCTTGGGTGTGTCCCTTCCTCTGCACATTTTTGTAAGAGTTTAATAACTGTAAGTGTTAACTCTTCTCTAAACGTTTGATAGAATTCGCCTGTGAAGCCATCTAGTCCTGGAATTTGTTTGTTGAAAGATTTTAATTACATTTTCAATTTCATTACTTGTGATTGGTCTGTTTATATTTTTTACTTCTTCCTGGTTCAGTGTTGGGAGATTGTACCTTTCTTCGAATTTGTCCATGTCTTCCAGGTGTCCATTATATTGGCAAACATTTTCTTATAGTAGTTTCTTGTGATCCTTTGTAGTTTTGTTGTGTCTACTATAATTTCTTCTTCATTTATAATATTCTTATTTCTAAGAATATTCTTGATTTGAGTCCTCCCTAGTATTCATGATTTGAGTATTCTAATATTTCTTCATTTCTAATATTCTTTTTTTTCTTTTTTGTGGTACACGGGCCTCTCACCTTTGTGGCCTCTCCCACTGCAGAGCACAGGCTCTGGACACGCAGGCTCAGCAGCCATGGCTCACAGGTCCAGCCACTCCGCAGCATATGGGATCTTCCCGGACTGGGGCACGAACCCGTGTTCCCTGCATCGGCAGGCAGACTCTCAACTACTGCGCCACCAGGGAAGCCCTAAAAATATATTTTAAAAATTAAATAAATAAATAAAATAAAATAAATTAAAACAACAAAACAATTCCCTTTGGCTTTCTCTGTCAGTGTCCTTGTCCCCATGGTTAAACACAGGCAAACCCCATGTCCCCAGGAGGCTGTCCACGACCTCTAGGTAGGTCTCTAGATCTGCTTTGGCACTGTGAGGGCAGTTCAGACTCTGATCTGGCCCCACTTTCATGTTTACCGATCCCCATGTCCACTGCTGCTGAACTTAGACCTATCTCAGTTGTGGGATCACTTATTGTCCATTCAGATGCTCTGTAGTTGTAGGATATACCAGGCTGATCACAAGGGTTTAATCCATGCCTTGTGCTGCTGCACAGAGAGATTTCAGTTCCTCTTCGTTAGTCGCACAGTCCCTGGGTCTCAGTTTTGGTTTTGGCCCCACCTCTGAATGTGGGTCACCCTCAGGTGTCTGCTCCCAGCCCAGGTGAGAGTGGGCAAAGGCAGTGATTAACTGGGACATGCTTGTTCACTTAGGTGGGAGGGGCAAAATTTGTCAACCTACTGGGGTGTGTGTGCTTGCTCAGGCAGGAGGGAGATAAGGCAATTATGACTGGGGCTCTAGCACTTGCTCAGGTGTGAGGGGGACAAGGTGGGAACAAATGTGGTGCACACTCATTCAGGCGAGAGAGAAGGCTGCCACAACTGGGGTGTGCTGGCTCACTCCTATGGGATCCCCCTCTACTGCCCATGGAGGATGGGCCCGACAGGAAGTGGCAATGACTGGAGCACACATGTTTGCTCTATTAGGAGTCCTTCCCAGTGTCCACAGAGGAAGGGGCTGGCGTGTGGGGAGAGAGGATGGGATTGTGGCCCAGCCCCTTGCACACCACTTAACAATGGTGCCTTGCTTCCATGGCAGTCTATGCTTCCTACAGGAGAATACTCAGCTGCATAGTTCCTCATTCCTGTCTGCTCACATGCTCTCTGCACAGCCAACAACAGTCCTCTCCCCAGGTCTGCTCTCTAACCCCACACTTCAGCACCCAACACCTGCCAGCATTGGCAGATACCTGTCTCAGGCTGGGGCACAGAGGACTGTGGCCCAGACCATCTGGGCAAGTCTCTATCTGTCCTGGCTGCCAAAGATGGGCCACTGCACTTTCTTGTGATAGCCCCTGAAGCGCCCCCCCCCATTTCAACATATTTCACCACAAGTGAGGGGTCCTACCTGGGTGCAGTAACCTCTCCTCTCCTTTATCCTCCCACCCCAGGGGTGTGGATCCCATCCTATTTCCTCTTTTTATTTCCTTCCCTTTCTCTTCTTTGTTCTAACTAGTTATGTGGGGATCTTTTCTTGTCCTTTTAGGTGTCCAAGGTCCACTGGTAGTGTTTAGCAGATGCTCAGTGTCAATTGTTCCACTTGCAGATGTATTCTTCATGTACTTCTGGGGAGAAGTGAACTCCAGGTCCTATTCCACCATCTTGACCCACTCCAGACTTTTGCCATTCTGATGTCTTTATAGCACATGACAACAGTCTGTTCCTTAATCAGGGAAATAAGGATGGATAAACAATTTCAGTAAATTAAGCAGTCAGGGCTCTGCAAAACCCAAGGCAGCTGTTTCATTCTTCCCAGTTCCCTGCCAAATTCCACTGTCATTTTCTGACACTTCTTCACCAACCATAATACATTTAAGAGGACTTAAATTGTAAATAGTTATTGTTGGGTAGATGCCTATGAATATGTGAAAATAGGCTACCAACAATGTCTTTGCTGCTCTGTCCATAACCCTGGAGGAAAACTCACTATTTTTGTCCCCAGATACCTCAGATCTTCTCCTCTGGGCCCTTTGAACACCTGCAGCTGGACTTCAGAATTCAGAAACTCTCAAACTAAAACCTTCCTTTCCCTGAAACTTGTTAACTGTATATAAACTTCAGAGAAACTGCCACAACCACTCATATTTAAACCATTCTCATGCCTGTATGAGCCACTCTGAAATTTTACCTGAACACCCGATGACATCACCAAAGACATTTCAAAGTGTGAAAGATACCTCAGTTCTGACATCTAGAGATCTTCTGACTAACTGTACCTTGGGCTCAAATAAACTGACTTATAATTTTCTTCATTTATTTATTTGACTGACATATATTTCTTTTTAAATTTGTATGTTATACATATATATATATATATATATATATTTTTTTTTTTTTTCGGTACGCAGGCCTCTCACTGTTGTGGCCTCTCCTGTTGCAGAGCACAGGCTCTGGACACGCAGGCTCAGCAGCCATGGTTCAGGGCCTAGCTGCCACAGCATGTGGGATCTTCCTGGACCGGGGCACGAACCCATGTCCCCTGCATCGGCAGGCAGACTCTCAACCACTGCGCCACCAGGGAAGACAAAAAAAATATATATTTTTATGTATGTAATTTTGCATTGAAGTATTGTTGATTTACAATGTTGTATTAGTTTCAGGTATACAGTAAAGTAATATATGTATCAAATTATATTCCATTATATGTTATTATAAGATATTGAATATAGTTCCCTGTGCCATAAGTAGGTCCGTGTTCTTTATCTATTTTATATATAGTGGTGTGTATCTGTTAATACCAAACTCCTAATTTATCACTTCCACAACCCCTTTCTGCTTTGGTAACCATAAATTTGTTTTCTATGTCTGAGTCTATTTCTGTTTTGTAAGTAAGTTCATTTGTATCATTTTTTAAAGATTCCACTATGTGATTAACTGATATCATATAATATTTTCTTACTTTTTCTGACTTCCTTCAGTTAGTATGATACTCTCTAGGTCCATCCATGTTGCTGCAAATGACATTATTTTATTTTTTGTAAATGCTTAATTGTTCATTGTGAATATATATAGAATTTATATACAATACCATTGTATATAAATCTTTTTTATCCTTTCCTCTGTTGATGGACGTTTATGTTGCTTCCATGTCTTGGCTATTGTAAATAGTGTTGCTATGAACATTGGGGAATATGCTCCATTTATCAACCTCTGTTTTTCTTTTGTTTCCTTAGACATGTCTCATATTAAATGACTGATTGCTTGAAACATGGGCCAAGCCTTGAGAACCCACCTGTATGAGTAAATCCTGAAAGGAGATAAAACTGTTTAATTGAAGTAAGAAGATGTTTCAATGAAATGGAGAACCCTACTAACCTATTTTCTCTCCTCATAATCACTAACTCAGCTTTTAATATGTGAATCTTCCAGGGACGTTTCAGAGGAGAAAACTGTGTGTGTGGGGTGTGGGGGGAGTCCACAGTAGGCTACCCTAAATAGTGCCTCAATGACATATTAATTATTTAGAATTAAAATTACTTAAGAAACAACAAGACAGTCTGAGCCTCCCTTCTGTCTCCTTGAAAGAAGGAAACAATGTCCCATAAGAAATGTGCACTCCCTGCACCTGAAAGAATAAGGACACCCATATTACCAGAGAGAGGGAATTCAGGCCAAGAAGGCTAGTTAAACAAACTTGAGCCTTCTTTAACTTACTACCCCAAGATCAAATTCTGTTCAGATTCTTCACCCAATTATACACCTGGAACCTAAGTTTATTTGCCATGCCAATTCCTCACAAATTTATTGTTTCTTTGTCGACAACCACCCATCAAGAAAGAACTTGCATTTTTCTTTGAGAAGAATGTTGTTGTTATATAAATAAATCAGGAGAGAGTTGGTCCAACAATTAGAAATATTGAAGGTTAACATTGCTATCTTAAGAAATGTCTGAGAAATCTCTTGGGACTAGGGGAACTTATTAGTTCGTTGCCTTCTCAAGTAACCTTCCTTTTAAGATCAGGACTACAATTTTTATCACTAATTGTCATCTTAGCCTTAAATATTTGTTTATTATTCAAATCAATCGTGTTGTGATTTTTAAATTGTTTAAATACTGTGTCTACTAGGACAATGGTGAACCAGAGATGGGTAACTATTCACCAAGCCTTTGCCTCATGACCTGCCACTGCAGGATCACTGAGGGCTCAGTTAACTATCATCTTAACCAAGACATGACCTGCCTGAGACCACATTCTTGAGGCCCCTTTGTTGCTCAAATATGACCCAAGCCTGTAATCTACTCCTCTTTTTCCTCCACCCAATACAGATTTTCTGGACAAATCCACCCTATCTCCAAGGGTCTTGATGTAACGGGAGTGGATTATAAGTCACTCGGGTAACAAAAAGGACATAATAAGACCAAAAGTTGATCATAAATGCTTTTCAAAGAAAATTTTTTTTTTAATCAAAAGGGGAAATGATGACATTTAAGATCATTTTAAGATCTTAAAATTAAAGTTACTTTAGTTAATTAAAGTTACTTAAAATTAAGTTACTATGATTAGGCATTCAAAATGGAGCTGGTGGCTATTGTGGATGTGGTCTTGGACAAGTCTTGGAACAACTGAGGACTTTCTCAACTGTATCAAACTCAAGGACACCACAAGCTGTTTTCAAAACAGTATCTGCTAGCAGCTGTTAGCTGTGACCTTGCAGTTTCAAAGTCCTCTTCTTTGCAACTATGCAATCATTTTGAACCCCAACCACTCCTTGCTTAACAAGATTCCTCATTTCTTGCCAGCTCATATCCTAATTCTTGACAACTTACATTGCTTTCTGTTTTTTTTGTTTTGTTTTTCCTTTCCTGCCTTTCTAAACCTTCCTGCATTTTGTAGTCTTGTAGAACACAACTCAATTACTTCTTGGATCTGTGTTTCCTGGGCTGCAGTCCTAATGTTACAAGGAAGAACCAAATCTGAATCCATGTTGGATCTGTTTCTTTTGTTTTAACCTTTGCTTCCTGTTGCTTTTGTTTACTTAGAAGGATACTGTCTGTACATAATGGCCTGCCTCAGAGAACACTCCTTCTGCCTGAAAGTTAAACCAAAGTGCCTTTGTTTAGGGAAACATCTGGACGCTGTCCACCTGTGGATGGCTACAGGAAAGAAGAAATTAACACATCCCTTACCGGAGGCTGGCCATTCCATGGGACATTTGCAAAACATATGACATTTTTACTTAACTTCCTCACCTCCTATTCCCCACTCTGTTCTTGAAAAGCAACTGGCATCCAAACCCCGATAAGATGGTTAGTTTTAGATATTAGTCTGCCATCTTCTTGGTCTTCCAGCTTTCTGAATAAAGTCGTATTCCTTGCCTCAACACCTCATCTCTGATTTATTGGCCTGTAATGATGTGAGCAGAGTGAGCTTGGACTCAGTAAAAAATTTGGCTTAGCCAGCCAGAAACCTTGCTGCTCGTGGTTAGCCAGCCCTGATCAGGGAACATTAGGGCAAGTCCCTAGCAGCTGTCAGGACCAATTGTCCTGAAGATCTATCCTCAAAATTCCCTGAAGTGACACTGATGGCACCAGTGCTTGGCAGTTGAAGCAAGGAAATGACCAACTTCTACGAGTGGATGGCCTCAATTTTGTAGGGTAAGTCTTGCCAGTTCAGTAACTGGTTGGTTTGTTTTGGTGTGGGTTTTGTTTTGGTTTGTGTGTTCTTTTGTGTTGTAAGTCAATGGACTCGATTTTGTAGGGTAAGTTGCTCCAGCGTACACACTGACAACATATTCCACTCAATTCAGGCTTCTCCTTTATGGGATAAGACATTGGTTTCAGTGGCATACCCTATTGTGGGGGGGAATTGTTGTTGGACTCTACCTGATTTGGAACCTGTTCATTGGTTTTGGTCTTGGGTTTTTTTGGTTTTGTGTGCATCGATCTTAGAATTTGTTTGGGATTTTTGTTGGAATTTGTTTGCATCTTTTGTGTTTTGGTATTATCAAACTTATAAAAATGGGAAAAATTCCAACTAACCTGAAGGAGGGCCCTTTGGGATGTATATTAGAGAATTGGGGAAAACATAGCCATGGACCTATGACTAAGAAAGACATGATATACTATTGTAACAGGGTGTGGACCCAATATACATTAGGATCAGAAGAGTGGTGGCACCTGAATGGCTCACTCAATTATTACACAATCTCGTAGTTAGACGTGTTCTACAAAAAAGCAGGGGAAAGAGATGAGATTCCATATGTAGGAGCATTTACACTATTGCATCAGGAGAAAAAGGAGTCAGAGGGCTGCCCCTTATGGTGGGTTTTCTGAAAGGAAACCCAAGAGGGAACCTGTTCTACAGGGGAACGAGGTTGAAAATGAGACTGGGGACATGTTATTTCAAAACTTAACCCCATCTCCAACCTATACAGCTCCCCCAGTGGCTAAGCAGGCTGCAGTGGCAGTTGTCTCAACTGTCTGCCCATGCTGCCAACATATTCACCGCCTCCTGTTTCCCCTACCCCTGGGGATCAAATAGTAGTTTCTATGTTAATCCCTGGAGCAGGAACCTGGTTTAGTATCACCATCTAAGACCCAACAGAGCACTCAGTTTAGACCCAGAGCCACTTCTGCAGCAGGGGAATTCCCCTTGTGCTGATATCACGTACAAGGCCTTAATGCGAATGGCCAACCAGCTGGGTTCCTATGGATGCACAATCCATTCTTGACTTCAGATTAGCTTAACTGGAAAAACCATTCCTTGATTACCGAGAGGACCCACTCCAAATGAATGAAATTTTCTCCTCTGTATTTGCCACTCACCATCCTGCTTGGGTGCACATTCACACTCTTATGAATATAATGTTTACTGGGGATGAAAGGAGAATGGTCATTGACAGAGCTAGAGAGGAAGAGATCCAGTTCCATCTAGCAGATCAAGGTGGAGCTCCAGAAACAAATATGGTTTTCCCTATTGCTGAGCCTAACTGGGATCCTAATAATGGTGCCATGCCACTTCTAGAACATTATAGGAGATGAGATGCATCTTAGTGAGTCTTGAATGGTGTACCTAGACAAAAGATCTTAAACAAAATTCAGGAAATAAAACAAAAACCAAATGAGGATCCATCAGAATTTCTAGAAAGAATTTATGAAGCTTATAAGCACTACACAGATGCAGGCCAGGAGGCCCAGAGATGGTAAAGATGGTAAGTATGATCTTCTTCGGGCAAAGTTCCCCAGATATAAGAAGAAAATTTCAGAAATAAGATGGTGTATTTGTAATGAACCCTTCTCAATTACTGGATGTTTTGTTTAAAGTGTTCAACAACAGGAAGCAATGACAGAAGGAAGAAGACGTGAAACAAAATGCAGAGCTTTTCTGGCAGCAGCATTGAATTCCTGGAAGGCAAGTGACCTAAAGGAAGGTAAGCCACCACTGGGGAGAGAACAATGTGCTTACTTCAAGGAGGAAGGGATTTGGAAAAAGATTTCCCTAGACTAAAGAATAATAGAAGGAAGACAGGAGCCTCTCATATGGTAAAAAGAGTGGAACACTCTGATAATGAATGAAGAGGCTCAGGGACACACTTGGACTTGAGGCATCTGATTCTAATTTCCCCACAGGAGCCCTGGGTAACTTTGACAGGGGGGAAGAAGTTGATTGACTTTCTAATAGATACGCGTGCCTTATACGCTGTCAAGATGGCACAGAAATCATCTCAGTCCATCTCGGTCATGGGAGTTTCTCGAGGAGTACAAAACTGTTTGTTTTTACAACCTCTAGAATCCCATTTAGGTGATCCCACTCTGAAACACAGCTTCGTATACATGACAGAGTGTCGAATACAACTTTTGGGATGAGAACTACTTTGTAAATTAAATGCTCAAAATAACCTTTTTTACCAAAACAGCTGGACATCAGGGTCCCACCAGAGCCTCCTTTAAGCCTAAAAATGGTGCTCACAGAAACCTCAGAAAAGGAGCTTTTTCCCGCAGAGGTCTATGAAAAGGTAAGGCCAGAAGTATGGGTTGATGGCACTCCAGGGAAAGCCAAAAACCCAAGAACAATACAAATCCCATTAAAAAGGAATGCTGGGACATCTAATCTAAAATAGTATACTCTGAGACAAGAGGCTCGAAACAGAATACAGCCAATTCTGGAAAAGATTTTGATAACAGGAATGATTAAACCTTGCACGTCTCCATATAACACTCCCATCCTCCCAGTAAAAAAGCCAAACTCCACAGAGTATCACTTTGTCCAAGATTTGAGGGCTATTAATGAAGTAATCCAAGACTTACACCCTGTGGTACCTAATACACACACTCTACTTACAACTATTCCAGGAGAATATGGCCGGTTCTGAGTCCTGGACTTGAAAGATGCTTTCTTCTGCATTCCTATTTGCTTTTGATTGGCAGGACCCAGAAACACAGGTAGTCCAACAGTGTTGTTGGACAGTCCTGCCTCAAGAATTTAAGAACACCCATACCGTGTTTGGGGAGATGCTGGCTAGGGACCTTAGAAATTTGATATTGGATGAAGGACTCTTACTCCAATATGTGCATGACTTGCTTATGATAAATATATGCCCTACATATGATAAATGTCTACAAAATACCATCAGAACACTGAACTATCTGGCCAATTGTGGATATAAGGTCTCTCAGAAAAAAGCCCAGATATGCGAACAGCAAGTCACATAACTGGGCTTTGTCCTCTCCCAAGGACAGCGAGATCTTTTGCCTGACAGAAAACAGGCAATTGCAGGCTTGAGAGCATATAAGACTTGCAGACACCTGAGACCGTTTCTAGGAATGGCAGGGTTCTGTTGGATTTGGATCTCAAACTATGGGCTCATAGTAGAGCCCCTCTACGAGGCACTGAAAGGAAATGATCTTGAGCCCCTTACTTGGACTAAAGAGTGTCAAACAGCCTTTGAAACAATAAAAATTATGTTAGTCTCAGCTCCAGCTTTGGGACTACTGGACTTACAGAAACCTTTCAAGCTGTATGTCTATGAGAGACAAGGCATAAGCCTTGGGGTGTTAATTCAAACTGTAGCGAATATCCCTCCATCCATTGCCTACTTCTCAAAACAACTGGAACAGACTGTTAAGGGGTGGCCTCCTTGCCTTCAAGCTGTAGCAGCTACTTGTGACATACTTCAGGAAGGTGAGAAGTATACCCTGGGGCAACTCACCACTCTGTATGTCCCTCACCATGTCCTTTCTTTGCTGGAACAGAAAGGGGGTTATAGGCTGACTTCTTTGAGAATGGGAAAGTACCAAGCCATTCTCCTGGACAGTCCCAAAGTAAGACTTCAAGTCACCTCAGCCCTAAATCCAACCACATTTCTCCCGATTGTTGCTGCACAATCCTCAGAGCATGACTACCTACATGTCATTGAGCCAGTGTACTCTAGCAAACCGGACTTAATGGACCAACCCTTGACAGAGCCAGATATGGAATTGTTCACCGATGGAAGAAGTTTCATGGACCAAGGTAGATGATGAACTGGGTATGCAGTGGTAACCCTTGAAAGGATGGTTGAGGCAAAAGTTCTGCCCACAGGAGGCTCATCTCAGAAAGCAGAAATCATTGCTCTGACAAGAGCCCTCCTCCTTGCTGAAGGGAAATGAGTAAATATATATACAGACTCCTGCTATGCATTCTCTGTGGTGCATGCTCATGGGGCAATCTGGAAAGAAAGGGGGCTTCTTGCTTCAAACAATAAAGACTTAAAACATGCTCCTGACAGCCTGTCACTATCCGAAGCAGTCCATAAGGCCTCACAAGTGGCCATAATGCACTGCCCAGGCCTCCAGAAGTGTGAGACTCATATAATAAACGACAATTGATTATCTGACCAAGCTGCCACGAAAGCAGCAGATGATAGAGTCACTTCTCCTGCAGAGTGGCTTATCAAAATATCAGCCAGTATATTCAGAAAAGGACAAGCAGAGGGACAAAGAGTGTGGTTTCACTCTTGACCATAACTCACCTGGCTGGAAATTTAACGCACTGGAACAGTTTTGATTCTTCAGGCCCTCTTGGACACTGTGCTGAAGCATATTCATGACAATATCCATTACGGGAGAGATGCCACCCTGCAATGTGTTCCAAGGTATATAATGGGACCTCACCTATAAAGGACCATCCAACAAATCACTTGAAATTACATGATTGTGCTAAAAGTAACCCCAAAACTGCTGCCAGACCTCCCCAGATAGGGACCAAGGACAAAGGGACCTGCCCCACTGAGGACTGACAAATAGACTTTACTCAAATGCCTCAAGTTACAGGAAAATTCAGGTACCTGTTAGTGTGAGTGGATGCATTTTCAGGATGGGTGGAGGCAGGAGAAGCTTCCAAAGTGGCTGAAGTTTTCCTTAAGGAAATCATTCCTGGTTTGGACTACCTAACACCCTTCAGAGTGATAAGGGGACTGCTTTTGTTTCTAACATAACCCAACTAGTGTCTAAAGTGCTGCAAATTTATTGGAAATTACATTTATCCTGGAGACGACAATCAACAGGAAAAACTGAGAAAATGAACCATACACTGAGAAGGAGAATCACTAAAATATGTCAAGAAACTAATTTAACTTGGGATAAGTCTTTGTCAGTTGCCCTGCTATGGATCAGAGTGGCTGTCAGAAGTAGGCTTCAATTAAGACACTTTGAAATATTGTATGGTAGGCGATTCCAGGTGTCTGTCCAGACAGGGGAATATGTAAATGCTCTGAAAGACCTAGCTGTTGCTAATTATGTTAAAACTTTGAGCACTGTACTAAACTCTGTCCATGAGTTTGCTAAAAAGATTCTGAGAATTATTCCCAGCCTAAGGCCGATCAGTTCCATTCCACGATTACCCCTCATTGCGCCTACATTACATAAAGAAGTTAGAGAGGTCATTGGTCATTGCCCCTAGATGACCACAATCCCCAGATTGTGGAATGGACATTGACAGTGGGAGATTGTGACAAGAAGAACCAAATCTGAATCCATGTTGGATCTGTTTCTTTTACTTTAACATTTGCTTCCTGTTGCTTTTGTTTACTTAAAAGGATACTGTCTATACATAATGGCCTGCCTTGGGGAACCCTCCCCTCTGCCTGAATGTTAAACCAAAGTGTCTTTGTTCAGGGTAACATTGGACCCTGTCCACAGGTGGATGCCTGCAAAAAAATAAGAAATTAACACAGTCCCTCCCCAAGGTTGGCCATTCCAGGGGATATTTGCAAGACTTACGGTCTTTTTACTTTACTTCATCTCCTGCCCGTTTCTGTGCTATAAAAGAAACTGGCATCCAAACCCCGATAAGATGGTTATTTTGAGACATTTGTCTGCCACCTTCTCAGTCTACCGGCTTTCCCAATAAAGTCATATTCTTTGCCTCAACACCTCATCTCCCAATTTATTGGCCTGTAGTGCAGTGAGCAGAGTGAGCTTGGACCTGGTAACACTAACACAAGCTTCTTTACTTCAATTATCGGAATTATTGGTTATATTGGATGATATAGGGAGCCCATCTCTCAGGCCAAACACATTAGTCAGATCCTGCACTTAAGCATAAACCCTGAGATAGACAAGAGGATTTATGCTACATCCTGGGGGACAGGAGGGTCCCCAAATGGATGATCTCTGGTAAATCAATGGAACAATGACAACATTTAATGACTAGATTACAGCTCATGGCAGGATTTCCCTTCAGAGGCAGCTGTGTTTTCTGTACCAGTGGCAAGGACCTGACCTTTACCAATGGCAGGGACCTGCCTCACATAGGTCCCTTCCAGCAGACATTGACCTTTTTACCACATTAACTCTTTGGGCTCCAAAAGACAAACAACATTGGCTGGCTCTCTACCCAACTGTTGGACATTGACCTCAAATATCTCTAACCTCAGAGAGCACTCATGCTTTAAAGGGACACCCCAAGAGGTAAACAGCTTGCAAGGAGGACCAATCAAAGGAGTAATCCACCTCTTAACTATAAAAACTGGCCCAGTTTTGCTAAAAGATGCTTTTGTCCTGGTTGTTCCTCCCTGAAAATATCTCTTTTCCTTTTTTTTTTTTTTTTTTTTGAGTGGACCTCCACACTCTGCAGGCAACCTCCTAAGACTTCTACTCTATTGGTGAGCTCTGCCTGGTGGGAACAAATTAACCTTTCCTTACTCTTGCAGGTGATTAACACACCACAGTACTGCTTGAAGCAAGATACTAAGAAATTAAAACCTGTCATAGCTGACTTCGTTAAAGAAGGGTGCTGATTTCTACCTTTTCAATCTTCAATTCCCTAGTAAGTTCTGCACTTAAAACCACTACTAAAAACTGGAAGCTAAATACAGAGTTTAACAAGGCTGTTCCTTTTCTTAGAGTAGCTCTACCAGATAATGTTCTTAATGGATGACATTCAAGACAACAGGGGTACAAGGTTTGGGGTTACGGACTTCGCGATCCAGTTCTAGTCAGTAAAAATTTACAGAGAAGTTTACCACAATTCATCTTCATCTTTGAAGGTCAACTTTATGACCTTTCCCTGATTTCCTAACAGGTACATAAGTAGCCCTGCAGTTGCCCACAGGTTTTGTAGACAGCCGTAACACCTGCCCTGCACTCTAACCAGAAACTCAGCTTTGGCCTTATATTGATGACATCTTACTCTGTGGAAGACTCTGTCTTACAGGCTGTCACACCTGTGAACATGTCTCAGTGACTGCTTAGAGTACCTCACTGAGAGGAGATGGTCAATTTCTCTGCCCTCTTCCCCTAAAGGCACAAGGCCCCTTCCAGTCTGTTAAATTTGGGGGCTACACTTGTAATTCATAATTGCAAGCTTTTCCTAATCTGGAAGAAGATGAGCACCCAGTATTCCAAGTTCCCACCTTGGTAAAGGAAGCCCAGCATTTGTTAAGACTGTTTGGATTCTGGTGCCAACACAGACCTCACCTTCGATATTTACTGGACCACATCTTTCTGAACATGCACTAGGTAAACTACAACAGATTATTATTTCAGCTCCTCACCAGTGTCTCAGCGACAGCATTTACAATTTGATGTTTCAGCCACCCCAAAATTGGCTCCCTGGAGCCTATGGACCAAGTGGATGTGCAAACACCTACTGATGGGCTTTTGGTATAAGCAGCTTCAGACTCAGTCCAGGGTTATTTGCCAGTAGAAAGGTAACTCTTGGTGGTGTGCTGAGTACTTATCCATCTGAAGTCCTTACTGGGGTAGATCCAATTACCCTACAAACTGAGATTCTTATTATGCCTGAGTAATGGAAAACACTCCGTGTAAAATTAGATTTGCAACAGAGGCCTCCTTATTAAAACAAAAATAGATTGAGCTGAACTCAGGCCTACTGGGCTGTTATACCTCCATGAGGAAAGAGCCACACATACTGACACTGAAGTTAACTTGCTAAAACTTCTAGAAAAGCCTTCTTCATGTCAAGAAGTGGAGACAAGTGTTCAGTACAGACAAGCAGGATGGTGCTGAACACTCTCAAAACAAGAAAAGGAATGGTCTTTCTTTACTCATGGAACATGGAGTATAAAGGAGCTTATACCAGGCAATGGAAAGACACAGACTATCACCTTTATTCAGACACTCAATTCTGTTTGTGAGATTGGACAATGTACCCCATGGGCTGAGATTCAAGCAATAGTCCTGTAAGTAAATATGCCCTTAACAAACATTACACCAAGGTTCTTATTTTGGGCTAACTAATTGGCTGGGACTTTGGTGTAATCAGGGCTGGAAAACATAAGGCTGAGGTATTTGGGGTAAATAAGTATAGGGGGAAATTGTCGTGCTTGCTCTCACTGTGCATGTCCTGGTACACCATACCTTCACTCACACCAAACAAGACACAGAGGAGGCACAATACAATCCCAAAAGCAAACTAGCCAAATGACCGAAGAAGTTAAGCCTCTTGAAGGAGGCCGAGTCCAAGGGACTTTGGGATGAACCATCAAGACCCCTTCTATCATGGTCACACAATAAGGTGAGGGTATGTTTGAATAATGGAATTAGGAAAATAAGTTGTTAATCAAGGAGTAGACTTAGCAGAGAGATATTTACACAAAGTTCTGAGGGACTGCACCACACACCAGAAATCTGCACACTGGGACTCCCACATGGGAGAAGAAATTTACAGAGGGGAATGGTTATTAAAAATGACAAACTGATTTCGTTGGGCCTCTCCCTGCAGTGTCAGGAGCCATTATATATGCCTTAGCAATGGTAGATACTTTCACAGGTCTTCTACTGGCTTACATATATAAGGCAACAACCTCTGCTAATGTTACTAATGGCTGAACAAAACAACATTTACAACTTTTGGGTGAGCCACAAATTACACAATCAAATCAAGTTTCCTGCTTTACTACAAATAGAATTCAACTGTGGGCATTACAAGATAACATTGCTTGCACTTTCCACCTATCTATCATCCTAGTGCAGTGGCATCATAGAATGAAATAATAGCTTTTTTTTTTTTTTTTTTTAAGGCAGAGGCTACTGAGAGAGATTGGAGGACAGTGGTCCTCCTACCTGGTCAAAAATACTGCCCATTGTCTTGATTACATTAAATTCACACCCCTGTGGTATAACTAAGGCAATGAGGTTTATAGCAAATGTGGAGACCACAAGGGAGGTGCTGCAAACTATGCTGGTGAATATATTCATGCCAGACACAACTGAATGATCAATTTTCACCAATGTGGGAGCCCCAACATTGCCACCAACAGCAAAGGAACAACCACGTGGTACCTTCACTCTTCCCTCTCCTTCATCAAAAATCCAGAGTCTGACGACTTCCCCCTCAGTTCTGATGAGAACCTCACATGGACAACTGACTTTGTTACCAGTTTCAGCCTGTGTCCTCACACCATCTGGTGTAAGCTGAGCAAACCACCCATCACCACCTTGAGAGAGAGACATCCTCTTCTGCCATCCACGTACTTTTCTCCACTAAAGTCAATATAGAATAAACGTGGATGTTCTCCTGACACCCATGAGGTGGAACTCATTGATTCCAGACCTGGTCAATACCCCAGGGAACAATCAGATCCCTTACTATTACTGGCCATAGATGACTTCAGAGTTCAACTCCTACCCCGTTGCTAAACTGCTTTCTTACCAGAGAAGTTCCTACGCCCAGAAGTATTGAATATCCAGGCAGTTGATGGGTCACCCTAGTCTCAGTAATCTGAAAAAGTCTGTATGGAAACAACATCCCACATGCACCCAGCTAAGGAGACACAAAATAGAGGTCAAAATGGGGGCAATGGGAAACACACTGATGACTATTTGAGTTGGTTGATTCTACCAATATGACCACAGACACCATACTGAGGCCAGTGCTCCTCCTCTCATTTTCACTACTCTAAGGAACTCCCATTCCAGCAAAGCCAAGGTTCCTGTGCTTGTGACTTTTAAATGCTAAGAGCCAACTTGAACTTCAAATTGGATGAAACCCATTGTTACTATTGCCATCATAAAAAGAGAAATGAACACTAACTAGTCTCATTTAAGGAATATGCTCAGAGATAGTGTGTACCCAGTATTACAACAAGAATGCTTGTGATTGGTACAGGCAGAATAAAAATGATAAAATCTAAAGCCAATACCACAAAACTCTACACCATTACAAAAATAAAATTACAGCTCTTATATATCCCTAGGACAATCATAAATGTAAATCTCTCCCACAATGGGTGCCCTTAAAAATTTTGGCCACTAATTATAATGATCTCTCTATCCTTCCAGTACAAGCCCAATTTATTGAGGTGGAAATGTTTCACTAACCGAGTAAAGTACACCTTATTGTGGACTCCTTCCCAAGCCACTAACAAATAGATAAATGGAATGTGATGTGTACTACATAATGTTACCTAAGACAACACACGTTTAAAAAGACAGGGACTAGAGCCTACTTAGGAACTCCTTCCTAACCTAAACTTCTTACACTGCCAACTGCAAATTTTACATAACACAGCTCTACAGAAATGCTGGCTGCTCACAGTAAACACTCAGAATTCTTGTGTGCAGCAGCAAAGACAATTCTTCCAAAAAACATATCTGATTCCATGGAGAAATCAAATTGCTCTCTGCATGGGACATTCTTCACCCAAATGACAACTACTTGCCATTTGCTATCACATAATTTTCTGTAACTAAAATAGCCCCCATTAATAAGGACTTGGTAAATACTTGAGGGAAACTGTCACCCAGTGTTACCATTCTGTGGGGATCCTTAAAGTCATATACTCCCCAATTATAAAAATTAGAAAATCAGTAACTTGGGAAGAGATTTATTGGTATAGATATACTACCACCTCCCACTGAGACCTTTAAGGTTACATCAGTGCCCATGAAAAGTTTACCCTGGAGTTGAGGCAATGGACTAGGTGTTCTCCCACTGAAACAGCAACCTGGTAGGAAAGGGACAGAAATGAGCCAAAGGTAAAATACAACTGATTTTTATTTTTGAAATAACTTGACTGAGCTGGGACAATCGAATGTGTGGGTAACCCATTGTCAAGGACCTAATTTGGTATGCAAATAAACAACAACTCTTTTTTCAGACACCAATGACACCTGCAAAACCTCCCATGTTTATGAAAACACACCAGTGCTGTTAAAAATGGCAATCAGCAGGAAACTCAAGTACCAATGCACACTACTCTGAACCAGAAGAAATGTACAACTGCTCACTAAAGCAAACCTGGTTATACCTTCAGTGACACAATCATAACATGGCAAAAGCAGCCCACAGGCTGGCTTGCTTCTGCCAACCAAATTTTAGTATACATATCATAATCATCTTCCCTGGGCAATCTCCCCCCCATAAACCTCACTTAACAAGATGGTTAAGTTTTATGTGTCAACTGGGCTGGACTTTGAAACTCAGCTGTTTGATCAGACACCAGCCTTGACATTGCTGTGAAGGTGTTTTAGATATGATTAACATTTACCTCAATGTGCTTTGAATAGAGCATATTATCATCCATAAAACATAAAAGTGGGTCTCTGTCAGTCAGTTAAAATCAGTAAGAGGCAAGGCTGGAATCCCCCAGGTAAAAGGAAGTCTGCCTTTAGACTGCCTTTGGATTTGAAACCACAATATCAGTACTTTCTTGGGTCTTCAGCCTGCCCTGCAGATTGCAGTCTTGCCAGTCTCTACGATCATGTAAGCCAATTCCTTAAATTCTCTCTCTCTGTCTCTCTCTTTAATCTTTCTGAGCACATGCTACTTGTTCTGTGTTTCTGAAGAACCTTGATTAATACAAACTTTATTAATGAGAGTGGTTCTAGAAGAACAGAGTGTTAAGGATGTGCTTTCTGAATTACTTCTGGGGTTTTCTGGAACAAATTAGAGAATGCCTTGATTAAACATGAAGACACTAATGGCTCTATTTCCAGTAGTAAGGAAGGCTTTGGAAGTCTATGGAATGATGTGACAATAGAGATGGATGAAATATCATCATTGGGTACTCCTAATTTAGTACTTACAGGAGACAAGGTTTTAGATGACAAAGTATTTTATAGCTTTCAGTAGGTTTATCAGAAAAATTAGTGAGATTGCTACTGTAGTGGAGAGAAACTTTTCCTCTATACTTTTAGATTCAGTATCTGGGACTACAAAATAAATGGACAACAGTCAGATTAATAGGAGAAAATGCATACAAATTTATTTAATGTTAAGGGTTTTACCTAGCATGGTAGAGCTTCAGAGAGAGAAAAGAGAACCTGAAAAAAAAAAGAATAAAAAAGAAAAGAAAGAAGGAAAGAAAATGAGGCTAGGAGGCTAAGCTTTTGACAAAGGATTACAGCTTTAAAGAGAAATAAGGGTTTTTGCTGGAGATCCAGTAGTTAGGACTAGGCACCTTCACTGCCAGGGCTGGGTTCTATTCCTGGTCAGGGAACAATGATCCTGCAACCCACATGGTGTGGCCAACAAATAAGAAAATAAATAAAGAGCAGTGAGAAGGCAAACAAAAGAGACTTTGAGCTTCTAGTGGGGAGCAAATTGTGGAAAGGCAAATATGTGGGTAAACTGATATTAGTTGAGGGATTGTTAGTAAGGTTTGTTTGGGTATACACTTTCTCAGTGTCAATTCATTTCCAGTAATGTGAGTGTATGTGGAGGCTGTGGGGGTGGCAAGGACATCATCACAAGGGAAAACTTTTATTTTATTTTCAGGTGGATAGCAGGAGTGTAACAGAGAAGAACAAACCTGACTCCATGTTGGATCTATTCCTTTAACTCTACTCTTTGTGCTTTGTTGCCTGTGCATCTTTGGAAAAGAATGTTGTCTATAGGCTCTGCCTCTCAGGCTTGACTTTTAAAAGTATAATATTTTTCCATTCATGTAGAGATAAAAAATTTCAGAACAGGGAATAACATTTGTGTTGTTGGAGGTTACAGGAACATTGTGACTGGACCTACACAACAACTACAAGAACAAAGGATTCCTGAATCAAGAAGTCTGCAAGGACCACCTACACACACTTCCCTTTTCATATAAAATAAGCGTGGGGCTTCCCTGGTGACGCAGTGGTTGAGAGTCCACCTGCCGATGCAGGGGACACGGGTTCGTGCCCCGGTCCGGGAGGATCCCACATGCCATGGAGTGGCTGGGTCCATGAGCCATGACCTCTGAGCCTGTGCTCCGCAACGGGAGAGGCCACTACAGTGAGAGGTCAGCGTACTGCAAAAAAAAGAAAAAAGCCTGAATTCTAATTCTGGTAGGATGGTTATTTGGGACACTAGTCAGCCATCTTCTCAGTCTGTTGGCTTTCTGAATAAAGTCACTATTCCTTGTCCCAACACCTCAAATCTCAGTTTATCAGCCTGTCATGCAGCGAGCAGTATGAGCTTCGACTCAGTAATAGGAGGACAGAGAGCTCCTCCTGTGTCTGCTTTTTCTCAATTACCTTCAACTCAAAATAATCTCTCTGCCAGAATGGCACATTTTGGGGTGACATAGTCTGATTTCTTACATTTCCCCCCATGTAATAATTCATGTGATGTTTCACATATTAGAAGCCATGTTGATGGCAGTCAAGAAAAAATTTTGCTGTAGTACTTGAGTATCAAGAGATCTTCAAAGAACACAGATTAGAAAAGAGTAAACCATCAGAAAAGAACAAATCAAAGTAGGCTTCCCTAAACCCATTAAAGGAATCTCCCAATCCTAGGAATAGGTCAGTCCAATAAAATGACTGAGGCTCATTTACCTGCTGGGAAATGTTTATCTTGTATTTTAAAAAGTGTAAATGAGACAATATTTGCCCCATCCAATTTATGTAGAAGCTGCATTTTCCAGGAGGACATTGATTTTTCCAGGAGGACATTGGAACTTCTGACCTGAGTATTTCCAACACTTGTTCAATATTGGCATTGAACTCTTGTTCTATTACCCTGGAGAGAATTAGTATACTCTTTATCATATCATAAGTTCAAAGACTTGAAAAAAGAAACATTGAAAATAACTTGGAGCTGTGATATTCAAGTGGGTTTCTTATGATGTCTCACCTCGTGCATTTATTTGACATTACCTTATGAACAAAGTGCCGAAGTTTGTAATTTGACAGGTATTCAAGGTGAAGCACCTGGTGACAGAAGAAGCCAGGAGTCAGAGTCCACATTGTCTTGACCATTTATGAGGGAATCCTTTATATGCTTTATTGCCACATAAGATAAAACATCTAAGGTGATTCATGGACAAGGTAAAATTGGAGCCTACAGTTCACTGGATCTGAGGGATTCACGATGTTTGTCACTGGTCGTATTGACATTTGCACACCTCCATTTTCCCTGTACTCCTGTCAGTTTATAAGAGAAGAACATGTTGTGAAATGCCTGTTACAGGAGGCCTGCAGTCTCACTTTGACAGCTGTAAGGCTCAGCTTGGTGATCTGACAAACTTAGTCCAGATTTTGGTCTACAGATATATAATATGTGCTGTTGGGCAGCCTAATAGGGATGAGCTACCCCAGTGTTCTGTAAACCAGCTGAAATATTTGATAATCTGGCAAGTGTTAGTGCTAGAACTACTTATGACTGCCATGAGAGACTAAAGGGTGAGATTTCTCTCACGCACCAAAAATAAATTCAAAATGTATTTTAAAATTAAATGTGAAACATGAAATCACAAGACTCCTAGGAGAAAACATAGACAGTACACTCTTCTACATTCATCTTTGTAATATTGTTTTTCGATATATCTCCTCCGGCAAGGGAAACAAAAGCAAAATAAACAAATGGAACTACATCAAACTAAAAAGCTTTTGTACATCAGAGGAAACTATCAACAAAATGAGAAGGCCATCTACTGAATGGGAGGAGATATTTGCAAACAATGTATTAGATAAAGAATTAATATGCAAAATATACAGCTCAACATCAAAAAACAAACATCCCAATTGAAAAATAGGAAGAGGACCCAAATAAACATTTTCCCAAAGAAGACATACAGATGGCCAAAAAGCACATGAAAAGATGCTCAGAATCCTCAGGAAAATGCAAATCAAAACCACAATGAGATATCATCTCACACCTGTCTGAAAGGCTATCATCAAATAGTCTACAAATAACAAGTGCTGGAGAGGATCTGAAGAAAACAGAACCCTCATAGACTGTTTGTGGGAACATAAATTGGTGCAGTCACTGTGGAAAACGGTATGGATGTTCCTCAAAAAAATTAAAAATGGAACTACCATATGATCCAGCAATTCCACTTTTGGACATTTATCCAAAGAAAATAAAAATACTAATTAGAAAAGATACATACACTTCTATGTACACTGCAGCATTCCCTTTTTTTTTTTTTTTTCGGTAGACGGGCCTCTCACTGTTGTGGCCTCTCCCGTTGCGGAGCACAGGCTCCGGACGCGCAGGCTCAGGGGCCATGGCTCAGGGACCCAAGCCTCTCCGCGGCATGTGGGATATTCTCAGACCGTGGCACGAGGCCGCGTCCCCTGCATCGGCAGGCGGACTCCCAACCACTGTGCCACCAGGGAAGCCCTGCAGCATTCTTTATAATAGCCATGATATGGAAGAATCCTAAGTGCACATTAACAGATTAAAGGATAAAGAGGATAGATATATATGTCTTCTATATATTTATATGTGTGAGTATATATATATATATATATATATATATATATATATATATATATATATATATATATACACACACACACACACATAATAAGTCATAAAAGAGAACGAAATCTTGCCATTTGCAGCAACACTGATGAACCCACAGGGTATTATGTCAAGTGAAATAAGTAAGACAGAGTAAAACATATGTTTTATTATTTTACTTGTATGAAAAATCTACAAAAGAAGACAAGTGAACAAACAGAACAGAAACAGACTTCTGGATACAGAAAACCAACAGGTGTTAGATGTTTGGCAGAGCAGAAGGCAGCAGGGGGAGGAAAGAAATAGGTGAAGGAGCCTAAGAGTTACAAACTTCCAGTTGCAAAATAAATGACTCACAGGCATGAATAAGGAGGGTGAGGAATATAACCAATGTATGTAACATCTTTGTAATATCTTTCCTGACATATGTAACTAGAGTTATCATGGTGAGCATTTTGAAATGTATAGAAATATTGAACCATTAAGTTATGTAAAGGAACTAACATAGTGTAGTGGTCAATTAAGCTTCAAAAACAAACAAACAAACAAACTCTCAAAAAAAGAGATCAGATCTGTGTTTGCCAGAGGTGGGAGGTGGGGTAGGAGGAATTGAACAAAGGCAGTCAAATGGTACAAACTTCCTGTTGTAAGGTAAACATGTACTAGGGATATAATGTGCAACATGGTAAATATAACTAACACTGCTTGCTATATGTTATTACGAAAAGTAAGAGAGTAGATCCTAAGAGTTCTCATATAAGAAAAAACACATTTTTTCTTTTTCTTTAGTTTTATATCTGTATGAGATGATGGAAAATGACTACACTTATTGTGATAATCCTTTTATGATGTATGTAAATCAAATAATTATGCTGTATACCTTAAACTTATACAACACAGTATATCAATTATATCTCAATAAACTGGAAGAAAAATACCACAATTGTAATTTTGACTTGCAAAAACTGGATTACAACATATGTCTGTCACCTAGGAAAGATCCCTCATCATGCCTGTTTTCAAAGCAAGGAGAAAATTTCCCCTCCAATGAGTCTACCCAAATGAGGGCAGTCCTTGAACGTCCATTGAGGTTTTTCCACATCCATTTAACATGCCAGAAGGAGAAGTAGTAGGACATGATGTCTCTGGCTGTGGATGACAAAGCAGCTTTTTCATCCCTCTTCAATTATTGTTCCACCAGATGCTCACATTGCAGGAATAAAAACTAATTCAGTTTCTTTCTTGCTATCTATTGATAGATGTTGACATAATCAGCAATAAGATTAATTAATTAACTTGGCCAGTCTTTGGAATACAGGTGCAAGTGGAGTATTTGGTTTGTGTTTCACTTGTTGAGAAAACAGTAGGGGTTAGTAGGAGTGAGATGTAGTTTGAAAGAGAATCCATTAGTGCAGGATCAGAGGGAAAATAGGACAAACCAAGGCAAGCCATCTCCAGTCAGCCTTTCAATAAATGGGGGAAAGGGGAAATTTTTCACTGGAAAGTTCAAAAGTGTTAAAGAAAAACATTTTTTAAGTAGGAGAAAGTGTTCAAGGGGAGAGAAAACATTGGTGGTGATGAAGTTCTTGATCTCTGATCTTGAGAAAAGCTCTCTGCTTCATGGGGTTGTCTGCTTCAGGTGTCTGGGAAGTAACTCTGGAAATCCTTGGTTTGAGGTCACCTGTAGGAAAGGTTTTCCAATTGTCCTGGGAGTAAACATCATGGTGTAGCTTTGACAGGAAGGATTTTTCTTTTATTTTGATGGCAGTGTAGGTGGTCAACAATACTTTGTAAGGTTCTTTCCAGCCAAGTGATAGTGTAAGATTTCTTATACAAACTTGGTCAGTATCATACTGTCTTCATTACTGTAACTTTGGAGTATATTCTGATGTAGGGAGCACAATTGCTCCATCTCTCTTTTCCTTTATCATGTTCACTCTTTCTATTCACGGCTTTTTGCTTTTGCATACATATGGTGAAATTTTTTGTTCTACTTCTCTGAAAAATACCATTGGTAGTTTGATAGGGATTGCATGGAATCTATAGATTGTTTGGGTTGTATAAAACTTTTCCAATGTTGATTCTTCCAATCAAAGAACATTGTATATATCCCCTTCCATTTGTATCGTCCTTAATTTCTTTCATCCGTGTCATATAGATTTCTGCATAATGATCTTTGTTTTCTTAGGTAGCTTTCATTGTAGGTATATTTTTGTTTTTGTTGCAGTGGTAAATGGGAATATTTCCTCAATTTCTCTGTCATATTCTTCATCATTAGTTTAAAGGAATGAAAGAGATTGTTGTGCATTAATTTTATCTTTTGCTATTTCAAAAACTTCATTGATTAGCTCTCATAGTTTTCTCGTAGACCCTTTTGGATTCTCCACATATAGTGTCATGTCATCTGTAAAGAATGACACTTTTATTTCATCTTTTCAGGTTTGGAGTCCATTCTTTACTTTTTCTTCTCTGAGGGCTGTGGCTAAAACTTCCAAATGTATGCTGTATAATAGTCATGAGAATGGGCAACCTTTTCTTGTTTATGATCTTAGTGGAAGTGATTTCAGTTTTTCACCCTTTAGAACGATATTGGCAGTGGCTTTGTCATACATGATCTTTTTTATGTTTAGGTAGGCTCACACTTTTCCTACTTTGTGGAGTGATTATTTATTTATTTTTTAAAATAAATGGTTATTGAGTTGTTTCAATTTTTTTCTGCATCTATTTATATTATCTTTTGGTTTTCATACTTCAGTTTGTTGATTGGGTATATCACATGGATTGATGGGCATTTCTTGCAGATACCTTGCATCTCTCAGCAAAATCACACTTGATCTAGGTGGATGATTATTTTAAAAATTTTGTTGGATTCTCTTTTCTAGGTTTTGGTTGAGGCTATTGGCTTCTATGTTCATCAGTGATAATGGTCTGTAATTGCCTTTCTTGTGATATCTTTGTCTGCTTTTGGTATAGGGTGATATTCACCTGTAAGTACGAATTTGGAACTGTTCCTCTGTGTGCAATTTTTGGGAAGAGTTTGAAAAGAATGGGTATTATCTCCTCACTAATTGTTGGATTGCATTTCCTGTGAAGCCACCCACATGGACTTTTGTTTTTTGGAAGATTTTCAATTTCATTAGTTGTGATTGATCAGTTTTTCTTGTCTGTATCTCTATGGATCAGTTCTGGAACGTTATATCCTCTTAGGAATTTGTCCATCTCTTCCAGATTGTGCATGGTATTGGCATATAGCCGTTTCAGGTAGTCTCTTAGGATCCTTTGTAATTCTGCATTGTTCATTGTAATTTCTCATTTTTTTATTTCTAATTTTATTGATTTGAGTCCTCTTCCTATTTTTCTTGATGAGTCTGGCCAAAGATTTATCTATTTTGTTATTTTTCTAAAAGAACCAACTTTTAGTTTCATTGATCTTTGCTATTCTTTTCTTATTTCTATATCATTCTTTTCTGGCATGATTAATTTATTAACATTTTATTGGAGTATAATTGCTTTACAAGGTTGTGTTAATTTCTGTTGTATAAAAAAGTGAATCAGCTATATATGTGCCTATATTATCATATCGCCCACCCCTTTTTGTCTCCCTCCCACCCTCTTTATGGGAGCCTTCTCCATGCTCACCAAGCACAGAGATCATCTCCCTGTGATATGCAGCAGTTTCCCACGAGCTATCTTTTTTACATTGTGAGTGTACATATGTCAAGGCTAGTCTTTCACTTCATGTTCTCAAGTCCATCCTCTACGACTGCATCTGTATACCTGTCCTGCCCCTTGGTTCATCACAACCATTTATCTGGTGGTTATTTTTTAAGATTCCATACATATTTGTTAGCAAATATGTATTTGTTTTTCTCTTTCTTACTTACATCCCTGTGTATGACAGTCTCTAGGTCCATTCAGCACACGAAAAACAACTCAATTTCAATTGCTATTATGGCTGAGTATTATTCTAGTGTATACAGATGTCATATTTTCTTTATCCTTTCTTCTGTGAATGGACACTTAGATTGCTTCCCTGTCCTGGGTATTGTAAGCAGTGCTACAACGGACTCTGTGGTATTGACTCTTTTTGAATTATGGATTTCTCAGGGCATACGTACAATAGTGAGACAGCTGGGTCATATAATATTAGTGAGTTTTGTGTTTTTAAGAAAAGTGTATACTGTTCTCCAGAGTGGCTGTATCGATTTATATTCTCACCAACAGAGCAAGAGGGTCCCTGTTTCTCTACACACTCTCCGGCATTTTTTATACATTGTTTGAGGATGGCTAATCTGGCAATGTGCTGTGATACCTCATTTTAACTTGATTTGTTTTTCTCTAGGATTCGTGATGTTGAGCACCCTTTCCCGTGTTTCTTTGCAATGTGTATATCTTCTTTGAAGAAATATGTATTTAGCACTTCTGCTCATTTTTGGATTCGGTTCTTTGCTTTTTTGCATACTGAGCTTCATGAACTGCTTATATATTGTGGATAGTAATCCACTGTCAGTTGCTTCTGTGGCGAGTATTTTCCCCCATTCTGAGGCTTCTCTTTTTGTCTCCTTTATGGTTTCCTTTGTTGTGCCAAAGGATTTAAGTTTCATTAGGTCCCATTTGTTTGTTTTTGTTTTCATTTTCATTTCTCTAAGAAGTTGGTCAAATGTATCTGCTGTGATTTTTGTCATAGGGTGTTCTACCTAGTTTTTCCTCTAAGAGTTTTAAATTGTCTGGCCCTCCATTTATGTCTTTAATCCATTTTGAGTCTATTTTTGTGTACAGTGTTAGGAAGTGTTCTTACTTCACTGTTTAACATGGAGCTGTCCAGTTGATACAGCACCACTTATTGAACTGGTTGTCTTTTCTCCATTGTATTATATTCTTTCCTCCTTTATCCAAGATAAGGCCACCATATGTCCGTGAGCTTATCTCTAGACCTTCTCTCCTGTTACATTGATGTATATTTCTGTGTTTTCACCAGTACCATACTGTCTTCATTACTGGAACTTTGGAGTATAGTCTGGTGTAGGGAACCTGATTGTTCCAGCTCCATTTTTCTTTCTCAAGTGTGTCATTTCTATTTGCAGTCTTTTGCCTTTGCATACAAATAGTGAAATTTTTTGTTCTAGTTTTCTGAAAAATGCCATTGGTAGTTTGATAGGTATTGTATGGTATTTATAGATTGTGTGGGTTGTATAGGCCTTTTCACAATGTTACTTCTTTCAATCCAGGAACGTTGTATATCTCTCCCTATGTTTGTATACTCCTTATTATCTTTCATCAGTGTCATATTTTTCTGCATACAACTCTTTGTCTTCGTAGGTAGCTTCCTTTGTAGGTATTTTATTCTTTTTGTTGCTATGGTAAATGGGAGTGTGTCATTATTTTCTCTGTCAGATTTTGTATCATTAGTGTATAGGAATGCAAGTAATTTCTGTGCATTCATTTTGTATCCTGCTACCTCAGAAAATTCACTGATTGGCTCTCGTAGTTTTCTGGGGACCCCTTTAAAATTCTCTCTATATATTACCATGTTATCTGCAAACAGTGAGAGTTTTATTTCTTTTTTCCAATTTGCATTCATTTCATTTCTTTTTCTTCTCTGATTTCTGTGGCTAAAATTTCCAAGTCTATGTTGAATAGTATTGGTGAGAGTGAGCTACCTTTTCTTGTTCCTGATCTGAGAGGAAATGGTTTCAGTTTTTCACCATTGAGAACAATGGTGGCTGTGTCATACATGACCTTTAGTATTTTGAGATGGGTTCCCAATAAGCCTACTTTATGTAGTGTTTTTGTTTTTTTAACATAAATATGTGTTACGTTGTGTCAAAATGGTTTTCTTCATCTATTGAGATTATCTTATGATTTTTAAAGTTCAGTTTTTTGATTTTGTGTATCACATGGATTGATGGGGCTTTATTGAAGAATCCTTGCATCCATGGGAAAAAACTCACTTGGTCTTGATGTATGATCCTTTTTAAAGTTTTGTTCTATTCTCTCTGTTAGTTTTTGGTGGAGGATTTCTCATCTATGTTCATCAGTGATAATGGTCTGTAATTACCTTTTTTCTGTTATATTTTTCTGCTTTTGTTATCAGGGTGATGGTCTCCTGTAAGAACGAATTTGGAAGTGTTCCTCTGGGTGCAATTTTTGGGAAAAGTTTGAAAAGAATGGGTGTTATCTCTTCCCTAAAGTTGGATAGCATCTTCCTGTGAAGCCATTGACTTGGACTTTTGTTTATTTGAAGATTTTAACTCACAGATTCTATTTCCTTTCTTGTGATTGATTGGTTTATCTTTTCTATTACCCTCTGGTTCAGTCCTAGAAGTTATATCATCCTAAGAATTTGTTCATCTCTTCTAGATTGTCCATGGTATTTGCATATAACCTTTTCCAGTAGTCTCCTAGGATCATTTGTAATTCTGCCTTGTCCATTGTAATTTTTCATTTTTTTAAAAAATATTGATTTGAATCCTCTTCCTTTTTTTCTTGATGAGTCTGTTATCTTAATTTTCTAAAAGAACCAGCTTTTAGTTTCATTGATCTTTTCTATTGTTTTCTTACTTTCTATTTCATTCTTTTCTTGCATGATTAATTTATTGAAATGTTTTTGGACTATAATAGCTCTACAATGCTGTTTAATTTCTGCCCTATAATAATGGAATCAGCCATATGTGTACTTATATCCCCATATCCCTCCCTTTCTTTTTCTCTCTCCAACCCTCCCTATGACAGCCCTCTGGGTGGTCACCAAGCACCGCATTGATCTCCTTGTGCTATGCAGCTGTTTCCCATGAGCTGTCTGTTTTACATGGTGGAGTGTACATTTGTCAATGGTACTCTTTCACTTCATTTCTATTTCTTTCTATATCACTATGTATGACAGACTCTAGGTATATCCAGCACAATAAAAATAACTCAATTTCATTTCCTATTATGGCTGAGTAATATTCCAGTGTATATATGGGTCACATCTGTTTCTCTCTGGCTCAGTCCTAGATGGTTGTATTGTCCTGAGAAATTTTCCATCTCTTCCAGATTGTCCATTATATTGGCCTATAGCTGTTTATGGTAGTCTCTTAGGATACTTTATTTCTACCTTGTCCATTTCAATTTCTCTTTTTTTAATTTCTAATTTATTGATTTGTGTTCTCTTTCTTTTATCTTGATGAGTCTACCCAAAGAGTTATCAATTTTGTTCAATTTCTAAAAGAAGCAGTCTTTAGATTAATTGATCTTTGTTATTGTTTTCTTACTTTCTATTTCAATCCTTAATAGCATGATTATTTTATTAACATCTTTATTGGAGTATAATTGCTTTACAATGCTGTGTTAATTCCTGCTATATAACAAATGGAATCAGCTATATGTATACCTATATCCACATATCGTCTACCCCCTTTCATCGCCCTCCCACCTTCCCTATGAGAGCCCTGCGGGTGATCACAAAGCATGGAACTCATCTTCCTGTGCTATGCAGCTGCTACCCATGAGCTATTTGTTCTACATTAGGGAGTGTACATAAGTCAGTGCTACACTTTCACTTCGTGTCCTCAAGTCCTTCTCTACGTCTGTTTCTCTATTCCTGTCCTGCTCCTAGGTTCATCACAACCATTTTTCTGTGGTTGTTGTTTTAGATTCCTTATATATTTGTTAGCATACCATATTTTTTTTTCTCTGTTTCACTTACGTTACTGTGTAGGACAGTCTCTAGGTCCATTCAGCACAATACAGATAACTCAATTTCGTTTCCTATTATGGCTGTATAGCATTCCAGTGTATATATGTGCCACGTCTTCTTTATCCATTCCTCTGTCATTGGACACTTAGGTTGCTTCCCTGTCCTGGTATATTGTAAACTGTGCTGCAAAGTACATTGTGGTAATGACTTTTCTTGAATTATCAGTTTCTCAGGGTATATGCCCAATAGTGTGACTGCTGTTTCTTATGGTAGTAGTGAGTATTTTTTTCCTAAGGAAAGTCTATAGTGTTCTCCAGAGTGGCTGTATTGATTTACATTCCCAACAACAATGCAAGATGGTTTCCTTTTCACCCACACTTTCCAGCATTTATGTTTATAAATTGTTTGAGGATCGCTAATCTGACAGTGTGTAGTGATACCTCATTTTAACTTTGATTTGTTTTTCTGTTAAGATTTGTGATGTTGAGCACCCTTTCCTGTGTTTCTTTGCAATGTGTATATCTTCTTTGGAGAAGTGTCTAGCACTTCTGCCCATTTTTGGATTGGATTCTTTGCTTCTTTGGATACTGAGCTTCATGAACTGTTTGTATATTGTGGAGAGTAATCCATTGTCAGTTACTTCTTTGGCAAATATTTTCTCTAATTATGAGGGTTTTCTTTTTGTCTTCTTTATGGTTTGAGGTTGTTCAAAAAGATGTGCTGTGATTTATGTCATACAGTTTTCTTTCTAGTTTTTCCTCTAAGAGTTTTTGTTTGTTTGTTTGTTTTGGTTTTTTTTGCGGTACGTGGGCCTCTTACTGTTGTGACCTCTCCCATTGTGGAGCACAGGCTCCGGATGTGCAGACTCAGTGGCCATGGCTCACGGGACTAGCCGCTCCGTGACATGTGGGATCTTCCCGGACCAGGGCATGAACCCGTGTCCCCTGCATCAGCAGTTGGACTCTCAACCACTGTGCCACCAGGGAAGCCCCCCTAAGAGTTTTAAAGTGTCTTTCCCTCCATTTATATCTATAATCCATTTTAGTCTATTTTTGTGTACGGTGTTAGGAAGTGTTCTAATTTCACTCTTTAAAATGGAGCCATCCATTGGATATAGCACCACTTATTGAACTGGGTGTCTTTTCTCCATTGTATTATATTCTTGTCTTGTTTATCCAAGATAATGTTACCATATGTGCTTGGGCTTATCTCTGGATTTTCTCTCCTGTTCCATAGATCTATATTTCTGTGTTTCCACCAGTACCATACTGTCTTCATTACTGTAACTTTGAGTATCTGGTGTAGGGAGCCTGATTGCTCCAGCTCCATTTTTTTTTCTCAAGTTCACTCTTGCTGTTTGTGGTCTTTTGCCTTTGCATAAAAATAGTGAAATTTTTGTTCTAGTTCTTTGAAAAATGCCATTTGTTTTTTGATAGGGATTGCATGGAGTCTATAGATTTTTTGGCTTGTATAGATCTTTTACAATGTTGATTCTTCCAAGCAAAGAACACTGTGTATCTCTCCCTCTTTTGGTATGGTCCTTAGTTTCTTTCATCAGTGTCTTATATTTTTCTGCACACAGCTCTTTGTATTTGTGGGTAGGTTCCTTCATAGGTATTTTATTCTTTTTGTTTCTATGGTAAGTATGAGTGTTTCCCTAATTTCTCTGTCAGATATTTCATTGTTAGTGTATAGGAATGCAAATGATTTCTGTGCATTCATTTTGTATCCTGCTAATTCAGAAAATTCACTGATTATCTCTCATAGTTTTGTGGTAACCCCTTTAGGATTCTCTATTTATAGTATTATGTTATCCACAAACACTGACAATTTTGTTTCTTTTTTTCCAATTTGGATTCATTTCATTTCTTTTCTTCTCTGATTGCTGCGGCTAAAACTTCCAAGTCTATGTTGAATAATAGTAGTGAGAATGAGCTAACTTTTCTTTCTCCTGATCTTACAGGATCGGTTTCAGTGCTTCAACCTTGCGAACTACGGTGGCTGTGGCCTTGTTATTCATGACATTTAGTATGTTGAGTTCCATTCCCACTATGCCTACTTTGTGTATTGTTTATTTATTTTTTAACATAAATGGGTATTGAATTTTGTCAAAAGGTTTTTCTGCATGTATTGAAATTATCCTATGGTTTTTATTCTTCAGTTTTTTGATTGGGTGTATCACATGGATTGATGGGTCTTTATTGAAGAATCCTTGCATCCATGGGGAAAATCTCACTTGATCTTGGTGTATGATCCCTTTTAAAGTTTTTTTTGGATTCTCTCTGCTAGTGTTTTGTGGAGCTAGTGTTTTGTGGAGGATTTTTCATCTATGGTCATCCGTGATAATAGTCTGTAATTACATTTTTATTGATATCTTTGTCTGCTTTTGTTATCAGGGTGATGGTCACCTGGAAGAAATAATTTAGAAGTATTCATCCATGTGCAATTTTTGGGAAAAGTTTGAGAAGAATGGGTGTTAGCTCTTCCCTAAATTTGGATAGCATTTTTCCGTGAAGCTACCAACCTGAACTTTTGTTTTTTAGAAGACTTTAACTCAGAGTTTCAATTTCATTACTGTGATTGTTCGGTTTGTATTTTCTATTTTTCTCTGGTTCCATACTAGTAGGCTGTATCATCCTAAGAATTTTTCCATCTCTTCCAGATTGTCCATTGTATTGGTCTATAGTCATTTCTGGTAGTCTCTTAGGATCCTTTGTAATTCTGAGGTGACTGTTTTTATTTCTCATTTTTTAAATTTCTAACTTATTGATTTGAGTTCTCTTCCTATTTTCTTGATGTGTCTGACAAAAAAGTTATCGATTTTGTTAATTTTCTAAAGGAACCAGCCTTTAGATTAATTGGTCTCTGCTATTGTTTTCTTAGTTTCTGTCTCATTCCTTTTTGGCATGATTATTTTATTAACATTTTTATTGGAGTATAATTGCTTTACAATGCTGTGTTAATTCCTGCTGTATAACAAACGGAATCAACTATATGTATACCTATATCCTCATTTCCCTTCTGCCTTTTCGTCTCCCTCTCACCTTCCCTATGCCAGCCCTCTGGGTGGTCACAAAGCATGGAACTCATCTTCCTGTGCTATGCAGCTGCTACCCATGAGCTATTTGTTTTACATTGTGGAGTGTACATAAGTCAATTCTACACTTTCACTTCATTTCCTCAAGTCCTTCTCTATGTCTGCGTGTGTATTCCTGTCCTGATCCTAGGTTCATCACAATCATTTTTCTGGTGGTTGTTTTAGATTCCATATATATTTTTTTAGCATATGGTATTTGTTTTTCTCTTTCTGACTTACATCATTGTGTACAACAGTCTCTACATCCATTTAGCACACTACAATTTCGTTTCCTTTTATGGCTGACTAGTATTCCAGTATATACTTGTGCCAACTCTTCTTTATCCATTCCTCTGTTGATGGACACTTAGGTTGCTTCCCTGTCCTGGTATTGTAAACTGTGCTGGAAAGTATATTGTGGTAACGAGTCTTCTTGAATTATAGGTTTCTCAGGGTATACATCCAATAATGTGACTGCTGGTTCTTATGGTAGCATTGAGTTTTGTTTTTCTAACGAAAGTCTATAGTGTTCTCCAGAGTGGCTGTATTGATGTACATTCCCAGCAACAGTGCAAGATGGATCCCTGTTCTCCACACTATCTCCACATTTATGGTTTATACATTTTTTGGGGAGGGTTAATCTGAGCAGTGTGCGGTAATACCTCATCTAAGTTTGATTTGCATTTCTCTTAGGATTTGTCATGTTGAGCACACTTGAATGAGATACTTTGCAACCTCTATGTGTTCTTCGGAGAAATGTCTATTTTTCTTTGCTACCCATTTTTATGTTGGATTGTTTGCTTTTTTGGATACTGAGCTTCATGAAGTGCTTATATATTTTGGAGAGTAATCCTTTGTCTGTTGTTTCTTAGGCAAATTTTTTCTCCCATTCTGAGGGTTTTATTTTTGTCCTGTTTATACTTTCCTCTGCTGGGCCAACTCTTTTAAGTTTCAGTTGGTACCATTTGTTAATTTTTGTTTTCATTTCCATTTCCCTAAGTGGTTGGTCAGCAGGATCTTGCCATGATTTGTGTCAGAGAGTGTTCTGCCTAGTTTTTCATCTAAGAGTTTTAAAGTGTCTGGCCCTCCATTTATGTCTTTAATCCAGTTTGAGTCTATTTCTGTGTATGGAGCTAGGAAGGGTTGTAATTTCACACTTTAACAAAGAGCATTACTGTTTTCCCTACCACCTATTGAAGAGGCTGTGCTTTTTCCATTGTATTATATTTTTGCCTCCTTTATGCAAGATAAGGTCACCATATGTGTGTGGGGTAATCTCTGGGCTTTCTCTCCTTTTCCATTGATCTTTTTTTTCTGTGTTTCCACCAGAACCATACTGTCTTGATTACTGTAACTTTGGAGTATAGTCTGGTGTCAGGGAGCCTGGCTGCTCCAGCTGTGCTTCTCTTTCTCAAGTTCTCTCTTGCTAGTCGCGGTTTTTACCTTTTGCATACAAATTGCGAAAGTTTTGTTCTGGTTCTCTGAAAAATACCATTGGTTGTTTGATAGGAATTGCATGGAATCTACAGATTGTTTGGGTTGTATAGACCTTTTCACAGTGTCAATTCTCCCAATCCAAGTGTATTGTATATCTCTCCTTCCGTTTGTACGGTCACTATTTTCTTCCATCAGTGTCATAATTTTCTGCATGGTGGTCTTTTTTTCATAGGTAGGTTTCTCCGTAAGTATTTTATTCTTTTTGTTGTTGTGGTACATATGAGTGTTTCCTTAATTTCTGTGACAGATTTTTCATCACTAGTGTATAGAAATGAAAGAGACTTCTGTGCATTCGTTTTGTATCCTGCTAATTCAGAAAATTCACTGATTATCTCTCATAGTTTTCTGCTAGCCCCTTTAGGATTCTCTACGTATAATACTATGTTATCTGCAAATGCTGACAGTTTTATTTCTTATTTTCCGATTTGGATTCCTTTCATTTCTTTTTTTCTCTGATTGCTGTGGCTAAAACTTCCAAGAATATGTTGAATAATAGTGGTGAGAGTGGGCTACATTTTCTCCCTCCTGATCTTAGAGGATCAGTTTTGTTTTTTCACCCTTGAGAATTATGGTGGCTGTGAGTTTGTCATACATGACCTTTAGTATGTTGAGGTCTATTCCCACTATGCCTAGTTTGTGTAGTGTTTATTTATTTTTTAACAGAAATGAGTGTTGAAGTTTGTCAAAGGTTTTTTCTGCATGTATTGAGATTACCTTATGTTTTTTATACTTCAGTTTGTTGATCATGTGTATCACATGGATTGATGGGTGTTTATTGAAAAATCCTTGAAACCCTGGGAAATCTAAATTGATCTTTGTGTATGACCATTTTTAAAGTTTTGTTGGATTCTCTCTGGTAGTTTTTGGTAGAGGGTTTTTAATGTATGTTCAGCAGTGATAATTCAATGTGATTACATTTTTTGTGGTATATCTGTCTGCTTTTGTTATCAGGGTGATGGTTTCCCGTAAGAATGAATTTGGGAGTGTTCCTCTGTGTGCAGTTTTTGTGAAGAGTCTGAGAAAAGTGGGCGTTAGTTCTTCCCTAAACGTTGGATAGCATTTTCCTGTGAAGCCATCCACCTGAGCTTTTATTTGTTTGAAGATTTTAAGTCACAGTTTCAACTTCTTTACTTGTGATAGTTTGGTTCATCTGTCCACTTTCTCTCTGGTTCAGCCCTGAAAGGTTGTATCGTCCTAACAATTTGCCCATCTCTTCCAGATTGTCCATTGTATTGGCATATAGCTCTTTCAGGTAGTCTCTTGGTGTCCTTTGTAATTTTGCATTTTCCGTTGTAATTTCTCATCTTTCTATTTATAATTTTATTGATTTGATTCCTCTTCCTTTGTTTCTTGATGAGTCTGGCCAAAGAGTACTGATTTTGGTAATTTTCTTAAAGAACCACCTTTTAGACTCATTGATCTTTGTTATTGTGTTCTTTGTTTCCCTTTCATTCTTTTTGGGCATTATTATTTTACTATAATGTTTATTGGAGTCTAATTGCTTTACAATGCTGTGGTAATTCCTACTGTATAAAAAATGGAATCAGCTATATGTATCACCCTGATACAAAAAGCAGACAAAGTTATCCCAAAAAGATAATTACAGGACATTATCACTGATGAATAGAGATGAAAAAACTGCTCAACCAAAAACTAGCAGAGAGAAAACAGCTGAACTTTAGAAAGGATCATACACTGTGATCAAGTGAGATTTTTCCCCAGGATGCAACAATTTTTCAATAAATGCTCATCAATCCATGTGATTTACCCAATCAACAAAATGAAGTCTAAAAAAACCCAGATAATCTCAATACATGCAGAAAAAACTTTCTACACAATTCAACACAAATTTATGTTAAAAAATAAATAAATAAAAACACTCTACAGTGTAGGCATAGTGTGAATCAAGCTCAACATACTACAGGTCATGTATGACAAACCCACAGACATCATCATTCTCAGGAGTGAAAAAATGAAAACATTACCTGTAAGAACAGGAACAACATGGTTGCCAATTCTCATCACTATTATTAAACATAGATTTGGAAATTTTACCCACAGCAGAGAAGAATAAGAAAAGAAAGGAATCCAAATCAGAAAAGAAGAAATAAAAGTGTCAGTGCCTGGGGATTTAATGATAATATACATGGAGCATCCAGAAGGGATACTAGAAAACTACAAGACCTAATCAATTATTTTCTGAAGTAAGAGGATACAAAATCATTGCACAGAAATCTCTTGCATTCCTATACACTAATGAAGAAAAAGCTGATAGATATAAAGGAAACATTCCCATTTACCATAAAAAGGAATAAAATATCTATGAAGAAACCTACCTACGAAGACAAAGACCATTTTGCAGAAAAGAATAAGACACTGATGAAAAGAATTAAAGACTATAAATGAAGGGAGAGATATACAATGTTCTAGGATTTGAAGAATCAACAGTGTGAAAAGGACTATGCAACCCAATCTATAGATTCAATGTATTACCTATAAAACTACCAATAGCATTTGTCAGAGAACTAGAACAAAAATGTTCACAATTTGTATGCAAAGGCAAAAGACCCTGAATAGCAAGAGTGAACTTGAGAAAGAAATGGGAGCTGGAGGAATCAGACTCCCTGACTCCAGACTATACTCCAAAGTTACAGTAATGAAGACAGTATGGTAATGGCACAAACACAGAAATATGGATCAATGGAACAGGAGAGAAACTCCAGAGATATGCACATGCAGATAAGGTGACCTTATTCTTGGATAAAGGAGGAAATAATATAATACAATGGAGAAAAGACAGCCTCTTGAATAAGTGGTGCTGGAAAACTGGACGGCTTTATGTTAAAGAGTGAAATGAGAACACTTCCTAACACTGTACGCAAAAATAGACTCCAAATGGATTAAAGACAAAAACTGGGGGCAGATAATTTAAAATTCTTAGAGGAAAACCTATGGAGAACACTCTATGATGAAAATGACAGCAAGATACTGTTAACCAATCTCCTACAGAAATGGAAATGAAAACAAAAATAAACAAATGAGACATAATGCAATGTAAGAGCTTTGTTCTGGCAAAGGAAATCATACAGAAGACAAGAAGAAAACCTGCAATATGGGAGAAGATAGCTGCCAAAGAAGCAACTGTCAAAGTATTACTCTCTCAAATATATAAGCAGCTCAAGAAGCTCAGTATCCAGAAACAGCAAAAAACTCAATAAAAAAAAAAAAAGGGCAGATGAGCTAAATAGACTCATCCTGGAAAGGATATATAGAGATTGAGAATAAAAAGGAAAGGAAAGGGTGTTCAACATCACCAATCATTAGAGACAAGCAAATCAAAAATAAAATGATGTATCACTGCACACTGATCAGATTAGCGATTCTCAAACAATGTATAAACCCTAAATGCTGGAGAGAGTGTGGAGAAAAGGGAACCCTCTTGCACTGTTGGTGGGAATGTAAATTTATACAGTCACTGTGGATAACAGTATGGAGTTTCATTAAAAAAAAAAAACACTACTAAAATATGACCCAGCAGTCCCACTGCAGAACATATACCCTGAGAAACCCATAATTCAGAAAGAGTCAAGGGCAACAATGTACTTTACAGCATTGGTTACAATGGCCAAGACAGGGAAGCAACCTAAGGGTCCATTGACAGAGGAATGGGTAAAGAAGATGAGGCACATGTATACACTGAAATATTACTCAGCCATAATAGAAAAAGAAATAATTATTTGTAGTGTGCTGGATGGACCTAGAAATTGTTGTACACCGTGAGGAAAGTTTGAAAGCGAAAAAAAAATATTGTATACTAACACATATATATGGTATCTAAAATGATGGTTGTGATGAACCTAGGGACAGGACAGAAATATAGATGCAGACGTAGAGAATGGAGTTGAGGACACAAAGTAAAAATGTAACATTGACATATGTACACTCTGCAATGTAAAACAGATAGCTCATGGAGACCAGCTGCATAGCAGAGCAAGATCAGTGTGATGTTTAATGACCACCCAGAGGGCTGTCATAGGGAGGGTGGGAGGGAGATGAAAAGGGGAAAATACATGGGGTTATAGGTATACATATAGCTGATTCCATTTTTTATACAGTAGGAATTACCACAGCATTGTAAAGCAATTAGACTCCAATAAACATTATAGTAAAATAGTAATGCCCAAAAAGAATGAAAGGGAAACAAAGAACACAATAACAAAGATCAATGAGTCTAAAAGGTGGTTCTTTAAGAAAATTACCAAAATCAGTACTCTTTGGCCAGACTCATCAAGAAACAAAGGAAGAGGAATCAAATCAATAAAATTATAAATAGAAAGATGAGAAATTACAACGGAAAATGCAAAATTACAAAGGACACCAAGAGACTACCTGAAAGAGCTATATGCCAATACAATGGACAATCTGGAAGAGATGGGCAAATTGTTAGGACGATACAACCTTTCAGGGCTGAACCAGAGAGAAAGTGGACAGATGAACCAAACTATCACAAGTAAAGAAGTTGAAACTGTGACTTAAAATCTTCAAACAAATAAAAGCTCAGGTGGATGGCTTCACAGGAAAATGCTATCCAACGTTTAGGGAAGAACTAACGCCCACTTTTCTCAGACTCTTCACAAAAACTGCACACAGAGGAACACTCCCAAATTCATTCTTACGGGAAACCATCACCCTGATAACAAAAGCAGACAGATATACCACAAAAAATGTAATCACATTGAATTATCACTGCTGAACATACATTAAAAACCCTCTACCAAAAACTACCAGAGAGAATCCAACAAAACTTTAAAAATGGTCATACACAAAGATCAATTTAGATTTCCCAGGGTTTCAAGGATTTTTCAATAAACACCCATCAATCCATGTGATACACATGATCAACAAACTGAAGTATAAAAAACATAAGGTAATCTCAATACATGCAGAAAAAACCTTTGACAAACTTCAACACTCATTTCTGTTAAAAAATAAATAAACACTACACAAACTAGGCATAGTGGGAATAGACCTCAACATACTAAAGGTCATGTATGACAAACTCACAGCCACCATAATTCTCAAGGGTGAAAAAACAAAACTGATCCTCTAAGATCAGGAGGGAGAAAATGTAGCCCACTCTCACCACTATTATTCAACATATTCTTGGAAGTTTTAGCCACAGCAATCAGAGAAAAAAAGAAATGAAAGGAATCCAAATCGGAAAATAAGAAATAAAACTGTCAGCATTTGCAGATAACATAGTATTATACGTAGAGAATCCTAAAGGGGCTAGCAGAAAACTATGAGAGATAATCAGTGAATTTTCTGAATTAGCAGGATACAAAACGAATGCACAGAAGTCTCTTTCATTTCTATACACTAGTGATGAAAAATCTGTCACAGAAATTAAGGAAACACTCATATGTACCACAACAACAAAAAGAATAAAATACTTACGGAGAAACCTACCTATGAAAAAAAGACCACCATGCAGAAAATTATGACACTGATGGAAGAAAATAGTGACCGTACAAACGGAAGGAGAGATATACAATACACTTGGATTGGGAGAATTGACACTGTGAAAAGGTCTATACAACCCAAACAATCTGTAGATTCCATGCAATTCCTATCAAACAACCAATGGTATTTTTCAGAGAACCAGAACAAAACTTTCGCAATTTGTATGCAAAAGGTAAAAACCGCGACTAGCAAGAGAGAACTTGAGAAAGAGAAGCACAGCTGGAGCAGCCAGGCTCCCTGACACCAGACTATACTCCAAAGTTACAGTAATCAAGACAGTATGGTTCTGGTGGAAACACAGAAAAAAAAGATCAATGGAAAAGGAGAGAAAGCCCAGAGATTACCCCACACACATATGGTGACCTTATCTTGGATAAAGGCGGCAAGAGTATAAGAGTTTTAAACTGTCTGCCCTCCATTTATGTCTTTAATCTATTTGGACTCTATTTTTCTGTATAGTGTTAGGAAGTGTTCTCATTTCACTCTTTCACATGGAGTCGTTCAGTTTTTCCAGGACCAGTTATTAAAGGGGATGTCTTTTCTCCATTGTATTATATTCTTGCCCCCTTTATCCTAGAAAAGGTCACCATATCTGTGTTGGCTTATCTCTCGACTTTCTCTCTTTTTCTACTGATCTATATTTCTGTGTTTGTGATAGTAACATACTCTCTTCATTATTGTAACTTAAGCATATAGTCTGGAGACAGGGAGCTTGATTGCTCCAGCTCTGTTTTTCTTTCTCATGCTCATTCTTGCTATTTGGGGTATTTTGTATTGGTATAACAAATTGTGAATTTTTTTGTTCTAGTTCTCTGAAAAATGCCATTGGTAGTTTGATAGGGGTTGCATGGACTCTATAGATTGTTTGCATTGTATATTCCTTTTCACAATGTTAAATCTTCCAATCCAAAAACATTGTATGTCTCTCCCACCGTTTGTACGGTCCTTAAATTTTTTCATCAGTGTCTCATTGCTTTCTGCATACAGGTTTTGGTCTTCAGATGTAGGTTTCTTCATAGTTATTTTATTCTTTTTTGCAATGGTAAATTGGAGTGTTTCATCACTTTCTTGTCAGATTTTTCATCTTTAGTGTATAGGAGTGTAAGAGATTTTTGTGCATACATTTTTTATCCTCCTACTTCAGATAATTCATTGATTAGCTCTAGTACTTTATTGGTCGTCACTTTTGGATTCTCTATGTATAGTATCATGTCCTCTGAAAACACTGACATTTTTGTTTCTTCTCTTCAGATTTGGATTCCTTTCATTTATTTTTGTTCTCTGATTGCTTAGGCTAAAACTTCCAATCTCAGTTGAATAATAGTGGTTAGAGTGGGCACCTTAGTCTTGTTATGATCTAGAGGAAATGGTGTCTGTTTTTCACCCTTGAGAATGAGGTTGGCTGTGGGTTTCATACATGACATTTTGTATGATGAGGTCGGTTTCCACTATGCCAACATTGTGAAGTGTTTATTTATTGTTTAACATAAATCTGTGTTTAATTGTATTGAAAGATTTTTCTGCATCTTATTGTTTTAAAGATTATCTTATTTTTTTTTTAATATTTCAGTTTGTTTATTGGGGGTATCACATGGATTGATAGGAGTTTATTGAAGAATACCTGCATCCCTGGGAAAAATCTGACTTGATCTTCGTGTACGATACTTTTAAAAGTTTTGTTGGTTTCTCTCTGCTAGGTTTTGGTTGAGGATTTTTGCATCTGTGTTCATCAGTGATAACGGTGTGTAATTACTTTTGGGGACATTTTTGTCTGATTTTGTTATCAGGTTGATGGTCGCCTGTAAGAACGAATTTGGGAGTGCAATTTTAGGAAATGTTTGTGAAGAATGGGTGTTAGCTCTTTCTTAAAGTTTGGATAGAATTTACCTATGAAGCCATCCATCTAGACTGTTGTTTTTTAGAAGATCTTAACTCACAGTTTCAATTTCATTACTTGTAATTGATTGGTGTATCTTTTCTATTTCTCTCTGGTTCAGTCCTGGAAGTTTGTATCCTCCTAAGGATTTGTCAGTCACTTCCAGATTGTCCATGGTATTGGCATATAGCAGTTTCAGGTAATCTCTTAGGATCCATTGTAATTCTGCATTGTTCCTGGTAAATTCTCAGTTTTTCATATCTAATTTTATTGATTTGAGTCATCTTCCTTTTTTTCTTGATGAGTCTGGCCAAAGAGTTATCAATTTTGTTAATTTTCTAAAAGAACCAGATTTTACTTTCATTAATCTTTGCTATTGTTTTCTTAGTTTCTATTTCATTCTTTTCTGGCATGATTATTTTATTAACATAGTAATTGAAGTATAATTGTTTTACAATGCTGTGTTAATTCCTGCTATAACAAATGGAATCAGCTCTATGTATACCCATATCTCAATATCCCCACCCCCTTTTTCATCTCCCTCCCAGCCTCCCTATACCAGCCCTCTCAGTGGTAACAAAGCACCGAACTGATCTCCCTGTGCTATGCAGCTGCTTCCCAAGAGCTATCTGTTCTATATTGGGGAGTGTACATATGCCAGTGTTACTCTTTCACTTTGTGTCTTCAAGTCCGTACTCTACGTCTGCATCTCTATTAGTGTCCTGCCCCTATTCATCACACACATTTTTCTGATGGTTTTTGTTTTAGATTCCATATATATGTGTTAGCATATTGTATTTGATTTTCTCTTTCTAACTTACCTCAATGTGTATGACAGATTCTTGGTCCATCCAGCACACTACAAATATCTCAATTTCATTTCCTATTATGTCTGAGTAATTTTCCAGTGTATATCTGTGTCACATCTTCTTTATCCATTCCTCCATTGAAGGACACTTAGGCTGCTTCAATGTCTTCCCTATTGTGAACATTGTTGCAAAGTACATTGTGGTACTTGATTTTTCTGAATTATGGGTTTCTCAGGCTCTAAGCCCAATAATGGGACAGCTGTGTCATATGGTATTAGTGAGTTTTGTTTCTTTTAAGGAAACTCCATACCGTTCTCCATAGTGACGGTATCAATTTACATTCCCACCAACAGTGCAAGTGGGTTCCCTTTTCTCCACACCCTCTCCAGCATTTATGGTTTATACATAGTTTAAGAATGGCTAATCTGAGCAGTGTGCAGTGATACATCATTTTATTTTTGATTTTCACTTCTCTTATGATTAGTTATGTGGAGCACCCTTTCCTCTGTTTCTTTGCAAGCTTTATATCTTCTTCGGAGAAATGTCTATTTAGTTCTTCTCCCCATTTTTAGATGGTGTTTTTTGCTTTATTAGATACTGAGCTTCTTAATTTACTTATATATTTTGGAGCATAATTCTTTTTCAGTTGCTTCTTTGACAAATATTCTTTCTCATTCTACATGTTTTCTTTTTATTTGTTTATGTTTTCCTTTGCTGGGCCAAAAATTTTCAGTTTCATTAGGTCCCATTTGTTTATTCTTGTTTTCATTTCCATTTCTCTAAGAGGTCTGTCAACAAGATCTTGTGGTGATTTATGTCATAGCGGTTCTGCCTAGTTTTGTCTCTAAGTGTTCTAAAGTGTCTGATCCTACATTTATGTCTTTAATCCATTATGAGTCTATTTTTGTGTATAGTGTTAAGAGGTGTTCTAATTTCATCTTTACTCTGGAGCTGACCTGTTTTCCCAGCACCACTTATTGAAGAGACTTTCTTTTTTCCATAGTATTATATTCTTGCCTCCTTTTTTCCAAGATAAGGTTACCATATGTGCGATGGCTTATCTCTGGGCTTTCTCTCCTCTTCCATTGATCTATATTTCTGTGTTTCCACCAGTACTATATTGTCTTGAGTAGTGTAACTTTGGAGTATAATCTGGTGTCAGAGAGCCTGATTGCTACAGCTGTGATTTTCTTTCTCAAGTTTGCTCTTACTATTCCATGTCTTTTTTGTGTTCATACAAATTGTGAAATTTTTTGTTCAAGTTCCCTGAAAAATGCTATTGGTAGATTGATAGGGACTGCATTCAATATATAGATTGCTTTGGGTTATATAGTCCTTTTTTGAATGTGTATTTTGCAATCCGAACATTATATATCTCTTCCTCCATTTGTAGCATCCTTAATTGCTTTCATCAGTCTCTTATAGTTTTCTGCATAAAGGTCTTTGTCTTTGTAGGTTGGTTTCTTTGTAGGTATTATATTATTTTATACAATGGTAAATGGAAGTGTTTCATACATTGTTTGGGAATGGCTAATGTGAGCAGTGTGCAGTGATACATTATTTTCTTTTTGATTTACATTTCTATTATTATTAGTGATGTTGAGCATCCTTTCCTATATTTCTTTGCAATCTGTATGTCTTCTTCAGGGAAATGTGTATTTAGCCCTTCTCCCATTTTTGGATTGGGTTGTTTGCTTTATTGGGTACTGAGCTTCTTGATCTGCTTATATATTTTAGAACATAATCCTTTGGCAGCTGCTTCTTTGGCAAATATTTTCTCCCATTCAGGGTGTTTTCTTTTTATCTTCATTATGGTCTCCTTTGTTGGGCCAAAGCTTTTGAGTTTCATTAGGTCCCATTTGTTTATTTATGTTTTCATTTCCATTTCTCTCAGAGGTTGGTCAACAGGATCTTGCTGTGATTTATATCAAAGTAGTCTGCTTATGTTTGCCTCTAAGAGTTTAAAATGTCTTGCCCTCCATTTATTTCTTTAATCCATTATGAGTCTATTTTTATGTATGGTGTTACTAAGTGTTCTAATTTCACTCTTCAACATGGAGCCATCCAGTTTTCGCAGCACCATTTATTGAAGAAGTTGTCTTTTCTCCATTGTATTATATTCTTGCTTCCTTAATCCATAATAAGTTACCATATATGTGTGGGCTTATCTTTGGGCTTTCTCTCCTGTTCCGTTGATCTATATTTCTGTTTCCGCCAGTACCATAGTGTCTTGAAAAGTGTAACTTTGGAGTATATTGTGATGTCAGGGATCCTGATTGCTACAGCTATATTTTTCTTTTTCAAGTTCACTCTTGCTATTCGGGGTTTTTGAGTTTGCATACAAATTGTGAAATTTTTTCTTCTAGTTTCTGTAAAATGCCATTGTTATTATGATAGGGATTTTATGCAATCTATAGATTGTTTGTGTTGTATAGTCCTTTTCACAATGTTAATTCTTCCAATCCTAGAACATTTTATATCTCTCCCTCTATTTGTATGGTTCTTAGTTACTTTCATCGGTGTCTTACAGTTTTCTGCATACCGCTCTTTGTCTTTGTAGGTAGGTTTCTTTGTAGGTATATTATTCTTTTTGTTGCAATGTTAAATGGGAGTGTTTACTTAATTTCCCTCTCAGATTTTTCATCATTAGTAAAAAGGAAAGCAAGAGAATTCTGTGCATTCATTTTGTATCCTGCTACTTCAGAAAATTCATTGATTAGCCCTCATAGTTTTCAGGTAGCCCTTTTTGGATTCTCTACATATAGTATCATATCATCTGTAAACAATGACATTGTTATTTCTTTTTTCCAATTTGGATTCATTTCATTTCTTTTTCTTCTCTGATTTCTGTGGCTAAAATTTCCAAATCTTTGTTGTATAATAGTGGTGAGATTGGGCAAACTTGTCGTGTTCCTGATCTTATAGGAAATGTTTTTCAATTTTTCAACCTTGAAACTGATGTTGGCTCTGGGTTTTTCACATATGACCTTTAGGGTATTGAGGTAGGCTCCCACTATGCCTACTTTGTGGAGTGTTTATTTATTTGCTTTTTAACATAAATGGGTGTTGAATACTTCTGAAAGTATTTTCAACATCTATTGTGATTATGGTTTTTATATGTCAGTTTATTGATTGACTGTGTCACATAGATTGATGGTCGTTTATTGAAGAATCCTTTTATCCCTCAGAAAAATTCCATTTGATCTTTGTGTTTGATCCTTTTAAAAGTTTTGTTAGATTCTCTATGCTAGTTTTTGGTTGAGGATTTTACATCTATATTCATCAATAATAATTGTCTGTAATTACCATTTTGAGATATCTATGTCTGCTTTTGGTATCAGGGTGATGGTCACCTGTAAGAACGAATTTGGGAGTGTTCCTCTGTGTGCAGTTTTTGGAAGGATTTGAGAAGAATGGGTGTTAGATCTTCCCTAAATATTGGATAACATTTTCCCGTGAAGCCATCCAGCTGGACTTTTGTTTTTTGGAAGAGTTTAACTCAGAGATTCAATTTCATTACTTGTGATTGATTGGTTTATCTTTTCTATTTCTCTCTGGTTCACTCCTGTATGGTTGTATCCTCATAATGTTTCCATCTCTTCCTCATTTTCCATGATATTGGCATATAGCCTTTCATGTAGTCTCTTAGAATTCTTGGGAATTCTGGGTTGTCCGTTTTAATTTCTCATTTTTTATTTCTAATTTTACTGATTTCAGTCCTCTTCCTTTTTCTCTTAATGAGTCTGGCCAAAGAGTTATCAATTTTCTTAATTTTCTAAATGAATCAACTTTCAGTTTCATTGATCTTTGCTATTGTTTTCTTAGTTTCTATTTCATTCCTTTCTGGCATGATTACTTTATAAACATCTTTATGGGGGTATAATTATTTTACAATGCTGTGTTAATTCCTGCTGTATAACAAATGGAATCAGCTATATGTATACCAATATCCTCCTTTCACATCTCCCTTTTCCTCTGTCTCCCACACTCCCTATGCCAGCCCTCTGGGTAATTACAAAGCACCAAACTGATCTGCCTGTGCTATGCAGACACTCCAAGTGGTTTACACTGGGAAGTGAACATATTTCTATTCTACTCTTTCACTTCGTGTCCTCAAGTCCATTCTCTATGTCTGTGTCTGTATTACTGTCCTGCCCCTAGGTTCATCACAACCATTTTTCTGGTGGCTGATGTTTTAGTGTCCATTATATGTGTTAGCATACAGTATTTGTTTTCAATGTGTATGACAGACACTAAGTCCATCCAGCACACTACAAATAATTCAGTTTCTTTTCCTAATAGGGCTTATTAATAATCCACTGTATACATGTGTCACAATTTCTTTATCCATTCTTCAGTTGATGGACCTTTAGATTGCTTCTCTGTCCTTGCCATTGTAATCAGTGTTGCAATGTACATTGTGGTATTACACATATTCTGAATTATGGGTTTCTCTGGATTATGCCCAGTATTGGGAGTGCTGGGGCATATGGTAGTAGTGAATATTGATTTTTTAAGGAAACTCCATACTTTACTCCATAGTGGCTGTAACTATTTACATTCCTGCAAAGAGTGCAATAGGATTCCCTTTTCTCCAACCCCACTCCAGCATTTATGTTTTATACATTGTTTGAATATGGCTAATCTGTGTAGTGTGTGGTGATACATCATTTTCTTTTTGATTTGCATTTCTTTTATTATTAGTGATGTTGAGCACCTCTTCCTGTGTTACTTTTCCATCTGCATATGTAATTTAGAGAAATGTCTATTTAGCTCATCTGCCCAATTTTGGATTGGGTTATTTACTTTTTGGATATGGAGATTCATGTGAGTCTTATATATTTTGGAGATTAGTATTTTCTCAGTTGCTTATTTTGCAAAATTTTTTTTCCCATTCTGAGACTTTACTTTTTGTCGTCTGCATGATTTCTTTTCCTGGGTGAAAGATTTTAATTTACATTAGGTTTCATTTGTTTATTTTTGTTTAATTCTCATTTCCATTTCACTAGGAGATAGATCAGCAGGATCTTGCTGTGATTTATGTCATAGAGTGTTCTGCCTAGGTTTTTCACAAAGAGTTTTAAACTGTTTGGTCTTCCATTTTTTGTCTTTAATCCATTTTGTCTTCATAGGTAGGTTTCTTCATAGGTATTTTATTCTTTTTTACGCAATGGAAAGTAGTGTGTTTCCTTAGTTTCTCTCTCAGATTTCTCTTCATTAGTGTACAGGAATGCAGGATATTTTTGTGCATTCATGTTGTATCCTGCTACTTCAGGAAATTCACTGATTAGCTCTCATAGTTTTCTGGTAGTCCCTTTTCGAAACATGTATAGTATCATGTCATTCAAAAACACTCACACTTTATTTCTTCTTTTCCGATTTGGTTTCCTTTAATTTTTTTTTCTCCTCTGATTGCTGTAGCTAAAACTTCCAAATCAATATTGAATAATACTGATGAGAGTGGGAAACCTTGTCTTGTTCCTGATTTTAGAGCAAATGGTTTCAGTTATTAACCTTTCAGAATGATGCTTGCTGTGGATTTTTCATGCATGACCTTTAGAATGTTGAGGAAGGCTCCCACTATGCTTACTTTGTGGAGTGTTTCTTTCTTTATTTGTATATTATTTTAACATCTTTATTGAAGTATAATTGCTTTACAATTGTGTGTTAGTTTCTGCTTTATAATAAAGTGAATCAGTTATACATATACATATGTTCCCATATCTCTTGCCTCTTGTGTCTCCCTCCCTCCCACCCTCCCTATCTCACCCCTCTAGGTGGTCACAAAGCACAAAGCTGATCTCCCTGTGCTATGCGGCTGCTTCCCACTAGCTGTCTATTTTACGTTTGGTAGTGTACATATGTCCATGCCACTCTCTCACTTTTTCACAGCTTACCCTTCCCCCTCCCTATATCCTCAAGTCAATTCTCTAGTAGGTTTGTGTGTTTATTCCCATCTTGTCCCTAAGTCCTTCATGACCTTTTTTTTTTTAACTTTTTTTTTCTTAGTTTCCATATATATATGTGTTAGCATACGGTATTTGTTTTTCTCTTTCTGACTTACTTCACTCTGTATGACAGACTCTGGGTCCATCCACCTCACTACAAATAACTCAATTTCGCTTCTCTTTATGACAGAGTAATATTCCATTGTATATATGTGCCACAACTTCTTTATCCATTCATCTGTTGATGGACACTTAGGTTGCTTCCATGTCCTGGCTATTGTAAACAGAGTTGCAATGAATACTTTCGGAGATGACCCTTTTTGAATTTTGGTTTTCTCAGGGTATATGCCTGGGAGTGGGATGGCTGGGTCGTATGGTAGTTTTATTTTTAGTTTTTTAAGGAACCTCCATACTGTTCTACATAGTGGCTATATCAATTTACATTTTCACCAACAGTGCAAGAGGGTTCCCCTTTCTCCACACCCTCTCTAGCGTTTATTGTTTGTAAATTTTTTTCATGATGGCCATTCTAACCAGTGTGAGATGATATCTCATTGTAGTTTTGATTTGCCTTTCTCTAATGATTAAATGATGTTGAGCATTCCTTCATGTGTTTGTTGGCAATCTGTATATCTTCTTTGGAAAAATGTTTATTTAGATCTTCTGCCCATTTTTGGATTAGGTTGTTTATTTTTTTCATATTGAGCTACATGAGCTGCTTGTAAATATTGAAGATTAATCCTTTGTCAGTTGCTTCATTTGTAAATATTTTCTCCCATTCTGAGAGTTGTCTTTTGGTCTTCTTTGTGGTTTCCTTTGCTGTGCAAAAGCTTTTAAGTTTCATTAGGTCAAATTTGTTTATTTTTATTTTTATTTCCATTTCTCTAGGAGGTGGGTCAAAAAGGATCTTGCTGTGATTTATGTCATAGAGTGTTCTGCCTATGTTTTCCTCTAAGTGTTTGATAGTTTCTGGCCTTACATTTAAGTCTTTAATCCATTTTGATTTTATTTTTTGTATGGTGTTAGGGAGTGTTCTAATTTCTTAATTTTACATGTACTGTCCAGTTTTCCCAGCACCACTTATTGAAGAGGCTGTCTTTTCTCCAATGTATATTCTTGCCTCCTTTATCAAAGATAAGTTGACCATACATGTGTGGGTTTCTATCCTGTTCCATTGATCTGTATTTCTGTTTTTGTGCCAGTACCATAATGTCTGGATTACTGTAGCTTTGTAGTATATTCTAAAGTCAGGGAGCCTGATTCCTCCAACTCTGTTCTTTGTTCTCAAGACTGTTTTGGCTATTTGGGGTCTTTTGTGTTTCCATACAAATTGTGAAATTTTTTGTTCTAGTTCTGTGAAAAATGCCAGTGGTAGTTTGATAGGGATTGCATTGAATCTGTAGATTGCTTTGGGTAGTAGAGTTATTTTCACAATGTTGATTGTTCCAATCCAAGAACATGATATATCTCTCCATCTATTTGTATCATCTTTAATTTTTTTCATCAGTGTCATATAATTTTCTGCATACAGGTCTTTAGTCTCCTTAGGTAGGTTTATTCCTATATATTTTATTCTTTTGTTGCAATGGTAAATGGGAATGTTTTCTTAATTTCACTTTCAGATTTTTCATCATCAGTGTATAGGAATGCCAGAGGTTTCTGTGCATTAATTTTGTATCCTGTTACTTTACCAAATTCATTGATTAGCTCTAGTAGTTTTCTAGTAGCATTCTTAGGATTCTCTATGTATAGTATCATGTCATCTGCAAGCAGTGACAGCTTTACTTCTTTTCTGATTTGGATTCCTTTTATGACTTCTTCTTGTCTGATTGCTGTCCCTAAGACTTCCAAAAATATTGGCTTCCTGGTGGTGCAGTGGTTGAGAGTCCGCCTGCCGATGCAGGGGACACGGGTTTGTGCCCCTGTCTGGGAAGATCCCACATGACACAGAGCGGCTAGGCCTGTGAGCCATGGATGCTAAGCCTGCATGTCCAGAGCCTGTGCTCCACAACGGGAGAGGCCACAACAGTGAGAGGCCTGCGTACAACAACAACAACAACAAAAAAAAAGAACTTCCAAAAATATGTTGGATAATGTTGGTGAGACTGGGCAACCTTGTCTTGTTCCTGATCTTAATGGAAATAATTTCAGTTTTTCACCTTTGAGGACGATGTTGGCTGTGGGTTTGTCATATGTGGACTTTATTATGTTGAGGAAAGTTCCCTCTATGCCTACTGTCTGCAGGGTTTTTTATCATAAATGGTGTTAAATTTTGTCAAAAGCTTTCTCTGCATCGATTGAGATGATCATATGGTTTTTCTCCTTCAATTTGTTAATATAGTGTATCACATTGATTGATTTGCATTCCTGGTATAAACCCCACTTCATCATGGTGTATGAAGAATCCTTGCATTCCTGGAATAAACCCCACTTCATCATGGTGTATGATCCTTTTAATGAAGAATCCTTGCATTCCTGGAATAAACCCCACTTCATCATGGTGTATGATCCTTTTAATGTGCTGTTGGATTCTTTGCTAGTATTTTGTCGAGGATTTTTCATGTATGTTCATCAGCGATATTGGCCTGTAGTTTTCTCTCTTTGTGACATCTTTGTCTGGTTTTGGTATCAGGGTGATGGTGGCCTTGTAGAATGTGTTTGGGAGTGTTCCTCCCTCTGCTATATTTTGGAAGAGTTTGAGAAGGATAAGTGTTAGCTCATCTCTAAATGTTTGATAGAATTCGCCTGTGAAGCCATCTGGTCCTGGGCTTTTGTTTGTTGGAAGATTTTTAATCACAGTTTCAAGTTCAGTGCTTGTGATTTTTCTTTTCATATTTTCTATTTCTTCCTGATTCAGTCTTGGCAGGTTCTAAATATTTGTCCATTTCTTCCAGGTTGTCCATATTATTGGCATAGAGTTGCTTGTAGTAATCTCTCATGATCTTTTCTATTTCTGCAGTGTCAGTTGTGACTTCTCCTTTTTCATTTCTAATTCTATTGATTTGAGTCTTCTCCCTTTTTTTTCTTGATGAGTCCAGCTAATGGTTTATCAATTTTATTTATGTTCTCAAAGAACCAGCTTTTGGTTTTATTGATCTTTGCTATCATTTCCTTCATTTCTTTTTCATTTAATGATGATCTGATCTTTATGATTTCTTTCCTTTTGCTAACTTTGTTCTTCTTTCTCTCATTGCTTTAGGTGTAAGATTAGGTTGTTTATTTGAGATGTTTCTTTTTACTTATGGTAGGATTGTATTCCTATAAACTTCCCTGTTAGAACTGCTTTTGCTGCATCCAATAGGTTTTGGGTCATCGTGTTTACGTTGTCACTTGTTTCTAGGTATTTTTTGATTTCCTCTTTGATTTCTTCAGTGATCACTTCGTTATTAAGTAGTGTATTGTTTAGCCTCCATGTATTTGTATTTTTTACAGATATTTTTCCTGTAATTGATATCTAGTCTCATAGCATTTTTGTTGGAAAACTTACTTGATACAATTTCAATTTTCTTAAATTTACCAAGGCTTGATTTGTAACCCAAGATATAATCTCTACTGAAGAATGTTCCATGAGCACTTGAGAACAATGTGCATTCTGTTGTTTTTGAATGGAATGTCCTGTAATTATCAATTAAGTCCATCTTCTTTAATGTATCATTTAAAGCTTATATTTCCTTATTTATTTTCATTTTGGATGATCTGTCCATTGGTGAAAGTGGGGTGTTAAAGTCCCCTACTATGAGTGTGTTACTGTCAATTTCCCCTTTTATGGCTGTTAGTATTTGCTTTATGTATTGAGGTGCTCCTATATTAGGTGCATAAATATTTACAATTCTTATATCTTCTTCTTGGATTGATATCTTGATCATTACATAGTGTCCTTCTTTGTCTCTTGTAATAGTCTTTATTTTAAGGTCTATTTTTTCTGCATGAGAATTGCTACTCCAGCTTTATTTTGTTTTCCTTTTGCATGGAATATCTTTTTCCATCCCCTCACTTTCAGTCTGTATGTGTCCCTAGGTCTGAAGTGGGTCTCTTGTCAACAGCATATATACAGGTCTTATTTTTGTATCCACTCAGGCAGTCTATGTCTTTTGGTTGGATCATTTAATCCATTTATATTTAAGGTAATTATCGATATGTATTTTCCTATTCCCATTTTCTTAATTATTTTGGGTTTGTTATTGTAGGTCTTTTCCTTCTCTTTTTTTTTTTCCTGCCTAGAGAAGTTCCTTTAGCATTTGTTGTAAAGTTGTTTTGGTGGTGCTGAATTCTCTTAGCTTTTACTTGTCTGTAAATGTTTTAAATTCTCCATCAAATCTGAATGAGATCCTTGCTGGGTAGAGTAATCTTTTTTGTAGGTTTTGCTCCTTCATCACTTTAAATATGGTCTGCTACTCCCTTCTGGCTTGCAGTTTCTGCTGAAATATCATCTGTTAACCTTATGGGGATTCCCTTCTGTGTTATTTGTTGCTTTTCCCTTACTGCTTTTTATATATTTAATTTTGATAGTTTGAGTAATATGTGTCTTGATGTGTTTCTCCTTGGATTTATCCTTTATGGGACTCTCTGTGCTTCCTGGACTTGATTAACTATTTCATTTCCCATATTAGGGAAGTTTTCAATGATAATCTCTTCAAATATTTTCTCAGTCCCTTTCTTTTTCTCTTCTTCTCTGGGACCCCTATAATTCGAATGTTGGTGTGTTTAATGTTGTCCCAGATGTCTCTGAGGTTTTTCTCAATTGTTATCATTCTTTTTTCTTTATTCTGCTCTGCAGTAGTTATTTCCACTATTTTGTCTTCCAGGTCACTTATCTGTTCTTCTGCCTCAGTTATTTCACTATTGATCCCTTCTAGAGATTTTTAATATCATTTATTGTGTTGTTCATCACTGTTTGTTTGCTCTTTATTTTTTCTAGGTCCTTGTTAAACGTTTCTTGTATTTTCTCCATTCGATATCCAAGATTTTGGATTATCTTTACTATCATTATTCTGAATTCTTTTTCAGGTAGACTGACTATTTCCTCTTCATTAGTTATGTCTGGTGGGTTTTTACCTTGCTCCTTCATCTGCTGTGTGTTTTTCTGTCTTCTCATTTTTCTTAACTTACCAAATTTGGGGTCTCCTTTTCACAGCCTGCAGGTTCGTAGTTGCCATTGTTTTGGGTTTCTGTCCCCAGTGGCTAAGATTGTTTCAATGGGTTGTGTAGGCTTCCTGGTGGCAGGGACTAGTGTCTGTGTTCTGGTGGATGAGGCTGGATCTTGTCTTTCTGGTGGGCAGGTCCACATCTGGTGCTGCATTTTGGGGTGTCTGTGGCCTTATTATGATTTTAGGCAGCCTCTATGCTAATGGATGGAGTTGTGTTCCTGTCTTGCTAGTTGTTTGGCATAGGGTTTCCAACAATGTCGCTTGCTGGTCATTGAGTGAAGCTGGGTCTTGATGTTGAGTTGGAGATCTCTGGGAGATTTTTGCTGTTTGCCATTACGTGGAGCTGGGAGGTCTCTTGTGGTCCAGTGTCCTGAACTTGGCTCTCCCATCGCAAAGGCACAGCACTGACTCCTGGCTGGAACACCAAGAGACTTTCATACACAGGGCTCAGAATAAAAGGGAGAAAAAGGGCTTCCCTGGTGGCACAGTGGTTGAGAGTCTGCCTGCCGATGCAGGGGATATGCGTTTGTGCCCCAGTCCAGGAGGATCCCACATGCCACGGAGCAGCTGGGCCCACGAGCCCACGGCCCATGAGGCCGTTGAACCTGTGCATCCAGAGCCTGTGCTCCACAATGGGAGAGGCCACAACAGTGAGAGGTCCATGTACCGCAAAAATAAAAAAACAAAAACAAAAACAAAAAAAAAAGGAGAAAAAGTCAAAAGAAGGAAAGAGGATAAAATAATAAAATAAAATTATTAAAATAAAAAGTAATTATTATGAAAGAAATTTTTAAAAGAAAAAAAAAGGACCGACAGAACCCTAGGACAAATGGTAAAAGCAAAGCTATACAGACAAAGTCACACACGGAAGCATATACATACACAGTCACAAAAAGAGAAAAATGGGGAAAAATATATATCCTTGCTCCCAAAGTCCACCTCCTCAATTTGGGATGATTTGTTGTCTGTTCATGTATTCCACTGATGCAGGGTACATCAGTTTGATTGTGGAGATTTAATCCCCTGCTCCTGAGGCTGCTGGGAGAGATTCCCCTTTATCTTCTTTGTTCGCACAGCTCCAGGGGTTCAGCTTTGGATTTGGCCCCGCCTTTGCATGTAGGTCTCCTGAGGGCATCTGTTCTTCGCTCAGACAGGAGGGAGTTAAAGAAGCAGCTGATTCGGGGGCTCTGGCTAACTCAGGCCAGGGGGAGGGAGGGTACAGAGTGCGGGGCGAGCCTGCGGTGGCAGAGGCCGCCGTGACTTTGTACCAGCCTGAGGTGCAAGTTGTCCCTGGATCCCGGGACCCTGGCAGTGGCGGGCTGCATAGGCTACCGGAAGGAGAGGTGTGGAGAGTGATCTGTGCTCACACATTGGTTTCTTGGTGGCGGCAGCAGCAGCCTTAGCGTCTCATGCCCGTCTCTGTGGTCCATCCTGATAGCCGTGGCTCACGCCCGCGGAGCTCATTTAAACGGCGCTTTTAACCCCCTCTCCGTGCACACCAGGAAAGAAAGAGGGAAGAAAAAGTCTCTAGCTTCTTCGGTAGTTCCAGACTTTTTTCCCAACTCCTGCCCGGCCAGCCGTGGTGCACTAGCCCCCTTCAGGCTGTGTTCACGCTGCCAACCCCAGTCCTCTCCCTGCAATCTGACCAAAGCCTGAGCCTCAGCTCCCAGCCCCCGCCCACCCCGGTGGGTGAGCAGACAAGTCTCTTGGGCTGGTGAGTGCCGGCCAGCACCAATCCTCTGTGCGGGAATCTCTCCGCTTTGCCCTCCGCACCTCTGTTGCTGTGCTCTCCTCTATGGCCCCGAAGATCCCCCCTCTACCCCGCCAAAGTCTCTGCCCATGAAGGGGCTTCTAGTGTGTGGAAACCTTTCCTCCTTCACAGCTCCCTCCCACTGGTGTAGGTGTTGTCCTTATTCTTTTGTCCCTGTTTTTTCTTTTGCCCTACCCAGGTACATGGGGAGTTTCTTGCCTTTTGGAAGGTCTGAGGTCTTCTGCCAGTGTTCAGTAGGTGTTCTGTAGGAGCTGTTCCACGTGTAGATGTATTTCTGATGTATCAGTGGGAAGGAAGGTGATCTCCACGTCTTACTTTTCTGCCATCTTGAAGCTTCTCCTCTTTCTTTATTTTTTAACTTAAATGATTGTTGAATCGTGTCAAGAGGTTTTTCTGCATCTATTGAGATTATTTTATGGTTTTTATTCTTAGGTTTGTTGATTGTATGTATCAGAAGGATTGATGGGCTTCTATTGAAGAATTCTTTCACTCCTGGGAAAAATCTCACTTGATCTTGGTGTATGATCCTCTTCAAGTTTTTTTGGATACTCTTTGCTATTTTTTGGTTGAGGATTTTTGCAGCTGTGTTCTTCTGTGATAATGGTCTGTAATTACCATTGTTGTGATATCCTTGTCTGCTTTTAGTATCAGATTGATGGTTGCCTGTAAGAACAAATTCGGGAGTGCTCCTCTGTGTGGAATATTTGAGAAGAGTTTTAGAAGAATGGAGTTAGCTCTTCCATAAAAGTTGCATGGCACTTTACTGTGAAGTCATCCACCCGGACTTTGGTTTTGGGAATATTTTAACTCACAGTTTAAATTTCATTACTTGTGATTGATCAGTTTATCTTTTCTCTTTCTCTCTGGTACAGTCCTGGAAGTTGCTTTGTCCTAAGAATCGGTCCATTTCTTCTGGTTGTCCATTGTTTTTGTATATAACCATTTCAGGTAGTTTCTTATATCCTTTGTAATTCTGCATTGTACATTGTAATTTCTCATTTTTTTATTTCAAATTTTATTGAATTGAGCCTTCTTCCTCTTTTTCCTGATGAGTCTGGCCAAAGAGTTATCGATTTTGTTAATTTTCTAAAAAGAACATTCTTTTAGAGTCATTGATCTTTGGTATTGTTTTCTGAGATTCTATTTCATTCCTTCCTGACATCATTATTTTATAACATCTTTTTTGGAGTATGATTCCTTTACAATGTTGTGTTAATTCCTGCCATATAATGAAGGGAATCAGCTAATGTATACCTATATACATTAGCTACGTATACCTATATCTCCATATCCCCTCTGCCTTTCCTTCTCTCTCCCACCTTCCCTATGCCAGCCTTCTGTGTGATCAGAAAGCACCAAATTAATCTCCCTGCTCTACACACCTGCTTCCCATGAGCTATCTGTTTTACACTGTGGAGTGTACATATGTCAATAGTACATTGGGTCTGGATCTGTATTGTTGTCCTGCACCTAGGTTCATCACAGCCATCTTTTTGGTAGTTGTTGTTTTGGATTTCATATATGTGTTGCCATATGGTATTTGGTTTACTAATTCTGCCTTATATCACTGTGTATGACAGAGTCTACATCCATCCACCTCACTATAAAACCTCATTTAATTTCTTATTATGGCTGAGTAATATTCAGGAGTATAAATGTGCCCTCAACTTCTTTATCCATTCCTCTGTTGATGGGCACTTAGGTGGCTTCCATATCCTGACTCTTGTAAACTGTGGTGCACAGTACATTGAGGTACTTGACTCTTTTTGAACTATGGGTTTCTCAGGGTACATGCCCAGTAGTTGGACTCCTGGAGCATAGGCTAGTAGTGAGTTTTCTTTTTAAGGAAAGCCCATGCAGTTCTCCATAGTGGTTGTATCGATTTACATTCCCACCAACAGTGCAAGAGGGTCCCCTTTTCACCACACCCTTTCCAACATTTATGGTTTATATATTGTTTGAGGATAGCTAATCTGAGCAGTGTACAGTAATAGCTCCTTTTATTTTTTTTATTTATTTATTTATTTTTTTAACATCTTTATTGGAGTATAATTGCTTTACAATGGTATGTTAGTTTCAGCTTCACAACAAAATGAATCAGTTATATATATATACATATATTCCCATATCTCTTCCCACTTGCGTCTCCCTCCCTCCCACCCTCCCTATCCCACCCCTCCAGGCGGTCACAAAGCACCGAGCTGATCTCCCTGTGCTATGCGGCTGCTTCCCACTAGCTATCTACCTTACGTTTGGTAGTGTATATATGTCCATGCCTCTTTATCGCTTTGTCACCGTTTACACTCCCCCCTCCCCATAGCCTCAAGTCCATTCTCTAGTAAGTCTGTGTCTTTATTCCTGTTTCACCCCTAGGTTTTTCATGACATTTTTTTTTTTTAAATTCCATATATATGTGTTAGCATACGGTATTTGTCTCTCTCTTTCTGACTTACTTCACTCTGTATGACAGACTCTAGGTCTATCCACATCATTACAAATAGCTCAATTTCGTCTCTTTTTATTTTTGATTTGTATTTCTCTTATGATATGGGAGGTTGAGCACCCTTTCCTGTGTTTCTTTGCTCTAAGTTTTTAAGAGAACTATATATTTAGCACTTCTGCCCATTGCTGAATTTTGTTGTTTTTTTGCATACTGAGCTTCATGAGCTGCTTATATATTTTGGAGCCTAATCCTTTGTCAGTTGCTTCATTGCAAATACTTTCCACCATTCTGAGGGTATGCATTTTGTCTTCTTTATCCTTTCCTTTGCTCGGCAAAAGCCCTTCTGTTTTATTAGATACCATTTAAAATTTTTTTCATTTACATTTCTCTAGAAAGTAGGTTAAATGATCTTGCTGTGATTTATGTCACAGAATCTTCTTTTTTTTTTTTTTTTTTTTCGGTATGCGGGCCTCTCACTGCTGTGGCCTCTCCCATTGTGGAGCACAGGCTCTGGATGGTCAGGCTCAACAGTCATGGCTCACGGGCCCAGCCATTCCATGACATGAGGGATCCTCCCAGACTGGGGCATGAACCGGTGTCCCCTGCATCGGCAGGCAGACTCTAAACCACTGAGCCACCAGGGAAGCTGTGTCATAGAGTCTTCTGCCTAGGTTTTCTTCTAAGTGTTTTAATGTTTCTGACCCTCCCATTATGTCTTTTTTTTTTTTAGTTTCTTTTTTACTACATAACGACTGATTTCCTTTATTACTAGAATTTTACAACTATGTATTACAACAATGGTATATTTACAACTATGTATTTGTCTACAATAGACAAAGTATCCTGTATTACACACTATAATGAATAGGCTTTACTTTTTTAGTGTATACATATCTAGGCACAGCTAAACTTTTTTTTAATACTAATAAACTTAAAAACACATACTGAAAAGAACGGAGTTCCTGTGTGACCATTATTGCCTAGGAATCACATCAAGATATCTTTATTCCTCCTTTTCCTTTACCTTTACATCTTGGTTCCCAGGACAGTAACAAATATTAATTTTGTAAGGTTATTTAGACTACTTTGATAACGTATCAAAATGCAGCTCGTTAGTTGATATATTCTAAGCAGAGTATCAACTCACACCTTGATAATCCTCCTATCCCCAGAAACATGTGGAATGGCCATAAACAATTCCCCTGGAATTAGTGTTTATTTAGTGTATTTTACCAATACTATATATTCTCTTTTATCTGTTTGGCCACTCCAAAGAACCTGATAACTGAGTACATATATAACTTTATACATTCTTTAAAAAAAAGTATCTTTTTAGGTTTTATTAAACTTATATATTTTAACAATATTTAAACCATGCCCTTTTGGTTGAAATTATACTATTCAATAAAATAAAATGGTTACATCCTTAAACAGATTAAAATATTTCTTAATTTGTATTCAGAGAATCACTGTCCAAATTATTTCCTTTACCCTGCCACATTATAATTGTATTCTCTTATTAATAAGGATCATTGCAATTTTAAAAAATTCAAGTCTTTATTGAGCACTTAATATATGTCTAGAACTGTATAAGACACTGTGGAGACTAAGGAAGACATAAGATAGGGTCTCTGACCTCAAAGAGCTAGAAATTTAAAGGAAAAGACTGCATTTCTGAAACAAGAGAAAAATATAGGGAGGATGAAACTGAGTGAAAAATTGTGTGAGACAAACTCTGAAGTATCAAGAACAGAGAAGCCAATGTAGGCTAAAGTAGTTTTAAGAGAATTTGCTCTGGACTTTGAAGTGATGAGTAAGGGGGTGTGGCATTTAATCTTGGATTTAAAGAATTGACAGATAGGTATCCAGAATAAAAGCCTGGCTAAAGAAAATGGATAAGTTTTCTGAAATTGAGAATTTTTAATGCAGATCAGATCAAAGATGCTATCTGTTTTGCTAGCTAAAATAATGACAGTTTAGAGTCAACCAGTGCAACCTACTATGATTACCAGTATTTAAGAAGTTAATTGTTTTCAACTTTTTTTTACATGGAAAAATAAAAACATAGCTTAAAATCTTAGATTATAGACTGAATGAGATGCTTAGTATAGGTTTGTGTACACTGAATTCTCCATACGATCTTGAGAACTAACTACAAAAGAGAAATTTATTTTTGCCCATGTCTCTAAAGAAGAGATATACTTTCAAAATGTCTTTAATTTGTGGTTTCTGACTCTGGTGTACCATTTGAAGTCCTGATTTCATATTGCAGATTATTTTGAAATTACAGAACTAATAAAGAACATCTGTGTTAATAGCCTTACATGTCCAACAAAAAACTAAAGCAAAAGATTTTTAAATTGATAAAAACATACAGTGTAACTTTTGTTGGAATTTGCTAGTTTTAAAAACAATACTTTTCTAAAGTTGCCACTTCATTTGAGGGATGGTATAAAGATGGGCTGAATATAGAGTCAGAGCACAGAAATATTTCATGCTTCTCAATTCATTAGGCCTGATTTGAGGCCCTTCTCTAAGTCCAGTTCACATGGGTGTGTGGTCCCTTGCATCTATGAGGTAGACAGGCTGGAACAGAGGTAGTGAGAGTGGAAGGGTGCTTCCTGCCTTGGCTCTGAACCATGTGTATACAGACAGGATGGTCCAGCAGACTCACTCTCTCATACATTCCAGAATTTTTCTACTCTTAAGAAGAAATGACATTTTAAGTTTATTCTATACTAAATAGCCAAGAAGAAATTTAAGAATTCTCCTTTGGAATTTTGGATGTAAGGATTTGTATCCATTCAGCCAATCTGTGTCTTTTGGTGGGAGCATTTAGTCCATTTACATTTAAGGTAATTATCGATATGTGTGTTCCTATTCCCATTTTCTTAATTGTTTTGGGTTCGTTATTGTAGGTCCTTTCCTTCTTTTGTGTTTCTTGCCTAGAGAAGTTCCTTTAGCAGTTGTTGTAGAGCTGGTTTGGTGGTGCTGAACTCTCTCAGCTTTTGCTTGTCTGTAAAGGTTTTAATTTCTCCATCAAATCTGAATGAGATCCTTGCTGGGTAGAGTAATCTTGGTTGCAGGTTTTTCTCCTTCATCACTTTAAATATGTCCTGCCACTCCCTTCTGGCTTGCAGAGTTTCTGCTGAAAGATCAGCTGTTAACCTTATGGGGATTCCCTTGTGTGTTATTTGTTGTTTTTCCCTTGCTGCTTTTAATATGTTTTCTTTGTATTTAATTTTTGACAGTTTGATTAATATGTGTCTTGGCGTATTTCTCCTTGGATTTATCCTGTATGGGACTCTCTGTGCTTCCTGGACTTGATTAACTATTTCCTTTCCCATATTAGGGAAGTTTTCAACTATAATCTCTTCAAATATTTTCTCAGTCCCTTTCTTTTTCTCTTCTTCTTCTGGAACCCCTATAATTCGAATGTTGGTGCGTTTACTGTTGTCCCAGAGGTCTCTGAGACTGTCCTCAGTTCTTTTCATTCTTTTTTCTTTATTCTGCTCTGCAGTAGTTATTTCCACTATTTTATCTTCCAGGTCACTTATCCGTTCTTCTGCCTCAGTTATTCTGCTATTGATCCCATCTAGAGTACTTTTAATTTCATTTATTGTGTTGTTCATTATTGCTTGCTTCATCTTTAGTTCTTCTAGGTCCTTGTTAACTGATTCTTGCAATTTGTCCATTCTATTGTCCATTCTATCTCCAAGATTTCGGATCAACCTTACTATCATTATTCTGAATTCTTTTTCAGGTAGACTGCCTATTTCCTCTTCATTTGTTAGGTCTGGTGGGTTTTTATCTTGCTCCTTCATCTGCTGTGTGTTTTTCTGTCTTTTCATTTTGCTTATCTTACTGTGTTTGGGGTCTCCTTTTTTGCAGGCTGAAGGTTCGTAGTTCCTGTTGTTTTTTGTGTCTGTCCCCAGTGGCTAAGGTTGGTTCAGTGGGTTGTGTAGGCTTCCTGGTGGAGGGTACTAGTGCCTGTGTTCTGGTGTATGAGGCTGGATCTTGTCTTTCTGGTGGGCAGGTCCACGTCTGGTGGTGTGTTTTGGGGTGTCTGTAGACTTACTATGATTTTGGGCAGCCTCTCTGCTAATGGGTGGGGTTGTGTTCCTGTCTTGCTAATTGTTTGGCATAGGATGTCCAGCACTGTAGCTTGCTGGTCGTTGAGTGAAGCTGGGTGCTGGCGTTGAGATGGAGATCTCTCGGAGATTTTTGCTGTTTGATATTATGTGCAGCTGGGAGGCCTCTTGTGGACCAGTGTCCTGAAGTTGGCTCTCCCACCTCAGAGGCACAGCACTGAGTACTGGCTGCAGCACCAAGAGCCTTTCATCCACAGGGCTCCTTAATTTGGGATGATTCGTTGTCTATTCAGGTATTCCACAGATGCAGGGTATATCAAGTTGATTGTGGAGCTTTAATCCGCTGCTTCTGAGGCTGCTGGGAGGGATTTCCCTTTCTCTTCTTTGTTCTGACAGTTCCCAGGGGCTCAGCTTTGGATTTGGCCCCGCCTGTGCGTGTAGGTCGCCGGAGGGCGTCTGTTCTTTGCTCAGACAGGACGGGGTTAAAGGAGCCGCTGATTCGGAGGCTCTGGCTCACCCAGGCCGGGGGGGTAGGGAGGGTCACGGAGTGCGGGGCGGGCCTGCAGCGGCAGAGGCCGGCGTGACGCTGCAGCCTGAGGCGCGCCGTGCGCTCTCCCGGGGAGCCGTTCCTGGATCCCGGGACCCTGGCAGTGGCGGGCTGCACAGGCTCCCCGGAAGGGCGTGTGGCTAGTGACCTGTGTTCGCACACAGGCCTCCTGGCGGCGGCAGCAGCGGCCTTAGCGTCCCATGTCCGTCTCTGGGCTCCGCACTCTTAGCCGTGGCTCGCGCCCGTCCCTGGAGCTCTCTCAAGCAGCGTTCTTAATCCCCTCTCCTCGTGCACCAGGTAACAAAGAGGGACGTAAAAGTCTCTTGCCTCTTCGGCAGGTCCAAACCCCTCCCCGGACTCTCTCCCGGCCAGCCGCGGCGCACCAACGCCCTGCAGGCTGTGTTCACGCCGCCAACCTCAGTCCTCTCCCGGCGCTGCGACAAAAGCCGGAGCCTCAGCTCCCAGTCCCGCCCGCCCCGGCGGGCGAGCAGACAAGCCTCTCGGCTGGTGAGTGCCGGTCGGCCCGATCCTCTGCGCTGGAATCTGTCCGCTTTGCCCTCCGCACCCCTGTTGCTGTGCTCTCCTCCGCGGCTCCCAAGCTCCCCCACTCCGCCTCCCGAAGTCTCCACCCGCGAAGGGGCTTCCTAGTGTGTGGACACTTTTCCTCCTTCACAGCTCTCTCCCGCTGGTGCAGGACCTGTCCCTATCCTTTTGTCTCTGTTTAGTTTTTTCTTTTGCCCTAACCAGGTACGTGGGGGGTTCCTTGCCTGTTGGGAGGTCTGAGGTCTTCTGCCAGCGTTCAGTAGGTGTTCTGTAGGAGTTGTTCCACGCGTAGATGTATTTCTGGTGTATCTGTGGAGAGGAAGGTGATCTCCGCGTCTTACTCTTCTGCCATCTTCCCCTCCTAATTCCCTCACGGTAGTTTTGATTTGCACTTCTCTAATGATTAATGATGTTGAGCATTCTTTTTTTCTTTCTTTTTTAAACATCTTTATTGGGGTATAATTGCTTTACAATGGTGTGTTAGTTTCTGCTTTATAACAAAGTGAATCAGTTATACATATACATATGTTCCCATATCTCTTCCCTCTTGCATCTCCCTCCCTCCCACCCTCCATATCCCACCCCTCCAGGTGGTCACAAAGCACTGAGCCGATATCCCTGTGCCATGCGGCTGTTTCCCACTAGCTATCTACCTTACATTTGTTAGTGTGTATATATCCATGACTCTCTCTCGCCCTGTCACAGCTCACCCTTCCCCCTCCCCATATCCTCAAGTCTGTTCTCCAGTAGGTCTGTGTCTTTATTCCTATCTTACCCCTAAGTTCTTCATGACATTTTTTTCCCTTCTTAAATTCCATATATATGTGTTAGCATACGGTATTTGTCTTTTTCTTTCTGACTTACTTCACTCTGTATGACAGACTCTAGGTCTATCCACCTCATTACAGATAGCTCCATTTCGTTTCTTTTTATGGCTGAGTAATATTCCATTGTATAAATGTGCCACAACTTCTTTATCCATTCATCTGTTGATGGACACTTAGGTTGTTTCCATCTCTGGGCTATTGTAAATAGAGTTGCAATGAACATTTTGGTACATGACTCTTTTTGAATTTTGGTTTTCTCAGGGTATATGCCCAGTAGTGGGATTGCTGCGTCATATGGTAGTTCTGTTTGTATTTTTTTAAGGAACCTCCATACTGTTCTCCATAGTGGTTGAACCAATTCACATTCCCACCAGCAGTGCAAGAGTGTTCCCTTTTCTCCACACCCTCTCCAGCATTTATTGTTTCTAGATTTTTTGATGATGGCCATTCTGACTGGTGTGAGGTGATATCTCATTGTAGTTTTGATTTGCATTTCTCTAATGATTAATGATGTTGAGCATTCTTTCATGTGTTTGTTGGCAGTCTGTATATCTTCTTTGGAGAAATGTCTATTTTGGTCTTCTGCCCATTTTTGGATTGGGTTGTTTGTTTTTTTGTTATTGAGCTGCATGGGCTGCTTGTAAATTTTGGAGATTAATCCTTTGTCAGTTGCTGCATTTGCAAATAATTTCTCCCATTCTGAGGGTTGTCTTTTGGTCTTGTTTATGGTTTTCTTTGCTGTGCAAAAGCTTTCAAGTTTCACTAGGTCCCATTTGTTTATTTTTGTTTTTATTTCCATTACTCTAGGAGGTGGGTCAAAAAGGATCTTGCTGTGATTTATGTCATAGAGAGTTCTGCCTATGTTTTCCTCTAAGAGTTTGATAGTTTCTGGCCTTACATTTAGGTCTTTAATCCATTTTGAGTTTATTTTTGTGTATGGTTTTAGGGAGTGATCTAATCTCATACTTTTACATGTATCTGTCAAGTTTTCCCAGCACCATTTATTGAAGAGGCTGTCCTTTCTCCACTGTACATTCCTGCCACCTTTATCAAAGATAAGGTTTCCATATGTGTGTGGGTTTATCTTTGGGCTTTCTATCCTGTTCCATTGATCTATCTTTCTGTTTTTGTGCCAGTACCATACTGTCTTGATTACTGTAGTTTTGTAGTATAGCATGAAGTCAGGGAGCCTTATTCCTTCAGCTTCTTTTTTCGTTCTCAAGATTGCTTTGGCTATTCGAGGTCTTTTGTGTTTCCATACAAATTGTGAAATTTTTTGTTCTAGTTCTGTGAAAAATGCCAGTGGTAGATTGATAGGGAGTGCATTGAAGCTATAGATTGCTTTGGGTAGTAGAGTCATTTTCACAATGTTGATTCTTCCAATCCAAGTACATGGTATATCTCTCCACCTATTTGTATCATGTTTAATTTCTTTCATCAGTGTCTTATAATTTTCTGCATACAGGTCTTCTGTCTCCTTAGGTAAGCTTATTCCTAGATATTTTATTCTGTTTGTTGCAATGGTAAATGGGAGTGTTTTCTTGATTTCACTTTCAGATTTTTTCATCATTAGTGTATAGGAATGCCAGAAATTTCTGTGCATTAATTTTGTATCCTGCTACTTTACCAATTCATTGACTAGCTCTAGTAGTTTTCTGGTAACATCTTTAGGATTCTCTATGTGTAGTATCATGTCATCTGCAAAGAGTGACAGCTTTACTTCTTTTCCAATTTTGATTCCTTTTATTTCCTTTTCTTCTCTGATTGCTGTGGCTAAAACTTCCAAAACTATGTTGGTTAAGAGCGGTGAGAGTGGGCAACCTTGTCTTGTTCCTGATCTTAGTGGAAATGCTTTCAGTTTTTCACCATTGAGGATGATGTTGGCTGTGGGTTTGTAACATATGACCTTTATTATGTTGAGGAAAGTTCCCTCTATGCCTACTTTCTGCAGGGTTTTTATCATAAATAGGTGTTGAATTTTGTCAAAAGCTTTCTCTTCATCTATTGAGATAATCATATGGTTTTTCTCCTTCAATTTATTAATATGGTTTATCACATTGGTTGATTTCCATACATTGAAGAATCTTTGCATTCCTGGAATAAACTCCACTTGATCATGGTGTATGATCATTTTAATGTGCTGTTGGATTCTGTTTGCTAGTATTTTGTTGAGGATTTTTGCATCTATGTTCATCAGTGATATTGGCCTGTAGTTTTCTTTCTTTGTGACATCCTTGTCTGGTTTTTGTATCAAGGTGATGGTGGCCTTGTAGAAGGAGTTTGGGAGTGTTCCTCCCTCTGCTATATTTTGGAAGAGTTTGAGAAGGATAGGTGTTAGCTCATCTCTAAATGTTTGATAGAATTCGCCTGTGAAGCCATCTGGTCCTGGGCTTTTGTTTGTTGGAAGATTTTAAATCACAGTTTCAATTTCAGTGCTTGTGATTTGTCTGTTCATATTTTCTATTTCTTCCTGATTCAGTCTTGGCAGGTTGTGCATTTCTAAGAATTTGTCCATTTCTTCCAGGTTGTCCATTTTATTGGCATAGAGTTGCTTGTAGTAATCTCTCATGATCTTTTTTATTTCTGCAGTGTCAGTTTTTTTTTGGTTTGTTTGTTTCTAGGTATTTTTTATTTCTTCTTTGATTTCTTCAGTGATCACTTCGTTATTAAGTAGCGTATAGTTTAGCTTTCGTGTGTTTGTACTTTTTACAGATCTTTTCCTGTAATTGATATCTAGTCTCATGGCATTGTGGTCAGAAAAGATACTTGATACAATTTCAATTTTCTTAAATTTACCAAGGCTTGAATTGTGACCCAAGATATAATCTATCCTGGAGAATGTTCCATGAGCACTTGTGAAAAATATGTATTCTGTTGGTTTTGGATGGAATGTCCTATAAATATCAATTAAGTCTATCTGGTTTAATGTATCATTTAAAGCTTGTGTTTCGTTATTTATTTTCATTATGGATGATCCCTCCATTGGTGAAAGTGAGGTGTTAAAGTCCCCTATTATGAATGTGTTACTGTCAATTTCCCCTTTTATGGCTGTTAGTATTTGCCTTATGTAGTCAGGTGCTCCTATGTTGGGTGTATAAATATTTACAATTGTTAGATCTTCTTCTTGGATCAATCCCTTGATCATTATGTAGTTCTTTCTTTGTCTCTTCTAATAGTCTTTATTTTAAAGTCTATTTTGTCTGATATGGGAATTGCTACTCGAGCTTTCTTTTGGTTTCCATTTGCATGAAATACCTTTTTCCATCCCCTTACTTTCAGTCTGTATGTGTCTCTAGGTCTGAAGTGGGTCTCTTGTAGACAGCATATATATGGGTCTTGTTTTTGTATCCATTCAGCCAATCTGTGTCTTTTGGTGGGAGCATTTAGTCCATTTACATTTAAGGTAATTATTGATATGTATATTCCTATTCCCATTTTCTTAATTTTTGGGTTCGTTATTGTAGGTCTTTCCTTCTCTTGTGTTTCTTGCCTAGAGAAGTTGCTTTAGCATTTGTTGTAGAGCTGTTTTGGTGGTACTGAACTCTCTCAGCTTTTGCTTGTCTGTAAAGGTTGTAATTTCTCCTTCAAATCTGAATGAGATCCTTGCTCTGTAGAGTAATCTTGGTTGCAGGTTTTTCTCCTTCATCACTTTAAATATGTCCTGCTAGTCCCTTCTGATTTGCAGAGTTTCTGCTGAAAGATCAGCTGTTAACCTTATGGAGATTCCCTGGTGCATTATTTGTTGTTTTTCCCTTGTTGTTTTTAATATGTTTTCTTTGTATTTCATTTTTGGCAGTTTAATTAATATGTGTCTTGGCATATTTCTCCTTGGATTTATTCTGTATGGGACTCTCTGTGCTTCCTGGACTTGATTAACTATTTCCTTTCCCATATTAGGGAAGTTTTCAACTATAATCTCTTCAAATATTTTCTCAGTCTCTTTCTTTTTCTCTTCTTCTTCTGGAACACCTATAATTCAAATGTTGGTGTGTTTACTGTTGTCCCAGTGGTCTCTGAGACTGTCCTCAGTTGTTTTCATTCTTTTTTCTTTATTCTGCTCTGCAGTAGTTATTTCCACTATTTTATCTTCCAGGTCACTCATCCATTCTTCTGCCTCAGTTATTCTGTTATTGTCTCATCTAGAGTATTTTAAACTTCATTTGTTGTGTTGCTCATCATTGCTTGTTTCATCTTTAGTTCTTCTAGGTCCTTGTTAAATGTTTCTTACATTTTGTCTATTCTATTTCCAAGATGTTGCATCATCTTTACTATCATTATTCTGAATTCTTTTTCAGGTAGACTGCCTATTTCCTCTTCATTTGTAAGGTCTGGTGCGTTTTTATCTTGCTCCTTCATCTGCTGTGTGTTTTTCTGTCTTCTCATTTTCCTTATCTCACTGTGTTTAGGGTCTCCTTTTTGTAGGTTGCGGGTTCATAGTTCCCATTGTTTTTGGTGTCTGTCCCCATTGGCTAAAGTTGGTTCAGTGGGTTGTGTAGGCTTCCTGGTGGAGGGGACTAGTGCCTCTTTTCTGGTGGATGAGGCTGGATCTTGTCTTTCTGGTGGGCAAGTCCACGTCTGTTGGTGTGTTTTGGGGTGTCTGTGGACTTATTATGATTTTAGGCAGCCTCTCTGCTAATGAGTGGGGTTGTGTTCCTGTGTCGCTAGTTGTTTGGCATAAGGTGTCCAGCACTGTTGCTTGCTGGTCATTGAGTGAAGCTGGGTGCTGGTGTTGCCATGGAGATCCCTGGGCGATTTTCACCATTTGATATTATGTGGGGCTTGGAGGTCTCTTGTGTACCAGTGTCATGAAGTTGGCTCTTCCACCTCAGAGGCACAGCAGTGATTCCTGGCTGCAGCACCAAGAGCCTTTCATCCACATGGCTCAGAATAAAAGGGAGAAAAAGTAGAAAGAAGAAAAGAAAGAATGAAAGGAAGAAAGAAAGAAAGAAAGAAAGAAAGAAAGAAAGAAGGAAAAGAAGGAAGGAAGGAAGGAAGGAAGAAAGGAAAGAAAGAAAGCAAGAGAGAAAGAAAGAAAGGGAGGGAGGGAGGAAGGAAGGAAGGTGGGAAGGAAGGAAAGAAAGAAAGAAGATAAAATAAAATAAAGTTATTAAAATAAAAAATAATTATTAAGAAATTTTTTTTAAAAAGAAAAAAAAATGGACGGATGGAATCCTAGCACAAATGGTGGAAGCAAAGCTATACAGACAAAATCTCACACAGAACCAAGCATACACATACTCACAAAAAGAGGAAAAGGGGAAAAAATCATAAATCTTGCTCTCAAAGTCCACCTCCTCAATTTGGGATGATTCGTTGTCTATTCATGTATTCCACAGATGCAGGTACATCAAGTTGATTGTGAAGCTTTAACCCGCTGCTTCTGAGGCTGCTGGGAGAGATTTCCCTTTCTCTTCTTTGTTCTCTCAGCTCCCGGGGCTCAGCTTTGGATTTGGCCCCGCCTCTGCGTGTAGGTTGCTGGAGGGCGTCTGTTCTTAGCTCAGACATGACGGGGTTAAAGGAGCAGCTGCTTCGGGGACTCTGGCTCACTCAGGCGGGGTGGGAGGTCAGGGAGGGGTACAGAGTGCGGGGCGAGCCTGCGGTGGCAGAGGCCGGCATGACGTTGCACCAGCCTGAGGCGTGCCGTGCGTTCTGCCGGGGAAGTTGTCCCTGGATCACGGGACCCTGGCAGTGGCGAGCTGCACAGACTCCCTGGAAGGAGGGTGTGGATAGTGACCTGTGCTCACACACAGGCTTCTTGGTGGCGGCAGCAGCAGCCTTAGCGTCTCATGCGTGTCTCTGGGGTCCGCACTTTTAGCCATGGCTCGCGCGCATATCTGGAGCGCCTTTAAGCAGCGCTCTTAATCCCCTTTCCTCACGCACCAGGAAACAAAGAGGCAAAAAAAAGTCTCTTGCCTCTTCGGCAGGTCCAGACTTTTCCCTGGACTCACTCCTGGCTAGCCATGGTGCACTAAGCCCCTGCAGGCTGTGTTCACGTCGCCAACCATAGTCCTCTCCCTGCGTTTCGACCGAAGCCCAAGCCTCAGCTCCCAGCACTGCCCGCCCCGGCGGGTGAGCAGACAAGCCTCTCGGGCTGGTGAGTGCGGGTCGGCACCAATCCTCTGTGTGGGAATCTCTCCGCTTTGCCCTCCGCACCCCTGTGGCTGTGCTCTCCTCCTCGGCTCCGAAGTTTTCCCCTCCCGCCACCCGCAGTCTCCACCCGTGAAGCAATACTTCACTCTTTTTATGGCCAACTAATACTCCATTGTATGGATATACCAAATTTTGGTTATCCATTCATCAGTTGATGGACATTAGGTTCTTTCCCTTTTTTAGTTATTTTGAATAGTGCTGCTATGAATACTTATACAAGTTTTTGTGTGTATGCAGGTTTGCATTTCGCATGAGGCTGGGAGTAGAATTACTGGGTTATATGGTGACTGTATTTTAAAGAAGTGCCAAACTGTTTTCCAAAGTAGCTGCACCATTTTACATTCCCACTAGCTGGGCTATCCAAAGGCTTCAATTTTTTCACATCCTCTCTAGTACTTTTTATTATCTGTCTTTTTTAATTTTACTCATCCTGTTGTGAAGTGGTATCTCATTTTGCGTTTGATTTACATTTCCATTTTCCTAATTATTCAACATCTTTTAAAAGCTAAATAGTTATTTGATTAACATTAATAAAATAATTTATTAATACAAACTAAATATTAATCTTTATTTTCAGTGAATAAAACATGAAAGATAGCTAATTTTATTTGCACACAGATGAGCATTCCAGTTCTCTGATAAAATGCATAAAAATCACAATGTAAAAGCTAAGCAACCATTCCATTTAGAAATGTAACTGTATCAAGATACCTTTTTACTTCCCTTTTGATTTCTTCTTTGACCCACTGGTTATCCAGGAGTGTGTTGTTTAATTTCTACATATTTGTAGATTTTCCAGTTTTCTTCTTCTTGTTGATTTGCAGTTTTATACCATTGTGGTTGGAAAGGATATGTGATTATTATTTCAATCTTCTTAAATTTGCTAAGACTTGTTTTGTGGCCTATCATTTCATCTATCCAGCAGAATGTTCCATGCATGTTTGAGAAGAATGTATATTCTACTGTTGTTGGATAAAATGTCCTATATATGTCTACTATTTCCACTAGGTCTAAAGTATGGTTCAAGTCCACTGTTTCCTTTTCCTTGATTTTCTTTCTTGATTTCTTGATTTTCTTTCTGGATGATCAATCCATTGCTGAAAGTAGGGTATTGAAGTCTCCTACTATTATTGTATTGTTGTTTATTTCTCCCTTCAGTTAGTATTTGCTTAACATATTTAGGTGCTCCGATGTCGAGTGCATATATATTTGTGATTGTTATGTCTTCTTGATGAGTTGATCCCTTTATTATTATATAATGACCTTATTTGTGTTTTGTTACTATTCTTGACTTAAAGTCTATTTTGACTTACATAAGCATAGCTACCTCTGCTCCCTTTTGGTTTTCACTTGCATAAAATATCTTTCTCTATCCCTTCACTCTAAGTATATGGGTGTCCTTAAAGTGTAAGTGAGTCTCTTATAGACATTGTATAGTTAGGTCTTATTTTTTAATTCATCCATTTTTCCAATGAATATATACAAATAGCCAACAGGTACATGAAAAGATGTTCAACATGGCTAATTATCAAGGAAATACAAGTCAAAACCACAATGAGATGTGGTTAGAGTGGCTATTATCAACAAGACAAAAGCTAACAAGGGTTGGCAAGGATGTAAAGAAAAGGGAAGATTTGTGCATTGTTGGTGGGAAGGCAAATTGACATAGCCACTATGGAAAAGAGTATGGAGGTTTCTCAAAAATTAAAAGTAGAACTACCATGTGATCCAGCAATTCCACTTCTTGGTGTATATCCAAAGAAAACGAAAACAGGATATTGAAGAGATATCTGCACTCCCATATTTATTGCAGCATAATTCACAATAGCCAAGATATGGAAACAACCTAAGTATCTGTCTATGGATGAATGGATAAAAAAGATGTGAGATAGATAGATAGATAGATAGATAGATAGATAGATAGATTTAGATATGAATGATATTCAGCCATGAACAAGAAGGATATTTTGTCATTTTCAGCAACATGGAAGGAACTTGAGGACATTATGCTAAATGAGATAAGTCAGACAGAGAAAGATAAATACTGTATGATATTACTTATATGTGGAATCTAAAAAAGTCAAACTCATGGAAACAGAAAGTAGAATGGTAGTTACCAGGGGCTGGGGAATGGTGAGATGTTGGTCAAAGAGTGTAAACTTCTAGTTAGAAGATGAATAAGTCTGGGAATCTAATGCACAGCATTGTAATTATAGATAACTATACTGTACTATATACCTGAAAGTTGCTAACAGAGGAAATGTTAAAGTTCTCACCACCAAAAAGAAATGGTAATTATAGGATGTGATGGAGGTGTTAGCTAACACTGTGATGGTAATTGTATTATAATATATAAAGGTATCAAATCAACACATTGTTACTACAATGTTAAAGTTACAAAATGTTATATGTCAATTATATCTCAGTAAAATTGTGGGGGAGATACCTTTTTATTTTTTTCAACTTAAGAAAATATAGTGAAAAATAATTTTGAAAAACTTTAAAAAAATAATGTATGTAACTATGTTGTCCAAAGCAACCCCAGCCTTACAATTTTTTTATGTGCTTTACCTATCAGATTCTGATAGAAGTGTGTTAAAATCTTCCATAGATTTGTCCATTTATGCTTATAATTCTGTCAGGTTTTTTTTTCTGCTTTTAAGGATATGTTGTTAAGTGTATATGAGTTTTTGATTGTTTTATCTAATTGGTGGAATATTTCATTTATTACTATGCCATGTCTCTATTCATCCCAATTGTGTCTGCACTAAACTCTTTCTTATGGCATTAATATTGCTATACTAGTTTATTTTTAAAGTTTTGCTTGATGTGTTAGCTAGAATAATGATCCTGCAAATATGTTTACACCTTAATCTCTGAAACTGTAAACATGTTACCTTACATGGCAAAAAGAAGATTATAGATGTGATTAAGGATCTTGAGATGGGAACATTATCCTGGATTATCCCAATGGGGAAAATGGTCCTTAGAAGAGGAAGACAAAGAGTCAGAGAAGAAGATGAGCAAAGTAGAAGTAGAAGTGACACAATTGCTTGAAGCGGGCCATGAGGAATATGGGCAGACTCTGAAAGCTGGAAAAAGGCAAGGAATGGCATCTCCCCTGTAGCCTCAGAAGGCATGCAGTCCTGACAACTTCTTTCACCCTCTTAGGACTCTTTTCAGACTTCTGACCTCCAGAATTGTAAGATGAAGTTCATTTGTTTTAAGTTTAAAAATAGAAAAGAAAGAAAAAGAAAGGTAGCTGTGACCTTGAAAACTGTAAATTTTAAATGCAATAAAACTGACCCATCCCACCCATGAACTCTAGTTTCTGCAACATTTTAAGAAATCTATGGATCACTTGGTCTTTTAAAATGGGGTCTATATTCTTAACCAAGCTAATTCGATTAATTAAGGGAGACATTTGATTAACATTTCCAGCTCATTCACTAAAACTACTCCTACAATGGACTATATTTTAGAACACTGTATTTTTTTTCCTGTTTTGTTACTCACTCATTTTTAATTGAAGTTACACATATCATTATTGTTAATCCTTGATAAATATCAATCTTTCCTTTCCTTACATAATACTTTCTTAAATAAATAACCATTTTGAAAAGCCTCAGGAAGTAGTGTGTATAGTAAGTGATACTGTCCTTATTACATTGCTGAGAAGAGTTTTTTTTTCTCCCCAGAGCTGGACATGGACTATATCATTAGAATCACGATACTGCTCTTGGCCAAGAAGAGCTACAGACCTTTGAATTCCGTAAGTTTTGTTCTAAAATGAAATAGCACCAAACCAAAGAGTAACTTATTCATTCTACAAATAAATATTAAGCACCCACCAGGTGCCAGGCACTGTTCCAGGCACAGAGGACACACAGCAAGGAACCCAACTTTCAAAGTCTTGCCCTCAAGGAACACATATTATAATGAGATGTCTTTCACCAACCTTCTCTTGGCTGCTGCTGTGTAAGGTCGTGGTGCCCCTCTGGGGACAAAAGTCAGTACACTGAGGATGGCAGAGCTTCAAAATGGAAAGAAACTGTTTTAAATGAGTGTGAAAGGCTCAAGGCCCCAAAGCAATTCACTTTCAGTGGCCACGGTTTTTCTTCTAATTCTCAGAGCTTGATTTCAAGAGCTAATGCCCACAGGGGTAAAAAAAATAAAATAAAATAATAGAATAGAATAGAATAGAAAAATAAAAAAATAAATAAAAATAAAACTCATTCACCCTGTCCAGATCATGGCCCCAATTGCACTCCTTGTCTGAGGAGTGAAAACATAGAGAGGATGTATTGCTCTAACTGGCATTTTCCACACACACCTGCTTTCAGACTGGAAATACCCGACTTCCAGAACAATGTCTGGTCCCTTGGGATCAATTCCTCTAACTGCCGATCGCCTTCCTCTTGCAAAACTCCCAGACAGCTAGCCTAGGGTAGTTCTGATGTAGCTAAACCTCAAAATGCTCAAAATCTCTATAAAAGCCTCAATTCCCAGGACATTTCTAGCTCAAGTCTCTAAGGGTGCTCACGCTCTCTGGGCATAAATTGAGCAGGACCGTAGAGATCTCAAATTTGTTACCTTTTTTGATGGCTCATGGGAGAAGACACTTAAAAATGGAAATTTCGGGCTTCCCTGATGGTGCAGTGGTTAAGAATCCACCTGCCAATTCAGGGGACATGTGTTCGAGCCCTGGTCCAGGAAGATCCCACATGCCGCGGAGGAAATAAGCCAGTGCACCACAACTACTGAGCCTGCACTCTAGAACCCGCGAGCTACAACTACTGAAGCCACATGCCACAGCTACTGAAGCCCGCGCACCGAGAGCCCGTGCTCTGCAACAAGAGAAGCCAGCACAACGAGAAGCCCACGCACCGCAACGAAGAGCAGACCATACTTACTGCAAAGCGAGCCCACGTGCAGCAACGAAGACCCAAGGCAGCCAAAAAATAAATTAATTAAGTTAAAAACAAAAAAATGGAACTTTCTGAAGGGGCCTACCACAAACACAAAAATCTTAACCCCTCACCCCAGATTCAATTAGGTTTCCCTGTTAAATATTCTTGTAGCACTCAGCAGTTTTCTTTCTTTCATGCCATTTATCATAGCTTATTACTCAATAGTCATTAGGGTTTGTATTTGACACATAAAAGTTTTGCCATGATGAGCAAAACCTTATCAGTTTTGCTCATCAAGGCATTCCCAGTGGATGAATGAATGCATGTTTTCATTCATTCATTAGGTCATGAAAAATTTAGATGGAAAACTGACCTCTTAGTTTAGAACATGTCCTTGCCCTGGAGAATAGAAATTCTGAGACTGTAAAGTAAGTTGGTTACCTGTACACCTTCTCTGTGACCATATCGGTAGATAATTAGGAATTCTTTTAGGCTTACCAACATCAGAGACAACACACACTAGAATCTCTTTTCCAAATTGCCCGTGTGTGGGTTAATGTTTGACTCTGTTCCCTGAATATACTATCCTCTTCCCATTGCCCTGCCAAGTCAAGGAACAGTTTCTAGCCCTCTCTATTTAAGAAGACTCTTGACTGCTATATTAAAAATGGATAATAAACAAGAACTTACTGTATACCACAGGGAACTCTGCTTAATAGTATGTAACAACCTAAATGGGAAAAGAATTTTAAAAATAATAGATACATGTATATGTATAATTGAATCACTTTGCTATACACCTGAAACTAACACAACATTGTTAATCAACTATACTCCCAATACCAACAGAAAATAAAAGGTAAAAAAAAAAGAAGAGGAAGAGCCTTGATATCATGGGTTGTGCAGTCAATTGTACCTAAGCTTAGCTTGGGGTTACTTAGATTCCAAAATTGCCCAGAGACGGTATTGGTTGGCAATATCCAAGATGCTCTTAGAATGGAGTGTACAAAGTACAACATATTCAAAATGTCTTTTTTCCTTTACTGGTTATCAAAGAACATCTTAAAATATAGAATTCATTCATCATTTGCATTTGAATCTGTCACGATTACATCATTAATGTTATTGCCATTCCAAGTTATAATGTAAAATTTTAGTAAACACTAAAGGATCCAGTTCTATATTATAGCATTCTAATCTACTGTGATACACACTTTAGCATGTTCATTTTAATTCCCTAGGAAAATTTTCCTAATTTCAGACGCTGAACATGTAAGCCATTCTACACCAAGCACATTAGAGGACTTTTGTGTAACAAGAGGAATATGTGTATAGAGATAAGCAGAACAGAAGTGGATTTACCAAGAAAGCAATGATGCTTAGCTTCTGGGGCCCCTCACCTGCAGCTTCTTCCAAGGTCAGATGAGGCTCCCCAGCACTGTGCTAACAAAATTGTATATGTTTTTGTAAATTTTACAAAAATAAGCTATTTATGCACTGTTTTTATACAAAATCCCCCCAAATTATATAAGTTTAAAATAAGTTCTTCAGGTTCAACCTATAAGCTTAAACCCTACATCCATGACCAAAGACGAAATTTAGAAAACTTTGATATTGATCTGTTTCTCACCATCTAACAGATAGGTAATTCCCTTCAGTGGGAAGAGCTACCTGAATTATTTTCCCTGTCAGTTTAGCCCCTTTTTTTTTCTTTCCAAACCCCTTCATGCCCATTCTTTACAAAGCAAAAGAGGCATGACAGATTACACTATGTGGTTCTCTTTTGAGCTTTAGTTTATTCTTTGTGGATATGTAGCATTCTGTTTGGGGTAAAAATCTGCACAGAGACACTTCCAGATGCTCAGCCCAAAATTAGTCTTTGAGTGCAAAATTATCCACTTCAAAATACCAAAATCATTGTAGTTATTTTTATTTGAGAATCTGTGGCCCTCCCAAGACCTGTACTGAAGTAAAATGATTATTTGATTATTTTCTTTTATGAGTATTTGGTCTTTGTTACACACACACATATGAAATCTTTGGAAAAGAATATATTTTGACTGCAGGGATGAATTTTGTATGAATAGAACCCTGAGGCATCTAACAGTTTAAATAATGGTTTCTATTCCAGGGAAGAAAATATATTTTTCCTTGACAGCACTTTTTTATATTCACTGCATTGGAATTACTTTTTCAAAATTCTGCCAGTGAAGACTTATCATATGTGGGTGCCATTGCTGTAACATAAAGATAAGGATTGAAGCAAATTCCACTCATAAGCTCATAAGCCAGTAAATTAGAACTATTTTTCATAACACAAAGCATTTTACCCTTCCACAAATTTTTCTTAAAGGCAAGACAGGAGTTTTCTCTTGCAGAATTTTCCTCTCTTCAACTGCTTGAAGCTTTTCAACTGTTTGCCTCTTGCTTGTTCACAGACTATGACAGAAAGATATGCACATCATCTATAGCCTACAAAATAGCCACTGGTTAAGTTTTTATCAGTTCCAGACTCAGATACATATCAAAGCATTTCAACAGAATATACAATACTGTTTCTACGGATTGAGGAAAATCATTAAAATCTAATATAAAGCTTAATAAATAATACAGTTGTCACTGAGGTTTTTTTGGAGACAATAACTTTGTTCAGAAATGTTTGCATGCTGTTAGGATGTCCTAATAATCCATCCACAACCACCAGGTCTTTAAGTCACCGTCTAAATGTAGGAATATCACTGCTTCTTACCCATCCACTCCTCCAGAGGAGGCCAACCTTCCCAAAAGATGCTTTATGGTACCCCACACTGACCCTTTACTGTTTGAAACAATAGCATTATATGGGTGATTGTCTTATGTCTCTGTCCTCTGACAAACTGCAAGCTCCACCGACTGGGATATTGTGTTTCTTGCCCATCATCATACTTCCACTCCAGACCACACCCTAGAGAGTCAATAAATACTTGTCAAGTGAATGAATAAGTGAATAAATAAATGAATGGGCAATAGCAATATTACATATTATTTTCTTGGCTCTCTTGTTCTGAGATGGAGAAAATCAATTGAATGATACTTTTGTTATTATTTGCTATGAACTTTTACTCCTATCTTAATAGACTTTGAAGTTTCAAGGAGTTTCTACAGTAAGGCCCTCCCATCCACCCACTTTTTTGATGCATTCTGCATTTTCTTTATCTTCTGAGGAGGCATCTGCGTCAGTCTAAGAGAGCTTTAAATAGCATTTTTTTAAAAAAATTGTGATCATTTTATTACACTGTGAAGAAAGGAAGCAAACTAGAAAATGATGCTTAACCCTTGCTGACTGCCCCACTCCATACCATAGGATATCAAACCTCAACCAAATGCTCAGGTCTACAAATACCTTTCTCACTAGGAATTTGAAATATTGTTTCAAGGGGAAAATGTCAGTTTTTGTTTGTTTGTTTGTTTTGCAGTACACGGGCCTCTCACTGCTGTGGCCTCCTGTTGCAGAGCACAGGCTCCGGACGCACAGGCTCAGCGGCCATGGCGCAAGGGCCCAGCCACTCTGCGGCATGTGGGAGCTTCCTGGACCGGGGCACGAACCCGTGTCCCCTACATCGGCAGGCCGACTCTCAACCACTACGCCACCAGGGAACCCCAAAATGTAAGTTTTTAAATAAAAGATCTCTACCTTACTCTATTGTCAACACGCACTATCACAGAATCATGCAGCAACTTGCAAAATACATGAACCACTGCTTGTTACACAAACAGCACCTACAGCCATTAGGATTTCATGTCATGATCCTAATTCATCAATAATTTGGTGTTGTTTTTCCTGTTTATATGGGGACTTACACTTTGCTTTACTGTTGTCGAGGAAGGGGCTCAATATTTCTTTCATAAAGATCATTGTTTCCATGGGATTTGGGGCTTTTCTCCCTCCCCCCACTTAAGGGATGCCTCTCTGGCTGAAAACACATAAAATGGAGATGCACCTCTTCATTAAAAAAATTTAACCTCTTGTTAATGACGATATTAATACCCAGCGTGCGATAAACACCTGAGACATACTTTGTCCTAAACAACACAGCCTTAGAGAACCTTGTAGTCAATAAAATAAAATACCCCTTTCTCTTTAATTAACATATGAAATAAACACAATCTGTGACACCTAGTGTGCAACAGCAATTAAGACGCATTGCTTAGTTAAACTTCCTAATACCTCATTTAAATATGCAATTAAGGGATAATTGCCTTCAATCAATAAAAAGAAATTGAAATATTTCACAGGGGCTTCAATTATTTTTTGCTAGGCTTTCTGCTTTACACTTGGCCAGTTCTAAGCCTGGGAGCCTTCCTTACTGGTTCGGTTAAAGTGACATTACCCCCTTTCTTGGTCTTGGCTTTTAAGCAGGCTATTAACATGGCAAGAGACCAATAACAGTCCTAAGCCTTAGAAATCATCTCTTTTGGCCTCAGCTACAATTTCTACAGCTCTGAAATTGCCTCTTCGTGACTTGCCTTAGGTTATGTGCTTTGTTTTTACTCAGCTCTAAGCCCTCCATTTTCATCTCATTGCAAAGGAATCAACAGTGAAGGAGTAACAGTTTGCTGCCCTTCCTAGTGAGGCATCAACTGCAGGAAAAGCAACATCATGGTCATCAAACGTGTTGGTGCATTGACTTCGGCGGGGTTGGGTTTTATCCCTTAACCTCCCTCCCCAAAATCTGAGTTAAGAATGTATATATTTATACACTGTTACATACATAGAAAGAAATATTTTAAACTGAACCTTCAGACAAACCCCGGGAAGGGTGAGAAGTGAATTGGGAAATAACCATAACCATCACCAGGAGGAATAACTGAGGAATAACTAAAGGCCTATGTGTGACCACATAGGCCTATATGTAACACACACCTATGTGTGACCAGCAAAGCATAACCAAATATTCTTCCTGGAAAAGTATAAATTAAATAACACATTGGGTTGACAGGAAATGGTGTGAAGTGCTGAAGCTGACTAGCAAATGCAAATATTAAGTAATCATCTTATCAAATAAACCCTAAAATGAAATATATAATCAAACAGCAAGTAAATGCCCCACAGACAAAGCCAAGTGAAAGATTAGGTAACATCTCATGAATTTAGGGCTGACTAAGCAGCTCCAATACATAATTCAGGCAGTAAAAACCACTGCAGCCTGAATTCTCTGAATGGGTGGCCCAGCATGTACCTAAACTTCTATTTCACTTTGGTTGAGCAGGTTTCACCTTAAAAAATCAATGTCATTTTGTTCTGCACATAAGAAGTAACATAATTATATAATGGCCCTGGGATGTGAAAGATGTGTGCTCTTCAATTTGGAGTCCTCACCCCGGAGAGCTCAGAGAAGGCCATGCTGGGCCATGTTTACTGACCACCCAGCCAGACCCAACAGAAGCCTCAGGAACAGATAAATCTGTGAGCACACAGAGATTGGCAACTCTGTGCCTAAATTCCAACTTCTCCTTTCCTCCCTATTCGATCATACTTCCTGGTTCCATCATTTAATCTGACGGAGACACACCTGGCTCTTCTCAGAGAACTGAGCTACCTCAGTAACTACAGACACATACAAAAAATCTAACCTTAATTCTCTGTCCTACTGTCACCCTCTGAGTGACCCCAGGTTGTGACCTCATTTCCATAGGCAATCTTTCCACGGGCAAATACTAGGTCTTTTGGGCAAACTTTGTTTCTCAAAGAGAACCAGTCTCAACCAATCTTCATTGATAATAACTGTACAATAATAATCCCAAGCATTGTACTAACTGCATTTCATAGTCTATTTTGTGTTATGCTCATAATCCCAAGAGGAGGGTAAGTTGTCACCTTCATTTTACAGATGAAGAAATTGTGGCACTGAAAGGTGATATTACTAGAAGTAGCTGAGATTTAAACTTAAGACAGTTTTGTTCTAGAGTTTACAAACTTAGCTAGACAGACTCTCTAGAATCTCAGTTTTTGAAAGTGGCATGTTATTACTTGGAGTGAGGTAGTGGGTTTGAAATAATATAAACTGTGTACTTCCAGGTTTCATTTTCATGGCTTAAAAGACTCTGAGTTGGAAAAATCCTACCGTGTTTCTTCTTTACCCACACACTAAGACCACACTCACAACACTTCTGACACCAGGTGTGTGGGTTTTCCACACATCATGCAATTCTCTTGACACCAGCTGGATGTCTTACAAATCAATTCAATTCCAACATTAACAGGAGTTAATGTAGGGCTCAGTCCCATGAGCCTCCCCCAGCTTCAGACCCAATCACAAGTAGTAGGTACCCTGGTTACCCCCAATTTCTTTCCGACTTGGTTACAAATCGTCAGTTTCTGTGACTATGCCCCCTTGGATGTAATCATTCGCTAGAACAGCTCACAGAACTCCGGGAAACATTTACATACATTTTCCAATTCACTATATAATAAAGGATATGATAAATAATATAGATGAACAGCCAGGTGAAGAGATACATGGGGCAAAGTCTGGAAGGGTCCCAAGCACAGGAGCTTCTGTCCCAGTGGAGTTGGGATGTGCCACCCACCTGGTATATGAATGTGTTCACCAACCAGAAGCTCTTTAAACCCCATATTTTTGGATTTTTATGGAGACTTCATCCCGTAGGCATGATGGATTATTAACTGTGACCAGCCCCTCTCCCCTTCCAAAGGACGGGATGGAGCTGAAACTTCCAAGCTTCTAATCATGACTTGGTCTTTCTGGTGACCAGCCCCCATCCTGAAACCATTCGGGAGCCCACCAAGAGTTACCTCATTACAACAAAAGACACCCCTATCACCCAGTAAATTCTAAGGGATTTAAGGATAAGGAACTGGGGTCAAAGACTAAATATTAGAACAAAAGATGCTCCTAATGCTTTTATCCCTTAAGAAATTACAAGTGTTGAGGCTTCCCTGGTGGCACAGTGGTTAAGAATCCGCCTGCCAATGCAGGGGACACACGTTCAAGCCCTGGTCCGGGAAGATCCCACATGCCACAGAGCAACTAAGCCCGTGGGCCACAACTACTGAGCCTGCACTCTAGAGCCTGCAAGCCACAACTGCCACAACTGCCACAACTACTGAGCCCCAGTGCTGCAACTACTGAAGCTCACGCAGCTAGAGCCTGTGCTCCACAACAAGAGAAGCCACTGCAATGAAGAGTAGCCCCAGCTCACTGCAACTAGAGAAAGCCTGCACACAGCAACAAAGACCAAACGCAGCCAAAAAAAATTACAAGGGTTTCAGGAGCTGTGCCAGGAACCAGGGGGAGAGACCAATATATATGTGTTTCCTGTTATCTCCCAGATCCTCAAGAGAATTGAAACCACACAACAATATCCTGATTTTTATAAAACAATCCTCCATTTTTATAAAACAATCCTCTATTTTAATCAGTTCATTCATTCACTATTTGTTCATTCATTCATTCAGTAAACGTCATTGAGTCACTAAAATATTCATCAGGCATCACTATGTTAAACACGGAGATAAAGAGATGAATGGTCTTGCCTTCTCCTCACTTCCCCATCCATTTTCCACACTGCATTAGAGAAATCTATTAGGTTGAGTGATATGAAATTTCCATTATTCAACTCTTTCTGACCTACAAAAAGCAGCAATCTGGCATAGTTCAACCTAATAAGACAAAAACACTTTGATGGCTTCCGAACTTCAATAGGGCAAAGTTGAGTCTTCTGAGAATGTCAGAATTGGTCCTTGCTTACCCAGTCACATTCATCTCTTGCCATGCTGCTTTCCTCCCCACTTGTGCTCTTCCTCCTGTACGGTCCTTCTCACATGCCCTATGCCTCTGAGAGAGCTTCCTCCTGCCTAGTCTTCATTGGGAGATACTCCTCCATAGGTTCTTGAGTGCCTACACATCTTGCTGGGTATGCCAAGAATGCAAGGCCCTGACCATTCTTTACCTGTGCCATTTCTCAGGTTTGTGTTTGCAGTGAACAATCTTCAGGGATAAGGTAGTGTCTCCCTCTGGGACAGCAAGCAGGCTTGCTTGTGGCTTGTTATGAAAGCTCAGTGTTTCTCGGCTACAATACAAACCCATCTATGGCTGTGGCATTGTCCTAGTGGACTTGGGCGACAAGGGAAACTGATAAACATGCTGCTTACTCTGCAGTGAATAATGAAGTGCTTGGTCTCTGACCCAGGAGTCTCATGTCTTCTGCCAGTACACATGAAACAGTATTACACAAAATTATTAGAGTTTGAGAAGGGTAAAAGCAAGTCCTAGAACTGATACTCTTCTTTCACAACTCAGAGCAAGCATGTTCTATGTGAAACTCTGATTTTCTCAAGTGGAGTTTGTTACTTCACTCTTTGTAGCACTACCATGCTCAGTGGACTCCCTCATTATTGTACTTAATAATACTAGTATTGTTAGAGAAATATGCAGCTATGGGCAGTGGGCTCCATGACAGTGAGATCCATAGTTTTTGTTGGTTTTGTTGTTATTCCTGAGAAGTACTGTTCATTCAAAAAATGTTGAGTTAAATTGTTGAATGAATAGTACAGTATCCGTGCTCTTTAGAAGCTTGTAACTTACATTTGGTTTTTGTTGTTTTTGTTAACTTTTTGTTTGTTTATAAAGGGTAGGTTTTTTTGGGGGGGGAGGAGGAATAAAAGCATGATTTTCTTTTTAAAAATACAAACTCATATAGTATATATTGTGCTATTATAAAATTCCTTGCTCTTTTCTTTAGCACCGTACTTCAGAGGTAGCTGCTGTGTTGGTATATGGCCTTCCATATATTTTCTATGCATATTCAAACATTTATTTCCACTTATTTCTTTACATAAGTTAAATCATACCATAAATATACTGACCTATGTTTTTGCACTTTACAACATATTGTGGATATATTTTTAAGTTAGTATTCACCTCATTACTTTTAATGGCTGCATGGTATTTGTTTACTAGTTTAAGGTCACAGGCTGCATTATCTATTTAACTAATTCTCCAAAAATGAACATTTGGCTTTTTTCTTGCTATTTATGATATACAAATAAGTCTGCAGCAAACTTTTTTTTTGGCCATGTCAAGTGACATGCAGGATCTTAGTTCCCCGACCAGGGATCGAACCCATGCCCCCTGCAGCATAAGCATGGAGTCGACCACTGGACCACCAGGGAAGTCCCTGCAGCAAACTTTTTTTTTTTTTTTTAACATCCTTATTGCAGTATAATTGCTTTACAATTGTGTGTTAGTTTCTGCTTTATAACAATGTGAATCAGTTATACATATACATATGTTCCCATATCTCTTCCCTCTTGTGTCTCCCTCCCTCCCACCCTCCCTGTCCCACCCCTCTAGGTGGTCACAAACCACCGAGCTGATCTCCCTGTGCTATGCGGCTGCTTCCCACTAGTTATCTATTTTACGTTTGGTAGTGTATATATGTCCATGCCACTCTCTCACTTTGTCACAACTTACCCTTCCCCCTCCCCATATCCTCAAGTCCATTTTCTAGTGGGTCTGTGTCTTTATTCCCATCTTACCCCTAGGTTCTTCATGACCTTTTTTTTTCTTTTTCTTAGATTCCATATATATGTGTTAGCATATGGTATTTGTTTTTCTCTTTCTGACTTACTTCACTCTGTATGACAGACTCTAGGTCTATCCACCTCATTACAAATAGCTCAATTTCATTTCTTTTTATGGCTGAGTAATATTCCATTGTATATATGTGCCACATCTACTTTATTCATTCATCTGATGATGGACACTTAGGTTGTTTCCATCTCCTGGCTATTGTAAATAGAGCTGCAATGAACATTTTGGTACATGACTCTTTTTGAATTATGGTTTTCTCAGGGTATACGCCCAGTAGTGGGATTGCTGTGTTATATGGTAGTTCTATTTGTATTTTTTTAAGGAACCTCCATACTGTTCTCCATAGTGGCTGAACCAATTTACCTTCCCACCAACAGTGCAAGAGTGTTCCCTTTTCCCCACACCCTCTCCAGCATTTACTGTTTGTAGATTTTTTGATGATGGCCATTCTGACCCGTGTGAGATGATATCTCATTGTAGTTTTGATTTGCATTTCTCTAATGATTAATGATGTTGAACATTCTTTCATGTGTTCGTTGGCAGTCTGTATATCTTCTTTGGAGAAATGTCTATTTAGGTCTTCTGCCCATTTTTGGATTGGGTTGTTTGTTTTTCTTGTTATTGAGTGCAGCAAACATTTTTATTTTCATTTATGTGCCTGATTGTTAGTCTATCTGCCAAGGAAATTCCTAGAAGTAGAGTTGCTTGGTAAAGGTTATGAATTTTAAGTTTTTTTTGTATACATATCAATTGCTGTACTGTTCTCCCAACGTATGTACCAATTTACACTTCCACCAAAAAGCCTGAGTGTGCTTGTCTCTCCACATCCTCTCTAATACCAGACATTGTTAAAGTGTTTGTGTTTTCCAAAAGAATATCTCAATCTCTAACTTCTATTTATGTAACTATATTTTATATGTCTTGCTATTTGTCTTTTCTGTGAATTACTTATTTCTTTCCTTTCTAAGATACTCTGGTTTCTCTCTTTTTTTTTTTTTTGTAAAGAAAATGCAGCTTTATTTATTTACTTGTTTGATACCTCATCTTCCCTCTAAGCTTTTTCCTGCTGGGCAGAATCTTTTAATTCAACAGGTAAACTTAATCCAATGAATCCTCTGATTGATTTTTAAGAGTGCTTTGTGAATTCACACTTTGTCATATGTATTGCATAAACTTCCTCAGTTTATCTTTTAATCTTTCTTATGATACTTTATAATCTATATAGAAATTTTTTATAAACAATTTTTTTTCTTTATAACTTCTAGGTTTATACAGTTTTTGTTTTTCCTGTTTTTTTTACATTTTTGCTCCATTTTGAATTTATTTTGAGCTATGATATGAGTTAGGAATCCTACTTTTTAGTATTTTTTTATAATTGCATTCTAGATGTTTTTAAAAGTTGATATCTCTTCCCAAATACAGACATTCACTATACGTGTATGTTTCCTGCCCTCTCTTCATTATGAAGACAATGTTGAAATGAATTTTTTATACAGAATATTTGTGGAGTTACAAGTGCTTTTGTACAAGCAGTACAATGAAGAGGATTAATATTTACTACAGAAATTGATACAAATTGCTGCTATCCTCTCCAAGGCATTTCAGATGTTTTGGCTTCCCCTGAATAAAAGAATACTTTAAATGAGAAAACCATTGTTAGGATTTGGTATCAGCTTATGAGGCAGATAATTCCTTGCTATGATAGTTGACCCTTCTTAAGGTCACCAAAGGAGGCAGAGAGTTTCAGGAAAGGAACTGAGATTCTGGGAGTCTGGACTCTGGACCTGCATTGGGTACCTGGTGAGCTTGTGGTCCAGCCTGTTAAAACTCAAGGAGAAAACCAAAAGATGGAGCCAAAAGAAGGCAGATATCTGGGAGAAACCAAAGCAGCTGGGATGGGATTATAAAAAGAGGTATCAAAACCTGACAGAGGGGAATTTGAGAAACAGCACATAATTTGTAAACGGTACTGAGAGCTGGGTTCCTGCCAAACAGGAGCCCCCCCACCCCCTTGTCTTCCTTGTGCTGATTGTGTAGATTCTGTCCCAGGCTTCCTGTGCACCTACCTGAGTCCCTATGCCTCTAAGAATCTGTTCCTCATCAATTCAACAAAAGAGTGCGTTGGTCCAGTAGTTATAAATCATTTACCATGTGCAGGTACCACGCTAGATCTGGTCCTTACCTTCTTAGAGTTTCCATTCTAGCAGGAAAGATAAATATTAAACCATTTATTTGATCATCCATTTCTCATTATAACAAAAGACTAGGCAGAATGCTATGAGAGTAACTAGGTAACTGGACCCATTCCAAGAGCTGAGGAAAGTCTTCTTTGTTGAGCTGAATTCAAAAGGATGCTCCGGAATTAATTTACTTGGGTGGAAGTGGGTGCACAGCTGACAGGGGAAACTGCCAAGCAAAGGCTGGGAAGCAGGAAGGAGCATGAATGGTGTTTCCTGCCCCAGCTCTCACATATGATAAGATGATGTGAAGGTACAAATTCTACCCAGTGTGGGGAGTTCCACTTTGGTCCAGATCCAGGACATGGTCGGTATGTTCTGTGGTTTACAGGACTGAGCAGGTGCATATGTGAGTCTTCTCCTGTCTCTCCTGGAAAGCATTTGCTCACCAGTAGAAGCCCAGTGACTTCTCCCTAGGCATGAATTACCCATATCTCTTACCCAAAACCATTTGCCACCTGAGTTAGTGGTTCTCGTACCTGGTTGTGAATAGGAATCATCCAGAATATTTTAAATCTCCAAATTTTCTCATCCCATTTCCAGAGATTCTGATTCAGTAGGAGGTCTGGGGTGAGGCCAGGGAATTGTTTTGTGGTTGTCATTATTTGTGTTGTTGCTGGTGCTTGTGTGTGTGTGTGCACATAAGTGTACATGTCCACGTGTGTGTCTGGCTATTAAGCTTACCAGGTAATTCTGACACAGCTAGGTCTGAGAATCTGGCTTTCAATCTGAGAATCAGGATTTCAATTTGTGTTTCTTCTTATGTGTGTAGGCCTAATTTTCCTAGGTAGATATTAAGCTCCTGGGGTAAAAATTGCGTTTTACGTGTGTGTGTGTCCCCTGCTCAGCACCTGGCAGCATGCACTGTGTCTAAAACAGACTTTGTAAAGGTACATTGAGGTAGAAATGAAACCTGGACCTTCCAAGGCAAGAGCATGACCACACCCATATGTGATCCACAATGTCACCTGTAGTCACTGTTGGCTCCTTGATTCCACATGCCCTAGTGTTATGGGGCCAAAAGCCTCCCATGACTTGCAACATATTGGCAGCTTCAAGCCTAACCTCTCCAAGAGCTCTCTGCTTTGTTTGCTTGTTGAGCTGAGTTGAAATCCAAATTGAACTGTGAATCATTAAAAGGGGGGTTTTTCTTAAAACCAATGATTTGTCTTTGGACAACTGGTAGTCCTGGCCCCTGCTTGAGCCACATTAATTTCAGCGAGAGTTGTCTGGGACGGAGGAAAGCCAGCTGGGGCTGCCAGCGATTAACTCTGGCTCAGGGGGGATTAAAGAGGCAGTCCTGGGATTCCTGCAGCCATGTCCTTCTTTAAAATCAATTAACAAGAGCAGAAAATGAAAAACCAATTGTAGGAAAAAATACTCTCTAGGTGATCTCAGTTTTTACAAGGGTGGCTTTGCTTTTCCTGAGACATGTGGGCAATGGTGTCCCTACCTGAATATGATCTAGGGGAGTGACCTGAGACATGTGCTTAAGTGAGAACATTTTTTTAACCAGAAAATTGGTCCCTTTGTCTCTCTGTTTTTTCATATATATAAGTATGCTTTACTTTCTCTATTTTTTTCTTAAATGGTACTTATACATACATCCTATTGATGTTTTATTCATGTGGACAAACTGCTTTCATTATGTGAATGTACAATAGCTGGAAGTCGATGGAAATCAAACAGCTGTACCTCTATGCAATGCTTTAAAAATTGCAGGACTGATAATAACAACTTTTGAGACTGCCAGTGTTAAGATAGAGTCATTCAAACTTTATACTTCAATGTACAATGTGCATATTCATCTTCCAACTCTCAAAGACTCATCACCATCGTTTTCATAAATAAGATGAACCTATGATCTGCTCAAGATAAGAGTATAAAATCCTCATTCGTTCCTGTCCTGTAACATCACGAAAGGCAAGTAGAATTGGGCAACTGTGCACCACGTAAACCTGCTGTGTAGCAGGCACTGTGCTGCCTGAGAGAGACATGGAGCTGATAAGACAAGACTCACCCCCAAAGCACCCCCCATGGAAGAGGCACTCATTTCAACCACCTTGCAAAATCTCAGGTGAGAAGGGATGGACACAGGTCATGAGAGGAGAAAATCCATAGTTGCAACATGGGTGCTACATAAGAACCCACAAAAGTTTTCTCAACCGTTTGGGAAAGAGGGGAAGCATGAAATGTTCACCTAAAAATACAAGGCAAGGATACATAGAGGATGAAAAAAAAAAAAAACCTGAAATTTGTAAGTAACGAAATGATGAGTTTTAAAGATCGTGAGAGTAAATTAGATATAGTTACTCAAGACTTGTACTTACATATTTAGTTGATTGTCTATGCAAATAACTTAGCTTAAATAAATCAAAACCCCTTTTTGAAAAATTATAATAGCTACTAGAACTAAAATCTTTGTTATGCATTCTGAAACCCACCCTGGCCAGCCACCCTGGACACTGCCAGCCCAGGCATCTGGCCTCAGAGCTCACGTCCCTGCCTCACAAAGAATCCTGTTCAAGGATCCTTCTTTACAGAGGCTCACACCTGTAAGCCTACTCCGGTCCAAATGTCCTGCATTCCTTCATTCCCTCTGAATATAAACAAATACATATTGATTGAGTTACTTTGATGCAGCTACATTGATTTTTCATTTGTTTAACTTTTTTGTATGTTTATGTCTTTTTTATGTGCACCAAGAATCTGTACATCAAGCATTGGGTTGTTAGATCTTCAAGAGCGGAAACAATGTGTTCTGCTTCTTTTATATCTCTCCCAAGTATTAAATGATGTTAGTTAGATGAATGAGAGTTTAATCTAAGGTTAGAAAATAAGTGTAAAAAGAGGATTAATCACAGAGGTGGGAAAGAAGGGTGATTTAGGAACCATACTTTGGCTATGAAACCTGATTATGGGCAAAATAGCAATAGCATATTTTTTATTAAGTTGTACAAGGAGTGAAGGAAAGAAAATGAAGATCCTAGGCTGAAAACAAAACAAAAAACCTTAGAAATAAGTTTTAACTATTATTATTTTAGCAAAAGTTATGGAATTCCATCTTTACTGCTGGGAGAGCTAGAATTTTCAATAGAGATCCCAAGAAGCTAAGTGTTAGAGCTGTGAAGGTCTCCTTTGCTAGGCTGTGGTTGCTGGTGTTCAGCACCTAAACAGCCTTAGCAACCTTTGGCAAGATGCCCAAACCTGCCAGACCACTTTGGCCCCAACCATGATGACTGCTTAAAACTGGAGCAGCATGTCTAGAGCTCAATGCAGAAATCAATGGGTATGGCACCAATACATGCATTTGCAAGTGTTTGAGCTGCCATCACTCCTCAGGGTCCTCCTCTTTGAATCCAATTCTCTCACCTGATTCCTTGTTTGTGGTTGGTTCATCCACCCTCACCTACCACCTGGCTACAGTCCCCTCTAGGCACATGAGTAGTGGTAGATAGATAAATGAAAAATGATAGATAGATAAATAGATAGATAGATGATAAATAGAATATATATATAGTTCAGTTACTCATCAGTATAAAGTTTCTCTGACAACCTCCTGTCTCTAGCAGCTGTTACAATTTGGCATTCCATTGGCTCCTTCAGATTCTTTCAAGGTGTTTAGCCCTTCTACAGATGACTCCCATCCTTGACCTTACTAAGCAAGGCACACTATCTGATGCTCAACCGTACAAGGTTGCTCATGATAGCATCTTTCCAATTTCTTGGATTCCCCTTCAAGCAGTAAGATTGTTATTAAACAGAGACGAACAGACAATATCTCCCTAGGAAAAATATGTCTCTGAGTATTCCTGATATTCAACTTCCTTATTAAGGAACTGGAGTTTCGAGAGATGGAAGCTGTTTTCCTGTTCTTGTTTTTGCCCTTGTTCTTTTCTTTTCTTTTAGTTTTTAAAAGAACAAAACAAAACAAAAAAACACTGCAAGAGGACAGGATATCTAGTTAGATACTCAGGTGGTGGGAAGTGAAACAAATAAAAGAAATATACCATGAGCTTTCCAGGCCCAGAAACTTTTAGTGGAAACCCACGTCCAAGAGATAACATTTTATACAAGGTCATAATTTCTAGTCCCTGTTTTGACTTAGTATTTAACAGAATTCTCTCATCTGAAGTCTCACGTGTCATCTGGTATTATATTTTCTGCATTCTCTCCTTCTGATCTCCAGGATACTTCTCTATCTTCTAAAAGAACCATGGCAATTACATCACAATTGTTCTCCTCACCTCTTCCTTTGTCCATACCTCCTCAGTTCCAACCAAGTTTATCTCCTCTCTACTTCAACCACCACACCCTGAACTTCATCATCACCTGAATTCTATCATCTTCAAGATCTGTAACTCTGATCTGCTTTCAATTCTTTATCTTCTTTCCTCCCATAAGTGACTCTATTTGTAACAACTTGGCTTATCCTCATATGTTTCTACAGAAACTTCTTGAGGATGACGAATGTCCTCCTTTCCTTCCTAATAGCTGGTGCTCATTCTACCAGAGCTCTTTACAGCTGACAGTATCAAACAGCCTGTTTTTCTTGAAACTCCCTCATCACTTAGTTTCTGTCATCCAGTAAGGGCTGTCTTCCTTTCTGACCTTCCATCTCAAACTTTTACACTGATTGGCCTTGACCTGTCTCCTCCAGAGTTCTCTCCACTACCTCTTCTCTTCTCTTCTAACCTTCTGTCCTATCCCACAGTGATCTCAAATCTGCACCTGTCATCTTCTTTCTCAATGCTAGACATGCATTTCCAACTCTCTACCTGAAAATCCAAGCCACCATGGTACCTAGCATGTATTTATTGCTTATTAAATATTTACTAAATTGAAATTAGTAAATACTTATTAAGCACTAATTATGTGCTAGGCACCATGGCAAGGACAAAGATGAAAATATACATCGTGTGAGCTACAGAGATAATAATTGTGTGAGACCCTGGCTAACCAGAGAATGAAGTACCATAGGCCAGAATTTGTCCTTAGTTTCCCTCAAAAGGCAAGTTCTCAGGACAAATATGGGAAAATGGGCTAAAATTGTACCTTAAAATTCAAATTTTTTCTAGATAGAATCTTATACAAGAGCACAATCCTGGAGTGTATTTTCACATGGTCCAAGGAAATTACGAATGATTCCTCTAGAAAACATTAAGATATACAGCAAGGGGTGGAAAGCTATAACCTGCAAGCTAAATCCAACTTACTGTTTTTGTAAATGAAATCTTATTGGAACACAGCCATACTCGTTCATGTTCATCCTGTTTATGACTGTTTTTTACTACAGTGGCAATGTAGTTGTACAGAAAATGCATGGCCCACAAACTCTAAAATATCTACCATCTGACCCTTTAAGAAAAATCTTTGCCAACACTTGCTGTACAGTTGTCAACCCCAACTCCCATATTATAAATATAACCTGGGGTGTTTCTTAAAAGAATGTATTTCTAGACCCAGACCTGAGAATTAGAATTTCTAGGGGAAGAACCTGGGACTCAGGATTTTCAATAGGCACTACAGGTGGCCTTGGGATCAGGCAAAGTTTGGAAAACCCTGGCAGAGTTTTTTAAAGCTTAACCTTTAGAATCTTAGAATTTTGGATTTATATCTCAACTCCACCATTTCTAATTCTTTTACCCTGGACAATGTACTTGCCTTTCTGAGCCTCAGTTTTCTTAATGAAGTGAGGGAATAAATGTACCTTGCTCATAGAATTGTTGGGGGGATTAAATGAGAAAATTCTTTGTGAAAATATGTGGTACATGCTATCAGGTTTGATAAGCATTTTATCACCATCAACATCATCATTGTCACCAACATCATTACTTTCTCCTCTTCCTCTTCTTTAATATGCTCTACCTGCTTAGAAAGTTTTTGGTGTGATTCTTCTTGAAAATGGTGAATTAGTTTGCCTGCAGAAGTTCATGAATCCTGAGTTCTTTCTTTTTTTTAGGTGTAAAAATATTCAGCAAATAAATCTTTCAGTGACATCTTTTATTTAAGGGTACAAAGTACCTCACAAACAAGTGAGTGTGATAGGGGAGATGGAGAAAGTACATTGACCTATCCCAACCACACAGCAAATTCAGGAACAGAATATCCAATGCCTAACTCCCAGCCCAATACCTGAACTCAAATACCAACACACCTTTCCAGATTAGTCTCATTATCATTTATTTATTACCCTCTTGAAGATAGGATACAACAAGCCTATCAACAAAAAACCTTTTACAGGCCCACAGAATGCTCACAAGCCTCCTCCATCTTTACCAGTGTTGGAATGTTGATGTGGTGAGAGCAGTGGACTTGCCCAAAGAACCCCAGAGTTACTTTGGTGGTGTCACTCCCTTTCTCGGAACATTTCAGTGGGCCTCAGATGATTCTCAATGAGATTTAAATTTCTCATCATGAGCTTTAAATTCCACCCCTTTCCTGTATCTAACTGCTCTTATCCCTCTCTCTATTCATTTATATCTCACCATATGGTATTCACTCCAGCCAAGGAAATCTGCCACAGCCCACCTGCACAAAACCCAGACATTTCTACTGGATCTTAGATTCCATTAAAAAAGAAAAATGCCCTGAACAAGAGGGATGATGGTCTTAACAATACTCTCCTTTGGTCAAACCACACTTGGGAATTTATGTTCCATTCTGGAAAGAATGTTCTCAGAGGAGTTTAGAAAAACAGGTGGCCATCCAGAGGAGAAGCTCCAGCTTGTAAGGAGATAAATACCTCTGCAAGCTTGCAAAAAGACAGCATCTTTCAGATACTTGAAGGACTGTCATATTGAGAGAGGGTTAGACTAACTCTGAATGGCTCCAGAGATTTGAAATCAACACAATGAATTTCTTGATGTTTCAGGAAAGCAGATTATTGCCCCATATAGGGGGAAAATTTCACAGTAAATTGAGCTGTCCAACACTGGAATATACTGTTTGGGGAAGTATGTTATCTGGTTGCGATCAAGTTTGTAAAGGATATTGTAGTAGTGATACGTATTTCTGACATAAAGTGGAATTAGATGACTTTTAGAGTAGAGCTAAGTGGTTAACAGCACAGCCTTTTGATCCAAACTGTCTGGGCTTGAATCCTACTCCAGCTTTATACACAGCATGACTTAAACTTTTCTCTGTGCTTCAGTTTCTTCATGATAATAGTACCAATCTTTTAGTGTTATAGAAAGGGATTAAATGAATGAAAGTAAAGGACTTAGGACAGAGGCTGATATGTAGTAAGCATTGCATTAGTGTTTTTAGTATTTCATGATTTTTATGACCCAGTGACTATAGGAACTACCATTGTGTGAACTTTAGATGCATCAAAGTTCCTCCTTTTTTCTGCAGAACACAGAACAACCAACAGCAGTTAGCTTTACACAAATGCAGCATATCCTTCTCTCCAATGAGGCCATGAGAAAGGAAGATTAGAGGGCCCAGGACTAGACTCAGCACGTAGAACATGCAAAGAAAGGGAAGGGAGGATTCTCAGCCACTTTCTTCTCCAGGATTCCAGCCATGGGTGGTATTTCAGGAAAACAGTTCAACAGAGAGAAATCTAATCACAACAGAAGACAGCATATTCAGTTCTAAACTGCACCTAGCACACAGACAGCACTCAAAAGCATAAATACAGCTATAGCGCAAATCAACTGGGCCTGTGGACCAGGAGCTGAAAGAAATTAGACTGAACTCAAAAGAAACCAGACCATGGGTAAAAAGAAATTTCAATAAAATTATCTGAGGTTTTCACTAACACAGCAGTCAGTCATCCACACATAGTCCACCTAGTTATCAGTAAGTTGCTTATCTCTGGATTTCACAGATCAGCTCATGCCCCTCCTCTTCTTTAGAGCTTCCTGGACTCTTCACTTCTTATACTACCAAGGCCAAATCTCCTAGCAGAGCTTCCAATTCCTTCACTGTTTGTCCCTTTCCCACATACCTAACTTTTTCTCACCCTGGATTCTGGGCAGCCCCAGGAAACTACAACCATTCCTGGAAATGGTTGACCTTTATGTCCTCACCTCCAGCTCCCCTGTATCTGGCTAAACCCCACCCATTCTAAAGACCCAGCTTTCCCTAACCCTCCAGATGGAGGCCATCACCCCCTTCTTTCACTTTGTAACACCTCTATTACTTAAACATTATATTATGATTATTTATTTTCCATGTTTGTCTCATCAACTAGACTATGAGTTTCTTGAGAAGAGGGATTGTAAATTATTTTTCTGCACATCCCCAGCATTTAGCATCATTTCTGCAGACAATAAGCTGCCAATGTTTTTCTTGAATTAATAAAGGACTGAAGGAAAGAAGAATGAGTCTAAGCAGACCCAGGGTCCTAGTAGCCTAGCCTATTGAATCCCGGAATCAGTTCAGAACCTATAGGTTTTCAGTTTAATTCAATCTAAGCTGTGCCTGGCAGCCCACACATATTTTTAGTGGTACTTTAATAAAAGAAGCATACCTCACTCCCTTTAATATATAAATCTTAACTCCAACCTTCTAGCAACCTCCCTACTTCTGTAAATAGCCAAGATTCCCTTCTCAAGATCTGTAGAGTTGACATTGTTTTTGCCTGTGGTGTAATGGTTTCTGCCCTTTTTGTGTCTGTTTATTTACGTTCGTCCTGTCTCCTTCATTACACTTTAAGTCTCTTCCTATAAGTGTTGACTTCTTTTGTAACTCACTCCAGTGTACCAGATATACATGGATGACCTACTGCCATATTAGTGAATAATGTTTGATATTTTATTGAAATTCCTTTTTACTCATGGTCTGATTTCTTTAGGGTTTAGCCTAATTTCTTTCAGCTCCTGGACTGCAGGCCCATGTTGATTTGCATTATGGCTGTATTAATGCTTTTGAATGCTATCCATGTGCTAGATGCTGTTTAGAACTAAATAAAATGCCTTGCCCTAGTGATTTGTTTTCTTTCAACTTGGCAGATTTGTGTGACCCCTGTGTTTCTAGGAGCTGAAATTGTCAAGACTCTTTTAATGCACCTCTTTGTTTGGGGAATAGCATGCCTGAATAGCTGTCGTTCAGAAAATAGCATTTGTAGACACAACTGTTGCTGAAAAGGGAAACTCTATACACAACTGTTGTTGAAAAGGGAAACTCTATACACAGACTATTTCACTGGGTACAACGCAGCAAAAAGAGCCACTATTGTTCTCCATTAAAAGACATAAACGAAACCTAGTGTATTAATTTGATCCGGAACATGATGCAGTACCTTACTTTAAATCTGGACATGATTGTATCTATATTGTCCACATCAGTGCAGTTCTGATCCCAGTCAGTGTTTGTGATGACCCCCCAAGGCATCCAGTGTAGAAAAGATCTGGCCCCTGCTTCAATGAACTTCCAGGATGGCTTTGAGTAAACAGCACTAACCACAGTGTGAAACTCCCCAGGTCCTTGTTACACTCACGAGTGTTGTAAGCTCAGGCTATCTAAAAACCATAGACAGTTACAGTCCAAAAGAACAAGAAACTTAGGATACTTCTTTGAAACTTGAATTTGTGCCACTACAGTTTTGCAAAAGTTGGAGATGGAGAGGGCACATCTGTCCCTCTCCTGCCAGTGAAATAAGGCTCCTCAAGGTGTTTGCTCACAGCTGTGTTCTAACTACAGATGGACTGAGTGTAAAGCATTTGCCACTTTTGCTACACTGAATATTCTGGCTGAACTGCATTTGCCAAACCTCTCATCACACGACAGACACATTAAAAAACTGAAATTCAGCTGCCTGTCTTTCTTTTTAGAACTTTTGTCTAATATACAATTCTAGAGTAGTTCATTTTAAAAACTATGGACAAAAAAAACAAGGTATGCCTTACTTAAAAATAGAATAAATAACAGGTTAGAAAAATTTCAAGCTAATCCTATGGTATAGATACTTACCCTCCTTCTCCTGAAAATATCCTGGTGGAGCAATCCACTACAGATTCCAAGTAAACTCAAAAAGTAATTATTTTTTAAAAATCAAATGTAAACAGGTTCAAAGAGTCAGAAAAAATTGTTTTTAATGAGGAAGAAATTTTAAGGACAGATACATTTAGGAAAGATAAATTCCCAAAAGCAATATTTATAATTCTACAAAAATTAATTCCAAAGGATATAAGAAGAGAAATTTATTGATCAAAAGAAGGAGCAACAGGGACTTCCTTAGTGGTCCAGTGGTTAGGGCTTTGCCTTCAAATGGGGGATGGGGTGGGGCACGGGTTCGATTCCTGGATAGGGAGCTGGGATCCCATATGCCTCATGGCCAGAAAACCAAAACACAGAGACAGTGTTGTCAGGAATTCAGTAAAGACTTTAAAAGTGGTCCATGTCAAAAAAAAATCTTAAAAACAAAGAAGGGGAAACAAAAGGAACTGAAAATCAAAATGAAAGTGAAGGAAGAGCACAGATAAACTAGGAAATTTTCTAAGGGTAAAAAATCAGAATACCTCTACAACTTTGCTAATTTGATAAGCAAAAATATCTCTCATCATTTTAATTTGCATTTACTTGATCACCAGAGAAATCAAAGTTTTCCGATATATTGTCTAGCCAATCTATTTTCTCTTTCAAAGTTATTAATTAGGGAGAGCAAACCCTGAAATGTGGGCCAAGAAGGAAAGAGGCCTTGCTCTGGATAAAAATCAACTAACTTATTGTAAGCACTTAGGGAGTGAGTCTTTCTCTTAAATCACTTTTGTGTCAATAATAATAATTTAGTCACTATGTTACTTCCAAAGTAAACTTTCTCAGATAAAGCTCCCTCACCACTATATTTTCTGGATCTTTTTTTTAAAGTGAAAGTATGTGTTTAGTGCTCCTATAATGTACTGCTGAGATTTTGGAACTGTTTTCTTCCATTTTCTCAGCCCTTCCTGCTGCCAAAAAGTAATAATATAGTGAATACTCAGCATGTATATATTGTACCAGCCAATTTCAGAAACATTTCCACTACTTAAAATTAATAATTTAATGGGGCCTCAGTGTATGACTGTTACCCTATTGTTCAGGGCTATAATTTCAATAGCATTAAAAGAAAAATCTCCCTCACTAACAGGATATATATTGAGGGCTTTAGTCCAAATGCCATGCTCAGAAAACTCAGAAATGTGTGAAAGAAAAGAAAGCAAACCACTTCTGTGACAACGATAAACAATAAAGTGAATGGGCCATCACTGCTGAAGAATGGGACAGTCGGGTGGCTGTGTGAAACCCACAGCATCAAGGATCTCTCTCCATAGTATCACACTCTATTTTCAAACCTACCTCCTCAGAGGGAAATGCCAGCACCAACAGATCCAGAGTTCTGGAAAGTACCAGTCACAGGTGGCCCCAAGAGCCCTGACCAGAAGAGCTTCTCAGATGAGAGACTTGGTTCTTCTGTAAATTTTCCCATTGCCTCTGTTGGTGCTGGCCTTCCTGTCCCCATCACTCACCACATGGCCATCTGATCCCTCCCATTTCTCAACTGTCCAGGACTGTGATGATCTGACAATTGGCCAACAGCCAAGAGAGCATCTCTGGGTTCCACAGTCACAAATGTCAGGACAGTATAGATATATCTACTACCTTATAAGAAGGAAGGTTTACAAATAAACTCACAAACAAAACTACTATTCACAAGTATGACAAAGTCACAGTTGCTGTGTGGGTAAATACCACAAGGATCACATTAATCATATTACCCATGAATTTAAAAGAGTACGTTTAATGATGCAACATACTACACTGAGAGAGAGGAAATAGTCTTGGACACACTGGACATTTTGTTTAGAACCTGAGACCACTGCAACAGCCATATATGGAAGCACAAATTCAAAATTAGCCAAGAAGTAAATAGTAGAGCTATTTGTTACTTCTTATCTCTTGAGACATCTCAAGAGATGGTTTCCCTGACACTATGGCTGTTGTCAATTTAGTATGCCACCTAAACCAGGAAAGTTAGCCAGATTTCTGGTCCTGAGTCACAGTTCTTTTCAACACATGTAGATCACTTGGCTCTTGACCCAAATGGCCAATATATGAGAAATTCTATATGCTTTGTATCCATCAAGGTCCTCAACTGCAAGTAAAAGGAGTTGACTCTTATTGATTAATGAGAAGATAATACTACCATAAGGATACTGGGTAACTTACAGAATGATATAAGGGTGAAAATAAGACTTGAGGTTAGTTTCCAGGAAACATACTCTAAGCAAAATCTTGAATGATCTAATAGGAAAATAAGTTCCACTGCCACTATCACTGATCATGGGACCTTGGATTTGCACTGAGCCTTCTTCTGCATGAGGAGGTTGAGTTTATCAGCACTGATGTTATTTTTGTAACAAGTACTTAAACTTGCAGTCAACCCTCCTGCCAGCTTCAGCATGCTAACTTTTTGTCCTTAGATTTGTTGCCTCATGGTCACAAGATGGCTTCCACTGCTCTAAACACAATCATGTTCAAATCAGGATGCAAAGGCAAGAGTTGTTGCTAGTGAGAGTTCCTCTCTCATATTCCCCTTTTATCAGGAAGCAAACTTTTTCCAAGTAGACTTTCCTTTACTTCTCATTGTCCAGAACTGTTCCTTAACCTCTCTCAGTGTTTGAGGTAATCTGGAAAAGAGGATGTCCATGAAATGGGGTGAAGTCACCCCTTAGGGATGGGCACATTGACAATCTTTAAAGTTCTGTTGTCAACTATATAGAATAAGCATGACCCACTGGTTAAAGTACTTTATTTTACAAACCACTGATCTCTTATATGTGTTCACTGGTGCTAGTTCTTCTAAATATAATTTTTAAAAAACTCAAGTAGGCAGAATTTTCTCATCACTTATGTCACACTGCCTCAATTCATAATTAGAATGCTCAGCTCCACGATATAGTCAAACTACAGTCTTGTGTTAAATCCTCTCTCATTTCCATTTTCTCATGAGTATCCCACATCTGGCCCATAGGGAACACTCATGCATTCTTTACCCTGGAAAATTCTAAGAAAACAGGCATTGCAATACAATACAACCACCTCTCCTTTGGCTCATCTACTAGCAGTTACTACACTCTTCCCTCATGCGTTCTCAATCTCTATTATACATTCTTATATACACACCACATGGATCTTAACAGTCATAAAACTGGTTTTCAGTTACTTCATTTTTATCACATTCTACAGAGAAATCTGCCTTCTTACTCATTTTGATATTCTATATCTATCTTCTAAGGGTCTTGACTGAAACTTCTGTTATAATGTCCTTTTACAAATGGAAGAAAGTAAAATTGTTCCATTTTTTTCACAAATAACTGCATCTGCCACAGGTTTTAAAATGTAATATATCATTCAATTTCCCCCTCATGAAGGAGTAATTACTACAGAAACATAAACAACAGAAATTAAAACAAAACATATTAAATAACTGCTTTCTGACATTGAACAGAGACAATGAAAAACTGTGATCCCTGAGAAAAAAGATGATTGTCCCTGCTTACAACCTGGAGGCAGTTTCCAGGCCAAGGAATGAAAACTCAAACAAAGCCTGAAGTTCTCCATAGAGTTAAGAAAACATTGACCAGAGTTCAGGAAAGCCAGAGCAGCTAGAATTTCCAGGACAAAGGAAGATATGCAGAGAAAAAATTCCAGAAATCTGCATAGGCATCCCCTTAAAGCTTTGATTGATCTATTTATGCACAGGTCAATACCCCATGAGACCAGCAAAGAACAACTTCAGAGGAAAGAACAGTTATTGGGTAGCTATAAGATAAACAAATTCCAGAATTTACACAGGGCTGAGAATTCGGTTAACTTCTCCTTAGAAAGACCACACCTTAGAAATGGAGCTAAATTGGCCCCATAATAATAGCTGTTCTAGACTTGCCCTAATCAAGTTTAAAAACAGGTCTTAAAAATATCACCTTAGCCTAATTAACTGTGTGTCAGAACAAAGCCTATCACTCTTTAAAGGAATACAAAAAGGTATGGTGCATAGCAATATAAAAGTTACAGTGTTCAACTGTGAGTAAAACTAGATACACAAGAAGCAAGGAAAAAAAACCCATAACCACAATAAAAATCATTCAATAGAAACAGATCCAGAAATGAGAGATATGATTAGCACAGATAAATGGAATTAAGACAGTTCAAAATTTTCCATATGCTCAAGGAGATAAAGAAAAACATGAACACAATAAGGAAAGAAAGACCCAATTAGAACTTCCAAAATGAAAAAATAACAATGTAAGATATGAAACATATACACTGGAAGGAATTAACAATGGATTAGATACTGCAAAAGAAAGATTAGTAACCTTGAAGACAACAGTAAAAGCTAAACAAAATGAAGTACACAGGAAAAAAAAAAAGACTGGGAAAAAAAAAAAAAGTCTTAGTGGCCTGTGGGAAAATATCAAATAGCCTAACCTACATGTAAGTGGAATACCAGAAGGAAATGGGAGAAAGGGACAAAATGATAAAAATATTTGAGGAGAAGAGAAAAAGAAATAATGGCCCAAATTTTCCAATGGGATGTACAACTATGAACTTACAGATATGATAACTGTGATGAACCCCAAGCAGAATATCACACAAAACACATCATAATCAAATAACTGAAAACCAGTAATAAAGAGAAAAATCTTAAAAATCAAGGAGTGAAAAAAAAAGACACACTACATACAGAAAAACAAAGATAAGAAATAAGGCAGACTTCTTTTCAGAAACTGTGTAAGCCAGAAGACAATGGAAAGACATCTTTTAAGTGTTGAAAGGAAACAGTCAATCTAAACTTCTAGAAAGAAGTCTATATCCAGTGAAAACATCTTTCAAAAATAAAGAATTTATCAGATGAAAAAAAGCAGAGAGAATTCACCATAAGTAGTGTTGTGCTAAAAAAAAAATTGTTAAAGGAAATTTTTCAGGCAAAAGGATATTAAACTAGATTGAAATTTGGATCTACACAAAGGAATGAAGAACATCTGAAATAATAAATTTATGGGAAACATACAAGACATCTTACAAAAAACCAATTTTCTCAGTTTTTAATCTCTTTAAAAGATAATTAACTGTTTAAGCCAAAAATAATAACCATATATTACAGGGTTTGTTAACATATGTAGAAATAAAATGTATGACAAAAATAGCAAAAAGGATGTGATGGATATATCAAAATATTGTTAAGTGTCTCATGCTCCACATGAAGTGCTCCAGGATTGTATGAGGTAGGGCGTGACAAATTAAAGAGGTATATTGTACATTCTAGGGCAACAATTTTTAAAAAATGAAACAAAGAGCTATGGCCATTAAACCAATCATGGAGATAAAATGGAATAATTAAAAACACCCAGTCAGTCAGAAATAGAAAGGGTAAAGTGTTTCCTTGGGATTTAAAAGCAATTTTGTTGCCTTTAACCAAGCACTGCAGATTCCACTGAAGGACTAGGCTTTCAGAACTAAACTTAGGATGTCCTATAGTCAGTCTAACCACACTTTTAAAGCAGGACTGGTCTTGACAAAAATACAAATGGGATTCCTAAAAGTGAAACACATCAACCCATTACCACACTAGTATATAGATATATGAGATAATTCAGCAGAGTCCAGTAACAAGTCAGTTTTTTATGGCTATGAGGTCCAGAGCTTGAAGCTAAGTTTAGACCTCTGACAGAGAGATAGGGAGGGAGAGAGGCCAGCAAGTCGAGCTGATGTCACACTTTTTGTAGGCTCAAAGAGGGCAGCATTGTACTAGCTTTGGTTGTCACTGGATACCATCACCTAGCACAGCAACTGGCACTTATTAAGCACTCATAAATGTTTGTGGAAAGAAGGAAGGAGGAAACAAGGGAGGGAGGGAACTTCTAGTGGAAGGAGTCCCTAGGACAATATGTCTGCACCTATCAGAAGTCTATTTCTTTCACACAAGGATAACAGCAACTAGAGCTAGGAGGAGTAAATGTCTTAAATGATGTGGCACTTAGAAAAAAAGATCAGAGTCTTTTTAAGACTAATCTTAAAAAGCATCAGACACATCCCTCTCAGATGCCTTAAAATTTTTTCCTTGACTAAGGAAGTAAGTAAGGTTTGTGCCAAGAAATATCCATTTACTCTGACTGCTCAGCTAGCAAGCTACAGTCTGACAATTGTCCTAAAGATTGCTGCATAATATAATCAGGAGAGTAGAGTCCCACAAATTGAGAGGTGTGTTTGTAACAATAAAGGTCTTAATGCACATCAGAGGCCATTCCTCAGGCAGAATACTCAATTTAGAAATCTACTGTCACCCAGATACATCTGCTAGTAAATCATCGGAGAGATGCATTTACGTTGAGGGCAAAATACTTTGCCTTATGGTTCCCCCTAAGCTCCTTGAAGATAAAATGGTTTACCCTCAGCATCTTTGTTTAAATAGCAATAAAAGCTTCTCCTAACATGAAGGTCAAGGTAAGCAGGACAACTGACATACACACTGATTCCATGGAGAAAGAATGTCTCTGTTCTGAACCCAGCAGGGCTTAAGAGAAGGGATGATGCTCTGTCACAATCCCACTGGTCATCTGAACATGCGGAACATAAGGTTTCAAATGTGTGATGTATATGGTAACTTAATACCTAGAATTTCTCTCTAAGAAATGATTAAATATACAAACAAAAACTATTGAGTCTGTTTTATGAAAGCATTGTCACATGGATAACCAAAACACCTAATCCTAAATACAGCACCTCCAGCCCACTACCTCCACCATCACAGCGAATAGACACACACACACACACACAGGTATATATTTCTACACACATATATAAGTATATATAATATTATCTGTCCCACATTCTGTTGAAATGAATTTGCTGGAAATCTCCATAAATTGGGGGGAAATCTTTATAAATATGATCCTTGTGCTCCATTCTTTTCTTCTCCTCTCCTTTCCTTTCCTGTCCTCTCGTCTCTTTCCTCTGTGGTAGGCTATTTTTCTGGACCCCTCCCCAGCAAAGTTTTGCTTCCATCAATTACCATTCTAAGAAATCTACAGTTTTCTCAGCAATATGTATCTGAACCATTGGAGTAAATTCTGTCCCAGCAGCTCCTGTATTGCAGGGAGCCTGGGGAAGGAGGAGGTCCATCTCAGTGGGACATCTGTTTATTTTGTATTTAACAAAAGGGAAACGACATTTTTTGGCTTGAGAACCCTGAATGTAAACGTACAACAGTGACCTAAGCTCACCTCCAGAACAATATTAGCTGACAACCACCTTGGGAGTGAAAAATAAAATCCCATTCCAGCTCCCTTTGACTGATCTAAGCTCCTTTTCCTGTCACTTAACACCACAGATTTGATTTAATTTGATGAGACTTCTAAGACAATTTAGAAATATAAGCATTTAATGCCAACCCTAATCATTCCTCTTCCACACTTTTTCAAAGGTTTCCTGGTTTATAAACAAAAAGCAGAATCAGATGTGAGAGCAAGAATAGTACTTTGCTTTCTACTTTTTAGTTTGTAAGTAAAAGTTATCTTCCAAAGAAAGAATTGGGAGGAATGAGTGGGAATTACAGAAAAACAGGTTGGGACTCAGCATAAGGAAGCATTCTTTAATGGTTAAAACAAATAGAAGGGATACCACAGGAAAAAAGAAGCTTCCCTGACACAGGAGGGGTTCAAGTAGAGACTCGGGTGGGACCACGTGAGGATGGGATTGCATAACCTCTGAGGTCCATCACGGTACTTCACATGGTTCAAAAATTTGGGAAGGTTATAAAAAGGCGGCATTTCAGCAACAGAGTATCTCAGGTGTAAAGATGTGGTAAAGGACTGCAGAGTTTCTACTAAAAAGGCAACCTATGTCTAGTTAAAAATGAAGGTGCCAAAGGATAACAATCCACATATCAAGCTGCATCTTGGGCCCCTCCTCCCTTTCTTTGTACTCCCACCAAAAGTACAAAATTCTGGCTGAAACCTGGAACCTGGTTACGCTGGCATGTACTGGAATCATAGTGATTTCATGTTTGTATTAAATATTCATTATGAAAATTTCCTCTAACATGGTTGTTCAGTTGTCAGAAGAGAAACCTGCACTGTGATTTCTGCTGCTGGGGAAATTATTTCAATTCAAACTGAATTTTAAGTCTGTAAACAGTCTCCACCAAGCAAACACCTGGAGACCAGCAGCTGCTGATCCCTGCCTATGGGCTCAGTCTGCAGGAGGACAGGACCCCTGTGTGTGTGACTAAGGTAGAGGGAGCTGCAGCTGCTTTGACTTCACTCGTGACCGCTGTCCTCTCATCCACAAGCTGCTGATCCCCTGGCAGGCCTCTTGAAGCTGCTGTGACACCTTTCCTCAGCAACAGCCTTCCACGAGTCCACATCATTCATTCCCAAGTATTTCTTCCTGCATCCACTGCTGTGCGCTTGCCTCAGCCACTACCTTCTCTCACCTGGATAGGATTGCTGCAAAATCTTCCAAGCGCTCCCCATGCCCACGCCCACCCCCTGCCTCAGGTCTCCAACAAAGCAGGCAGCTGATCCTGATGTTGCAGCACAGATTTCTGTTTATTACCCATGGCCCCAACTAAAGCAAAAGCTCCAGGAGGCAGGGTCTTTGCTTCTGTTGTCCCTCACCGTGTCGCCGGCACTTGGAAAAGTGTCAGGCACACCGTAGACATGCCATAAGTATTTGCGGCGCTCAGGGGAGTTTTCTACTTGCACCTGCAGTTGCCGGGGAGATATGAAAACTGGATGCTCTGTTTCATGACCACCGTCAAGAATGTGAACTTGGAGAAAACGTACTAGACCTAACTGAGGACTTTTCCCTGACTAATGAACAGGAGGCATCCTTTTAACCCATCCTACACAGATTTATGGACTCATTCCATTTTATTCAGAATAGGACAGTTTTCCTTAATGAGCATAATCACCAGGAAACTCTCTTTCGAGCACTTTAGGAAATCTGACTTTCCCCCTCAGCAACTTTTCATTTGGTTTCTTCATTGGGATGTGTTTCTTTGCCAAGCAAGTAAATAAATGCAAGCGAATGGATGACCCTCTGTGGGTGGTCAGGTGTGTTCTGAGACTTAGTTATTAGCCTCTTTGCACAACCACAGTCAAGGCTCTCTCCCACTTGAAAGGGCTCGCCCCAAGAAAGGTTCTCAGAAAGCATTGATTTTGGAAGAATCTCTGTGGTCCAGTGGTAAATAATGGTAGGCGGGCCCTACGAATAAAGAGACATTCGTCAGCTACCAAATATAGGCCTGAATGGTCTAGCATGGTGGGCAGGGAAGCCCAGGCTTCTTAGAGGAAGCTGAGTTTGAATCATGGCTCCACTCTTTTGGGAAAACCACTGACCACTGCTAAGTCTTGCTATCTTCAGCTGTAAAATAAGATCTGCCTTGCTGGGTGCGAGCATTAGAGAAAATGTACACAAAGCCCTGAACACAGTTTCTGGCAGACTAAGTGCTCCACAGATTAGTTATTACTAGTCACAAATGGTAGTTAGTGACTGTGCAGGTTAATCTAAGGAGAGCTACACTATCTTTCTTAGGAGATGCTGTATTCATTTTCTACTGCTTTGTAACAAGTTACCACAAACTCACTGGCTTAAAACAACACACATCTGTTTTCTCACAGTTTCCATGGGTTAGGAGTCCAGGCGTGACTCCTGGGTTGTGGAGTCTCTGCTCAAGGCTGCAATTAAGTTTTCAGCCAAAGGCTAGAGTCTAATTCTGGGGTCGGGGCCCCTTCCAAGCTCACATGGTTGTTAACAATTCATTTCCTTGAAGATGTAGAACTTATGGTGTCTTACTTCTTCAAGGCCAGGAGGAGAGAAATTTATTTCTTCCATCTCTGACCTCTAGATCCTCTTTTCAAGCATTCACCTGATTAGGTCAGGCCCACTCAGGATAATTTTCTTTTTAACATAAAGTCAACTGAATAGAGCTTAATTACATCTGCAGAATCTTTTCACCTTTGCCATAGAAAGCAACCTGGTCGCAGCAGTACTGTCCCATCACTTTTTCCATATTCTATTTGTTAGAACCAATTTACAGTTCCCACTCATATTCAAGGACATGAATCATTAAGGGTCTTAGAATTCTGCCTTCCAGAGACATCGTTTGTAATTCCCATGGAATCTGATCATTCTTTGTTGACCTATAGTGGTAATGGAGTGAAATCAAGGAATACTACTGTTAACATATTTCCTACACTGCCGAGGATCCAAGAAAACCAGACATAAGGGGAATGACTGGCAGCTGGTCAGCAAAAGGACAACAAGGAAATCAGAACTTCCCACAGGTTAGTTTGAAATTCAGCCTTTCCCTGCTAACTCAGAAGAGAAGGATAGCAGGCTGTGTGGTGATGGCTGCTACCTGCTATAGATGAACCAAAATCAACTGGTCAACAGCCATTGCCCTCTTGGAGATAACTCAGTGTAGACTGATATAGGAAGAATTTGTTGCTGCAAAATGTATGCATTATTGCATGCACACACACACACACACACACACACACACACACACACACACACACACACAGCCTAAACAGCCAGATGTGTTCTATCGACATTCAAGGATATCAGTGCCAGTTTCCTAAACGTGGTTTCCTAGGTGCTGGGGTTGGGGGTGGTAAGTTAGAGTGTGTTTTCATGCAGACGAGTGAACAATTCTTCTCTGCCACTAAGAAAAGAGTGTCCACAGCAACTTCCTTCATATGTGGTCCCAGAAGCTGCAGCTGTCTCTGGGTAGATTGGGTCATCAACTAGTTAGGTCATAGACAGGATGCCTTCAGAGTGAATTATAATCTGCAGTCTCAACAGTTGTGCGCAGGATTCAAGGGGACCAGCTGGAGAGCAGTGAGCGACTCATCTGTGTATGGGGACAGGGTCATGCTGAGGTCCCTTCTGCTCTGCTTGTCACGGCATGTGTGTAAGAGCTGTGTCTGAAGGAAGACCTCTCTAGAAACCCAAAGATTCTTGAATGTATACTCAAGTCTCCAGAGCACATTCTCCAGAGCACGTTCCCCAGCCTCAAACCAGCCAGGACCTGGCTGTATAAGACCTGCCTCCAGGCTCAGACCCCTATAGCTAAGAGGTGTAGAGGCATAAGAAGGCTTCTCTGTCAGGCAAAAAAATCAAATTGACAGCTGGCAATCCTACTGCCTGATTGTTTCAAAACCTCGTGCTTCCTTTCCTTACTTCCATTTAGCACTTTTCTTCCACTTTTTTCTTTATTTCCTCTTTCCAGGTCTCCTGCTCTTCTCTCATTTTTCACTATCTGTCTCTGATTTATACCTTTCTCTAGGCCACTTGCCCACTCTGTTCTTCACACTTGGATTTCTCCTGTCCTCTCTCTTCAGCTTTCTTTCCTCCTTTGACCTTTTCCTCTCTGCTGCTCTGACTCTTTGGCTTGCATTCCCTGAGTGAAATTGCAGAGGGCAGGATCCTGACTGGAACTATCGGCAGACCTTTGCTGTAGATCATCTATCTAACTATAGCATAAAGTTTCTTTCATTGTCTTCACCAAAACATTAGCTTTTGGTTTTTTTGTTTGTTTTTTTTTGTGGTACGCGGGCCTCTCACTGTTGTGGCCTCTCCCGTTTGCGGAGCACAGGCTCTGGATGCGCAGGCTCAGCAGCCATGGCCATGACTCTGCGGCATGTGGGATCTTCCCGGACTGGAGCACGAACCCATGTCCCCTGCATCGGCAGGCGGACTCTCAACCACTGCGCCACCAGGGAAGCTCTGGTTTGTTTTTTTTAATTCAATGAACAGATTAAATGTAATATACTGCCCTTGTAAACATGATAAATAACTGTGAGTCTGGTGAATTCTTATTGAATAGGTAGTATATTGGGTAAATTGTATCAACAGAACCAAATAATGCAATAATCAGTTCTCTGGGCTGAAGGTCTGTGTTCTCCCAAAATTTGTATGCTAAAGTCCTAACCCTAAAGGTGATGCTATTTGGAGGTGGGGCCTTTGGGAGGTGATTAGGTAATGAGGTTGAGGCCCCCCCATGATAGGATAGTGCATTATAAAAGAGACCCCAGAGAGCTCCCATGCCCCTTTTTGCCATGTGAGGACACACCAGAACATGAGCTGTCTATGGACCAGAAAGTGGGCTCTCACCAGACACTGAATCTGCCAGCACCTTGATCTTAGACTTTCCAGCATCCAGAACTTTGAGAAATAAATGTCTGTTGTTTATAAACCACTCAGTTTCTGTTATTTCTTTTTATAGCAACCCAAATGGACTAAGACAGTCAGTACAGAAACATCTGCGAGGAAAATGAAACTTCCTGCAGATGAGGCAAGATCCATTTCTCCTCAGGAACTACTAATATTGTCAAAGCCATTTTTACTTGCTAGAGAGCTTCATTAGAACACACAAGCAACACTTAGCATGTTGAGGAAATGGGAACCCCATTGTATGGCCTCCCTTACATTCTTACATCTCTTCTTCTCTTCTGCTACCACGCCTCAGTATGTTCTTAGAAAGCAGCTAGTACTGTGGAAGATTTCCTTTTTATGCTGTGCTGCCCTTACTCCTTAAACATCCTCAAAAATTATTTTCTGCATCATAACAGAAACACTTACAAATATCTTGGTGATTACACAGAAAATCTGAACACTTCAGCCATTCTGTCAATGTTTGAGGAAAAATATATTCCTGACCCAGTTCCAGAAAAGCAACTTGCTGAAACATCACCTAAAACAGGGGGTCCCCATTCATTGGAACTCAACTTATTACACGCTTGAGCAGTTACTGGAACAAGAAAAAGCTGTGCAAGATTTTGCAGGCCAGGGTGTGAGAACAAAAAAAAAAAAAAAAAAAAAAGGGGAAGGGGAGACATTCTTTGAACATTTACTCAGTGGAGTCTGACAAGCTATGTGGGCTATCATCCTCCTCCTTGGAATGTCACTGCTGACAAATGCCAGGCTAGACTAGGTGTTGGACTGCTGAGCAGGTGTCTGGATCTCTTGGTCAAATCAATGCCAACTTAATCTGAAGTGAAGAAAATATTCCTCAGATTCAGACCCATGCATGCCTCCCATAGACCTGGGAAAGAAGGAAGTGTTGGGACAGGGTTATCTTCTTAACTAAAATTCTTGACTGATATTCTAACTCTGTTTCTTGGGTGGCTTTGATCACTCTAGTGAGGTTGATTTAAACCAAATCTGTATGGAACCCCAATTCCTTCCTCTCTTTTCAGGATCAAGGGCATTTCAGGAAAACAAAGTCTCTTCAATTTATTTTGAAATATGAAAAACAATTGTTTCCTCTCAGATTCTGTAAGTCTGTAAGCCAATGACAACAGTTTCCATGGTCGTTAGAGCTGAGAAGTGGTGGTGGAGGTGGTGGAGGTACCATGTGTTTTAAAGGCTCTTTTCTTATGTGCATCCAGGGCTGAGGGCCCTCTGAGATACAAAGTGCCCTCTGAGATACAAAGTGAACTTCAAACTTTCTGGCTCCTGGTCTCCGGCATGGAGGCCAAACTGTTCCTCAAATTTCTGGCAACAAAATGATTATACCTTAATAAAAATCAATATGCTTAACATAGTCCATACGCTGATATCTAAAAGGCTGTCTCCTTATTTAAAGTTTATGAAGAAATAGTTGGTACAAGGCAAAACAAATTAGATGAGCAATGCCCCTCTCCAACCCTCTAGATTTCAGCAATTGGTCATTCCAGCCATGCATTAGCTAAAACCCAGTGTTCACTCCAAAACAGTGGCTGATGGGATTGTCTTTAACTGTGTCTTAGTTTTGTATTTACAGGCAAGTTTATTTCACTGAAACAATCATTTGCAACAGACAGTGTGAACACATGCCTGTAAACATAAAAATTTGAGTCCTAAAACAAAAGGTTCTTGCTTCAGAAGTAAGGTCATGCAAAAGTAAGGTCATGTCCCTTTAAGCTCTTAATTAAAAAAAAGGAAAACAACCCTGTATTGCCTTTGAGTCACCTCAGTCCAAATGCTTCATCAAGCTAAAGCTTCCAGATCAGTGCTGGCCAACAGAAATATGGTGTGAGCCAACTGTGCAATTATAAGTTTTCTAGTAGGCATATTAAGAATGATAAGAAGAAACAGCTAAAGTTAATTTTAATAATAAATTATTTCATCCAATCTGTCTAAAATATTGTCATTTTAACATGTAATCAATATAAAAAGTTACTGTGATTTTTTTACGTTATTTATTCTTGTACTAAGTCTTAGAAAGCTGATGTGTATTTTGTACTAAAAGCACATCTTAGTTGGAACAAGCTGCATTTCAAGTGCTCAGTAGGCACTGGAAAGCAGTCTTAAACAAAATAGCTGCCCAAAGGGCATGATGATTGGATTGTTAGTTGTAATGATGAGGATGTAGTAGAAATTGCCTGGGTTTTGGTCCATCAAGACCTGATGGACCAAATTATTTTCAAATCCTGACACCACTGTTGATTGGCTGTGTGACCTTGCACAAATCACTCAGGATCTCTGAACTTTAATCTCCTTGTCTTTGAAGTAAAGATATTAATTCTTGCATTTCAAAGGATTATTGTGTTACATGAAACATACACATATATAAGGTGCTTAGTACAATACATAGTACACACTAGGAACTCAATAATAGGTATTTAATATTATTGCTATCATTCGTGGACTATATACACATATAAAAATGACTGTAAAACATGTCTAATTTTTAATCTGGAAAAAACTCTAAAGAATATTTTATCTAAAGAATATTTTAATCAAATCAGCATTTCTCTGTATTACTGGCTGCACTTTGTTTTGTTTTTATTACAGTTAGAAATATTTAATCTAATAAAGTAACACTGACAGAGCTAGGACCCCATGATTTTTAAACCCTTAAGGAATAGAGATTCTAAAAAGCTGTTATTTTTAAATAGCAAGCACCTGGATTTGATATTCTTCAGCAAACACTGCAACTTTCTGTCCCTTCTTAGGAGTTACATGAGACTTATGGTATACAATTCTGTTCTGGGGCCATAGGGGAAGACCCTGCCCTGTGGGATTCCCTGGGGAAAGCGGACACCACCAGTGTATGGTTTTACATAAAGGGAGAGCATGAGACAGTAAGTGAAAGTTCAGTTGGTGGCCCATAAGGGGTTCATTTTAGGAGAGGAAAATACCTCTTTCTCTGACAGGGAGTTGGGAAAGTTGGGAACCTGCACCCCAGAGAAGAGAGATATGATAAAAATCACTCCCAGAAGGACATGAGAAAAGACCAGGGCAGAGAAGTCCCCCCAGACAGATATATATGGAGGGGCTTAGACTCATGCGTCCTGGGAGGGGTCTTACCTAGTATTTGGTTTTAAATTTCTCTATGTTGTAATTTTCTTCTCATGCCTAGCCTTCAGTAAAATCTTGTTAAATATTATAATTTGGTCTCAGCTGTCATAATGGGAAGTTTAAAGGGAAGGCCTAGACCCATTCCTAGCACAGAGAAGTACCAGGAAGTGAGGGGTAACCTCAGGACAGAGGAAGAGCCTGAGATGGCAGGAGGCGGCCCGCACTGGGTGTCACAGCGTCGTGAGCAGGAACAGAAGCAGCAGGCTGCAGTGGGAGTGCTGGCTGAGGAGCGCACGCGTCAGCGGTAACAGATGGGGGAGGATGTTAGCCTCCCCTGGGGAGACCCAAAAATGTAAGAGGGGATTATCCCATTAAAGGAACTGAACTCCAAAAGGCTAAGTGCTCAATTATTATAATGTAGACATTGAAAAGAATTGTGGCAACATTTTTGTAGGACACGCTATGGGAGGCTTGAACATCCTTGCTACATAGTGGGGAAATACTAACTTCTCTAGTCATTTCTCACACGGTTGTATATTCTTGGACAAATTATTCAACTTCTCAGACCTGCAGTTTGCTCATCCTCAGAATGAGGGGATTGAACAAGGTGGTTTAAAGTTTCTTCCAGAGATACAATGCTGATTATGTCATGATTTGAATATCAGTCACCTAATGTGTTTGGTGACACACTGAACATAGCTTCATCATTCAAGTTTAAAAAGCCATTCAATAACCTGATTCTACATAGGTAGCAGAAATATCCTAAATGCACACTTGAATCAATTCAAGTATGATCAAGATTAAAGATCTAGTGAAGATTTATAACATGGTAGAAAACAGCTAAAAAATAAATGTAAGTTAGGGTATGTTCATTTTACTTCATTGGAGCATTAAGATCTCAAGTTTTATTATGCCTAATCTTAGATTAATTCAAATCTGTGTTGTTATGAGGAAGCACATGGTAGGTACTAAATGAGAGTTGAATGAATGACTGAAAAATGCTGCCAGACAAATTCAGCTGACTCTTGAAGCTATTTGAATTATTTCATACCCTTCAGTTTCTAAGCTCACTATAACCACTATGGCTGCTTCAGTGTTCAGAAGAGAAAGATTATTCTTATTTTAAAATGAAATCTGATATGCTATCACAAATGATATCAATGATAAAGAAAAGAGGTGTGTGGACACCGGTAAAAGAAAAGGCACACCTACACAGAGAATTCCCAAATGAAATTGTGGGGCTTTTTTTTAAAAGAGTATTATCAAAAGAAATAGCTGGCAAGGCTCTTGATCAAGGTAAAATATTAAAATGGTCCATGGCAGTAGGGAGGCCACAGATTAGAGTGAGATGAGGTTGCAAAAAAAAAAAAAAATCTGAAGATAAGCAACAAGGAGTTTTCTTAGCTTGGTTTGAAGCAAGAAAAAGGAGCAAAGGAAAGGTGACAGCTCACAGAAGACGGCATATAGGTTAACAATTTGGCAGAAGGACAGAGCTATGAAATTCTGGGTTGCATTTCTTCTCCATAAAAGAACATAATATTCAATCTGGAAAGGGTAAATAATCATAATAAAAAGAAACATAACATTCAGATGGTTAAAAATTATAAAAGTTTACGTTTCCAGGTCCTAAGAATCCCAGCCAGCGTGCTCTAAGAACACTTGGCTGTTACCACTCAGCCACTGTTGAGGAATTATTAAAAATAAGAGAAAAGTTAAGAGGATGAGAATGGGAAATATTAATATTATGCAATTTGCCGTAAGAATAAAAAGTGGATTCACTGGATGGTAAATGAATCTTGTGGAAATCTAGCCTGAATGAATAAATCTATGGTTTGTAAACTTTAAGAAAGAATGTGGTGATTTTACTAGAACCAAGAGGAGATCACCAAGAACGTACTGAACCAATGTGACTTTAACCCTTATTAATAGAGTTGCTCAGAGAATGGCAAAATCCCGTCATGATCAACATTCTTACTACTTACCAAGGTTAAGACATAGAAAAGATGCTTATTCAATTTAAGGAAGACACAATGCTAGGAGAGTTAACTAAAGTCCATATATTTGTCAGGACTCTTGATTACAAGGGACAGAAGCCCAGTTTAAATTAACCTCAGAAAACAAGCTACCTAGGGGGATAAAGCACTTAAGGCATAGTTGGATATAGTTGCTCAAGTAATGAAATCAAGCTTCAGACTCTCTACATCTTGGCTCTGCCTTCCTTTTTGTTTGCTTCATTTTCAGCCAGGTCCTCCCAAATGAGGTGAAATATGGCAGTAGATTCCCAGGTTTATCTTCTAGCAGCTCAACAACCACAATGGAAAGAATGTCCCTTTTGCCCAAGAGTTCTAGTCAAAGCCCTAGGTTTGATACTTATTGCCCTGACTTGGGACAAATGCCATCGTTCAACCAACTTCAGTGATTTAATGCTTTGATTGTCCGAGCTTGGAGAACCCACCCACTCAAAGCCCAAGGAGAAGAGAAGGGAGTAAGTTGTTCTTTAAAGAGATTCTGTGCAGGCAAAATATAGCAAACAAGTACACCAAAAATAATAGGCTAAAGTAATGGTTAAAAAAAAACAAGACTAAAGGGACTTCCCCGGTGGCTCAGTGGTTATGAATCCTCCTGCCAGTGCAGGGGACATGGGTTCGAACCCTGGTCTGGGAAGATCCCACATGCCGCGGAGCAACTAAGCCTATGCTCCACAACTACTGAGCCTGCGCTCTAGAGCCCATGAGCCACAACTCCTGAGCCTACATGCCACAACTACTGAAGCCCACATGTCTAGAGTCTGTGCTCCACAAGAGAAGCCACTGTAATGAGAAGCCCGTGCACTGCAACGAAGAGCAGCCCCCGCTCGTTGCAACTAGAGAAAGTCCACACACAGCAATGAAGACCCAACACAGCCAAAAATAAATAAATTTAAAAAATTAAAAAAAAAATACTAAATAATACATTGAAAGTCCTGAACTTGGTTTAAAACAATCAATTACATAAATTTTAGATGAGGATAGGCCACATTTGTCAACAAATGGTTCATGTGAAAAAGATTTAGAGGTTATATTAGACAGTACACTCATTATGAACAACTAATTCAATTTTAGTTTGCCTTGATAGAAAAATCATAACCCAATTATAGGATGTTATGGTCTCAGAGTTACCTTCATAAGTCAGACCACAGCTGAATGTAACATCCTAGAAGGACATTCCCAAGGAGCAGAGCATCCAGAGGAGGCTGAATGGGATAAAGAACTAAAAACTTAGGGGGAAGATCTGAAGAAGCTGGAGATTTCCATCCTGGGAAAAGGAAAACCAAAGAGCAATGTTGAAATATTTGAAAAGCCATCATATGGACTTAAGACTGACTTCATCTGTGCTACTTCAACAGGAAGAACTAATACCTGCAATGAAATTAAAGGGAAATAGATTCTGGTACAGTCTGGTACTGTAGTACAAGTACTATTGTCCAGCAAAATAACTGGTTGCCTTGAGATGATGTGAGCTTCTCTCAAATGTAATTATCAGGGATGTTGTAGGATTGTGTTGGGAACTAGTTATCTCCTAAGGTCTCTCTTCTAACCCTTGAAGCTTATTAACCAGTGATTCCATGAATGTTTGTTAACTTCTCCACGATGGAAAAGTCAACAAGAAATGCATAATCTTTCTATATTTCTAAGAGTGAGGGAAGAACCCAGGCCCTCTGGGTCTGTCACATGAATATGACTAAGGGAATTCACCACTCTGGCTGACTGGAAGAAGTTCAGTGCTGTGTGGAAGTAAACTCCACATGGAAGAATCTTGGAATAAAAGACACCAAGGAAACTGAGGGTTTGGGCAAATGTCTCACTTACCTTGGCATGCATTTGTCACAGCTCAATGTGTGCTTTAAATGAATTAAAACATCACTATCTGGTAATTATTCTTTTATCTACTTCTTCAGGGAAATGGCTCAAATTTCTATTAAAATAATTTTGATCTCCTATGGATTTCTTCATTAATGTTGTTTTCAACACAGATATTGTAAAAATGTAATAACATAGCAAGTATATTGCAAAAATGCAATAAAGTATCCAAAAACATTTTATAAATTATCAGACAGTATATACATGTAAGGAGTTATTGTAATTATTACTCATTCCACCATAACATAGATAATTTAAGAGTTAGTTATATTAAAATTTTCTTTATAAAATTATGAGTATTCACTAAATCCTTGGAAGACACAAAATCATCACGTAAAGGATCATATTCCTCTGAACTGAGAACTAGTTCTAGCTTAAGGAGATGGTACAGCGATAGTGTGTACTTAAATGTCATTGAATAGCTATGAGGATTAAATGAAATTTTGTCCAAGAAAAGTGTTTTGCAATACGTTGTATAATTCCAAAATCAGGATCTTATCATTCTGTTCTCATTATTAGCAATTTTTATTATCCTATTACAATGAATTAATGCAGAAACATAGATGTCTAGGCTACGCCAACTCTACCTGATAATTAATATCAGAATTCTGGTGCTCACAGTGGGCAAAATCAGGTAACAGTTTCCTTACCTATGAGAGGTTGGAATACATTAAATCAGCTTGATTATTAATTACTATCAGAGGACACAATGGTAAACATAGGGAGTTTGTGGCCACTCTGTATATCACAATTCGCTCTTGTAATATCCCTCATGTTAGCAAAATTGCATGGTAAAAGCTCTAGATCAATAATAAAAGTAAATATGCACGAGACCTATATTCCTTAAGAGGAACTGTTGAAACCATTTTGATTCTCCATTACCATAATTCCAAAAGCCAATAGGTAGTATTCATAAAGCTTAAATAGTCTATAGGTTATGTTAGTGGCTTTTGAACAAGATGAATCTCATAATTTGGGATGAAGGTAACTAAGAAATAATGAAGCTAAGCCTTCTCATTTTGTAAATGAGAAAATAGAGTCTCATAGCAAATAAGTGCCTTAATCAAGGGGAGACTGGACTTAGAAAAGAGACTGCAATTCTTAGTGCTTCTAAGGAAAATTTTATTTATTTTTAATGGTAAAATCTGACCACATGTTTAATAAAACCACCTAATAGGTCTACAGTCCTTTCTTTTATGGTCACAATCCTCATCAAATATATATTATTAAACACATGAAAGGAGGCCTGATATAAACTGGATGTTATATTTGAAAGGCTATGATTTATATATACTGTTTATATAATAGTCAAGATTACAATCAAAAAGGGATAAAAATGTTAATACAGCTATATATACAAGTACACAGGGAACCAGAATCACTCTGCTGCATGAGCAAGGTCGGCAAAGAAATGTGTCCATGCATGTAGAGCTTTATGGAAAACATGAAGGACTTGTAAGAAATGGATGATAAGTGGGGAATATTGACCTTGTTTCCACTGGGGTCAAAAAGTGCAAAGAGATTTTTTCATATTTTTATTTCCCTGGGGAGTACATGTGGCTTAATTTTTAAAAAATCCTTGAGAAGTGTAATCTCTCCAGTTGCCAGTGGTGCTTTTTTTCCCCAGCACTATTTTACCTCAGAATTCTTTCTGCATAGTTCAAAAGCAAAAAGGAAATTTTGGCAAAATCTAACCCAGTCAAGATGAATGCTAATTGCAATGTTACAATACTAATTTGGACATCCTTACTTAACCATAGGAAACTCATTATGACCTCATTTAATATTCTGAAAACATTTTTAGACAATTTGTAGATTCAAATGGAAATAAATGCAACTGTATTTGTAGAAATGTCATTTTAGTCAAATTAAATTTTCCAATTAGAGAAAGAAGTCTTGCTAAGATCGCCCATAATTCATATTCATAGGAGACTTCAGTTCAGGTTTAGAACTCTGAAAGACCATTTGGAACAAGAAATTTGATTCTTGCAGTGATGTATTTATCAGTTTTTTGTGATTCTATTATATACAGAAATACTGTTTATAATCATGTACTAATGATCCATAGTTTAAATCTTTTAAAATGCCAGCTAGTTTAGAATTCAAGGGTGAATGTTGAAAATAGTTAGAAACTGAATAAATACATTCCTAAATAGCATCACCTGTTTAGAAGAAATAAAGCATTGAAATTTTGCTTCTCATAATAAATGAAAACCCTGACACTTTTTCAGTGCAATTGGCTGAATGCTTACCCATGCTGGTTTAAAAAAAAGAAAGAAAAAAAGTACATGACCTTAATATCTATAAAATGTAAGAGGAACCAAATCAAAATAGAAAGTTGAATCCGGTCAGCTTGAAGCATTTAATAAGATCATTAATAATAGATCCGTAAACTATGTCCATTTAAATACCAAAGCTGAGTTCTTAAGCAGAATAAATAAATATACTCAGTGGAATCAAAAACTTTTTAGGATGACTCATTACCTTCAACCCTGACATTCAGCTAATGATGATACATTACATTGCATTTATATCACATCACATTTATATTACATTAGGAACAATCTTTATGACCTGATGTTCAGGATATTTTAAAAATTTTTTCTTCCAAACTTACAGATTTTTTTTAACATTAGAATTCAAAAAGCACAAATCTGTGCACTATAATTAACATGCTGCCTGAGGTTTATAAATTCAGAAAGCAAGAACTTCCAGGAATCCTGCAGAGATCTAACCTTACAAGACAGATGGTCTATAGCCATCTCATCAGCAGGCTCAGGATTGGGTCTAGGTAGAAGAGGCTGTGACCCCAGATGTGTGATTGGAGGGGACTGGAAAATGTCTTCTGTTCCACCCCTGGCCTATAGTATTTGTTATCTGCTTTAAAAAAAAAAATGCAACCCTGTGGCTCAGGGCTGTATCTCCCAGAGTACCCTGTTAAAATTCATCCCACACATGACTGAATGCATTTGTTCAACAAATATATTCTATGCACCTCCTATGTTCTAAGTACTATAAAGGATACAGAGATGTATGAGCTGTAAGACTGCAGAATACTAGTAAGTGACAAAAAATTAGGGAGAGAAAATTCTGGGTTCAAACCTTATCGTCACACCTTACTGGCAATAGGATCATGGATAAATAACTAAGCCTCAGCTTCCTGATCTGTAAAATGGGGGAATGATAGTACCCATATATCAAGACTGGGTCATGATTAACTAAGCATATGGAAAGGACTTAGGAAAGTACTTTGCACATAGTAAATGTTGAATAATTATAGCTATTGTTATTATTATTAAATTTTTTTTTTTTGGCTGTGCCTTGCAGCTTGCGGGATCTTAGTTCCCCAACCAGGGATTAAACCCAGGCCACAGCAGCGAAAGCACCGTGTCCTAACCACTGGACCGCCAGGGAATTCCCAGTATTATATATTATTATTATTATCAGCCATAGACACTACCTTCAAGGAATTTAAAGTGAAATAGGGAGATATGTGCATACATAACAGTGAGACAAAGTGAGGAATAGTTCAGAAAAAGAAAAGCTGGCCTCCAGAAGTAGGGGCCAGGGAAAGTTTGAGGAAAGAGGTCACATTTGAGCTGAATCTTAAGGTCTGAGCAAATATTTCTAAAAATGTGGGAAGTACCTTAACACCTGATCGAGATTTAGTTTATTCACTCATTCATTCATTCATTCATAATAAACACTCTTTGAGTTTAAGAGAGCTACTTGAAGAGATGAGTACATTTTGATTACTATGAATGAGTATAGGGTTTTGTTTCGGTGGTTACATTACATGCAGGTCAGTTGGGAACCTTCAAGGTCTGTTTTTAAGCTTTCCTTTGGTGGGTCTTGAGTAGCCTTTACTCCAGAGATTCAACTCTGCTGCTTCTGTGTGATCTCTGAATATTGTTGAGCTTACAAGTCTTTGGTTGGCCTTTGCTCAGCTCTGTGGTGACAGATTTACGCATGCACAGCTTGATATTCAGCAAAGACCGAAGGGCACTCCCTTACAGATTTCTGGAGCTCTTGTTTTGCATAACTCTTTCCTTTCTTAAACTCTGTCCTGCAAATCTCAGCCATCTCAGCCTCCGAAAATTCTGGTCATCATCTCTTCAATGGGTTCCCCCTTACTGTTCCTATCATCTAGAAATTGTCTCCAGGCCAAAAGTGTGAGATTATAGAACAAACATCATTTTTCCCTTCTTTGAGAGATCACAGTTCTGTGGTCCCTGTTGTCTGATGTCTGTAAACAGTTGTTTTATTTATTTATTTATTTTTTTATTTTTATTTTTTTGCGGTATGCGGGCCTCTCACTGTTGTGGCCTCTCCCGTTGCAGAGCACAGGCTCCGGACGCGCAGGCTCAGCAGCCATGGCTCACCAGTCTAGCCACTCCGCAGCATGTGGGATCTTCCCGGACCGGGGCATGAACCCGCGTCCCCTGCATCGGCAGGCGGACTCTCAACCACTGCGCCACCAGGGAAGCCCTTGTTTTATATTTTTAAAATAATTTTCTAATTTATGGTCCTTGTTATTGTCTTATGGCCAGAAGCACAAATCCAAGATAGGAAATACTGAAGAAATAAATTCTGACTCTTCTATGGTGAATAATGTCAAGCAAAAGGACAAGAAACGCAGTGGTGATAAGGGCCACAGTTTACTGGAGTTTGTATTTTTAAAAAATGACTGCCTCCAGACTTCCCTGGTGGTCCAGTTGTAAAGAACCCGCCTTCCAATGCAGGGGACTCGGGTTTGATCCCTGGTCAGGGAACTAAGAGCCCACGCCCCCTGGAGCCTGCACATCACAACTAGAGAGAAGCCCGCATGCCGCAACAAAAAATCCCATGTGCTGCAACTAAGACCTGGTGCAGCCAAATAAATAAATAAATATATATTTTTAAATGACTGCCTAAAAACATTAGCTAATTTTACTTTGTTCATCTGGAGGGATATTTCTAGAGGAAAATTGTAGACCACTATCCAACATTTTTATCAATGACTTCAATTAAGTCTATCACATCTGACAAAAATATAAAGATAAAAAGATTACCTACTTTTCTGAGTGAATTCAGAAAGTTTTTGATAGCTGGGACAAACTGGAATTTAACAAGAATAAATGAAAAAAAAATTTAAGTTCAAAAGACCGAAGACACAAGTACAAGATAAAAAGATCTGCTGTCTTTTAATACAATTTACATGAGAAATACCTATTGTTTTATTTGGCCACAAGCATAACATGAACTGTGCTGTCACTGATTATTTTTTAATACAGGAAAAAAGAAAAAAAGAAAGGAAGGAAGGAAACGGAAAGAAAAGAAAACTAGGTCAAAGACAATAGTCCTGGCTTCAGACCCGTTAGGGCAGGAACTTTGTTTTACTTATTAATTTATCTTCCTCACAGTGCTTAAAAAAATCTCAGTGTGCTTTTGTACAACAAATTGTGTTCAGTTCCAGGCATCACATATCAAATGGTACATTGATAATCTAGAGTGCACCCAGAATAGGAAACCCAGCATTCTCGTGATTCTGGAGAGTATCCCAATAAAGAAATATTTGAAAGTATTTTGTATTCAGATCAAAGAAGATAAAGCTAGGAGAGAAATATAGACAAATATTTGATGTTGTCAAATTGCTTTGTGTGTGTTTCCAGAATAAAACACTACAGCTAATGGGGGAAGTTATAGGAAAATAGGTTTGGGTCTAACAATGGAACAGCATCTTTCTAGAGTACGAATGAGGTCACAGACATTTAACTTAATAAGCACACCCACCGTTTAAAATATTTTGAAGAGGTGTTTTAAGACTGCTTAGGAATTTTATTTTCCTTCCATCTCTATAAATATATGACTCCTTAGTATCAGTGAAATAGAATAAATGTTTTTACCTTTCTCAGGCTCATGACAAAAAATTCTTAGTCAGCATTGTTTTACTGTCATGTCTTCTACCACAGACCAGTGTTTTTGCAACTAGAGGGTAATCAATCTCAAACTTTGCCACCTTAAGAGAAACTCTTGAGGTGGAGATGAATGAGGAAGAAGAGACAGGGGAGCGTAAAAGAAGCACATAAGTATTCTGTGTTGGGAGACATGAGAGACACACAAAAAGAAGCCCCACCCTTTCTATGGACTGGCTTTGGTCTATATTTTACACACCAACTGGCTGTTGCACTCAATGTTCTGCATTAATAGATGGTATGCTCAATCTGATACCAATTTTTGACTGTTCCAATCACTAAAATATAAAATTGTAGACCTATGGCAAAATGCAGAAAATTGTTCAATAATAGGTACATTGGGATTAATTATACCATTGTCTACTTTTGTGTATGTTTCACATGGTCCATACTAAAAAGTTCTTATTTTTTTTGTCTATCAGGTATCTTCCAATTATATTCAGAAATGTTCAGGAGAAGTACTTTATCCCTTCTTCTAATTGTGCTGTTCCATGTGGAGGGAGCATCACTAGTACAACAGTCCCTGCCACGATGACATCTGGTTCCAACTTCCCCTGGGAAGGGACCTATCTGATAGGTGAGTTTGGGATAGGGAAATGGATACACAGCTCATCCCTTTCCCCTTCCCCTTTTCAAGGAAAACATAAACCTCATCTACCCTTCATACTGTAAGTTGTGTAGGGGCAGCTCCTGTAAGAAGAGGCTGATTCAGTGCTACCTGTTGCCAAGAAAGTAAATCTAATTCTGGGTGAATTATTTAGGAAGTTCGTTGTTGCTGCACATCTAGGTCTTGTCATTTAATCCAGATTTTATAAAGCTGACAGTTTTCTGTCAATCTACCTGAACGTTTTGTCTTTCTCTAAGAATTCAGAACTCTGCAAAGAGGAAGGATGCTTAGCCCCAGCTAAGCTCTAGCAATTTTTACCCCATGACACTCCTCCCCTGGCACGTTCCACTCCTCCCCTGGCACGTTCTTCTTTATTGACCAAACTTCCTGAAAATTTTCTTCTGAAGTGCTATATCAAGTGAGTCGCTATTCCCTTATGCTCCCTCTCTCAGAGCTCTGAGTATACCCACATTGTATCATTTATAGAATTATGTTGTCATTATCTTTTTTCACATCAGTGTTGCCAACTAGACAGTCCCTTCCTGAGAAAATAATGTCTTTTTCATCTATGTATATCAAACCCTGGCATAATGCCTGGTCCTCAGTTAGGTGTGCTCAAAATGTTCTATAATAGAATGAGTGAATGAATGAATGAAGTATTCAGTCTTTTTTTTTTTTTTTTTTTTTTTTTTTGCGGTACACGGGCCTCTCACTGTTGTGGCCTCTCCTGTTGCAGAGCACAGGCTCCGGACGCGCAGGCTCAGCAGCCATGGCTCACGGGCCCAGCTGCTCCGCGGCATGTGGGATCTTCCCGGACCGGGGCACGAACCCGTGTCCCCTGCATCGGCAGGCGGACTCTCAACCACTGTGCCACCAGGGAAGCCCAGTATTTAGTCTTTTGAGTGAGTAGTTATTAATTCTGAATAGTGGTTCCTTCTTAAGACTTCAGTCAATTTTGCTGATAAAATCTAAGCGCTCTAATGCCTGAGACAACCATCAGAAAACTCAACTGAATTTTAATTTATATTGACTTCATTAATCTATAGTCTATAGCTTCTAAAGACAAAATGTATTAATTTACTCATTCTTCAATTACTATACTGTGGGACCAGGAGTCAGGAATCCTGAGTTTTATTTTTGGCTCTATCACTGATACTGTTTGCCTTTGAGTAAATCACTTAAGCAATTGGCGCCTCTGTTGTGTATCTATAAAATACAGACAATAATTTTATTGGAAGAATGTTCTAATATCCCTTATTAACTAACACTTTACATATAAAATCTGTATTTTCAATTTTTAGTTATAATTTCAGACCACAGATGAACCTTGGGAATTATTGAAAAGCAATTGTATTTAACAGCAAGATATATATTTTTAATATTTTCACTGGTATAAAATAATTATTTAATATTGAAAGAATCTGAATCTGTAAAGTTGACTCTTCTCAATGGAGAGGTAATCATTTACATACTTTGACTATATTAAGAAATAAAGACAAAATTTGGATATTACTAAATTTGGTGATACTTAAGGGAAAATAGTCACATTAAAATATAAGAATTTATCGTTGAACGGTTAATTTAGAAGAAGGAAAGTCTGATACAGTATCAGAATGGAATATTATAGCTTCTTCATTGGAAAATCTCCCACTGGTACATGCATGTTTCTATAGTTTTTGCTGAGAGAGAAGGAAGATGAAGGAAAAGAGCTACTACTAAAATGACCAAGACATCTGTAACGAAGACTGCAAGTTACCCACACAATATCGATTCCCTTCTTTTTCCTAAAAAAAAAAAAAAAAAATTTATTCTGGGCAGCAAGAATCTGGGGTTAAAAAAATTTTCCCAGGGCTTTCCTGGTGGCACAGTGGTTGAGAGTCCACCTGCCGATGCAGGGGACACAGGTTCGTGCCCCAGTCCGGGAAGATCCCACATGCCGCGGAGCGGCTGGGCCCGTGAGCCATGGCCACTGAGCCTGCGCGCCCGGAGCCTGTGCTCTGCAACAGGAGAGGCCACAACAGTGAGAGGCCCGCATAATGCAAAAAAAAAATTATATATATATATTTCCCAGCCTCCCTTGCAGCTAGGTGTGGCCCAGAGATTGAGTTCTGACCAAAAAGATGACAACAAAAGCTGCTGATGTGCTTTCCTGTTAGAATCCCTAAAAGGCCAACAGACATCTATAACAAACCTGTTGCCCTTTGCCTTTCCCCCTTTCTCTCTATCTGGAATGTGGACGTAATAACTGAATCTTCAGCAATCATTTTGTGACTTTGAAGGTGGAAACCAGTGCTAAGTAAGGCAGAGCAGTAAATCAGAATGAGCCTGGGTCCCAGGAACCTTCATAGAATCATCTTATCAGTCCCTGGGATTTCCTGAGTACTACCTACCTCAAAACTTCCTTTCTGTGAGAGAAATAAACCCTTCATTTTTTTAAGCCATTATGAGCAGGATGCTGATTCTAGCTGTCAAATGTGATTTCTAAGTGCTACAACACATCCTGCCTCAAAAGAAAGACAATCCCAGACTTACATAACTTTAAGTTTTGGTGCTACAACACATCCTGCCTCAAAAGACAGACAATCCTAGACCTACATAACTTTAAGTTTTGGGGGACGAGAAAAGCATTGTGAGATGTCTTACTGCCTTCACTTGCCAAGTTAAATTTTAAAGTTTCATACTGAGAAATGATCAGCTATCCTTAGAAACTCTGCTTGGCCCAAGGGTCATGGCCCAAGGGAAATTTCTTCCCCCTCTTTGTGACAGTCAACCAAACCAAACAGCTCTCCACCAAGTACAAAAACAAGACTCAATTTAGCTTTAAACACCTATGACTCTAAGTATACATGACCTCTTGAGGGAGACGAAATTGGCTCCTATGGATATTGTTACCTTTTTTTTTTTATCATTATAATTATCTGTTCATAGGTGTGTTTCTCCCTAGACTGTGAGTTCCTTGAGGGCTGAGATGATCATATTAATCATTGTGTCCTGAAGGAACAGGAACTCCATAGATGGATGCTGAGTGAATGAATGCACGAGTGAATGAATGAATTCCTAGGGTCTGAAGTTCTCAGGAACAGACTCTTCAAGGTACCTAAACTCTGATACGAGGACTGGTGGGAATGAGAAGCTTCAGCAAGCATCAGGCATATCCAGAAGCCAAGAAGAACCAGTTCATCCTTCTCTCTGCTGAAAAAAGTGGGGAGTAAGATAGGGATAAGAAAGCAGAGGAGTCCCCCTCCCTCCACATTCAGGGAAGAGACATTTCATATAAAAAAGATGGTACTGATTACACCACTGGTGATCTTTTTAATATTATGACAACAGGAATTTTTGTCTCCTTTTTTGATGTAGGAAAACAATCCACACTTAGATCCCTAGGAAAAATTATAAACTTTATGAGAAAGGCTTGCAGGGTGAGCAGTCATGAAGCAGAAGGAAGCATTTCCATCAGAAGGAAAAACATGGCAGCATGAAGTGCCTGGAGCATTTAGGGAGTCTTTACTACTCCATGCTATGCCTGTGTCCAAGCACAAAATTCTGCTCAAATTAGCAAGAGCAATTCTAAAATGAGTCCCCAAAGTGGCTTTTGTCTTCAAACACTTTACTCAAAAGAAATGTTTAAATAAAGTCCAATATGCAAAACAACAAAAGTGGAACTTCCCTGGTTGAAGAGGCAGATGAGAGACACAAGGACTACCTGTTCCCCATCGTCCATCTACCGCTATCCCCATGTTGCCCTTGGTGGAGAAAGCACAGTCTGAAAACGACTCAGGACTATTTCCTTGATCAGCCTACAAATAAACCCATAGGCTATGGAAATATTCATTCCTTTACTCATTTCCCAGCAGCCGAATATCCCATTAGCCCCAAACAAGAAGCCTAAAACTTGACAACCAGAGCCTAGCATCCAAAATGCCTTCCGTTTCCCTGCTGTGTTTTTTACCTGCTATTCCTCAAAATGAAGCAAGAGAGTAAATTATTCTTTTACCATTTGGCTGAATGTATTCCCTTCATTTGATAGTGTACCTTAGTTTAAAAAAAGTGATTTGTTAAATGGATTATGCAAAGTTTTAGCATTACTGAGTAACATCTTTCCTCACATATGCTTATGTTAACTTCCCGAAACAGACTTTGGCCATCAGAAAGACAAAGAGAGAGTCCAATTAGCTACCTTGGTCCATTTTCCTTGATCAAACAACCTATTTGGTGATTCACATTCTTTCAGTTTCTCAGGTATAAATGTGATTTAGTGCCTTCCTATCTGGACACCAGATGTTTTATTTGAAAACAATTTCTAGAATATAAATGGAATGAAAATCATGTTTTTATAAATTCAAATAAGGTAGGTTGTTTCTTTGAGAAAGTCTTTGGTGACTGAGCAAGGAAAGGAGTATTTTCATCAGATGAAACTTGGGCATTGCATAAGAAAGCACTGTGTAATCTTCCCACATAGCTTTGTGCACTCCATAAATATTAAACAGCAACAGTAAAACCACCATGGTCATGACCTGCAATACCCCTGGATTCTCTTGGCCTCTCATGAACACTAACCATCTACCTGTCTAATGGTATAATATTTGTAAGAGAAAAATCTGTAAACTGTAATCGTCTAAGTCTCTACTTAGTAGGAGAGGGAAGTGTGGTTCCTGTCAAGCAAGTTTAAAAGTTCAAGTATTTCTTTCTAGATACTGGTAATAAATTTAATCACTTCTATGCTCAGTTACTTAGTAGGCATAACAGGATCAAGATGTTGTTGTTAAAGCAAATTTCAATTATAAGAGTAGATCTTGTGCATTCTTCAAGTTTACTCATTGTATGGGGGAAATTGGCAAAAATGGTAAAAGCTTACAAATTTCCAGTTATAAGACGAAAACATGCTGGGAATCTAATGTACAGCTAGTGACTACAGTTAACAATACTGTATTGTGTATTTAATACTTGGTATTTTGTGGTAATTTTATATTTTAAAATTTGTTAAGGTTTCTTTGTAGTCAAATGAAATATTCTGTACCTCAAGTCTAATGACTTTATAATTTATGGCTTATTTTTCATCTGTATGATCTATCCAATTCTGAAACAGCTGCATTAAATTGTCCACGATAATTGTGTTTTGATCAAGTTCTCCTTGCATTTCTAATAACTTTGCTTTGTGTGACAGCTGTTATATGCGATACATACATTTTTATTATTGTATAATCTTCATAAACTTGTTTTTTTTTCCAGTTTGAGAAATGATTGACATAGAGCACTGTATAAGTTTAAGGTGTACAGCATAAATAGACTTGGTTTTTGTGTGTACAGCATAAATAAACTTGGTTTTTATCACTAAAAAAAAAAATGCTAAGAGAGTAGATCTTAAAAGTTCTCAAAAAAATTTTTATAACTATGTGAGGTGATGAATGTGTTAACTAATCTTACTGTGGTAATTGTTTAACAGTAAGTATATACATATATTGAATCATTATGATATATACCTTAAACTTACACAGTGCTATATGTCAATTATATATCAATAAAGCTGGGGAAATTTTTGTTTATTATATTTGTTTGCTAGAGCTGCCATAACAAAGTAACACTGATTGGGTGGCTTAAATGACAAGGTTTCTCACAGTTCTAGAAGCTAGATATCTGAGTTGGAGGTGTCAGCAGGGTTGGTTTCGGCTAAGGCCAGTCTCCTTAGTTTATAGGTCATCTTCTCTCTGTGTCTTTACATGGTCTTCCCTTTGTGTTTATTTGTGTCCTGATCTTTTGTTCTTATAAGGACACCTGTCATATTGGATTCAGGCCAACACATAGGACCACATTTAAATTAATTTCTTCTTTAAGGGCCTTATCTCCAAATAGAGTCACATTCTGAGGTATTAGGAGTTAGAATTTCAACATACGAATTTTAAGAGGATGCAGTTTGGCCCATAACACTTATTTTAATTTGAAGGAGCTTCATACTCACTTACTACAAATCCCTCATTTTATATTTGAGGAAATCAGATCTAGAGAGGTAAAGTGACATGCACAAGAAGAGATTTGCCATAGGGATAGAATGAGATAGGGACAGAACAGTCCATTGCTCTTTCTCTGAAAATTTAGAGAGGGAAGAAATTGTTCCATGAAAACTTTTCTGTGTCCAGTGGAGTTGTAGTGTAAAAACCATTCCAGTAGTCTTTGACCATTGCTGATGTATGGATTGGCCACAGTGAAGTTTATATTAGAACGATTCACTTCCTTTTAGTCCCAGATGTAACTGCACTGACTTATGGTCTTGATTTACAAGCAAAATCGTGAGACTTCACTTACCTATCAAAGAGTGCATGCATTCTAAGTACCCTCAAGACAATCCACCGGGAGTTGGAAGAAAAATATTAGAATTCCTAGATTACATTTTTCATCCTAAAGTGGGAAACAAATTAGTTTAGATACATTAAATTTTGGATTGACACTGGTCGGGTGTCATGTGGCACTGAAGGAAGAATGGACATTTCCCAGAGAGGCACTTTAAGGTGTTGCCATGACTTACAGCTTATATCATGTCTGGTTAAATGAATTTATGGTTTATATTATCTGGTTTGAACTAAATTACCCCTCTCAAAAATGAACAAATGGCTTTAAAACATTCTTTTAAAGAAACTTCAGATTGAAGATAGCATAAATAATACAGGACAAGTCAATAAGAAGATTCCTGAGCTGACTTTTCTTCCTAGTATAAGCTCATCATTGGACACAATAAGAGGTAAAACAGTGATGACCTAACGTATCTGACATATTGAATCACATTCCTTTCATGCTCTTTTCTTTTTAAAGGAGAAAAAAAAAACATAAGATTTTATATGATAGAAAAAACTTTTTAAAAAAATATTGCTTATTTTATTTCATCCTTTATACACTTAATTATGGTCATGTGTTCATCATGTGCAAAACACGTACATCGGATGCTATAATGTACCACATATATGTTTTGCAACATTCATAATGACGTGTAAACATATACATACTGTAAATCCTTGCTCAAACTATTTTTTGCTGTTGTACTGTATGACCTAAAATGTTTGGCCACTGGCATTTGAAATGGTGAAAAGACAAAAGAGGTGCTTTCCCACAAGCAGCTGCCCTGCCTTTCTTCTATAGCCTTCTGGTAGTCAGGAGCGATTTGTACTTTGTTGCACTGTTTTTGGTTTTAGCTTTTCATTAAAGTTTAACATACATACAAAAGTTGCATAAATCACAATGACTTTTCCCAAAGTGAGCACATTCATGTCTGCAATAACCAGATAAAGAAACTGAACAACTCCAAGACACCAAGAGCTGCTCTCATGCCCCCTTCTAATCACTAGCCCAGCCAAGGTTAATAACTATCATGTGTTTACACCATAGCTTAGCTGTGCCTGCTTTTGAACTATAAATAAATGGAATCATGCTGTCTTTTCATTTTTGATTTGTAGGATTTCTTTGTATATTCTGGATGCAACCTCTTTTTACTGAAAATATGTATATATTTATATGTATTAAAAAAATATCCTCTTCCACTCTGTGGCTTGGCTTGCCTTTTTACTCTTTAAATGGTGTCTTTTGATGAACAGGAGTTCTTCATTTTAATATATTTCTAATGTATCAAAAATGTTTCTTTATAAGTATGTCTTATTTAAGAAATTTTTGGGACTTCCCTGGTGGCACAGTGGTTAAGAATCTGCCTGCCAGTGCGCACGGGTTAGATCCCTGGTCTGGGAAGATCCCTCATGCCATGGAGAAACTAAGCCCATGTGGCACAACTACTGAGCCTGAGCTCTAGTTGTGGCTCTATGAGCCACAACTACTGAGCCCATGTGCCACATCTACTGAAGCCTGCACGCCTAGAGCCCATGCTCTACAACAAGAGAAGCCACCTCAATAAGAAGCACGCAACCGCAGCAAAGAGTAGCCCCTGCTTGCAGCAACTAGAGAAAGCCCGTGCGCAGCAATGAAGACCCAATGAAGCAAAAACAAATAAATATTTTTTTAATATTTTTAAAATAAGGAATCTTTTTTTTTACATTTTTATTGGAGTATACTTGCTTTACAATGGTGTGTTAGTTTCTGCTTTATAACAAAATGAATCAGTTATACGTATATATATGTTCGCATATCTCTTCCCTCTTGCGTCTCCCTCCCTCCTACCCTCCCTATCCCACCCCTCTAGGTCGTCACAAAGCACCAACCTGATCTCCCTGTGCTTTGCCTATTTTGAGGTCATGAAAGTGTTCTCCTTTGTATTATTTTAAAGTTTTACTGTTTTGCTTTTAAATTTAGATCTGAAATCCATCTAAAATTATTTTTTTGATATAAGGTAGTGGCCAAGATTCATATTTTTATATAGGTATTCCAATTAACCAGCATTATTTATTTTAAAATGCTCTCATTTTCCCCACTGCGCTGCATTGTTACCTTTTTCATAGAACTGTGACTATTAATGTTTGGGTCTGTTTCTGAATTTTCTATTCTGTTCCATTGGTCTATTCTTAAATTTTTAATCTACCCTTGCATCAATACCACACTATTTTATAGCTTTAAATTAGGTCTTCAATTTGGTAGATTAACACCTCTATCTTTGTTCTTCTTCAAGATTGTTTTGACTTTTTTAGATCCTTTGCACTTACATACAAATTTTAGAATTTGTGAGTTTCCATTAAAAATGCTGGAATTTCAATTGTAATCACATTGAATTTGTAGCTCAATTTGGAAAGAATTGACATCTTCACAATACTGAGTCTTCCAATCTATGGCCATGGTATATTGCTCCATTTATTTATGTCTTTAACTTCTACCAGCAATGACTCATGGTTTTTCAGTTTAAAATGTAAATTTTAGTTTTCACATCTTATATTAAATTTATTCTCAGATATTTGCTGTTTTCTATTGTTTTTGTAATGGCATCTTTTTAAAATGTCAATTTCAAGTTATTTGTTGTTGGTGTATAGAAAAGAAATCCATGTTAGCAAAAGATCTTTTTTTCAGATATCATGCCAAGTTCACTTAATTCTAATTTTTTTCTTGTAACCTGCAAACTTGCTAAATTCATTTATTAAATATAATGGCTTGTCTCTAGATTCATTTAAATTTTTGACAAGATCATGTTGTCTATAAATAATGTAGATATTTAATTTCTTTCTTTCCAATACACATGATTTATATTTATGTATGTATGTATTTGTCATTAACATACCAACTAAGACCTTCAATTCAATATTGAATAGAAGTAGTTATGAGAGACTTCCATGTCTCATTCTCAGCCTCATGGGAAATCTTACACTATTTCATCATAATTATGATGTCCACTCACAGTGTTTTTTTATCTTTTGTAGATAGTCCTTATTAACCCAGGAAGTTCCTTTCTGTTTCCATTGTGTTAAGAGTTTCATGATAGATTATAAATTTATTTGAATTTTATCATATACTTTTCATGCATCTATTTTCATATGATGAATTACATTTTTTGAGTTTTGCTTAATATTAAAACCCTTACATTCCTGGAATAAAGCTGTGACGTGCTACCCTACTGTCATTCTATTGGGTTCAATTAGCTAATGTTTTGGTTAGGATTTCTATATCTAAGCTGATGAAAGACATGGGTTTATAATTTTTCTTTCTTTTAATGATCTTGTCAGTTTAGAGATCGAGATTATAGATTACACCACCTTAAAAAAAGAGTTAGGAAGTATTTTTTTCTATTTATATCCTCTGGAAGAATTTAAGATTCATGTTATTTCTTGCTTCCATATTTTCAAACTCTACTTATGAAGACATCTCAGTTTTTCATGATAAGGATTTTAATTAAGCAAATCAAATTTTTTAGCCAATATAGAGATACTCAAATGTTTTCATTTCTATCAACTGTGTTAAGTTGTGTTTTTGAAGAATTGATCTTTTTTCTGAATTTTTAATGTATTGGCATAAAATTACTTACAATACCTTCTTATTTTCTTCTTAATGTCATTTGGGTCTGCAGTAATGTCTCCTGCTTCATTCTTGACATTAGTAATTTGTGTTTTCTCTGTTTTTTCCTTGGTTGATATTTCTAATCGTTTATCAATTTTACTAACGTTTTCAAGGAACCAACTTTTCATTTGGTTGATTTATTCTGTTTTACATTCATTTTCTATTTCACTGCTTTTTGTTCTCATCTTATTTTCTTCCTCCTGCTTGGATTTGACTTGCTGTTTCTATTTTCTAGCTTATTGAGAAGGAAGCTTAAATAATGGATTTTCAGTTTTTATTATTTTCTAAAATATCATTAAAGCCTCTAAATTTTCCTCTGAACAAATTTTGATATATCATATCATTACCATTCAGTTCAAAATTTTAAGTTTCTTCTTTACCTATTGGTTATTTAAGAGGATATCAGTCAACTGAACCAGCAGTTGGGCATTTTCTGGCTGTTTGTTATTCATTTCTATCTTATTTACACTGTAGACAGAGAACATGCCCCGAATAATTTTAATCTTTTGACACTTGTTAGGGTTTGCTTTTAACCAACATATCATTGATTGTGGTAAAGGTTTACTGTGCACTTGAAAAGCACAAATTTGGATGTTGCTGGATGCAGTTTCTGTATATGTCAGTTAGATTAAGTCATACAGATATTCTATATTCTTAATGACACTGACATATTTCTATGTCTCTTTTTAGCTCTATCAACATTTGTTTTATTTTTAAATGATATTATCAGGCACATACAAATGTAGGATTGCAATATATTCCTGTTCATCTGACTCATTTATAGTTGTGAAATGTCTCTCTTAATCTCTGGTAATACTTACTTTAAAGATTATTTTGCCTGGTATTGGTGTAACTACACCAGCTTTCTTTTCGTTGATGTTTTGTGTGTTCTCTTTAAACCATTTGTTTTACTTTAAACTCTTTACATGTAAGGTGTACCTCTTGTAATCAACGTATACTTAAATTTTTGTTTTTCAGAAAATCTCACCATCTTAGTCTTTTACTGACAGTATTTAGTCCATTTACATTTAACGTAATTAATGAGAGAAAGGATTTATACATAACATCTTACTATTTGTTTTTTACTTGACCATCTGATTTATGTTTTTTTTTCCTTCATTTGGATCTAATTATATGTATGTTAGATATTTTCTCTGTGTCCCACATATCTACTGCACTCTTACCCTTATTTCCATTCTTTTTCTATGTATGCTTTATTTAGGGACATATTCTATTAATATGCCTGCTAGTTCTTTAATCCTTTTTTTTTTAACACACCTTTATTGGAGTATAATTGCTTTACAATGGTGTGTTAGTTTCTGCTTTATAACAAAATGAATCAGCTACACATATACATATATCCCCATATCTCCTCCTTCTTGTATCTCCCTCCTTCCCATCCTCCCTATCCCACCCCTCTAGGTGGTCACAAAGCACCAAGCTGATCTCCTTGTGCTATGCAGCTCCTTCCCACTAGCTATCTATTTTACAATTGGTAGTGTATATATGTCCATGCCACTCTCTCACTTCGTCCCAGCATACCCTTCCTCTTCCCTGTGTCCTCAAGTCCATTCTTTATGTCTGCATCTTTATTCCTGTCCTGCCCCTAGGTTCTTCAGAACCTTTGTTTTTAGATTCCATATATATGTGTTATACGGTATCTGTTTTTCTCTTTCTGACTTACTTCACTCTGCATGACAGACTCTAGGGCCATCCACCTCACTACAAATAACTCAATTTCATTTCTTTTTATGGCCGAGTAATATTCCATTGTATATATGGAATATATATACATCCATATATATATCCATTCATCTGCCGATGGACACTTAGGTTGCTTCCATGTCCTAGCTATTGTAAATAGAGCTGCAATGAACATTGTGGTACTTGACTCCTTTTGAATTATGGTTTTCTCAGGGTATATGTCCAGTAATGGGGTTGCTGGGTCATATGGTAGTTCTATTTTTAGTTTTTTTTTTTTTTTTTTTTGTGGTACGTGGGCCTCTCACTGTTGTGGCCTCTCCCATTGTGGAACACAGGCTCTGGATGTGCAGGCTCAGCGGCCATGGCTCATGGGCCCAGCCACTCCACGGCACGTGGGATCTTCCCGGACCGGGGCATGAACCCGTGTCCCCTGCATCGGCAGGCGAACTCTCAACCACTGCGCCACCAGGGAATCCCTATTTTTAGTTTTTTAAGGAACCTCCATACTGTTCTCCATAGTGGCTGTATCAATTTACATTCTCAAAAACAGGGCAAGAGGGTTCCCTTTTCTCCACACTCACTCCAGCATTTATTGTTTGTAGTTTAATCCTGCCTTGTTCTGTGTCTAGTCTATGTTAAATCCATCTATTGTATACTTAATTTCATATATTGTATCTTTTACTTTTGAAATTTTCATTTGCTTTTTTCTACATTCTAATTCTCTGATGAAATTTTTCCATTTTTTAAACTATATTGCTTTCTTTTTTTCTTTTCTTGAGTATGATAATTAAAGTTATTTGAAAGCCCATGTTGTTTAACTCCAATGTCTAGATCACCCATAAGTCTGTTTCTACAGCCTGATTTTTCTCTTGGGGTTTTGCTATATGATTGTGTTTCTTGACATATATAATGACTTTTGTTTAAATAACAAACATGATAACCAGATGATGTTATCTTTCACCAGAGAAAGTTAATCACTTCTACTAGGTATAATGGGCTCAGGGGAAGGGTGATACTCTTCATCCAGCTAAGGACTAAGCTGAGTCAAGGCTGTGTTGCAATTTTAGTAAGACAGTCTAGCTCTAATTTAACCTGGTTCCTAGAGCAAGGCACTTTTAAAAGCAAAAGTTTTAAACTGGGGGTCTAGTGAATCTTTTGTTTCTCTAGAACCAAGAGACTCTGGGAAATCTCCCTCTGTATTTGTTAGCCTTATAGATACCTTCAGAATTTGGCATATATCTTGAAGAGAAAAGTAATCACGTATTTGAGACTCCTTGAACCAAAATTTTCTGCCAATGTCTGGAACTGACAGAATCCTGGAAGTGAAGTGTCATATATTGTTAATGCTTTTTGCAAATGTTAGAGTGGATATCTATTAAGACTCTGTTGTCTCTGATGGCTTTCATATAGCACAGTCCAAAAAACACTTCAATCTCTGGCTAAACTAGAGATTTTACTGTTCTGCAGATCATTAGAATTTTTACTAGGTCTAAATAATAAAAGATATTAGGGTGAATTCATAGCTATAGAATTTGCAATTTTAGGATTTTCTCTATGGATTTGGCTTGTACACTCCGGAATCTAAGCTATTATTTGGGGGGGAAAATGAGATAAGTTAACTTTTTGTAGCTTTCTTGGACAGGAATGCAGCCCTGACAATAGTTAAATTCTGTGCCAGAGAGTCATGCATATCAGTTTCCAATTAACGTTCTCAATCCAAACTCATCTCAATTTTTCTCCAGTTGAAGGAGATTGGGCTATACTTAAGGGTTGTACTTATAAAGTCATTATGAAATTTTCTTCCGTCATTCAGTTTTGTTTGATATCTCTGGGCAATTTCTGATGTTGCTGCTGTAGCAACAGCATATTTAGTGCTTGTCAGAGACAGGAGCATTTTGAAATTGTGAGGGAGGAGCCATGATTTAAAATGTGCTACAAATTGCTCTCAGCACTAGAATATAAATTCAAATATGATAGTTGATACCAATCTGCAATGTATTTTGGAGTAATCCCAATTGCTTATGAAAATCCCTTGATGGTTTAGGGATACATTTTGTCTACCAAACAGTCACTCTGACTGCATTGAGAATTCAGACACAATTTTTTAAATGCAGAAAGGATTTCAGAATAAATTAGATTTTTTTAAAAACCCAAGTGTTCAAAATAGAGGCATCTTTGCTTTAAGCATCAAGGCCTTGTAAGACTTTGCATATAGGGTGGCTCTGAGAAAACTTCCATTCCTGGTAAATATGACTGGGAATTTCAACTGTGCACAACTTTAAATGATATGTGTTTGGTAGTCATTTTCGTACATGAAGAGTGACTAGTGCATTTCTCATCATTTCTTTTCACAATGTCTTTATTGAGCAAGAACAAGTATGTTAGTATGTGCTAACCTACACACCCACCCACACACACACACACACATACACACACACACACACACACATCCACTGGCAGCTGTTTCTACAATAGCCTAAAGAGCGCCAGAGTGGAATGTAACGTGGCTATTGAAGCAACAGAGCTATATCATATTTTGATTATTTGTTTAGACTCCAACACATCTATAATGCATTACTTGTTTAGAACTTGAGAATAAATTCATCATAAACAAATCTCAAGTGTCTGTATCTAAATTGAGGGAAGAAATGCACAAATGCACAGCTAGCTAGACTAATAGCACACTGTGACCAGCAGTGGGAAGAAACATTCCCAATGGGCTTGACTTGAGCCATTATTATCTGAATGGGATGGTCAGCAAGAAGGCATGAGGGGTGGGAAACAAAGAGACAAATGTTTTTATGGCAATAAGCATGGTACTTACCCTTGGAAAGCCCCAAGAGAATTCCTCAACACTAATCCCCAGATCAAGGATAGTACAGGATTCACTGTTATAGAGGAGTAGGAAGACAACAGACCCTTCTCATGTTGTAAGTTAAAGCCTTGTATTTGCTCTGGCTGCCATAACAAAATACCACAGACTGGGTGGCTTAAACGACAGAAATTTATTTTCTCACCATTCTGGAGGGTAGAAGTCTGAGATCAAGGTATCAACAAACTTGGTTTTTTCTGAGGCCCCGCTCCTTGACTTGAAGATGACCATCTTCTCCCTGTGTCTTCACATCATCTTCCTTCTGTGTCCTACTTTCCTTTTCTTACAAGGACACCAGTCATATTGAATTAGGGCCCATCCAAATAACCTCATTTTAACCTAATTACCTCTTTAAAAGCCCTATCTTCATCAAATACAGTCACACTCTGAAGTGCTGGGGGTTAGTGTTTCAATATATGAATTTTTTTTCTAGGTGTTTGTTCTTTAATTCTTCTAGGTCTTTGTTAAACATTTCTCTCTTTTTTTGAATTTTATTTATTTTTTTATACAGCAGGTTCTTACTCTATATATTAATTTAAGGGGACACAGAATTCGGTCCATAACAAGCCTAGACATTGATACTAATTATATTTCATCTCTACTGAGTTTCCCGATTCCTCATGCTTTTGCAACATTAGCCACAAATATGTTGACATATTTGGGCACTCTCTGCTTGATATGGTAAGAACATGGTATTGAGGAAGCCAATAGAGGACTTAACACTTCTTGGTCCCACAATGGGTCTACCAGTGTCACGTGTGCAGTTAAGCTATGGAGGACAGAATTATAGTTCAAGCTTGGCTGTGTGAATTGCTTTGGCCAATAAAATGTGAGTGGAAGTGAGATGCTCCTCCTCCAAGCAGAAGCATAAGAGCCATTGCACAGCTCCACCATGTTAGCCTTTCCTTTGGCAGTGAGCCGTAAATTTTCTCAAATAGGGCACAAAACATGAGCAAAATAAGCCTTTGTTGTTATAATCTGCCTATATTTTAGAATTGTTTGTTACCATAGTACAGTTTAGCCAAAGCTGCATGATGCATCCTGCACTCTCATCCCTGCCCCTGAGGCTCCTGACCATCTATGTTACACTGTTCACCAGTTGCTAGAAACCCCACCAGCATATTCCATGCAGATCCATCTGCCCACCCTAGGTAGTGTCATAATTTCTTCCTGCCCAAATAAGACTCTAATTCCTTTTTTTCCTCAATCAGCAATCAGGAAAGCAACCTGACCAAAGTGACACATAGAAAGGTAGGTATGTGGCAAACCCTGCTGCTCAGCTTGACAAATAACTTTGCTGTAGCAAACCTCTAATTTATTTTATTATTTATTTATTTATTTATTTTGCGGTACACGGGCCTCTCACTGCTGCGGCCTCTCCCGTTGCGGAGCACAGGCTCCGGATGTGCAGGCTCAGCGGCCATGGCTCACGGGCCCAGCCACTCAGTGGCATGTGGGATCCTCCCAGACCGGGGCACGAACTCGTGTCCCCTGCATTGGCAGGTGGACTCTCAACTGCTGAGCCACCAGGGAAGCCTGGAAAACCTCTAATTTAAAGAAAGATATATTAATCCAAATAAAAAGTCTCTCTAATAATGAGATTTCAAAAATGTTGTTTGAAAAAATAATGTTGTTTAGGGAACAGGAAAGACATTCCAGCACCTCTAACATTGCCATATGTACTTACTAGATAGCTCTCCCTGTCACTGATACAAAAAACTTCAAAGCATAAATGCTAGTGAGTTATAACTTGAACTGTATATCCCTATAGTTACTTACTAATAGTAGGCACTGTGCAGCGCTCTTCATATGCACTATTCCATATAATCTCTTCAAAAGCTCTATAAAATAGGTACAATGTATTATCCCCACACTACAGAGAAGACTCTGGTCATATGGCAGGTGAATGGCACAGCCCATGCTCATTACTACTGTGCTATTTAGCAATGACATCAATGTATTCTTTACTCCAAGAATCTAAGAAAAAATAAAGCATCATTGTGAATTTTTTAGATGTGTCTTCCTTTTACTTTATGGCACACAGGATAAAGGGGTTTGGGGTTGGGGTGGGAATAGAGGCAGGTATTTCTCATTAGAATGACTTAGTAAGTTCAAAGCCCAAAGTTGATCTAAACTTCTGCCTAAACAGTTATAAATAATAGATGAGAAAGAAAAAGTAACAAAAAGAAAAATAAGCAACAAACAGGAAATATGTATCAAGGCTGAGCAAAATTGTCCTATGGATCTAAAAAGAGACAGAAACCCAAAACAATGATGGAGGGGAGTAAGGATGCTCAAACCATGACCTTTCAGACTCTGCTGGTAGCCGTGACACTTGCTCCTACAAGATAATGGAGACTAAAATGGTTCCATGCCATGCAGGTGCCTAGAGCCAAGTTCATTTCTTGAAGCTAGAAGCTGGAGGTGGCCACTGCTCCTGAAAGGAGGGTAGTTGTCTTTTTGTAATGCTGCTGAATAAAGCCTGAGGCTTCGGCTGTTACAAAGCCTGGGGTCTGGCAAAGTAGGAGGAACCAAGCTTCCTTCTGGGTCTGTGAATGGATCAGCTAACTCCCTAGAACCTGCAGAAATAGTGTAGAATTAGGCACGGAACAAAGATGGCAGAGTAGAAGGATGTGCTCTCATTCCCTCTTATGAGAACACCAGAATCACAACTAGCTGCTGTACAATCATTGACAGGAAGACATAGGAACTCATCGGAAAAGATACCCCACAACTAAAGACAAAGGAGAAGCCACAATGAGAGGGTAGGAGGGGTGCAATCACAGTAAAATCAAATCCCATAACTACTGGATGGGTGACTCACAGACTGGAGAACATTATACCACAGAAGTCCACCTACTGGAGTGAAGGTTCTGAGCCCCACGTCAGGCTTCCCAACCTGGGGATCTGGCAACAGGAGGAGGAATTCCTAGAGAATCAGACTTTGAAGGCTAGTGGGATTTGATTGTTGGACTTCGACAGGACTGGGGGAAACAGAGACTCCACTCTTTGAGGGCACACACAAAGTAGTGTGTACATAAGGACCCAGGGGAAGGAGAAGTGACCCCATAGGAGACTGAACCAGACATACCTGCTAGTGTTGGAGGGTCTTCTGCAGAGGCAGGGGTTGGCCGTGTCTCACCAAGGGGACAAGGACACTGGCAGCAGAAGTTCTGGGAAGCACAACCAATAGCGAAGAAACCCAGCCCCACCCATCAGCAGTCAAGAGGATTAAAGTTTTACTGAGCTTTGCCCACCAGAGCAATAGTCAGCTCTACCCACCATCAGTCCCTCCCATCAGGAAACCTACACAAGCCTCTTAGATAGCCCCATCCACCAGACAGCAGACAACAGAAGCAAGAAGAACTACAATCCTGCAGCCTGTGTATCAAAAACCACATTCACAGAAAGATAGACAAGATGAAAAGGCAGAGAGCTAAGTACCAGATGAAGGAACAAGATAAAACCCCAGAAAAACAACTAAATGAAGTGGAGATAGGCAACCTTCCAGAAAAGGAATTCAGAATAATGATAGTGAAGATGACCAGGACCTCGGAAAAAGAAAGGAGGCAAAGATTGAGAAGATGCAAGAAATGTTTAACAAAGACCTAGAAGAATTAAAGAACAAACAAACAGAGATGAACAATACAATAACTGAAATGAAAACTACACTAGAAGGAATCAATAGCAGAATAACTGAAGCAGAAGAACAGATAAGTGACCTGGAAGACAGAATGGTGGAATTCACTGCTGCAGAACAGAATAAACAAGAAAAGAATGAAAAGAAATGAAGACAGCATAAGAGACCTCTGGGACAACATTAAATGCAATAACATTTGCATTATAGGTGTCCCAGAAAGAGAACAGAGAAAGAAAGGACCTGACAAAATATTTGAAGAGATTATAGTCAAAAACTTCCCTAACATGAGAAAGGAAATAGCCACCCAAGTCCAGGAAGCACAGAGAGTCCCAGGCAGGATAAACCCAAAGAGAAACATGCCGAGACACATAGTAATCAAGTTGGCACAAATTAAAGACAAAGAAAAATTATTGAAAGCAACAAGGGAAAAACGACAAATAACATACAAGGGAACTCCCATAAGGTTAACAGATGATTTCTCCTCAGAAACTCTACAAGCTGGAAGAGAGTGGCATGATAAACTTAAAGTGATGAAAGGGAAGAACCTACAACCAAGATTATTCTACCTGGCAAGGATCTCATTCAGACTTGATGGAGAAATCAAAAGCTCTACAGAAAAGCAAAAGCTAAGGGAATTCAGCACCACCAAACCCGCTCTACAGCAACTGCTAAAGGAACTTCTCTAAGTGGGAAACACATGAGAAGAAAAGGAACTACAAAAACAAACACAAAACAATTAAGAAAATGGTAATAGGAACATACATATTGATAATTACCTTAAACGTGAATGGATTAAAGGCTCCAACCAAAAGACACAGGCTTGCTGAATGGATACAAAAACAAGACCCATACATATGCTGTCTACAAGAGACCCACTTCAGACCTAGGGACACATACAGACTGAAAGTGAGGGGACAGAAAAAGATATTCCATGCAAATGAATGGAATATCAAAAGAAAGCTGGAGTAGCTATACTCATATCAGATAAAATAGACTTTAAAATAAAGAATGTTATAAGACACAAGGAAGGGCACTACATAATGATCAAGGGATCAATCCAAGAAGAAGATATAACAATTATAAATATATATGCATCCAACATAGAAGCACCTCGATACATAATGTAACTACTAACAGCTATAAGAGGAAATCGACAGTAACACAGTAATAGTGGGGGACTTAAACATCTCACTTACACCAATGGACAGAAAATAAATAAGGAAACAGAAGCTTTGAATGACACAACAGACTGGTTTGATTTAATTGATATTTATAGGACATTCCATACAAAAACAGCAGATTACACTTTCTTCTCAAGTGTGCATGGAACATTCTCCAGGATAGATCACATCTTGGGTCAGAAATCAAGCCTCAGTAAATTTAAGAAAATTGAAATCATATCAAGCATCTTTTCTGACCACAACACTATGAGATTAGAAATGAAATACAGGGAAAAAAATGTAAAAAACACAAACACATGGAGGCTAAACAATACATTACTAAATAACCAAGAGATCACTAAGAAATCAAAGAAGAAATCAAAAACTACCCAGAGACAAATGACAATGAAAACACGATGATCCAAAACCTATGGGATGCAGCAAAAGCAGTTTTAAGAGGGAAGTTTATAGCTATACAAGCCAATCTCAAGAAACAAGAAAAATTTCAAATAAACAATCTAACCTTACACCTAAAGGAACTAGAGAAAGAAGAACAAACAAAACACAAAGTTAGCAGAAGGAAAGAAATCATAAAGATCAGAGCAGAAATAAATGAAATAGAAACAAAGAAAACAATAGCAAAGATCAATACAACTAAAAGCTGGTTCTTTGAGAAGATAAAATTGATAAACCATTAGCCAGACTCATCAAGAAAAAGAGGGAGAGATTCAAATCAATAAAATTAGAAATGAAAAAGGAGAAGTTACAACAGACACTGGAGAAATACAAAGCATCGTAAGACACTACCACGAGCAACTGTATGCCAAAAAAATGGACAACCTGGAAGAAATGGACAAATTCTTAGAAAGGTATAACCTTCCAAGACTGATCCAGGAAGAAATAGACAATATGAACAGACCAATCACAAGTAATGAAATTGATACTGTGATTAAAAATCTTCCAACAAACAAAATACCAGGAACAGACGGCTTCACAGGTGAATTCTACCAAACATTTAGAGAAGAGGTAAGACCTATCCTTCTCAAACTCTTCCAAAAAACTGCAGAGGAATGAACACGCCACTCCCAAAATCGTCCTATGAGGCCACCATCACCCTGATACCAAAACCAGACAAATATACTACAAAAAAGAAAATTACAGACCAATATCACTGATGAATATAGATGCAAAAATTCTCAACAAAATACTAACAAAAAGAATCCAACAACACATTAAAAGGATCATACACCATGATTAAGTGGGATTTGTCCCAGCGATGAAAGAATTCTTCAATATATGCAAATCAATCAATATGATACACCATATTAACAAATTTTAGAATAAAAAACACGTGATCATCTCAATAGATGCAGAAGAAGCTTTTAACAAAATTAAACACCCTTTTAGATAAAAATTCTCCAGAGAGTGGGCATAGAGGGAACCTACGCCACATAATAAAGGCCATATATGACAAACCCACAGCAAACATCATTTTCAATGGTGAAAAACTGAAAGCATTTCCTCTAGGTTCAGAAACAAGACAAAGATGTCCACTCTTGCCACTATTATTCAACATAGTTTTAGAAGTCCTAGCCACAGCAATCAGAGAAGAAAAAGAAATAAAAGGAATACAAATTGGATAAGAAGAAGTAAAACTGTCATTGTTTGCAGATGACATACTATACACAGAGAATCCTAAAAACGCCACCAGAAATCTACTAGAGCTAATCAATGAATTTGGTAAAGTTGCAGGATACAAAATTAATGCACAGAAATCTCCTGCATTCCTATACACTAATGATGAAAAATCTGAAAGAGAAATTATGGAAACACTACCATCTGAAAAAAATCTGAAAAAAAATCTGAAAGAGAAATTACGGAAACACTACCATTTACCATTGCAACAGAAATAATAAAATACCTAGGAATAAACCTACCTAGGGAGACAAAAGACCTGTATGCAGAAAACTATAAGACACTGTTGAAAGAAACTAAAGATGATACCAACAGATGGAGAGATATACTGTGTCCTTGGATTGGAAGAATCAATATTGTGAAAATGTCTCTAATACCCAAAGCAATCTACAGATTCAATGCAATCCCTATCAAATTACCAATGGCATTTTTTATGGAACTAGAACAAAAGATCTTAAAAGTTGTATGGAGACACAAAAGACCCCGAATAGCCAAAGCAGTCTTGAGGGAAAAAAATGGAGCTGGAGGAATCAGACTCCCTGACTTCAGACTATAATACAAAGATACAGTAATCAAGACAATATGGTACTGGCACAAAAACAGAAACACAGGTCAATGGAACAAGATAGAAAGCCCAGATATAAACCCACACACCTATGATCAACTCATCTATGAAAAGGAGGCAAGGATATACAATGGAGAAGAGACAGTCTCTTCAATAAGTGGTGCTGGGAAAACTGGACAGCTACATGTAAAAGAATGAAATTAGGGGCTTCCCTGGTGGCGCAGTGGTTGAGAGTCCGCCTGCTAATGCAGGGGACATGGGTTCGTGCCCCGGTCCAGGAAGATCCCACATGCCATGGAGCGGCTAGGCCCGTGAGCCATGGCTGCTAAGCTTGTGCGTCCGGAGCCTGTGCTCCGCAATGGAAGAGGCCACAACAGTGAGAGTCCCGTGTACCACACACACAAACAAAAAAATAATTAAATTAGAGCACTCCCTAACACCAAACACAACAATAAACTCAAAATGGATTTGAGACCTAAATGTAAGACTAGACACTATAAAACTCTTAGAGGAAAACATAGGAAGAACACTCTTTGACATAAATCACAGCCAGATCTTTTTTGATCCATCTCCTTGAGTATTGGAAATAAAAACAAAAATAAACAAATTGGACCTAATGAAACTTAAAACCTTTTGCACAGCAAAGGAAACCATAAACAAAACGAAAATACAACCCTCAGAATGAGAGAAAATATTTGCAAATGAATCAATGAACAAAGGATTAATCTCCAAAATATATAAACAGCTCATGCAGCTCAATATTAAAGACACAAACAACCCAATCCAAAAATGGGTAGAAGACTTAAATAGACATTTCTCCAAAGAAGAGATACAGATGGCCAAGAAGCACATGAAAAGCTGCTCAGTATCACTAATTATTAGAGAAATGTAAATCAAAACTACAGTGAGGTATCACCTCACACCAGTTAGAATGGGCATCATCAGAAAATCTACAAACAACAAATGCTGGAGAGGGTGTGGAGAAAAGGGAACCCTCTTGCACTGTTGGTGGGAATGTAAATTGATACAGCCATTATGGAGAACAGTATGGAGGTTCCTTACAAAACTAAAAATAGAATTACCATATGATCCAGCAATCCCACTACTGGGCACATACCCAGAGAAAACCATAATTCAAAAAGACACATGTGGGCTTCCCTGGTGGCACAGTGGTTGAGAGTCTGCCTCCCGTGCAGGGGACACGGGTTCGTGCCCTGGTCTGGGAAGATCCCACATGCTGCGGAGTGGCTAGGCCTGTGAGTCATGGCTGCTGAGTCTGCGCGTCCGGAGCCTGTGCTCTGCAATGGGAGAGGCCGCAACAGTGAGAGGCCCACGTACTGCAAAAAGAAAAACCAAAACACATGCACCCCAATGTTCATTGCAGCACTATTTACAATAGCCAGGTCATGGAAGCAACCTAAATGCCCATCAACAGACGAATGGATAAAGAAGATGTGGTACATATATACGATGGAATATTACTCAGCCATAGAAAAGAACGAAATTGGGTCATTTGTAGAGATGTGGATGGATCTAGAGACTATCATACAGAGTGAAGTACGTCAGAAAGAGATAAACAAATGTTGTATATTAACGCATATATATGAAACCTAGAAAAATGGCACAGATGACCCGGTTTGCAGGGCAGAAATTGAGACACAGATATAGAGAATAAACGTATGGACACCAAAGGGGGAAAGCCGCGGGGGCGTGGGGATGGTGGTGTGATGAATTGGGCGATTGGAATTGACATGTATACACTGATGTGTATAAAACTGATGACCAATAAGAACATGCTGTATAAAAAATAAATTAAATTAAATTTAAAAATTAAAAAAAAATACTAAACTTTCTTTGGGTTATTTGTATGTAAATATGTTAATATTAATGTTTCAGACATTACATGAAATTCTTAAAATCCTATATGTTCTGGTATAATGTTATAAGTCATAAATCTAGTTATTACTTTAAAATGTATATCTCAGAAATAACTAAATTTCCTTGTCAATTGCATTGTTATGAACTTTCATCAAATCTTTAACCATGGTCATTTTTAAGTCTTTTGTCATTTACAGACAGTTCTGGGTGTACTCTGATGCTTTTGCAAAAATGTTCCTATAAAAGGGTTTCATCTTCAAGGAATTCATGGAAAAGACTCTGACAAGTACAGGTTTCTGGTAACTGACTATATGCTGAACTGACTGAATAAGCATTTTCAGAACTCTAATGGAAAACTGATGAGTTCATAAAAGTGCTAACAAAAGATCAAGATGAAAAAAAATTAATTACATGGGACTGAGTCAACTTGATGAGGATGATTATAATTTTTGTGACTTTCTGTTTGAATAAAAAAAAAATTGAGTTAAACTGTAGGACACCCAACTGGTGTCAGAGTATTGCTTGCTTGCTGGTCTGGTGGAAAAACCCCCACCTCCACACACCTGAATTGGTGACCAGAACCTTTTTAACCTGCCTTTGCATTCTCTTTCTTTGCTGGAATCTGGTGGCTGAATGCTGATTAGCTGGCAATTTTAGTAAGGATGAAGTTTGATCTGACTCCCTACACATCACTTGGACATCCTCATCCTGGCTGAAATGGAAGTCTCCGTTAACTTGATGGTTAACCACACCCTCCTTCTTGAAACTCGGCTCTTCTGGTTTCCATGACACTGCACTCTCGTGGTATACCACTCAGGAGTAAGACTGTTTTTTCCATGTCTCCCTCCTTAAACACTGGTGGTTACTGGGGCTTGGGGAGTGATAATCATGTCTTTTTCCAATGTGGCTTCTGAACCAATGGAGAAGTAGACACAGGATGCGGATGGAGATCAACATACCAGTTTTATTACAGTAACGCTGAACTGAAGAATGCAGCCTGAGACCACAATTGGATGACTCAGTCTTTTGAGAGAAATGGATAGACTTTTTTACCCAGTTGTAGGCAGTGAAACAGGAAATCCTTAGGTCTCCCCCCTCAGGGCAAAGCCTGTCTCTGTAGCTTCCTGTAGTAGAAGTAAGAATATGTATCCATACAGTAGGCAAACTAGTCTAAAGGTGAAGGAAGATTGGACCCTGGATCACACTTGTGCAGACATATTTTTTTGTTTTGTTTTACCAATCTAATAAATTGCTCTTCTTTCCTTAGAGAGAGAGAAAAAAAAGAAATATTGTAGAATTATAAAACCTTGATCATAACTAAGATATGAGGGCCTGGCTGAAGGCAACAGCCAAACCTCTAGGCAGAAAGAGGAAAGCAGAAAGGAAAAGAGCAAGAACAAAAGGAATCACACCATTTAAAGTGAGCTGGTAAACTCAAATTCTAAAACACAGAGGAAACTAATGCTAACAAAGAGAATGATAAATAAATAATAAATCAAATCATTCCAAATAAAATCAATGTCATAAAACAATCTAAAAAGACTTTAAAATATGTATGGCGAGTATGGCCAAAAAGCAACACCCAGAAAAATATAATAAATAATAAAATAAAAACACAGAAATGAAACAATGTAGTTATGAAAAATAATTAGGAATCTTGGAGAAGAAAAAATAAGAGAAATAGAAAAAGTAATAGGATAAATTCTATTTATTAGTAAATTTTGGCAGTTCCAACTTGTATCCAGTAGGAGTTCCAGAAGAAGAGAATTGAAGAAATAATGGCTGAGAATTTCCAGAGTTCAAGAAAGACAGGAGTCCGCAGTTTCAATGTATATTCCAACTTTTGAGCAGGATAAGGAAAAACCAATACATGCCCAAATGGAATTTAAAAATCTAAGAGATGCCCAAATGAAAGGTGACCTACAAATTAATGGCAATTAGGCTGCAACAAAACTTTCATTAGCAACCACATGAGACAAAAGACAATGGAATAATATTTTCAAAGTGCTCAGGGAAAGAAACAATGAGCTTCAAATTTTATACACAGCTAAACATTTAATTAAGAGTAAGAGCAAAATAAAGGCCTTTTACACTTATAGAGAGTTTACCACCCACAGATGCTCATTAAAGAAATTATTAAAGAATATGTTTCAGCAAGAAAGAAAGTGAAGCCAGAGTGAAGGTGGATATGACTTGCACAGCTCACCAAGACCCAATGTCTGTCCCCTTACCCATGGGAGAACTAGATTTTCCTGTACCTCTTGAAGTCAGGCTTGGCCATGAGACTTGCTTTGGCCAAGAAAATGTGAGCAGAAGCAATGCATAATTCTCTTGCATGGAAGCTTTAAGAGGCAGCTCAAGTCCAGTGTACCCTTTTCCCTCTGCCCCAGCCATCTACACTCTTCCATATGGGGGCTGCCCCTTCAGTGGCTTCAGAATGCAGGAGTTGAACATCTAGCCAACCTGGAATGTGAGCAAGAAATAAAACTTTGTTGTTTAAGCCATTGCTTTTTAAAGTGGTTTGTTACAACTGATACAAGGACAATTATACAAAATAGGAGGGATTATAGAAATTGATCCAATATGCTGGAAATTTTAATTAAAGACAAATTATAAAAATACTAAATTTTAGTGAACATCTAAATCTCTATGTAACAATAACGAAGTATGTTCAAAAGAGAGTTAAAACATATTCTAGAAGACAACAGAAACATTGAATAATCTTAAGCTTTGTTTAAAAATGTACAGAGACATACACAGGTTTATAATTTAGGAATCCTTACCAGAAGAATAGAAGGGCAATTGAAAGCTTTCAAATGGCAAGGTAGAGAAAGGAGAATATTGAAAACTTACCGAACTCATGTGAAATTAGGAGGAGAGAAGAAGAAAAAGGTAAAGAAAAATGATGACAAACAGAAATAATAAAAGAATGTGGCAGAAATAGATCCAAATATTAAAATCACAATAAAACAAAAGGAGTAAAGTCACATTAGAAGACCAATCCATCTGGATCAAACTGAATCTAATCAGATTGCATATTTTTTAATCCTGCCCCCATTTGCTGCTTTATAAAAAAAATACTTAAAACATACAAAAAAGATGAAAAAAAAGTTCACTAGATACACAGTAATTGTTATGGGCTGAATTCTATCACCTTCCCCCAAATTCATATGTTGTAGTCTTACACTTAGTACCCGGAGCGTGACCATATTTAGAGACAGGATCTAGAAAGAGATAATTAAGTTAAGATGAGGTCATATGGGTGGGCCCTAATCCAATATTGCCAACGTCCCTTTAAGAGGAGGAAATTTGGATGCAGACAGGTACAGAGGGAGGACAATGTGAGGACACAGGAAGAAGATGGTCATCTATAGTCCGAGAGAGGCCCCAGAAGGAACCAACACTGCTGACACCTCCGTCTCTGACATCAAGCCACCAGACTGTGAGAAAATTAATTTCTGTTGTTTAAGCCACTCAGTCTGAGGTACTTTGTTATAGCAGCCCTAGTAAACTAATACACTAACCAAAAAAACAAAAAAGACAAAACAAGAAAACACAGAAAAACTGGTGTGGCAACATAACATCAGACTAATACAGAATTCAAGTCAAAACACATGAATAGCATTACAGTGGAACATCAACCATGTAAAAAGGGCCAGTCCACTAAGATACAAAGTCATTCTACGTTGAACCCTCTCCAGTCAAGCTGTAGTTCCTACTCCTCCAAATAAAAGGGAAAGAAAAAAAACACTCTGTAGGTGTTATCAAAGACCTGCATGTTATCAAAAGCCAATGGTCAGTTTCGGTCAGTTTCCAGCCATCATCCTACACATCTTCCCTTTCCTCCGGAGACACCATACTCTTCACTCTCTCTTCCCGACCCCTCTGATTTTCCCAACCTTACACATTAGCAGGGCCGAGGGCTCGACCTTCCAATGTCTTCTCTTCTCTATCTACGTGAGCACAGCAGAGGCTGCTCTTGCCTCCTCAGAATAGCTGCAGTGGAAAATCTACAAACAACAAATGCTGGAGAGGGTGTGGAGAAAAGGGAACACTCTTGCACTGTTGGTGGGCATGTAAATTGATACAGCCACTACAAAGAATAGTATGGAGGGTCCTTAAAAAACTAAAAATAGAATTACCATATGACCAGCAATCCCACTACTGGGCATATACCCTGAGAAAACCATAATTCAAGAAGACACATGCAATGCAATGTTCATTGCAGCACTATTTACAATAGCCAGGACATGGAAACAACCTAAATGCCCATTGACAGATGAATGGGTAAAGAAGATGTGGTACATATATACAATGGAATATTACTAAGCCATAAAAAGTAACGAAATTGAGTCATTTGTTAAGATGTAGATGGATCTAGAGACTGTCATACAGAATGAAGTAAGTCAGAAAGAGAAAAACAAATATTGTATATTAACGCATATATGTGGAACCGAGAAAAATGGTACAGATGAATCAGTTTGCAGGGCAGAAAGTGAGACACAGATGTAGAGAACAAATGTATCAACACCAAGCGGGGAAAGCGGTGGGGGGGGGGTGGTGTGATGAATTGGGAGATTGGGATTGACATGTATACACTGACGTGCATAAAATGAATGACTAATTTTTTAAAAAATGGAAAAAAAAGGAACAAAAAAAATAAAGAGGGGGAGAGAGTGAGAGAGAGAATGTGAAGGAATGAATGAAGGAATGAAGGAATGAAGGAATGAATATGGGGTCCAAAAAAAAAAAAAAAAGGAATAGCTGTAGTGGTTGCAGGGAGGTGGGGGGTGGGGGTAGAATTAGTTGTAGTCCCCTATGATACAGGGCAGAGAGGCAGGGGGTCAGGGAGTGGATATGCAAGCGAACAGACAAACAACTGGCACAGTAATTAAAAGGCACCACCAGGTTAATACTCTAAAGAGAAACTCTTCATTTCTACCCCTATACCTGTTCCTCCCAAGTCTCTCCCCTCTCATTAAGTGTGATCCCATTCACCCAGTTGCTCAGGTAGAAATCTTAGGAACCATCCTCGATTCCTCTCTTGCTAGTCTATCTGACATCCAATTCATCAGCAAATCAGTGAGCCAAATTTCCAAAATATATTCCAAATCCCCCACTTCCACCAGTGTCTCTGTAGTGCAAACCAGTGACACCTCTCTAACCTTGGCTGTCACCTTAGCCTCCTGGCTGGCCCTCTTTCTCCCTTCTTGTTTCACTACAGTTAGTTCCCATGCAGGTGACAGAGGTACCCTTTCAAAATGAAACTCATCTCCTGTCACACTGGCCTTCTTGCCATTCCTCAAACACACCGGTTGTGCTCCCTCAACCTAATATGCTCCCTCCTCAGGGCCTCTCTGTTGTCTCTGTTTGGAGTGATCTTCCTCAGGGACTACAGGGCTTACCTCCTTGCTTTGTTTGGTGCTTCTCAGGCGTCATCTCCTCAGGGTGCCTTCTCTGACCACCCCTTGCAACAGCAGCTCCTCGCACTAGCCTGTCATCTCTCTCCCCTCCCCTGCGTTATCCCTCACGGCTCTTGAAGCTACCCAACCTTAGAGACTGGAGGTTTATGGTGAACTGTCTCTCTCTCTCTCTCCCATTTTGATATAAACTCCTTGAAAGTAGGGACTTGGGGGTGTTTGTTAACTATTCTATTCACAGTACCTATAACAGTGATGGGCACATCGTAAGTATTCAGTAAACATTTGTTGAAGGAATGAACATAGAAGTCAGTGAGTTAATCAGGACATTGTTTGTACCAAACAGCAAGAAGACATGCCATTGTTCTCTCTTGAACCCACTCTAGTCAGCAAGGCCTTGAAATATAAAGCCAAATCTGAGAGAAGTCATGGGAAACTAATAATTCTCAAGTTACAGCTTTCTTAAATGAAGCATAATGGATACATCAAGTTTTAAAAAAGAGTAATATAGAAGATTTGAACAACAAATTAATATGTTTGATCTAAGATACATGTAAAATCCTATATGCCCAAAATAGAGAGTACAGATCCTTTGTAAGCACACATTGAAAAAAACTAAAGGTATCTAAATCAGAAAGGAAGCGCTAACAAATTTCAATGAATACATATCATATAGCCTATATTCTCTGAACACAGCACAATTAAAATCAAAATCAACAATAAAAACATAGTAAGTTAAGAAATATATGTTTGGAAATTAAAAATTGGACCTCTAAATATCCGTGGATTAAAAGAAAATCAGAAGTTAATGATGCTAAACATACTACCTTTCAAAGCTTGTGATATGCATCTAAAGTATTACTTAGAGTGAAATGTCTGGCTGTCAATGAATTTGTTATAAAACAGTCAATGTTTTTTAAGATGGATGTATTAATTAACTGTATGGTGGGAATCCTTTCACAACATGTATGTATATCAAGTCACACTCTAAATATCTTGTGATTTCGTCAATTATAGCTCAGTAAAGCTGGAAAATGCAAATAAATAAAATAATTAAGCAATTAAATAAAAATTTGGAAGAGTACACCATAAAAGCATATAAAGTAGGAAGTAAAATGTAAAAGAAGACATTTATGAAATAGAAATAAACAACAGGGAGAATCTATGAAATAAAAGTTGATCTTTGAAAGAATAAGACCTTAATAAGTAATATTAAAATTAAAAGAACATGATTACAGGTAGAGATGGATAAAATCATTAAAAAATAATTTGAGTAACTTTATGCCAATAAATTGATAATTTTCTATAAAAATTTAATTTACAAAATTGAATGAATAAATAGAAAACCTGTGTAAATTATTAAACCACATATCAAAAAAAGTAGCAGCCAAGGGCTTCCCTGGTGGCGCAGTGGTTGGGGGTCCGCCTGCCGATGCAGGGGACGCAGGTTCGTGCCCCGGTATGGGAAGATCACACATGCCGCAGAGCGGCTGGGCCCATGAGCCATGGCCGCTGAGCCTGCGTGTCCGGAGCCTGTGCTCGGCAACGGGAGAGGCCACAACAGTGAGAAGCCTGCGTATTGCAAAAAAAAAAAAAAGAAAAAGTAGCAGCCAAATATTTCTTCTACCCACAAAGTCTTCCCCCCTCAAAACAAGTGGCAAAATTTTACAAATAAGGTTTATCAAACCTTCATGAAATTTATAACCTCCACTTTAAAAAAAAAATATTTCAGAAAATAAAAAGTGGGAAGGCAAGCCAATTAAGTTCATAAGGTTACTATAACATACACCCAGAGAACAAAGACAATAGAAGAAAAGATAGAAAAACAAAACAAAAATATAAGAAAAGATTGATACCTTTGGCTCATTAAAATTAAAAGCTGTTCTACATCAACAGATACCACAAATAAAATCTAGCCCCAGACTAGGAGAAGATATATATAAAAGGAATATGTGAAACAAATCAGAAAGAAAAGGACATACTATCTGAAGAAATGGACAAAGTATATATCCAAGCACTTCACAAAAGAGGAAACTAGAATTTACAATAAACTTCTGAAGAAATGCTCAATCTCATTTGTAATTAAAGAAATGCAAAGTAAAACAAAAATGAGATGCTATTTCATTCCCAACACTTTGGCAAATCTAAAAGCCAAACAGTACCTCATGTTGAGGAGAATGTGGAGAAAGACCAAGTGTTCATACATTGTACTGAGCATACAGACTGGTTCCATAACTCTGGAGATCAATATGGCAATTATTAGTAAAGACAGCGTGCCTGATAATATAACAATTGTTGGTATGTAATCCAGATAAATTCTCTAGTATATGTGCCCAAGAAGACAGGCACAAGAATAATCATCACAGCTATTTTTGTTGTAGAAAGAAAAAAAAATGGAAACAATTTAATGTTCATTAAGAGCAAATTGGATAAATAAATTGTAGTATATTCATACAAAGGACTTTATATAGCTATCAAACCAAATGCATTTATCAACATAGAAAAATCTCAAAAACATTAGATTGGAGGAGGGAAAGGCAGGTTATAGAATATCAATATATTATCAGTACAAAAATTGAAAACATGCAAAACAACACTATTTAATGTTTGTATGGGGTATATATGTAGTCTCAGTAATAACATAAAAACATGCATGGAAATGAAAATGACAAATTCAAGATAGTGCTAATAGCTGGGGAATGAGAGTGTCATGGTATAGAAGAGATGTACAAAAAGACTAACTCTGTGTGTGAGATACACAACTATATCTATACCTATAGAGAAAAAGAGACACAAGGAAAGAGTATTTTTGTTTCTCAAAAAAGATCCAAAGCAAATAAGGCAAAATGTTAACACCTGTTAAAGTTACATGGTGAGTGGGTGTTTTCTACATTATTCTCTATGATTTTTTTCTGTATGTTTGGATTATTTCATAATAAAAAATCAAAATAAAACAGGAGGCACGAAAACAGCAGGAAAAAGTTCTAAAAGAACAGAGGATGGGGAGTCAAACTAGTTTAGGATTGTAAGGATTGAAGAGAAGTAAAATATATGAGAAGATAAAACCAAAAGGAAGAGCCAAACATACACTGAAGGTGAGCAGAAAATGGACAAAAGAAATCAGCTCCTGGCTAATGTGTGAGTGAATGAAGGCGCCAATACCACCGCATTCTCTCTTCCCCTGTTGACACCACTCACCCAGTCGCCCCCCAGGGGATAGGGCTGGCGGTGAGAGAATCCAGGGCTGCGTTGATCCCAGTCAGGTCACCTCTGCTCTCCTTGCTCCCAGCAGCCAGACCCCTATCAGTGCTGGGGGCTTTATTTACCTATCCTTAAGTAAGCTTTATTTATCTATCCTTAAGTAGGTGCTGTCTTTTCTATGACTCTTGAAATATAAATGTTGAGAAAGACACGTTAGTGCTCCTAAGACTGCTTTTACCTGCTGTAGGAAATCACTCCCTTGGCAATGCCAACTTTAAGAAACTATTGACCATTTAATTCTAGGAAGTAAAGCAATTTTTACTTTTAGGAGAAATTTTACTGTGAAAAGGAGAAAATACTGTGTTAGGAGAAATTATATGATATATGTGTTCACGCAGCATAAAGTAGGACTTACCATCTTTAGTCCCAAATATTTCCCATCTCTGACTTTCCTTCTCCCCACTCGGGTTTGGAAAGTGTGATGCCATCTTGGCCTCTCCTTCCTTATCTTCCACATTCAGTGTGTTATAAAGCCCTGTCAGTTCACTCCTTCTCACATGTCTCATGTATGTCCCCACCACTTGTCTAATTGGTCACCATACCTGGGGCTGCTCCCCCTTAAAGACACCCTCTACACAACCATCTGGTACAGGTTGTTCTAGCCTAGGTCTAATCTTATTACAATTTTCCTCAGAAAACACAAATGGCACCCCAATGTGTAAGAATAGAGCTCACACTCTCCAGTATTCAAAGTAAGCCTGCTCCGATCTGGTCCCTTATTTATCTCCTGCAGCTGCTCCTCTTGGCTCATTCCATCATTCTGCTGTGCCTTGACAAACAGTCATTCAAAACATTCGCTGCTGCTTTCCATCTCTGAATAGCTACTTAGAAAGTTTCCTCTATTTTCTCTTTCCCCATCCTCACCAAGGGAAACCCAAGGCCTCCAAGGTCCAGCTCAAATACTGTCTACTTCATGGAGCATTCTCTAAAGCAAGCTCTACCCTCCTCAAGACTGGCAAGTGGTGATTATATTACAAAGAGGTAGAGTATCATTTCCAATTCATTGCTATAATTCCAGTCATGCCTAGCACATTACCTTACTTGTAATAGGTGCTCAACAATATTCAAATGAATGCATGAAAACATGAATTTACATATGTACTGCCTATGACCACATGTATTTTTATAATCACAGAATTGATATAGATCTAATTTTAACCCTGAACTTCAGTCACCTAGTAAGCCCTCAGTATGTAATTGTGTGAAATAATGGATGACTAAGTGAATGAATGGGTGGATTTTCCTATACTTACATTATAATTGAATGAGATAAAATAGGTCACTATAGATCACTGTCAGTTGCCCTACGTTCTTGCCAATATCTTTGCTCAAGATCCTTGGGAGGACATTTCTAAGGTCTGAGAGCAACAGACAAACATTAATTCTACTTAATATGGTTCTAAAGGGAAACCATAAATGCAAGAATCTGTCTACATGGATATAAATGCATTGCACTTAACATTGCATCAGACAATGTTAATCACATAATTTGACATTCTTCTAATTCTTTTCATTATTTTCCGAACCTCTTGCCTGAGTTGATTCCTATAACTTATAATTAGAACAATTCTTGGTGCATACTAGCCATTTGATTCTTATTTTAAATTCTCACTCAGTAGCTCTCCTTAGCATGAATAGCAGCTTTCCCTACAAATGTCTGCTGCAGGTTATGAGGTTGTACTTTCTTGGAATATTCTATCTTTCATTTATAATTTTTAAATTAACCCAATTATTTCTAATAGTAAGCTGAGTATCCTTAACAGTAAAAAATAAATAAATAAATAAAAGTGTTGCTATGTGACTTAATTCGTTGTTGAAAGGAGGTAGGAAATCTTGTGCAAGTTGAAATTGATCGTTAAATCAACACATCTTCTGTGCCCTTTACAACACCGCCTCCCAAAGGAAGCATCATAGTGACTCCAGCACCTGCTTGCTTCTGCACATCTGAGAAAATGACCATGCAAAAACAGAGCTCAATATTTTAAAATGTCAATCAACCAATATTACTTCCAGTGTAATATTTTCACCCACACAGCATTAAAATATATATGCACTAAACCTTCCGTCAGCTAAAAAAAGAGACTAATGAAGTTTCACTCCATTAGAGTGAGTCAATTTAGGGCCTTCGTTGTGTCTAGAGGCAAGATTTTCCTCTTGGGTTATCACAATACCATGGGTGTCAATCAAAGAGCCAAACTCAGAGGAGCAAGAGAATATCAGATGAGATCCATCACCAGGGTGAATTTTGGCCTGTGTTTGTAAATGATTTCCTCAGCTAGGTCATCAAACACAGAGTCATCTGCATGGAGAGGATACTTCATTATTGTTCTATGGGGCTCCAATTAAGGAGGACATAGCTAACAGCTATCAAGTTGACAACCCATCCAAATATTCAGCAACTACCACAACCTGTGACCAAGAGAGGAACGAGGCGCTCTTTGCTTCCTCCGCAGGTGAAGGTTGATGGGAATGAAAGATTTATTTCAAGCAGCCTTCCAAGTGTCCTGCACCTCACCAAGAGGTCTCCTCGAAAAACAGTCACAGACCCTTAATTCAATGTCTCACGTAGAATGATCATGAGTTAATGCTGATTTTAAATTCCTCTATACATGCAGATAGTGTGACACTCATACACTGATTTCCCAGGCAGAAAGGATAATGATATGTTTTGATTCACTTCCAGAGCTCCTAAGAAGCTTTAAGCATTGCATCAAATTTTAGGCCCAAGCTCAAAGAGGTAACCAAGTCTAAGTACAATAATAAGTAGAAGTACAAATCATTGACTTGATTTTCGTATTTATGCAGACGTGCTTAGTCTCTACTGCAAGGAAGGAGTTGCAGCACTCCATAGAAATGATAGGTGTTTTCAGATCTTCAGGGAGAACAGCAGAGTGGCATTTATGCTGCCTTTGATTGACTAAGGTGATTTGATTTCCACTAATAACTCACAAGAGCTGTTAGGAAAATTGGATGGCATTTATAATTCTAATTTGTTTTACTCTGACTCTAGGAAACATCATTGTGGTAAATATATTGAAATGTCAGGGTTATCACTTGCCATACAAAGTTTATTTTTTTCCCCACTGAACAAATGCCAGCAGCTTAGCCTGCTGAGACCAAGCTTATGTGAACTAGTGATCCAGGCAGCCTTTGGCAGTTCCAAGTGGCCATTTGGCCTGCCCAAGCTTACACTGCATAGATTCCCTGGGATGGCCTCCAACTTCAGGGTAGTCAGAGACTTTTCAAGGCTGCTGGGGCCCCGTGTCATCCCGCAGCAGCAGGCTGCTTCCTAAAAAGCTGGCTCCTTTAGCCGTTCCAAGAGGGAAACTTGAATACTGTTCTGGCAGCTTTGCAGCACCACTCACTCTCTCTCTGTTGCTGAAGAAACTCTTTGAAAGTGCTAGGAGCACTGGTTTGGAATCTTCGTCCAGAACAACTTCGAGGAAAGCTGACTTGAAAGTTGGGACTGACTTCTTTGGCTGGCTCTGCTGAGGAGCCAGATGTCACGTTTTTCCACGCGTTACATGCATATGGGGAATATGGCTCCGAGGACAATGTTCAAGGAATGACAGCTCTGATGGACCAATAGCTTCTTCATCAACAGAACTTCAGTCCTATGAGTGCAAATCTGTCATCCACAGAACACACTGATCAGTTTTAGGGATCCTAAGCTGCTTGCTGTTCATGGTTTTTTTCCCATTCACTAGTAAATTTGACCAGATGACATAATCACAGGATACCTCTTTAAAAGTATGTTGTTATTGGCTTTGTTAGAGATTCATGTTACATTTCTTGTGAGACGCTCATCTTCCAAATAAAGCAGGTGCAATGAAAGGAGATTGGTCAACCAACCAAGATCAAGAAGCAAACCAGAATCCTATGATGCCTCCTCCCATCAGCCATAGTTCAGCTCTTAGTGTCTCAGTTTCTGGGTCTGAACAAAATACAGTTTGTTATACCACCTCCTGGCCTGAGTTCATCTGCAATGTAAGGAATATATTTTTTTAATGAATTTGTTTCATTTTGCTTTCGATTTGGAGGGCTTGCTAGTTTCATTTTGATTTAATTTTGTTTCATGATTATGTAGAACATATAAGGAGATCAAAACTCAGTCCTATGAAGCACTGGTCCCACCTGCTGTGTCCCTTCCCCCCCACAGAGATAACGATTTTTATTAGGTTTTGGTTTATCCTTCCATTATTTAAGTACAAGCAAAATATTTATATATTCTTATCCGACACCTTTCTTAGATATAAGACAGCTTATCGGATGCACTGTTCTGCACTTGGTATTTCCATTTGTCCAGGAAATCACTACAGAGCAGTATATACATAGATATTCCACATTTACAGCTGCATGGTACTGAATTGTGTAATTGTACCTTAGTTTACTCATCTAAACCCTTGTTGATAGACAGTGAGCTGTTCCCAGTCTTTTGAAATTACAAGTTGCGTTACGATGAGTACCCTTGTGTAGATAGGTTGCAGGAAAGGGGATCCCTTCCAGGGCCTGAGAGTGGGCTCTCATCTAACACACGGAAATGAATTGTCCCAGGAGACACAAGTGCTGACAAAGCAAGACACTTTATTGGGAAGGGGCACCCGGGTGGAGAGCAGGAGGGTAAGGGAATCCAGGAGGACTGCTCTGCCACATGGCTCACAGTCTCAGGTTTTATGGGAATGGGGTTAGTTTCCAGGTTGTCTCTGGCCAATCGTTCTCACCCAGGAGCCCTTCCTGGTGGTGCACGCATCGTTCAGCCAAGATGGATTCCAACAAGAAGGATTCTGGGAGGTTGGTCGGACGTATGGACTGACGTCTCCTCTCTCTTTTTGACCTTTCCCGAATTCTACAACTTGGTGGTAGCTTATTAGTTCCACGTTTCTTACCAGGACCTCCTGCTGTAAGTAGACTCATGCAAGTGGCTACTGTTTTTTGCCTCTCCAGGGTGAGCAGTTTTGGTCAGTGTTTCCCCTAACAGACATGCTTTTATATTTCTGCCAAACTGTCTTTGAGTAGATTCCTAAAAGGGGGCTGCTAGTCAATGGATAATTGTGTATGTAGTTTGGCTAGCTGCTGTCTGATCCCCTCTACCATTTTTCCTTCCCACCAGTAATGTATGAGAATGCCTCAGGCTCACCGAGAGAATATTTTCAACACTTTAGATTTGGGGTAGGAAAACAATGTGTTTCACCCAAGCACTCACTTCAGAAAGCAGTTTGATGATATTATTATTAACAATCTTGACTCCCTCGTTCATCAGAACAGTGCCTTTCTCTGGGAATTAAGGAGAAAAAACTCCCCTCCTATGAGTTCAGGTGATAAAAATAATTGTGTGGAGCTTCCCTGGCGAAGCAGTGGTTAAGAATCTGCCTGCCAACACAGGGAACATGGGCTCGAGCCCTGGTCCGGGAAGATCCCACATGCTGTGAAGCAACTAAGCCCGTGTGCCACAACTACTGAGCCCACATGCCACAACCACTGAAGCCTGTATGCCTAGAGCCCATGTTCTGCAACAAGAGAAGCCACCACAATGAGAAGCCCACGCACCGCAACGGAGAGTAGCCCCTGCTCGCCGCAACTAGAGAAAGCCCACACGCAGTGAAGACCCAACACAGCCAAAAATAAAAAATAAATAAAATTATTTTTAAAAATGCACCTATAAAAAAAAAAAGAATTCTGTGGCCACAAGATGCTATCTGCCCAACTCTGACATTTTGTGCTGCTCTGTCAGAAAGGAAAATGATGAAATTATATATATTTGAGAGATAAGTGAAAGAAAAAGAGAGAAGTAAAGCCAAATAAATAGGCATATGATTTCTTTTTCCACTGGTGGAAGGCTGATTCAACTGTAGACTGCCATCAGCAACCATGGAAAATTTATCAGTAAACTGTGGAGTGTAGGGATCAAATCTGTAAAATAATATTTGTTCATGCTTGTTGACACTAAAGGAGATGTCTCTAAATCCTTCTTTCTCTGAGTCCTATGGCACGAAGAATTTTACTGATCCTATCCTTCCAATTTGGAAAGTGTTCTTCCCATTAATCAAATTCTGGAAATAATAAAAGTTAACCTTTGTTGAGTGGATTCTATGTGTCAAAATTTCTTCTAAGTCTCTTACATGTGTTATCTCATTTAATCCTCTATACAACCATGTGAGGTAGATACAATTATTTCCCCCATTTTCCAGTTGGGGAAAGTGAGGTGCACGAAGTTCAGTTCTTATGATTCCAAGAGTGAGGGTCTAGAAATAGTGCTCTTCAATTCACTCGTAAACTGAGACCTGCAAAAGACTCCCTTTGAGAATTTAGAGTCACACTATACATAGATTGACCTTCCTATTCCTGAGTGGGCCGCACACCAGGGCCAAGTCTCATTGTCCTCCTCTGGCTGTAGCTGCAAGCTGTTGAACCACCTCCTAGCCATTCTCTGTGGGTTTTATTCTGAGGTTCCCTTTCTGCCTCGGGCTTTTGCTCCAGATGAGTTGATGTTCTTTTAAATTGTGAAAGAATTCCCCCCATTTAATTAACACATCCTTTACCTTTCTTATTTTTTTAACATCTTTATTGGCGTATAATTGCTTTACAACGTTGTGTTAGTTTCTGCTGTATAACAGTGAATCAGCTATACGTATGTTACGTTATCCCGATATCCCCTCCCTCTTGCATTTCCCTCCCACCCTCCCTATCCCACCACTCTAGGTGGTCACGAAGCACCGAGCTGATCTCCCTGTGCTAAGCAGCTGCTTCCCATCAGCTATAAGTCAGAAAGAGAAAAACAAATACCATATGCTAACACATGTATATGGAATCTAAAAAAAAAAAATGGCTCTGATGGACCTAGGGGCAGGACAGGAATAAAGACGCAGACGTAGAGAATGGACTTGAGGACACAGGGAGGGGGAAGGGGAAGCTGGGACGAAGTGAGAGAGTAGCACTGACATATATACACTACCAAATGTACCTTTCTTATTTATCCTTTTTTTTTTTTTTTGTGAGAACATATAAGTTCTACTCTCTTTAGCAAATTTCAATTTTACAATACAATTCATCAACTATATTTACCATGTTTTACATTAGATCCCTTTTACCAAACTCTACCTATTTCTTCCAACCACCCCCCGGCAACCATTTTTCTATTCTCTAAGAGTCTGACTTTTTTTTTTAAAGATTCCACACATAAGTGATACCATACAGCATTTGTCTTCCTCTGTCTGGCTTACTTCACTCAGCATAATGCCCTCCAGATCCATCCATCCTGTTGTAAATGGCAAGATTTCATTCTTTCTCATGGTTGAATAATATTTCATTGTATATATACCACATTTTCTCTATCCATTCATCCACTGATGATTGTTTAAGTTGTTTCCATATCTTGGCTATTGTGAATAATGCTGCAATGAACACGGGAGTGCAGATATCTTTTCAATATCCAGTTTTCATTTCCTTTGGATATATACCCAGAAGTGGGATTGTGGAATTGTATGGTAGTTCTATTTTTAATGTTTTGAGGAATCTCCTTACTGTTTCCATAGAGGCTGTACCAATTTACATTCCCACTAACGGTGTACAAGCACTTCCTTTTCTCCATACTCTTGTTAACAGTTCTCTTTTTGATGACAGCCATTCTAACAGATGTGAGGTGATATCTTATTTTGGTTTTGATTTGCATTTCCCTGTTGATTAGCAATGTTGAGCACATTTTCATGTACATATTGGCCATTAGTATGTCTTCTTAGGGAAAATGTCTATTCAGTTCCTCTGCCCATTTATTAATCAGATTACTTTCTCCTGTGTGACAGTGCACTGTTATTGGTTATATAACTGTAGACCTGAAACAATGGTTGCAGTAACCTCTCTTGTTCATTTAGTCCACAGTCACATAAGGATGTGATATAAAGCCACTCAGCAGAGAAAGATGATTACGAGAAAGCTCATTCCTTGAGACTGTCTCACTCTTATAGGGGAGATGACACAAAATCAAAAAGTCATTGTACAATAGTTAAATACTACTAGAAAATAATGCACTAAATTTCCTTTATCATTATCTACCCTTCAAAAAACCTATCTATAAACACAGATTGTTTTTATAATAGGAAAAATACATTTTCATACTTTTAAAAGATTTCAGACTTGAATCTGTCCCTCTTGAACCAGCCCTGATTGTATGTACTCCAGGAACTTGGCATCTGAAGTCCATGAGGGTAAGGTTCATTCATCCTTGGCCACTGCTCAAGTAGGATAGAAATGCTATTTCTGTTTGAAGTTCACAACTCTAAGTGACTGTATCTTCTCAACCTCAAGGCAAAGCAAAAAAAAAAAAAATGATCACAAAGGAAAGGAAGGTTCACATTATCACTGCTAGATACAAGTGTGAACTCCTGTGACTACATGTTTCTGATGAGTCCTCTTATCGCCTAACCACACCAATGCATGGACCTTGAGAAAATGTCATGGTTTCTTTTAAGCTCTACAAGTTCTTTCATTTATTGAAGGTCTTGCATGCAATGTCCTGGGCTGAGTACTTGAGGAAGAAGAGAAGCTCACTGAGCATTGAGGGATAAATAGTTGACCAGAGATGACCTCTGCCATAGAACCCTAACAGAAAATATTTATTTTATTAAAAACATTTTGAAATTCAAAAAACCTAAGTCCAACATGACCAATTTGGGAATAAAGAATAAATTCTAGGCAGTGCCATCAACTATAACATAATTGGATATCTCACCAGCCAATACTTGCTCCAGGGTTGTAATGAACTGCTGCAGATTCACTTCATTTTTCATATATTCTCAAAAAAACCCCACTAAAATTCAGCATTTATCCTGCAAGATTTAAAATATCATAATCTTTTCTCACCTCTCAAAAGAATACTCTTTGGTACAGATGTTGAGAAAAGTATGAGCTGCAGAGAATGATAGGACAGTTGGTATATGGAAAAGCCTCAAATAATAAAGTATTTTGGTATAACTTAAGTCACATGAGGCTGGATCAACTTCTGGAGGCAAGCTTGTTAAAATGGAACTACATGGGATCCTATTCTACAAGGTTTTCCATTAAAACTGTGATCAGGACTTCCCTGGTAGAGCCGTGGTTAAGAATCTGCCTGCCAAAGCAGAGGACATGGGTTCGAACCCTGGTCCGGGATGATCCCGCATGTTGCAGAGCAACTAAGCCCATATGCCACAGCTACCAAGCCTGCACACCACAACTACTGAGGCCCACGCACCTAGAGCCTGTGCTCCACAACAAGAGAAGCCACCACAATGAGAAGCCCGCATACCCCAACGAAGGGTAGCCCCCGTTCGCCACAACTAGAGAAAGCCTGTGTGCAGCAATGGAGACCCAACACAACCAAAGACAAATAAATAAATTTATTTTAAAAAAAAAACTTTGATAAACAGCAATGTCCCCCAAATGTAACCATGAAAGATGATTAGCCAACCTCAGTTTCAACATCTATCTCAGAATATGTTGTGTCCCCCTTCTATCAGATTAAACACTGTTTGCTTGTCACATATTATATGTTATTTAACATCTAATTTCTCTTCAGAAGGAAAAATCCAAACATTTTTCTATTCCAAACAAAAATATATGAGAAATACCTCCTCTTCTCTCCCAGTAGCTGTTTTTGGCTCTATTTTGATTCAAATTTGAATCATGCTTCCATTATTATGAATTAGAATTACACAATCAAATGTATTTGAATTTTATTTTATATAAACCCCTTCAGACCACAATTGCTAATGGATCCATGACTGTAAAACCCCAATTTATATAATTCCCTGCCTCTGAACAAAATTCTGTTACTTATAACAGTTAATTTTACATGTCAACTTAACTAGTCTAAGGAATTCCCAGATAGCTGGTAAAACATTATCTCTGGATGTGTCTGTGAGGGTATTTTGAAAAGAGATTAACATATGAATCCTTAGATTGAGTAAAGAATATTGCCCTCACCAATGCCAGTGGGCATCATCCAAATTGTTGAGGGCCTTAACAGAACACAAAGTCAAAGGAATGGCAAATTTGCTCTTTCTCTAGAGCTAAGACATCCATCTTCTCCTGCCCTTGGACATGGTACTCTTGGGGTCTTTGGTCTCAGACTGGGACTTACATCATGTCCCCCCTCCCCCCTGATTCTTAGGCCTTTGGGTTTGGACTGAGACTTAGATCACTGGCTCCCTTGATTCGCAGGCTTTAGGACTCGAACTAAATTGAACCACTGGCTTTCCTGGTTCTCCAGCTTACAGACAAAAATCATGGAACTTCTTGGCCTCCACGTGAGCCAATTTCTATAATAAATCTCCTCTTATAAATACATATCCTATTGGTTCTGTCATGAATTCCAGTTTGGGCAGCTTGAGATCGAAAGCCTTCTTTTGGGTTCAGATAAGTATGTTCTATAGGGAGTTGGTTAAGTGGATGTTGAGATCAGAGGAGAATTCTGTATAGAGATTTGTGAGACATCAGAGAATCAGTGGTAGTTGAAGACACAACTAGACTTAAAGTGTACACTGCTATCCTTTAGTAGTATATCAAATTGGATCAAAATTAGTCAAATTCTTCAAACAATATTCATTCATTCTTTCAATACTGAACATCTCCTATGCAAGGATCTGAGTGAGGGGCTGGGGGTAGAACTGTGAATAAGATGGTGTTCAACTTCAAGACGTATATATTCTGACTGGGAATTCAGATGTTAATCAACTGGCTGCACAATATATTATCTAGTAATATTTGAGGCTTGTTCCACCAAGAAGAGATATACAACTTTTAACTAAAAAAAACAGACCTAGTTCATGGCAAAGTAGAGTATTTTTTATAAGATTCTCTGAAAAAGTACTTTGAGCTAAGATCTAAAGGTGAATTAACAAGGCAAAAAGAGGGAAAGAGAATTCCAAGTAGAAGGAAAAGAATGTGCAAAGGGCACAGGACAGAAAGAATACGCCAGGATATGAAAGAAAGTCAGTGAGACAAGCAAAACTGTAATATTCTGTAAATAGTCTGTAAATATTGCACATTATAAGGTTGAAATAGAGAATACTTTCTTTGGGTAAATATTAATAAATATGATCATAATGTAGAAATATGAGATCCATACCATCTGGGGGTTTTAGGCCCCTTATTTAGAAACCTAAACTCCAGCCTGTGAAAAAAAAAAAAAGAAAAACAGAAAACCCACAAATATGGCTTGGTTTGGAAAGGGAACAGACTAATAATACAAGAGTGACATTACCGAATGCCATCGAACTCCCCTTAGCTCTGCAAAGGCATGTTCCTAACAGAGAAGTCAGAAGTCAATCACTGAGATAGACTTCAAGGTTGTATCTAAATAACAATATAAACACACTTCAGAAAAATACGTTTTTATTTTCATAAGCATTTAACTGCAAAATATCCTCGGAGCACTAAAGATTCAGGAATAAAAAAGATCAACCCTATTTTCTTAGCCCCAGAAGGAGATTATGCATGCATTCTGGGTCTGTTAGCCTGGGAGTCTCCCTCTGTTATTGTCAATACCTAACTTCTAATGGGACATGGCTATGCTATATACATATATTATTCCCTATAGCCATTTTACACCTATAAAAACCAAGCCCAAAGATAAGAATTGTACAATACCAACTAGAATAATTAGTAGTAACAGGAACAAATATTTTCATTCCTCTTACTTCCAAGAGTATTTTGGGCTGTTTTCTGAATTATTGCTCAAGTATCAACTTGTAGATTTCACTCACTTAATCCAAAGGTGGTGGCAGTTATACATTTAGAAGGAAAGTACACACAGTTGAAAGGATTCAAAATTGTTTTATGGAAAAGGTAAACTTTGTATAAAGCATCGTGTCTTGACCTACAGTTTTTGGAAACTTCCATGAGGCCTTTCACCACACCTAATGGTTCACAAGGGCACTGCTTTAGCAGCTCCACCTCCTAGTGATTTCACGTGGAATGGCTATAGCTCTCTCCCACACTGCACTACAGGGCTACACTGGGAACCCACCAAAGACCTTCAGCAGATCAGATTCTAGCAAGTCACAGGCCCAGACGGGAAAAACACACTAGCTTAGTCCTTTCCAATCAAAACCGAAATCTGGAGCTTCTCCACAATATTACAAAAGCAAGACCATCACATTTGTGAAAAAAAGCAGAGCCTACTGTAATGGGATCATTAAGATCAACCCTAAATTATGTTCACAAATATCATGAAAGCATTGTGGAAACTAACTGCTACCTAAAAACATCACTCTACTAAGTACTAGTATTAGACAAGGGTGCATTCTGTCAATTGCTGTTTGGCCCATAATTGAAAGGTCATTAAAAATTTACTGAAAGGGATACTGGAAACACCATAGAGGACAAAAGGTACACTGTTAGAAGCTCCAGTCATTGTCAATGATGCCATATCAAATGACAAGTACCAAGGGTCTAAATATCACAGAATGGATTTAAGGCAATGGTGCAGAGCACTTTTTTTTTTTTTTACATAAATACCAAGTCCAGGGCTGCCTGTCTTTGAGCTCTGTCAGCCACACTGTGATAAAGCATTGGTGGTCCCATGCACTTCCCATCTAAGAAATGAACCTACAGATCTACAGCTTATGAATATTTGATCCAGCTACAAATTTGAAAAAAAATCACCAGTTTCTGAATTATTTAACTGTTTTTGCCAAAGTCCTAAATTATTTTTCCTGTAATAAAATAAAATGTATTGGGCGGGAAATGAGAGTCCAAAGAGGCAAACACCAACTCAAGCCCGAACAGCTGAAGTTCCAGCCATGCTGATTTTCTTTACGACATAAGTGGTCTAGCTGGCTGAAAGCAGCAGAGACTTGGGTCAATATTGTCATTCCCACCTCGCAGCACTGCAGACAGACTTCATGCATTCTCCTTTGAATTAACTTGACTACAGGCTATTTCTTGTAGGGTATAATGAAGAAACCGGCCAAAGTTCCTGCAAGAGATATAATGTTGATATGAATTCTTTAAAAACTATAAAAAGCTTTAAAAATTAGAAAGCTCATAGTGAAAGAAGCAAATTTCCTTCCTTTAATAATTATGGGAAGAAAAGAATTCAAATCTGGGAAATGACTTATGAGCATAAACAATAGGTCAGGGGAAGAATGTTGCATGTGACCATGGGGACCAGACAGGTGACTGGTCTTTGGGAAGAAATCTGAGGAGATGCTGTGAGTTGCTGTGCTGTGTGTGTGTGTCTGTGAATGTTTATCTGTGAGATCACATGTGTGTGTCTGTGTGTGCCTGTGCTAAAAGAGTGATATTAAAGAATTATAACTAGGAGACTGGTTCAAGATGGCAGAGTAGAAGGACATGTGCTCACTCCCTCTTGTGAGAGCACCAGAATCGCAACTAACTGCTGAAGAATCATCAACAAGAGGACACTGGAACGCACACACACACACAAACAAAATACCCCATACAAAGACAAAGGAGAAGCCACAATGAGATGGTAGGGGAGGCACAATCACATTAAACTCAAATCCCATAACTGCTAGGTGGGTGACTTACAAACAGGAGAACACTTATACCACAGAAGTCAACCCAATGGAGTGAAGGTTCTGAGCCCCACGTCAGGATTCCTAACCTGGGGGTCCAGCGATGGGAGGAGGAATTCCAAGAGAATCAGACTTTGAAGCCTAGTGGGATTTGATTGCCGGACTTCAACAGGACTGGGGGAAACAGACTCCACTCTTGGAGGGCACACACAAAGTAGTGTGCACATCAGAACCCAGCGGAAGGAGCAGTGACCCCATAGGAGACTGAACCAGACCTACATGCTAGTGTTAGAGGGTCTGCTGCAGAGGTGGGGGGTGGCTGTGGCTCACCGTGGGAACAAGGACACTGGCAGCAGAAGTTCTGGGAAGTACTCCTTGGCGTGAACCCTCCCAGAACCAAACATCAGCCCCACCAAAGAGCCGTTAGACTCCAGTGCTGGGTTGCCTCAGGCAAAACAACCAAGAGGGAGGGAATGCAACCCCACCCATCAGCAGTCAAGAGGATTAAAGTGTTACTGAGCTCTGCCCACCAGAGCAACACCCAGCACTACCCACCACCAGTCTCGCCCATTAGGAAACTTGCATAAGCCTCTTAGATAGCCTCATCCACCAGAGGGCAGACAGCAGAAGCAAGAAGAACTACAATCCTGGAACAAAAACCACATTCACAGAAACATAGACAAGATGAAAAGGCAAGGGCTATGTATCAGATGAAGGGACAAGATAAAACCCCAAGAAAACAACTAAATAAAGTGGAGATAGGCAACCTTCCAGAAAAAGAATTCAGAATAACGATAGTGAAGATGATCCAGAACCTCACAAAAAGAATGGAGGCAAAGATCGAGAGGACACAAGAAATGTTTAACAAAGACCTAGAAGAATTAAAGAACAAATACCTAGAAGAATTAGAGAACTAACAAACAGATGTGAACAATACAATAACTGAAATGAAAAATACACTAGAAGGAATCAATAGCAGAATAACTGAGGCAGAAGAACGGATAAGTGATCTGGAAGACAGAATTGTGGAATTCACTGCCACAGAACAGAATAAAGACAAAAGAAGGAAAAGAAATGAAGACAGCCTAAGAGACCTCTGGGACAGCATTAAATGCAACAACATTTGCATTATAGGGGTCCCAGAAGGAGAAGAGAGAGAGAAAAGACCCGAGAAAATATTTGAAGAGATTATAGGAGAAAACTTCCCTAACATGGGAAAGAAAATAGCCACCCCAGTCAAGGAAGGGCAGAGAGTCCCAGGAAGGATAAACCCAAGGAGTAACACATCGAGACACATAATAATCAAACTGACAAAAATTAAAGACAAAGATAAATTATTGAAAGCAACAAGGGAAAAACAACAAATAACCAGCAAGGGAACTCCCATAAGGTTAAGAGCTGATTTCTCCTCAGAAACTCTACAAGCCAGAAGGTAGTGGCACAATATATTTAAAGTGATGAAAGGGAAGAACCTACACCAAGATTACTCTACCCGGCAAGGATCTCATTCAGATCTGACAGAGAAATCAAAAGATTTACAGACAAGCAAAAAAAAGCTAAGAGAATTCAGCACCACCAAATCCGCTCTACAGCAACTGCTAAAGGAACGTCTCTAAGTGGGAAACACAAGAGAAGAAAAGGGCCTACAAAAACAAACCCATAACAACTAAGAAAATGTTAATAGGAACATACATACGGATAATTACCGTAAACGTGAATGGATTAAATGCTCCAACTGAAAGACACAGGTTTGCTGAATGGATACAAAAACGAGACCCATATATATGCTGTCTACAAGAGTCCCACTTCAGATCTACGGACACATACAGACTGAAAGTGAGGGGATGTAAAAAGATATTCCATGCAAATGGAAATCAAAAGAAAGCTGGAGTAGCAATTCTTGTATCAGACAGAATAGACTTTAAAATAAAGACTATTATAAGAGACATAGAAAGACACTATATAATGATCAAGGGATCAAACCAAGAAGAAGATATAATTATAAAAATTTATGCACCAAACCGAGGAGCACCTCAGTACATAAGGCAACTGCTAACAGCTATAAAAGAGGAAATCAACAGCAACACAATAATAGTGGGGGACTTTAACACCTCACTTACACCAATGGACAGATCATCCTAGAACACTAATAAGGAAACACAAGCTTTAAATGACACAATAGACAAGATACATTTAATGGATATTTATAGGACATTCCATCCAAAAACAGCAGATTACGCTTTCTTCTCAAATGCACATAGAATATTCTCCAGGATAGATCACATCTTGGGTCACAAATCAAGCCTCGGTAAATTTAAGAAAATTGAAATCATATCAAGCATCTTTTCCAACCACTTGTTATGAGATTAGAAATCAGTTACAGGGAAAATAACGTAGAAAACACAAACACATGGAGGCTAAACAATACGTTACTAAATAACCAAGAGATCACTGAGGAAATCAAAAAATACCTAGTGACAAATTACAACGAAAACACAACAATCCAAAACCTATGGGATGTAGCAAAAGCAGTTCTAAGAGGGAAGTTTATAGCTATACAAGCCTACCTCAAGAAACAAGAAAAATCTCAAATAAACAATCTAACCTTACACCAAAAGGAACTAGAGAAAGAACAAACAAAACCCAAAGTTAGCAGAAGGAAAGAAATCATAAAGATCAGAGCAGAAATAAATGAAATAGAAACAAAGAAAACAATAGCAAAGCTCAATAAAACTAAAAGCTGGTCCTTTGAGAAGATAAACAAAGTTCAAAAACCATTAGCCAGACTCATCAAGAAAAAGAGGGAGAGGATTCAAATCAATAAAATTAGAAATGAAAAAGAGAAGTTACAACAGACACCGCAGAAATAAAAGTATCATAAGAGACTACTACAAGCAACTCTATGCCAATAAAATGGAGAGCCTGGAAGAAATGGACAAATTCTTAGAAACGTATAGCCTTTCAAGACTGAACCAGGAAGAAATAGACAATATGAACAGACAAATCACAAGTAATGAAATTGACACTGTGATTATAAATCTTCCAAGAAACAAAACTCCAGGACAAGATGGTTTCACAGGTGAATTCTATGAAAAATTTAGAGAAGAGCTAACACCCATCCTTCTCAAAGTCTTCCAAAAAATTTCAGAGGAAGGAACACTCCACTCCCAAAGTCGTTCTATGAGGCCACCATCACCCTGATACCAATACCAGACAAAGATACTACAAAAAAAGAAAACTACAGACAAATATCACTGATGAATATAGATGCAAAAATCCTCAACAAAATACTAGCAAACAGAATCCAACAACACATTAAAAGGATCATACACCATGATCAGTTGGGATTTATCCCAGGGATGTAATGATTCTTCAATATATGCAAATCAACCAATGTGATACACCATATTAACAAACTGAAGAATAAAAACCATATGATCATCTCAATAGATGCAGAAAAGGCTTTTGACAAAATTCAACACCCATTTATGATAAAAAGTCTCCAGAAAGTGGGCATAGAGGGAACCCACCTCAACATGATAAAGGCCATATATGACAAACCCACAGCAAACATCATTTTCAATGGTGAAAAACTGAAAGCATTTCCTTTAAGATGGGAAGAAGACAACAATGTCCACTCTCGCCACTATTATACAACAAGTCCTAGCCAGAGCAATCAGAGAAGGAAAAGAAAGAAAAGGAATACAAACTAGAAAAAAAGAAGCATAACTGTCACTGTTTGCAGGTGACATGACACTATACATAGAGTATCCTAAAGATGCCACCTGAAAACTACTAGAGCTAATCAATGAATTTGGTAAAGTTGCAGGATATAAAATTAATGCACAGAAATCTCTTGCATTCCTATATACTAATGATGAAATATCTGAAAGAGAAATTAAGGAAACACTTCCACTTACCATTGCACAAAAAGAAGAAAATGCCTAGGAATAAACCTACCTAGAGAGACAAAATACCTGTATGCAGAAAACTATAAGACACTGATGAAAGCAATTAAAGATGATACCAATAGGTGGAGAGATATACCATGTTCTTGGATTGGAAGAATCAGTATTGTGAAAATGACTATACTACGCAAAGCAATCTACAGATTCAGTGCAATCCCTATCAAATTACCAGTGGCTTTTTTTACAGAACTAGAAAAAAAAATCTTAAAATTTTTGTAGAGACATAAAAGACCCTGAATAGCCAAAGCAGTCTTGAGGGAAAAAAACAGAGCTGGAAGAATCAGACTCCCTGACTTCAGACTATACCACAAAGCTACAGTAATCAAGACAATATGGCACTTGCACAAAAACGGAAATATAGACAAGTGGAACAGGATAGAAAGCCCACAGATAATCCCAAGCACCTCTGGTCAACTAATCTATGACAAAGGAGGCAAGGATATACAATGGAGAAAGACAGTCTCTTCAATAAGTGGTGCTGGGAAAACTGGACAGCTACATGTAAAATAATGAAATTAGAACAATCCCTAACACGATACACAAAAATAAACTCAAAGTGGATTAGAGACCTAAATGTAAGACTGGACACTATAAAGGTCTTAGAGGAAAATATAGGAAAAACACCCTTTGACATATATCACAGCAAGATCTTTTTTTGATCCACCTCCTAGAGTAATGGAAATAAAAACAAAAATAAACAAATGGGACCTAATGAAACTTAAAAGCTTTTGCAAAGCAAAGGAAACTACAAACAAGACGAAAAGACAACCCTCAGAATGAGAGAAAATATTTGCAAATGAATCAACGGACAAAGATTAATCTCCAAAATATATAAACAGCTCATGCAGCTCAATATTAAAGAAACAAACAACCCAATCCAAAAATGGACAGAAGACTTAAACAGACATTTCTCCAAAGAAGACAAACCCACGGCCCAGAAGCACATGAAAAGCTGCTCAGTATCACTAATTATTAGAGAAATGCAAATCAAAACTACAGTGAGGGGGCTTCCGTGGTGGCACAGTGGTTGAGAGCCCGCCTGCCAATGCAAGGGACACGGGTTTGTGCCCCGGTCTTGGAAGATCTCACATGCCGCGGAACGGCTGGGCCCATGAGCCATGGCCGTGAGCCTGCGCATCCGGAACCTGTGCTCTGCAACGGGAGAGGCCACAACAGTGAGAGGCCCACATATCGCAAAACAAACAAACAAACAAAAAAAACTACAGTGAGGTATCACCTTACACGGTTTAGAATGGGCATCATCAGAAAATCTACAAATAACAAATGCTGGAGAGGGTGTAGAGAAAAGGGAACCCTTTTGCACTGTTGGTGGGAATGTAAATTGATACAGGCACTATGGAGAACAGTATGGAAGTTCCTTAAAAAACTAAAAATAGAATTACCATATGAGCCAACAATCCCACTACTGGGCATATACCCAGAGAAAACCATAATTCAGAAAGACACATGCACCCCAATATTCATTGCAGCACTATTTACAATAGCCAGGTCATGGAAGCAACCTAAATGCCCATCAACAGATGAATGGATAAAGAAGATGTGGTACATATATACAATGGAATATTACTCAGCCATAGAAAAGAACGAAATTGGGTCATTTGTAGAGACGTGGATGAATGTAGAGACTATAATACAGAGCGAAGTACGTCAGAAAGAGATAAACAAATGTTGTATATTAACGCATATATGTGGAACCTAGAAAAATGGCACAGATGACCCGGTTTGCAGGGCGGAAATTGAGACACAGATATAGAGAACAAATGTATGGACAGCAGGGGCGAAAGTGACGGGGGGGCGGGGGGAGTAATGAATTGGGAGATTGGGAGTGACATATATACACTAATATGTATAAAATGGATAACTAATAAGAACCTGCTATATAAAAAAATAAGCAAGATAAAATTCAAAAGTTCCAAAAAAAAAAAAAGTTCCAAAAAAAAGAATTAATTCTTTATATGCTGAAAGTGCTGTAAGTGGCTACATTTGTGGAAATATTGCTACGCAACAACAAATAACTATAAAGACACCAAGAGCTTTAGCTAGGCTCTTTCATTTCTAAGGGCTCATCTTTTTACCATGTGATCACCAATTACAAGTGCTACAAAAAATAAAGAAGATTACTAGGAAGCCATAGAGGACCAAATTTATGCCAAGATATCATGAAAGGGAACAATGTGATATGCAGAAGAAATGATAGCACTGGTACTTTGGGATCTCCATTTACCCTCTAAGGAGGATAAATTCCGACTTTCTAAAGAAGTGGTAACAATTCATAATCCATGGAACATACAGATATGTCAGCAAATGGGAGTGATTAGCCTATGGTACATTAGAAAGGGCTTTGGGGTCAGGCAGATTCAGGCTAAAATGCCAGCTTTATTCTTTTAAGTTGGACAATATACTGAGTCCCAATTTTCTCATTCAAACAATTGAAATAACCAAGCCAACTCCAAAAGGTGTTGAGAAAGTGAATAAGAAGCAACATTGGGATGGAAAATAGTAAATAATCAATAAATACTCATTCTTTTCCCCTTTCTTTGTGCCATAAGATTAGTGCATCTTAGATTTTAGAAGGGAATTTTTTTATCTGGGAAAGCACAACAGTAAAAAAAATCGTGGCCTAAGAAGTACTGGAGGCACTAAAAATGAAAGTCTGATTATACAACTGTGAATAATGTTTACAAAGGGGAAAATCCAGGACTTCCCTGGTGGCACAGTGGTTAGGAATCCGCCTACCAATGCTGGAGACACAGGTTTGATCCCTCATCTGGAAGATCCCACATGCCACGGAGCAACTAAGCCCGTGTGCCACAACTGCTGAGTCTTTGCTCTAGGAGCCACACAATGAGAAGCCCGTGCACTGCAACGAAGAGTAGCCCCCACTTGCTGCAACTAGAAAAAGCCCACGTGCAGCCTCGAAGACCCAACGCAGCCAAAAACAAATAAATAAATTTATTTTTAAAGAAAAGTGGGGGGGTGGGGGGGAACATCTTCAGAAATCCAGGTAGCTGCTTAGAGTATTGTCCAATAATTTCAATTTTTATAAAGTATGTTGATGAAAAAGAGAGTTACATAATCAATGATTCTGAGGAGAAAGAAGAAAAGGAGGAGACAATTAAACCATATGAAGAGTGTCACCAAGTCCACAGGCCAGAAGCTAACACCGTCTGGTGAAAAGTACAAAGACGAAAAAGCATTTATTGTGCTACGTTTGAACAATAAAAGGAATAGTGTCTTTGGGAAAGATGATACAATATTATCAGGTGGTATTAAAAAAAACTAGTTTTACTTTGCAATCATCTTCACTAAAGTGGGTGATCATCAAACAGAAAAGTGAGGAGTAAACATAATTAAGACACAACCAAAAAGTATGAATGTGGAGATTACAGAAGAATTGTACTTGGACTCAGGTAATTACTCCCAAGTAAAAGTCTGCAAATACAATTGGAGAGCCACTGTTGGTAACTTTTGAAAAATCCTGTAGAAGCAGGGAGGCCAGAAAACTACAAATAAGCAAAGTTTTAATTTTTAAATAGTAAACACTTCAGAATACATCTTGATGCTGATTCCCAAGTAAATTCTGTAATGGATAATCAAACAGATGGTTTGTAAGCACTTTGAGAAGAATAGAGTACCACTAGGAGCCAAAATGGGTTCACCAAGAAGACATCAAGCCAAACAAATTTCACTTATTTTCTAATGAAGTTACTGAATTGGTAAATGAGAAGATACTGGAGGCATACTTATGAGGTCTGGAAATGGGAAGTGAGAGAATTATTTTATGTTTAGCCTAGAGAAAAGGACTTGAGGGAAATGCTGTCTCCACATGTTTCAGAGACCCTGGGGTCGTATCACTGAGCATGGCTGCATCTTTCAACTCTCAGTTTAGTTGACCCTTGAAAAAGCTCTCTCAAACCACTGAGGTTCAGATTTGATACACTCCTAGACATTGCTATAGCACATCTATATTTCCACTATCATAGTAGTTGTCATAATGTATTATGATTATTTGCTTAATTGCCTACCCCTCCAGTGGAATGTAAGATCCCTCAAGTCAAGGACTAAGTCTGTCTTTTTCATTGCTTTATCTCTGGGGTCTACCACTGCACCAGATAAATGGTGGATGCTCTATTAACACTTGCTAGCAGAATGAGTGAGAAGTTAAATGAATAAAAATATTTTTATGTCACAGAGATATATTTTTCATCTCAGTATAAGGAAGAACTTTCTTATACTCAGGAATCTTTAAGATTCCTTTAAAAATCATAAATTCCTTATTCTGAAAGTGTCCAGGAATAACCTGAAAAACCAGTCATCCATATGGTATTTTGTACAGTGGAATGGAAGTTCAGTTAGATGACCTCTAAACTCCTTTCTGAGTCTAGACTCCAAGCCACATCACCTTTGACTATAAAATAGAGTCAGTCCCCAAGAAAAATCAAAACCCACAGCCCCAAAATTCCAGAGGCAAAATAGATGTGCTAAACAGTGATCTCCTGCAGATGGATTTTTTTCTTTTGGTGTCTCCTATCTGATCTAGAGCAGGGCTTTGCTCAAATTGATGGTTAACAAATCTTTATTAACTAAATAGTTACAGTAAGTGTAGACTGTTTCTGAAATGAAAAGAAGGATTAAGATATTCAGTCCAAGCACCTTGTTTCACAGAGAGGAAGTGTATCTCTAAAATTTTTGGTGACCTCTCAAAAGTCACAAAGAGCCAAGGCTTGAACCACTTTACCGCGATTTTTGTCACTCTAGGTTGTCTTGAAACTTTTTGCAGAAACAACTGAAGACAAGAAACCCAGGATTTCTTGGCCATTTAGCGACACCATAAGCATCTCTACAATCAAAAACCTAGGGGTTATGTCATCACCGCAATAAATCCAAGATGGTTGTTGGACAGGACCAGAAGAGACAACACACAGAAGCAGAAGTAAGTTACCTTTCATCTCATTCACTGAACATTTGCTAAGTTACAGAAAGACAAAATAGTAATAGTAGTAGTAGCAGTAGTAGTAATGCCATATTTTAAGGCTCTAGGGCAGTACATAAAATTCAAAAAAAAAAATTCCCCTTACCATCTACATTTGTATTCTTATTGACCAAGGTAACCAAGAAATTGTTTCTTGCCTACTGTTGTGGAATCAGACATTGAGTTTTTTTTTTTTTTTTTCTTTTGCGGTATGCGGGCCTCTCACTGTTGTGGCCTCGCACAGGCTCCGGATGCGCAGGCTCAGCGGCCATGGCTCACGGGCCCAGCCGCTCCGCGGCACGTGGGATCTTCCCGGACCGGGGCACGACCCCGTGTCCCCTGCATCGGCAGGCGGACTCTCAACCACTGCGCCACCAGGGAAGCCCCAGACATTGAGTTTTAATGAGTTTGCTCAGAACTTTAAGTACACAAGTACATTTAGGATTATGATCTTATGGATCATACGTGTGTGTAACATATAAAAACATTTTGGGGGCTTCCCTGGTGGCGCAGTGGTTGAGAGTCCGCCTGCCGATGCAGGGGACACGGGGTCGTGCCCCGGTCCGGGAAGATCCCACGTGCCGCGGAGCGGCTGGGCCCGTGAGCCATGGCCGCTGAGCCTGCGCATCCGGAGCCTGTGCGAGGCCACAACAGTGAGAGGCCCGCATACCGCAAAAGAAAAAAAAAAAAAAAAACTCAATGTCTGATTCCACAACAGTAGGCAAGAAACAATTTCTTGGTTACCTTGGTCAATAAGAATACAAATGTAGATGGTAAGGGGAATTTTTTGGCCTGTTTCTCTTCTTCATATATATATATATGGCATCCAATTAGACACTGAATTTTGGAGGCTTTTCTTTTTTCTATTTATACTTCTTTCCTTTTTTTATATTGATCTAAATAACCACAAAATTGCCAAAGTATCATGAGACTTTACACTCTATGGCTACAGTCCATAGGTCTAGAATCAATAGAAAATATATCCAGTGATGTGTCCTGGGATGACAGGCATTTTGTTCTCTTTTGTTGAAGTATTTGATGAAATGACAGTTAAACAACTGCATTTGTCCATTCAAAGGGTATTCAGTGAATGCATATCACATGGTAGCTACTTTTATTACATATAGCACAATGTGTAGAGCCCACCCTCCAGGAGACTATAACCAAGTACCAGGTAGTTTGTTAGTGGCTGCATCAGAAATACATCAGGTTCTATGGGAGTCCAAACAAGGGACACCTACCTCAGCATGGGGGAAACAGGGCTTGCCAGAGGAGGTAATGCAGGAGGTGAGTCTTAAAGTAAAATAGAACTTAGCAGAATGGGCAAGGGATCTGTAGTTTTTCAAAAGCATTTGCAAAGGCAGGAAGTGCAAATGTCTGGTGTGGTTGAAGTCTGTGGTCCACATGAAGGAGGGGCTTTAACCACTGTGGTCATTTTGATGTAGATGGGGACAGAGGTCAAGGACTTCTCCCTCCTCTTTAACCTACTGTCATAGTCTTCTTTCAGGCTGTCAGTGCCTCTCTCTGGAGGTATTCTAATAACTTTCCGACTGCTCTCTCTCCTGCCAATCTTTGTCTCTACTTTTCAATTCATCCTCCACATTTCAAAAGACTTAACTTTCCAAAACACAAATCTGATCATATCATTCTTCAATTTCATCTTTGCTTATGAGATACAGTCCAAATTTCTTAGAGCAGGACATGAATATTTTACATTCTAGCCCCTTGCCCCTCTAACTTGATCTCCTGCCTCTTTCCTCCTCACAGCTTAAAATGCAGTAACACATAAGTACTCGACATACCCTCCCAAGACATGCCCCCTCACACTTCTGACTTCCGTGAACAGTATTTCCTCTGTCTAGAAGGCCTTTTAATGGACAGAGCTCCAACTCACCTTTCAAGATGCTCTTCAGGAAAGCCTTTCCCACCATGTTTAGGAAGCTATTCCTCCATCTTCTCATAGTCCTTTGCACATATCTCTACTGTGTCAATTTGCACATTGTATTGAGTCTCTTTCTATGTGACTTCCCCACCCAGGGGAGTAACCATATCTCCATTTTATTTGATTTACCATTACCCTTCAGAATTAGCTACTGCCTGGCAAACAACAGGTATTCAGTGTTTGTTAAATAAATAAATGAGCCACTATTTCCTTGTATTAAAATTTAAAATCTTCATTACTTTGGCTTTTTAGGCCGATCATCATTGGATGTAGAAAACATCTCATCCCCCCTTTGATGTACACCTATTGCAGGCACTGCCCCACCTGTCAACTACCCATTTATTCCAAACCACTGTTTCCAAAAGCAACAGATAGGCTTCCAATCCTGTAAGGATTCACGAACAGAGCAAAACACCCTACTAGTAAACAGTTACAAACACCTTTGTTAGAAATAAGCTGATGAAATTTGAGTGTGAAAATGAAGGTTACTAATTTGTAAGCACATCACACAATGTTAATCAAATGCAGAGGAGTGCCTTGACAGAAAGGCCTAAAAGTAAGTTCTTCCTGCCCTGGGATCAATTAATGTGTGTAAATAGGAGACCCATAAGAAGTCATTACACTGTTGTTCCCCAGGAGGAGGGAAAGGGACACTTGCTCATTTTGCGGGGAATCAGCAGGAAGAGCTCACAATGGAGCTTGCTGGCCATTTCTGTTCCTTCATGAAAACTGGCCCATGACCCTTCTATCATCCAAAGGGACATATGTTTTAAAAGGGGGAGCATTTACATATGATTCCTTTCATAAAAGTTAATTCTAAAGTTCAAATCTTAATCTCAAGGCTCTTTCCCAGTATGTGAAAAATACTTTGAGGCATTGATGGTCCAAAAGACTGATATCCTCTGTAAAAGGTAGAATTGATATTGTGCAAATAAATAAATACATATATATGCATATATGCATATATATATATGAAATTAATGTACTATTTAAAGGTAATCAACTTTTCCACAATTATTTCATGGTCATGGATTTTGTGTTGATGCTGGCTAATTAGCCAAATATGAATTATTTATATATATTTTAAGTAAGCGTGTATGCATATTAAAGGTTTTTTTCCTTTATTTCATTGTGAAGCAAATCATTTGGTGTGGCTGCACATAAAGCTCTAATACACATCAAAAAGCAATCAACAAACTCTTTGAGTACATCAAGCAGGATAATTTAGATGGTTTTTAATAATGATTATGAAAATACAATTAGGTGGTTTCATGTTTATTGTTGAGTATATGTAGGGGAAAGTGATTCTCCAAATATAAAATGTGGGCAATATTACACAGAAACCACAAGAGAACGGGTATGCATGAGGCACAGGCACACACACACACACACACACACACATATACACACACACCACTGCCCCTTTCTGCAACATATCAGCAGTTTTCATATTTAAAAAGAATATCATTTCTTTCAAGATGCCAAAAGAAATCTTATTTAATAAACTGATGACATAGAAGTAGGTTGGAAAAATGCCTCCCTTTAATGTCACCATAAACTTTCGCTATGGCCTGCAATTTAAAACAAGTCCTCCCTGCCACGGACCCGACAGAAAAGGCTGGGGCGGGGGGGGTGGCTCATTAGTGCTCAAGCAGCTCATGTGTCATTAGTGACCGCTGGGAGTAGGTACGGTCATGGATCTGCGCAGTTCAATGATTGTGCACTTGTGGCCTTTTCTAATCCATTTGAAATACACCTGATACTTATCTATTTCCAATTGCCCAGTTTAGAAGTTGAAAGGATCTGTAAGTTCTCATGTCAGAGGATGAAACACACTCTTAGTAAACCACTGCCTCACATCAGCCTATCCAGGCAACCCCACCTTGGCCAGGAGAGGTGACAAGAGGGACTTCATCCCCACCCCCCTCCCAGATGGTCTCCATTCCCCCAGAGTTCCCTGATAAACTCTCCCAAGCCACATCTTATTTTTTCCCCTGTACATCCAGAATTGATCACTGGCCCCATTAGAAAAATCCATCCTTCCTAGTCCATCTTGGAAATCATGTGCAAGAGCCTGGGATTGCACTTGGGAGTAATCTGGTCACCAGCAAACTGACTCCTTTTTTTGAGAAATTCAAACAGTTGCAATACCATGACTTTAACGAAGCCACAATTAGAGTGGCTTTCTTCCAGCACCATGTGTAATCTGTTTTACCACGAAAAAATGAAGTTGCTGTCTGTGCACGCAATTTTAGCATTTCTGGTTTTTATGCCATCTTACTTACAAGAAGCTCCCAGCTGTTATAATTTGTCTCGTCCATTGCTCTCTTGTAGAACCAGCCTTTGTTCCTTTTCTTCAGTGCCAGGGACTTGCTGCATTTCACCTGATGTGATTTTTCTGGGCATTAATAATGCATCTTCAAGATGCAAGATGCATGAATTCCTTTGGTAACAGATCTGCTGGCAGAGAGCTATATTGTATTGTATAGCTTTGCTGCAAAAAGGGAAGACAAGAGGACGAAGGGAAGGTCATCAGTCTCAGGAATGAGGGGTATTGGTGATTTTAGAACATCATTCCCACCAGCTCATGGGAAGGGCATGCTGAGGACTCTGAATATTAGACCAACAACTCCTTTAAAAAAAAAAAAAAACTTTTGCCAAATCTGCAATTTGTCCCTATTGGGGACCTAGAATTGCATATACGCACACAGACGACAATTCAAGAAGTCCAGAGTATCTGGCTATTCTCATATACCACTTTGTGCTCATCAACAGAAATTTCCTTTACATAGGTCCTAATTCTCCCTTTGGGCATCCAGGCACATTCCAACTACCTTCCCAGGGGCCTTGATACAATTGTTGTTGTTGTTACTCATATGAATTTTTTATCATCTTGCATTTGTGAAGAGCTTGTACTTTCAAGCTGCTTTGTAATCATTAATAAGTTATTTCTCACAATTATCCTGAAAAGTAGGACAGGGTTCCTTTCTCGATGTTACAGTTAGGGGTAAAGAAACGTAGATAGGTTACAATGCAAGATATTCACAGGGAGTGTGTTTTCCAAAGTTGGAACAAGGACACATTTAGAGGGCCACCCCATCTCCTCAACCAAATAGCTACCTCTGGAATGGTAATGTGAACAATTTAAAGCAGAATGTGGGACCCAATTAGAAATAATCAGGCACTTAGAGGACACAGCCATAAACTCGGCAGGAAAATGACCCGGCTTCAGATGATCAGATTTTGAACTCAAGGCTAGCTATACCAGCTGGCTCCAACATCTTAGTTTTTCTTAAGAAACAATGAATTTACTACGTAATGTTGAAATCCAAAAGTTCAGCCACAGAAACAGCAGCTTGTGCAGACGATCATTTAACTTCCTGTTTCTCTGAGGACTCCTGAGAAGATTTGTCAATATACAACCAAACCACACTCTCCGTATGGTCATTATAATAGCTTCACCTGCCTCTATGCTCATTCTCACCACTGCCGGCATCCCCCACCAAAAAAAAAAAATCTCATTTAATCAATAACATTTGCTTTCAGGGCAGCTCTCCTTTACTGCTGTTCCATCTCTGTCTGAGTTACCATAGCAACTATTCTCAGAGCAGTGTGATACCCAGTTTATACATTTCAGCCCTGTCACTTGACTGACTACCTGCTTCTACTTTAATCATTGCTGAAGGGAACACTCAAAAAGTGGCTGCTTCCTGCTTCCTGTTGCAGTCCACCAAACTGCCAGCATGGTTTACATTTCTTTCCACAACCTAGAAAACATATGTGAATTGTGCTGACTTCCAAAGTGAAGAAGGAGGAACACTATAGTGGTGGGTGAGAACTAGAATCAGCAGAGCCTTCCAGGCCCTCGCAGCCAAATTCTTCTTTTTTCCCTATAGAGACGCTCTCAGATGTAGCAGACCTCTTTTTTAAGATCTTAATTGCAGAATAAAAGATGGTTTCAACCTCATCTGAGCCTGAGATACATCATCCAATGGCCCCATGACCTCTGAACACTCATCTCCATTCATGTAGCCATTTTGTGGGCCCCCTGCAAGGCAAGACCTGGAACTTAGAACTCTCAGGAGCCTCCCCTGTTACAGCTTTGAGGGGTCCATTTAAATCACATTATACACCTAATGAAACACAGCTAATGAAGCACATGTTCTATCAGATTTGGATTTCAGACTCCCTATAAAAACCCAGTAAAAATAAATGAAAGGAGCCTTGTATCCATGGAAATGGGCAACTCATATGTTAATCCTTCCCCCTTACCCATTTATGAGTTCATTACCATCTTTAATTCCAGGGCTTCTGAAAGTATTGTGGCTTCTGGGTCAGTCATTTCTTGAAAACTCATGATGGGCTGGGCTTGAACATCCTTGGCCTGGCCTCTTTGTTCAGAGCCATGGGAAAGCAAGTAGGTGTATGCTGCTTATCATTTACACCAGCTCCTGGTTACTTTTTGCTGTTTTGAAATGATGAGATGAATCTAGAGTTCTGTGTCCTCCTGGGACCTAGAAACAGGTCTTTCATGTACTGACTTCCATGTCTGTTGAGAATAACACTAGGGAATTGGATCAGAGTGATCTAATACCAAAGAGCTCTCTGTCACAGCATAAATTATGCCCAACATTCATTCCTCCTTTAGGTTAAGATATTAACATTCCTTCATCAGACAGGAATGCTTTCATATATTATTACAGTAGCTACTACTGTTAGACAAGGTCATGAAGGAAAATGATAAAAGGGAGGAATTTTGTTGGGAAACAGAATTGGATGGAATCCAGAGTTCAAGGTACTCCCTGGGGTAACAGATATAGACAGGACACTTAGGAAGAGCTGAGAAGCATCATGAAGGCCTCAGCTGCCCAGTGGTCAGAGAATCCATGAGAAGAGAGGACCTGCTACAAAAAGAAGAAAAGGAATACTAAGCATCATCGAAAACAAAACTTGCTTCCTCACAATTTCAGCTTGTTAATAATAATTAAGTGGCTTCTTCAAGGTATAGAACAAGAGATAAGAGGCCCTCTCCGCTCATCAGAAGCCTTGTTTTTTCTTTCAGTTTTTTGGTCACTGGGTACCATTTATTCTCTCTCTTAGATTTGCTTACAGAAAAAAAATTTGTTGGTGTTGGAGCCATAGTGTTTCTCTCAGCGACATCCTTTGGGGACAACTCTCTACATGCTTTATTTTTTAGGCTTATAATTTTAAATTCTTAAATTTTCAAAGATGTCTTCTGAAGGAAAGAGTACATATTCTCAATTTAAAAGTAAATATCTGCGTGTCAATAATACTTTGCACTAAAATGCCCCCTTACAGAAACTGATTGTATGTCTATGTTACTTAATCAGTCCTGGAAACTGAAGATAAGAGATGTTCTAGATGAGGAAACTGAGGCACAGCGTGACAGAGAGACATTCCCGGGCCATGCATTAGTATGAGCAATAGAACTGAGGCTCCTAACAATAAATTTCAGACCCCAAGTAAGAAATCATTACAAGCCCTAGACATTTTTCAAAACAATTTTTTCCACCCTAATAGCTGAAAAATGAATGCTTCATAAAAATAGTCCAAGAAATTAAAGCTTAGGCTTGTGATTATTACAGTGATTTGTCAGCAGTAGTGTGTGATTTTTGGAAAAGGACCAGCTGTATTAACAAGAGGATAAGAGTGCAGCTCATTTTTCATTTGCCTAATATAGATATCCTTGCCTGGCCAAAGAAAGAGCTAAAAAGAAGTGATAAAGCATCAATGATGTAGCAACATAAGCGACTTCACAGAAAATGATTTAAGCTTTTCACTGCCTGCTAACATGAAAGATTTTTACCACAGATTTATATGATGAACTGTCTGAACTATCAGAAACAGATACAACCCTGAGGAAAAAAAAAGGAAAAGTTATGTGAGCATCTAAGAACATTTACCTACTCGCTACTGTCCGACTCAGGACCTCAGAGGGGTGAAACGTGTCACAAAACTAAACACAGTTGACAGGAATGGTGTTCAAAGAGCCTACTGCTTATCATGACAAAGTGTGAGATGTGCTTCATGGATCAACAACTTGTTGCTTCAGTATTTTCTTCTCCCAGTTAAGACAAAGTCATTACATTTGAGCAATAAACTCAGTTTCTAGACAAAGCCAGGCAGACAGCTGTCCTGGAATTCTTTGGCTAGCACTGTGTTTCCTTTCTTGTCAATTATCTTCTTTCCTTCCTTGGCCTTTTATTCAACCCACCCTATAACACTTAGTAACACGTTTCGGACAGAGTGGCTTAGTTCAAATTCATAGAACATCTTAAATACCTAAGATGCTTAAAATAGGTCCATTTTCCCTCCACAATTTCAAAAGTAAAATAAAGACCAAAGTGGTTTTTTTTTAAGTACCTTTAAGTAATTGTTGACATTGTGAATTGAGAGATTGCCAATGCTTTTGACAGAGTAGATGCTTTGAAGTGATGGAGCATTTTAAGTTCCAGAAGTCTAAGAATTAACTTTTGCTATCACCAACCTCTCCAGCCAGAGGGCAGATATCTGACATGGAGGAGACAGGCTAGGAGTTGAAACCCAGAGCCCTGCATTATTATCCTTTTTTCATTAACCCTCTCCTTCAAAGTTAACAACAGAGCCTTTTCTTCTTGGTGAAAGTCTACCAAGAAGGTAATATTTAGTATTTTGAAATAAAGTCCTCAGGAGTAAATCTTAAGCTAAAAGCTCTGCGTATTAACATAAACGGAGGAGTGCAATTCCATTCTATAAAGTGTGTTTCAAAGCACTTTGACATCTCTTTGCTTGTGTGTGTCTTTGTGGTCCTACAGGGGAAAGAATGAATTTTACAGATCAGCTACCAGAGCTGAGTGTAACTCAATGGCCCCACGGAAAGCTGGGGGCAGATTCGGACTAGAATCCAACTCTGCTGTTGCCTATTCCCTGTTCTCTACTCTGTGCTGCCACTTTTTTCTAGAATTGCGTACTCAAAAAATAAATCAGTTTTATACTTTGACTCAGTGTCTCTACTTCTTCTGGGAAAGCATGACTAATATATGATCAAGTATGTAATTAAAACAGAAGATCCCACAAAACTGTATCTTGAAAATGTAGTGTTTTATTCTTGGACTAGGAATTAAACGATCTCTTCCTTACTAAGAAGTTAAAAATAAATTTTTACAATCAAATAATTTTAATGCTTTAACTGAATAATTCAAGTCCCTGTATCACCAAATAAGTCCTGGACCAGGGACTCTAAGGTTGGGTCCTGATTCTAGTACTGACTGATCTCTAGGTGTCAATTTTCCCCTTTGTAAAATAAAAGAGATTAAACCAATTTATTTCTTTAGGTCTAGATTTTATGAACCTGAAATCTTTTAGGATGCCAAGCTTTCTTCATAATCACTATATGAATACTGATCCTGCCATATATTTTCCCCCACTAAGAAAAAACAAGCAGTGCCTTCTCCTCTGCCCCCACCAAATCTCCCTGCAGAATGAAGAGAAATGGCCAGGTTTAAGCAGAGGCTTATGGGCCTGTGGTCTTTATCTATTCTGAAGACCCATAACCCCCAAAGGGAAACTGGCCACAGCAGGACTAGAGAGAAATGAGAGGAAATTCGCCCAGCCAGCTCCCCTCCCTCTGAGTATGATGGTGCTCTTTCCCAAGGAGTCCACAGACTCCTCCCTGTCAGCAACCAGGTGACCTCTGGCCTCTATGCACAGACTCTCCTTTTCAGCTGGACAAAGCGCTATAAAGAGAAAGCAGATCTGCTCAGCTTTGCCCCAGGAAGAACAGCTTTCGAGACCCAGAGCCCAGAAACAAATTATGCCCCACCACCTACCATCTCATAGGAATAATAATGAGAAAAATAATGAGTTAGTCACCAAAGATTACTTGCACTCCTATCCCTCCAAGAATACTGCCTAATAGTCTGGCGATGCTGCTGCTGCTGTTGGCTGTGATGGTGGTAGTGGTACACTCCACGGTAATAGCAAATGTATCAACCAATATTCATATGACAAATCCATTAGTATTTTATTAAGCAAAACTACTAAAATGTATTTGGCAAAACAAGAACCTCCATTCTTATGTTTGCCTTGATAAATCCACTCTGAACCACTATTTTGAGACTATTCCTAAGAAAAATACATATAATTATATTATCTTGTTCATTTCTTTCAAGTATTAATTTTTTAACAAATTTACTAATTACTCTCTATATGCCAGGCACCGCATTAAGAATGAAAGAAGGAAAGCCAAAAAGACACAGTTGTCAGCTGTATCTGTATGTCAGAGCCCATACAGTCTAGGAGAACAACTGACACCAACAGTGATATAAGTGTTATGATAATGATACCACAAAGTACAGTGAAAGCCTAGGAGAAGAGAACTTTGGTAGAGATTCATTTGAGAGAGGAAAAAAAAAGAAAAAACAACTTGCCATTTAAAAAATAAATTAACTTTAAGCTTATTCCTAGTAAATGACTTAAAGGAAAAAAGAAATCAGTGATTATGAAACAAAGAGGCTTAAAAATAATGTGGACTTGGAAATATACAGGTGTCAGAGTCTGACATCTTCAGAGTCGCAGGGGTACATAAGATATGCTGTGATGCAGTATTGAGGTACTGAGGAAAACTTGAGTTTCAGTCATTCTGACTTCATTTACATAGGAAAATCCTATCTTTCTACAAGGCACTTACATTCTTCACATGAGCTGAAAATTGGCAGAACATTTATAGCACCCTACAATGTGTTCCATCACCTTTGAGTAGTCCACTTCCGTGGAGACCAGTGGAGGGTATGGTGCCAAATGGACTCTACAAAGGAAAATGTGCTGAACTCCAAACTTGCACACCCAGTCTTAAGCACACAGTGGACACAGCCACACCCAGACATCTGTGCCCCATCAACATTTGTGGGAATGGTAAAGGTGTTTGAGTATGGCACTGTCATTGCTTCGATGGCACAGGGTTTCTGGCCATGTTTTGGGAAAGCTTGGCTGTTAAGGCTTTACCCACCATTCCACCTCAGTCCTGATGCCATGAAGATGCCCATCATAGTCGATCTCACCCAGTGTCTATCATTCGCTTTCCCTTCCTCCTACCAAACATGTCCTTTCTTCTACCCAAAAGACAAGTTGTCCAACCACCTTTTCTACTGAGGTCTGCTTTCATATTCTCCCTCTCATAGCTCTTCTCACCTTCTTTTTCAACATGTTTTCCTTGTACTTTAACCTTCTCTTCCTCTCTCTTTCTTCCAATAACACTGTACCAAAAGATACATTCTTTGCAGACCTATTCTCCATTCTTTATACCAACCACATCACCTACTGCCTGAACGTATTCCTTGTTATAAGCAAAGAGCGAAACTTCATTAAGTAAGTCATAACAAATATCGAAATCTGTATACATGATCAAATCCAATTAAGGAGCAAAATAAAACATCTTCCATTTAAGTTGAGGACAGGATAAAAAATTCTGCCATCAATTATGACCATGATACTGGTGGTCCTGGTCAATACAAGAAGTATAGTAAAGAATGAGATGGGAAAATGGAAAGAAATTTCTACAAAACTAATTATCTCTGTGTGATGTGATAATCTATTTAGATTTCTATCTCTTTTAGAAATCTAAAATAATCAACTAGAAAACTATTGTAGCTAATTTAAGAAATAAATAAAATCACCAGTGCAAGATCAATATAAAAAACCACTAGCATCTTTATTTGTCAACAATAGCCACTTAGAAAATGTAGTAAGCAAAGAGCATCTTATCATGATAATGGCAAAACCTTAAGATTAACCTAATAATAAATGTGCTAAAGGACTCAATATTTTATATGTAACAATTCTCTCCAAATTAATCTATATAGCAAAATAATCTGAATAAATCTGGCATACTGATTGTAAAGTTAATATAAAGGAAAAAAGTTTTTAAAATATCCAAGAAAACATACAGAAAAATTAAAATGTGAACTTGAATGACCAAATATTAAATATACTATTATATGTAGTTATGTTAATTTAAATTGTGTGGTATTCTTCCTTCAGATTCAGAAAAGAACAAAGAGAGAGGAATAAATAAAAATACCTTCTGTATATGTGAATTTAATACATAAAGTCCATCAGGCATTTTAATGAGAGGAGAAAGGGCCGAATATATGAAATAAAGAGCACTGGGAAAATTATTCTAGCACTTTGGAAGAAAACTCAAATTCCTACATCATTCCATATACAAAAATAACTTCCAAGGCAACTTAAGCACTAAACACCAAAAAATATAAGTATGGTGGAAGAAAATATGGGAGAATTCTTTATAATCTTGTGATTAAGAATAACTTTTACACAAAATATAATGCTGTATACATTCTATATAAAACTCCTTAAAGATGGAGAGATTAGAAACAGTTTTTAAATTCTTTAAGATGAAATATACCATAAGTAAAGCTAGAAGGAAACCAACTAGAAGAAAATATACCTGCAATATTTGCAATAAGTGTGTTTTAGAAAACAGATGACTTTCTAAAATATATAAAGAGCTTTTGCAACTCAAAAATAAAGCAACCTAAAATTTAAAAAAAGGACAAAGATATAGCTAATATTGACTGAGAGAATATTATTTGCCAGGCAACAGCCTAAGACCTTTACATGTACACACTCAACAAATTTGCATAATAACACTTTTGATCAAATACACTTAGCATCTCCATTTTGCAGGCAGGAAAATGAGACACAGAGAAATTTAAGAATTTGTCCAGAGTTATACCATTAGGAAATACTAGCAGAACTCAATTCACAGAAAAAGAAACACAAATAGCTAAGAAATTTAAGAAAACCCATTCAACCTTAATAATAATTTAGGAAAATGCAAACACTAAAACACAATAAGATATCTTTACCTACCAGAGAGTTAAACAATATCAAATGGGTTAATAAGACTAACATTACCAAGAGTATAGAGAAACAGTAACTCTCATACTCAGTTATTGGGGATATCTATTGTATAGTATATTTTTTTGATCTTTAAAAATAGGGATTTTTTTTTAATTTTTAAATTTAATTTATTTTTTATACAACAGGTTCTTATTAGTTATCTATGTTATACATGTTAGTGTATATAAATATATGTCAATCCCAATCACCCAATTCATCCCACCACCACAACCCACCCCACGATTTTCCCCCCTTGGTGTCCATACGTTTGTTCTCTACATCTGTGTCTCCATTTCTGCCTTGCAAAACGGTTCATCTGCACCATTTTTCTAGATTCCACATATAGGCATTAATATACAATATTTGTTTTTCTCTCTCTGACTTACTTCACTCTGTATGACAGTCTCTATGGGCATCCACGTCTCTACAAATGACCTACATTCTACAAATGACCCAAGATCATTCCTTTTTATGGCTGAGTAATATTCCATTGTATATATGTACAACATCTTCTTTATCCATTCGTCTGTTGATGGGCATTTAGGTTGCTTCCATGACCTGACTATTGTAAATAGTGCTGCAATGAACACTGGGGTGCATGTGTCTTTTTGAATTATCGTTTTATCTGGGTATATGCCCGTAGTGAGATTGCTGGGTCATATGGTAATTCTATTTGTAGTTTTTTAGGAAACTCCATACTGTTCTCCATAGTGGCTGTATCAATTTACATTCCAACCAACAGTGCAAGAGGGTTCCCTTTTCTCCACACCCTCTCCAGCATTTGTTGTTTGTAGATTTTCTGATGATGCCCATTCTAACTGGTGTGAGATGATACCTCATTGTAGTTTTGATTTGCATTTATCTAATACTTAGTGATGTTGAGCAGCTTTTCATGTGCTTCTGGGCCATCTGTATGTCTTCCTTGGAGAAATGTCTATTTAAGTCTTCTTTAAGTCTTCTTTAAGTCTGTTTAAATCTTCTTTAAGTCTTTAAGTCTGTTTAAGTCTTCTGCCCATTTGGATAGGAAATGTCTGTTTAAGTCTTCTGCCATTTTTAATATTGAGCTGCATATATATTTTGGAGATTAATCCTTTGTCCATTGATTCGTTTGCAAATATTTTCTCCCATTCTGAGGGTTGTCTTTTTGTCTTGTCTGTAGTTTCCTTTGCTGTGCAAAACTTTTAAGTTTCATTAGGTCCCATTTGTATATTTTTGTTTTTATTTCTGTTAATTTGAGAGGTGGATCAAAAAAGATCTGCCATGGGCTTCCCTGGTGGCACAGTGGTTGAGAGTCCACCTGCCAATGCAGGGGAAACAGGTTCGTGCCCCGGTCTGGGAAGATCCCACAAGCCATGGAGTGGCTAGGCGTGTGAGCCACGGCCGCTGAGCCTGCACGTCCGGAGCCTGTGCTCCACAACGGGAGAGGCCACAACAGTGAGAGGCCCACATACTGCAAAAAAAAAAGATCTGCCGTGATTTATTTCAAAGAGTGTTGTTCTTCCTATGTTTTCCTCTAAGAGTTTTATAGTGTCCAGTCTTACATTTAGGTCTCTAATCCATTGTGAGTTTATTTTTGGGTATGGTGTTAGGTTTGTTCTAATTCATTCTTTTACATGTAGCTTCCAGTTTTCCCAGCACCACTTACTAAAGAGACTGTCTTTTCTCCATTGTATATCCTTGCCTCCTTTGTCATAGATTAGTTGACCAGAGGTGCATGCGTTTATCTGTGGGCTTTCTATCCTGTTCCATTGGTCTATATTTCCATTTTTGTGCCAGTGCCATATTGTCTTGATTACTGTAGCTTTGTGGTATAGTCTGAAGTCAGGGAGTCTGATTCCTCCAGCTCCGTTTTTTCCCTCAAGAGTGCTTGGGCTATTTGGGGTCTTTTGTATCTCCATACAAATTTTAAGTTTTGTTCTAGTTCTGTAAAAAATGTCACTGGTGATTTGACAGGGATTGTAATGAATCTGTAGATTGCTTTGGGTAGTATAGTCCTTTTCACAATATTGATTCTTCCAATCCAAGAACATGGTATATCTCTCCACCTGTTGGTATCATTTTTAATTTCTTTCATCAGTGTCTTACAGTTTTCTGCATACAGATGTTTTGTTTCCCTAGGTAGGTTTATTCCTAGGTATTTTATTCTTTTTGTTGCATTGGTAAATGAGAGTGTTTCCTTAATTTCCCTTTCAGATTTTTCATCATTTGTATATAGGAATGCAAGAGATTTCTGTGCATTAATTTTGTATCCTGCAACTTTACCAAATTCATTGATTAGTTTTAGTAGTTTTCTGGTGGCATCTTTAGGATTCTCTATGTATAGTGTCATGTCACCTGAAAACAGTGACAGTTTACTTCTTTTTTTCCAGTTTGTATTCCTTTTCTTTCTTTTTCTTCTCTGATTGCTCTGGCTAGGACTTCCAAAATTATGTTGAATAATAGTGGTGAGAATAGACATCCTTGTCTTGCTCCTGATCTTAGAGGAAATGCTTTCACTTTTTCACCATTGAGAATGTTTGCAGTGGGTTTGTCATATATGGCCTTTATTATGTTGAGGTAGGTTCCCTCTATGCCCACTTTCTGGAGAATTTTTATCATAAGTGGATGCTGAATTTTGTCAAAAGCTTTTTCTGCATCTATTGAGATGATCATATGGTTTTTCTTCTTCAATTTGTTAATATGGTGTATCACATTGATAGATTTGCATATATTGAAGAATCTTTGCATCCCTGGGATAAATCCCAACTGATCATGATGTATGATCCTTTTAATGTGTTGTTGGATTCTGTTTGCTAGTATTTTGTTGAGGATTTTTGCATCTATATTCATCAGTGATATTGGTCTGTAGTTTTCTTTTTTTGTAGTATCTTTGTCTGGTTTTGGTATTAGGGTGATTGTGGCCTTGTAGAATGAGTTTGGGAGTGTTCCTTCCTCTGCAATTTTTTGGAACCATTTGAGAAGGATGGGTGTTAGCTCCTCTCTAAATGTTTGACAGAATTCACCGGTGAAGCCATCTGTTCCTGGAGTTTTGTTTGTTGCAAGATTTCTTTTTTTAATTTACTTACTTACTTAATTTATTATTGGCGGCATTGGGTTTTGTTGCTGCGGGGATTTCTCTAGTTGCGGCAAGCAAGGGCTACTCTTTGTTGTGGTGCACAGGCTTCTCAGTGTGGTGCTTCTCTTGTTGCAGAGCACGGGCTCTAGGCACTTGGGCTTCAGCAGTTGTGGTGCACAGGCTTAGCTGCTCTGCAGCATATGGGATCATCCCGGACCCGGGCTGGAACCCATGTCCCCTGCATTGGCAGGTGGATTCTTAACCACTGTGCCCCCAGGGAAGCCCTGTTTGTTGGAAGATTTTTAATCACAGTTTCAATTTCATTAGTTGTGATCGGTCTGTTCATATTTTGTATTTCTTCCTGGTTCAGTCTTGCAAGTTTATAGCTTTCTAAGGATTTTTCCAGGTTGTCCATTTTATTGGTTGGAGTTGCTTGTAGTAATCTCTTATGATGCTTTGTATTTCTGTGGTGTCCATGTTAACTTCTCCTTTTTCAGTTCTAATTTTACTAATTTGAGTCCTCTCCCTCTTTTTCTTGATGAGTCTAGCTAAAGGTTTATGAATTTTGTTTATCTTCTCAAAGAACCAACTTTTAGTTTTACTGATCTTTGCTATTGTTTTCTTTCTTTCTGTTTCATCTATTTCTGCTCTGATCTTTATGATTTCTTTCCTTCTATTAACTTGGGTTTTCTTTGTTCTTCTTTCTCTATTTCCTTTAGATGTAAGGTTAGATTGTTTATTTGAGATTTTTCTTGTTTCTTGAGGTAGGCTTGTTTTGCTATAAACTTCCCTCTTAGAACAGCTTTTGCTGCATCTCATAGGTTTGGATCATCGTGTTTTCATTGTCATTTGTCTCTAGATATTTTTTGATTTCCTCTTTGACTTCTTCAGTGATCTTTTCCTTATTTAGTAATATATTGTTTAGCCTCCATGTGTTTGTGTTTATGTATTTTTTCCCTGTAGTTGATTTCTAATCTCATAACAAGTGGTTGGAAATGATGCTTGATATAACTTCAGTTTTCTTAAATTTACCGAGGCTTGATTTGTGATCCAAGATGTGATCTATCCTGGAGAATGTTCCATGTGCATTTGAGAAGAAAGTGTAATCTGCTGTTTTTGTATGGAACTTCCTATAAATATCAATTAAATCTATCTGGTCTATTGTGTCATTTAAAGCTTGTGTTTCCTTATTAGTCTTCTGTTTGGATGATCTGTCCATTGGTGTAAGAGAGGTGTTAAAGTCCCCCATTATTATTGTTACTGTCGATTTCCTCTTTTATAGCTGTTAGCCATTGCCTTATGTATTAAGGTGCTCCTAGGTTGGGTGCATATGTATTTATAATTGTTATATCTTCTTCTTGGATTGATCCCTTGATCATTATGTAGTGTCCTTCCTTGTCTCTTGTAACATTCTTTATTTTATTTTTTTTATTTTTTTTTTTGCGGTACGCGGGCCTCTCACTGTTGAGTCCTCTCCCGTTGCGGAGCACAGGCTCTGGACGCGCAGTCTCAGCGGCCATGGCTCACGGGCCCAGCCGCTCCGCGGCATGTGGGATCCTCCTGGACCGGGGCACGAACCCCTGTCTCCTGCATCGGCAGGCGGACTCTCAACCACTGCGCCACCAGGGAAGCCCCACATTCTTTATTTTAAAGTCTATTTTATCTGATATGAATATTGCTACTCCAGCTTTCTTTTGATTTCCAATTGCATGGAATATTTTTTTCCATCCCCTCACTTTCAGTCTGTATGTATCCCTAGGTTTGAAGTGGGTCTCTTGCAGACAGCATATATATGGGTCTTGTTTTTATATTCATTCAGTGAGCCTGTGCCTTTTGGTTGGAGTTTTTAAATTGTTTTGGGTCTTTTTTCTTTTTTTTTTTTTTACATCTTTATTGGAATATAATGCTTTACAATGGTGTGTTAGTTTCTGCTGCATAACAAAGTGAATCAGCTATACACTTACACATGTTCCCATATCTCTTCCCTCTTGCATCTCCCTCTCTCCCACCCTCCCTTTCCCACCCCTCCAGGTGGTCAAAAAGCACAGAGCTGATCTTCGGTGCTATGTGGCTGCTTCCCACTAGCTATCTACTTTATGTTTGATAGTGTATATATGTCCATGCCACTCTCTCGCTTTATCACACCTTACCCTTCCCACTCCCCATATCCTCAGGTCCATTCTCTAGTAGGTCTCTGTCTTTATTCCTGTCTTACCCCTAAGTTCTTCATGACATTTTTTTTTCTTAAATTCCATATATATGTGTTAACATACGGTATTTGTCTTTCTCTTTCTGATTTACTTCACTCCGTATGACAGACTCTAGGTTTATCCATCTCATTACAAATACCTCAATTTCGTTTCTTTATATGGCTGAGTAATATTCCATTGTACATATGTGCCACATCTTCTTTATCCATTCATCCGATGAGGGACACTTAGGATGTTTCCATCTCCAAGCTATTGTAAATAGAGCGCAATGACCATTTTGGTATATGACTCTTTTTGAATTATGGTTTTCTCAGGGTATATGCTCTGTAGTGGGGTTGCTGTGTCATATGGTAGTTCTATTTGTAGTTTTTTAAGGAACCTCCATACTGTTCTCCACAGTGGCTGTACCAATTCACATTCCCACCAGCAGTGCAAGAGTGTTCCCTTTTCTCCACACCCTCTCCAGCATTTATTGTTTCTAGATTTTTTGATGATGGCCATTCTGACTGGTGTGAGATGATATCTCATTGTAGTTTTGATTTGCATTTCTCTAATGATTAATGATGTTGAGCATTCTTTCATGTGTTTGTTGGCAGTCTTTATATCTTCTTTGGAGAAATGTCTGTTTAGGTCCTCTGCCCATTTTTGGATTAGGTTGTTTGCTTTTTTGTTATTGAGCTGTATGAGCTGCTTATAAATTTTGGAGATTAATCCTTTGTCAGTTGCTGCATTTGCAAATATTTTCTCCCATTCTGAGGGTTGTCTTTTGGTCTTGTTTATGGTTTCCTTTGCTGTGCAAAAGCTTTGAAGTTTCATTAGGTCCCATTTGTTTACTTTTGTTTTTATTTCCATTTCTCTGGGAAGTGGCTCAAAAACTATCTTGCTGTGATTTATGTCAGAGAGAGTTCTGCCTATGTTTCCCTCTAAGAGTTTGATAGTTTCTGGCCTTACATTTAGGTCTTTAATCCATTTTGAGCTTATTTTTGTGTATGGTGTTATGGAATGATCTAATCTCATACTTTTACATGTATCTGTCCAGTTTTCCCAGCACCATTTATTGAAGAGGCTGTCCTTTCTCCACTGTACATTCCTGCCTCCTTTATCAAAGATAAGGTGACTATATGTGGGTGGGTTTATCTGGGTTTTCTATCCTGTTCCATTGATCTATCTTCCTGTTTTTGTGCCAGTACCATACTGTCTTGATTACTGTAGCTTTGTAGTATAGTCTGAAGTCAGGGAGCCTGAATCCTCCAGCTCCGTTTTTTGTTATCAAGATTGCTTTAGCTATTCAGGGTCTTTTGTGTTTCCATACAAATTGTGAAATATTTTGTTCTACTTCTGTGAAAAATGCCAGTGGTAGTTTGATAAGGATTGCATTGGATCTGTAGATTGCTTTGAGTAGTAGAGTCATTTTCACAATGTTGATTCTTCCCATCCAACAACATGGAATATCTCTCCATCTATTTGTATCATCTTTAATTTTTTTCATCAGTATAATTTTCTGCATTCAGGACTTTTGTCTCCTTAGGTAGGTTTATTCCTAGATATTTTATTCTTTTTGTTGCAATGGTAAATGGGAGTTTTTTCTGGATTTCACTTTCAGAATTTTCATCATTAGTGTATAGGAATGCAAGAGATTTCTGTGCATTAATTTTGTATCTTGCTACTTTACCAAATTCATTCATGAACTCTAGTAGTTTTCTGGTAGCATCTTTAGGATTCTCTATGTATAGTATCATGTCATCTGCAAACAGTGACAGCTTTACTTCTTTCTTTTCCAGTTTGGATTCCTTTATTTCCTTTTCTTCTCTGATTGCTGTGGCTAAAACTTCCAAAACTATGTTGAATAAGAGCAGTGAGAGTGGGCAACCTTGTCTTCTTCCTGATCTTAGAGGAAATGTTTTCAGTTTTTCACCATTGAGGACTATGTTGGCTGTGGGTTTTAATATATGGCCTTTATTATGTTAAGCAAAGTTCCCTCTATGCCACTTTCTGCTGTTTTTATCATAAATGGGTGTCGAATTTTGTCAAAAGCTTTCTCTGCATCTATTGAGATGATCATATGGTTTTTCTCCTTCAATATGTTAATATGGTATATCATGTTGATTGATTTGCGTACATTGAAGAATCCTTGCATTCCTGGAATAAACTACACTTGATCATGGTGTATGATCCTTTTAATGTGCTGTTGGATTCTGTTTGCTAGTATTTTGTTGAGGATTTTTGCATCTATGTTCATCAGTGATATTGGCCTGTAGTTTTCTTTGTGACATCCTTGTCTGGTTTTGGTATCAAGGTGATGGTGTCCTCGTAGAATGAATTTGGGAGTGCTCCTCCCTCTGCTATATTTTGGAAGAGTTTGAGAAGGATAGGTGTTAGCTCTTCTCTAAATGTTCGATAGGATTCACCTGTGAAGCCATCTGGTCCTGGGCTTTTGTTTGTTGGAAGATTTTTAATCACAGTTTCAATTTCAGTGCTTGTGATTGGTCTGTTCATATTTTCTGTTTCTTCCTGATTCAGTCTTGGCAGGTTGTGCATTTCTAAGAATTTGTCCATTTCTTCCAGGTTGTCCATTTTATTGGCATAGAGTTGCTTGTAGTAATCTCTCATGATCTTTTGTATTTGTGCAGTGTCAGTTGTTACTTCTCCTTTTTCATTTCTAATTCTATTGATTTGAGTCTTCTCCCTTTTTTCCTTGATAAGTCTAATGGTTAATCATTTTTTTTTATATTCTCAAAGAACAAGCTTTTAGTTTTATTGATCTTTGCTATCATTTCTTTCATTTCTTTTTCATTTATTTCTGATCTGATTTTCATGATTTCTTTCTATCTGCTAACATTGGGGTTTTTTGTTCTTCTTCCTCTAATTGCGTTAGGTGCAATGTAGTTTACTCGAGATGTTTCCTGTTTCTTAAGGTAGTATTGTATTGCTATAAACTTCCCTCTTAGAACTGCTTTTGCTACATCCCATAGGTTTTGGGTTGTCCTCTCTCCATTGTCATTTGTTTCTAGGTATTTTTTTATTTCCTCTTTGATTTCTTCAGTGATCATTTTGTTATTAAGTAGTGTATTGTTTAGCCTCCATGTATTTGTATTTTTTACAGATCTTTTCCTGTAACTGATATCTAGTCTCATAGCATTGTGGTCAGAAAAGAAACTTGATAGAATTTCAATTTTCTTAAATTTACCAAGGCTTGATTTGTGACCCAAGATATGATCTATCCTGGAGAATGTTCCATGAGCACTTGAGAAAAATGTGTATTTTGTTGTTTTTGGATGGAATGTCCTATAAATATCAATTAAGTCCATCTGGTTTAATGTATCATTTAAAGCTTGTGTTTCCTTATTTAATTTTAGTTTCGATGATCTGTCTATTGGTGAAACTGGGGTGTTAAAGTCCCCTACTATGAATGTGTTACTGTCAATTTCCCCTTTTATGGCTGTTACTATTTGCCTTATGTATTAAGGTGCTTCTATGTTGGGTTCATAAATATTTATAATTGTTGTATTTTCTTCTTGTTTTTTTTTTTTTTTTTTTGGGTGATGTAGAAAAGGATAGCTTTATTGCTTTGCCAGGAAAAGGAGGACACAGTGGGCTCCTACCTCAAATAAAAAAACAACTAGGTGTCCCAACCCAGTAGGATTATTTTTTTTGCTGTTTCTTTTTTTTTTTTTTCATTTTAACATCTTTATTGGAGTATAATTGCTTTACAATGGTATGTTAGTTTCAGCTTCACAACAAAATGAATCAGTTATATATATATACATATGTTCCCATATCTTTTCCTGCTTGTATCTCCCTCCCTCCCACCCTCCTTATCCCACCCCTCCAGGCGGTTACAAAGCACCGAGCTGATCTCCCTGTGCTATGCGGCTGCTTCCCACTAGCTATCTACCTTACGTTTGGTAGTGTATATATGTCCATGCCTCTCTCTCGCTTTGTCACCGTTTACCCTTCCCCCTCCCCATAGCCTTAAGTCCATTCTCTAGTAAGTCTGTGTCTTTATTCCTGTTTCACCCCTAGGTTTTTCATGACTTTTTTTTTCTTAAATTCCATATATATGTGTTAGCATACGATATTTGTCTCTCTCTTTCTGACTTACTTCACTCTGTATGACAGACTCTAGGTCTATCCATCTCATTACAAATAGCTCAATTTCGTTTCTTTTTATGGTTGAGTAATATTCCATTGTATATATGTGCCACATCTTCTTTATCCATTCATCTGATGATGGACACTTAGGTTGTTTCCATCTCTGGGCTATTGTAAATAGAGCTGCAATGAATATTTTGGTACATGACTCTTTTTGAATTATGGTTTTCTCAGGGTATATGCCCAGTAGTGGGATTGCTGGGTCATATGGTAGTTCTATTTGTAGTTTTTTAAGGAACCTCCATAATGTTCTCCACAGTGGCTGTATCAATTTACATTCCCACCAAGAGTGTAAGAGGGTTCCCTTTTCTCCATACCCTCTCCAGCATTTATTGTTTCTAGATTTTTTGATGATGGCCATTCTGACTTGTGTGAGATGATATCTCATTGTAGTTTTGATTTGCATTTCTCTAATGATTAGTGATGTTGAGTATTCTTTCATGAGTTTGTTGGCAGCTGTATATCTTCTTTGGAGAAATGTCTATTTAGGTCTTCTGCCCATTTTTGGATTGGGTTGTTTGCTTTTTTGTTATTAAGCTGCATGAGCTGCTTATAAATTTTGGAGATTAATCCTTTGTCAGTTGCTTCATTTGCAAATATTTTCTCCCATTCTGAGGGTTGTCTTTTGGTCTTCTTTATGGTATCCTTTGTTGCGCAAAAGCTTTTAAGTTTCATTAGGTCCCATTTGTTTACTTTTGTTTTTATTTCCATTACTCTAGGAGGTGGGTCAAAAAGGATCTTGCTGTGATTTATGTCAGAGAGAGTTCTGCCTATGTTTTCCTCTAAGAGTTTGACAGTTTCTGGCCTTACATTTACGTCTTTAATCCATTTTGAGCTTATTTTTGTGTATGATGTTAGGGAATGATCTAATCTCATACTTTTAAATGTAGCTGTCCAGTTTTCCCAGCACCAGTTATTGAAGAGGCTGTCCTTTCTCCACTGTACATTCCTGCCTCCTTTGTCAAAGATAATGTGACCATATGTGCGTGGGTTTATCTCTGGGCTTTCTATCCTGTTCCATTGATCTATATTTCTGTTTTTGTGCCAGTACCATACACTCTTGATTACTGTAGCTTTGTAGTATAGTCTGAAGTCAGGGAGCCTGATTCCTCCAGCTCCGTTTTTTATTATCAAGATTGCTTTAGCTATTCAGGGTCTTTTGTGTTTCCATACAAATTGTGAAATATTTTGTTCTACTTCTGTGAAAAATGCCAGTGGTAGTTTGATAGGGATTGCATTGAATCTGTAGATTGCTTTGGGTAGTAGAGTCATTTTCACAATATTGATTCTTCAAATCCAAGAACATGGTATATCTCTCCATCTATTTGTATCATCTTTAATTTCTTTCATCAGTGTCTTATAATTTTCTGCATACAGGTCTTTTGTCTCCTTAGGTAGGTTTATTCCTAGATATTTTATTCTTTTTGTTGCAATGGTAAATGGGAGTGTTTTCTTGATTTCACTTTCAGATTTTTCATCCTTAGTGTATAGGAATGCCAGAGATTTCTGTGCATTAATTTTGTATCTTGCTACTTTACTAAATTCATTGATTAGCTCTAGTAGTTTTCTGGTAGCATCTTTAGGATTCTCTATGTATAGTATCATGTCATCTGCAAACAGTGACAGCTTTACTTCTTCTTTTCCAATTTGGATTCCTTTTATTTCCTTTTCTTCTCTGATTGCTGTGGCTAAAACTTCCCAAACTATGTTGAATAAGAGCAGTGAGAGTGGGCAATCTTGTCTTGTTCCTGATCTTAGTGGAAATGCTTTCAGTTTTTCACCATTGAGGACGATGTTGGCTGTGGGTTTGTCATATATGACCTTTATTATGTTGAGGAAAGTTCCCTCTATGCCTACTTTCTGCAGGGGTTTTATCATAAATCAGTGTAGAATTTTGTCAAAAGCTTTCTCTGCATCTATTGAGATGATCATATGGTTTTTCTCCTTCAATTTGTTAATATGGTGTATCACGTTGATTGATTTGCATATATTAAACAATCCTTGCATTCCTGGAATAAATCCCACTTGATCATAGTGTATGATCCGTTTAATGTGCTGTTGAATTCTGTTTGCTAGTATTTTGTTGAGGATTTTTGCATCTATGTTCATCAGTGATAATGGCCTGTAGTTTTCTTTCTTTGTGACATCCTTGTCTGGTCTTGGTATCAAGGTGATGGTGGCCTCATAGAATGAGTTGGGAATAGGTGATAGCTGTTGTCTAAATGTTTGATAGAATTTGCCTGTGAAACCAGCTGGTCCTGGGCTTTTGTTTGTTGGAAGATTTTTAATCACAGTTTCAATTTCAGTGCTTGTGATTGGTCTGTTTATATTTTCTGTTTCTTCCTGATTCAGTCTTGGCAGGTTGTGCCTTTCTAAGAATTTGTCCATTTCTTCCAGGTTGTCCATTTTATTGACATAGAGTTTCTAGTAGTAATCTCTCATGATCTTTTGTATTTGTGCAGTGTCAGTTGTTACTTCTCCTTTTTCATTTCTAATTCTATTGATTTGAGTCTTCTCTCTCTTTTTCTTGATGAATCTAGCTAATGGTTTATCAATTTTGTTTATTCTTTCAAAGAAGCAGCTTTTAGTTTTATTGATCTTTGCTATCGTTTCCTTCATTTCTTTTTCATTTATTTCTGATCTAATTTTTATGATTTCTTTCCTTCTGCTAACTTTGGGTTTTTTTATTCTTCTTTCTCTAATTGCTTTAGGTGCAAGGTTAGGTTGTTTATTCGAGATGTTACCTGTTTCTTAAGGTAGGATTTTATTGCTATAAACTTCCCTCTGAGAACTGCTTTTGCTGCATCCCATAGATTTTGAGTCATTGTGTATCCATTGCCATTTGTTTCTAGGTATTTTTTTATTTCCTCTTTGATTTCTTCAGTGATCACTTCGTTATTAAGTAGTGTATAGTTTAGCCTCCATGTGTTTGTGTTTTTTACAGATCTTTTCCTGTAATTGATATCTAGTCTCATAGTGTTGTGGTTGGAAAAGATACTTGATACAATTTGAATTTTCTTAAATTTACCAAGGCTTGATTTGTGACCCAAGATATGATCTATCCTGGAGAATGTTCCATGAGCACTTGAGAAAAATGTGTATTCTGTTGTTTTTGGTTTGAATGTCCTGTAAATATCAATTAAGTCCATCTCATTTAATATATCATTTAAAGCTTGTGTTTCCTTATTTATTTTCATTTTGGATGATCTGTCCATTGGTGAAAGTGGGGTGTTAAGTCCCCTACTATGAATGTGTTACTGTTGATTTCCCCTTTTATGGCTGTCAGTATTTGCCTTATGTATCGAGGTGCTCCTATGTTGGGTGCATAAATATTTACAATTGTTATATCTTCTTCTTGGATTGATCCCTTGATCATTATGTAGTGTCCTTCTTTGTCTCTTCTAATAGTCTTTGTTTTAAAGTCTATTTTGTCTGATATGAGAATTGCTACTCCAGCTTTCTTTTGGTTTCTATTTGCATGAAATACCTTTTTCCATCCCCTTACTTTCAGTCTGTATGTGTCTCTAGGTCTCAAGAGCGTCTCTTGTAAATAGCATATATATGGGTCTTATTTTTGTATCCATTCAGCCAATCTGTGTCTTTTGGTTGGAGCATTTAGTCCATTTACATTTAAGGTAATTATCGATATGTATGTTCCTATTCCCATTTTCTAAATTGTTTTGGGTTCGTTATTGTAGGTCTTTTCCTTCTCTTGTGTTTCTTGCCTAGAGAAGTTCCTTTAGTATTTGTTGTAAAGGTGGTTTGGTGGTGCTGAACTCTCTCAGCTTTTGTTTGTCTATAAATGTTTTAATTTCTTCATCAAATCTGAATGAGATCCTTGTTGGGTAGAGTAATCTTGGTTGCAGGTTTTTCTCCTTCATCACCATAAATATGTCCTGCCAGTCCCTTTTGGCTTGCAGAGATTCTGCTGAAAGATCAGCTGTTAACCTTATAGGGATTCCCTTGTGTGTTATTTGTTGTTTATTCCTTGCAGCTTTTAATATGTTTTCTTTGTATTTCATTTTTGACAGTTTGTTTAATATGTGTCTTGGCGTATTTCTCCTTGGATTTATGCTGCATGGGACTCTCTGTGCTTCCTGGACTTGATTAACTATTTCCTTTCCCATATTAGGGAAGTTTTCAACTATAATCTCTTCAAATATTTTCTCATTCCCTTTCTTTTTCTCTTCCTCTTCTGGAACCCCTATAATTCGAATGTTGGTGCATTTAATGTTGTCCCAGAGGTCTCTGAGACTGTCCTCAGTTGTTTTCATTCTTTTTTCTTTATTCTGCTCTGCAGTAGTTATTTCCACTCTTTTATCTTCCAGGTCACTTATCCGTTCTTCTGCCTCAGTTATTCTGCTATTGATCCCATCTAGAGTATTTTTCATTTCATTTATTGTGTTGTTCCTCATTGCTTGTTTCATCTTTGGTTCTTCTAGGTCCTTGTTAAATGTTTCTAACATTTTGTCTATTCTATTTCCAAGATTTTGGATAATCTTTACCATCACTATTCTGAATTCCTTTTCAGGTAGACTGCCTATTTCCTCTTCATTTATTAGGTCTGGTGGGTTTTTATCTTGCTCCTTCAACTGCTGTGTGTTTTTCTGTCTTCTCATTTTGCTTATCTTACTGTGTTTGCGGTCTCCTTTTTGCAGGCTACAGGTTTGTAGTTCCCGTTGTTTTTGATGTCTGTTCCCAGTGGCTAAGTTTGGTTCAGTGGGTTGTGTAGGCTTCCTGGTGGAGGGGATTAGTGCCTGTGTTGTGGTGGATGAGGCTGGATCTTGTCCCACTGTTGGGCAAGTCCACGTCTGTTGGTGTGTTTTGGAGTGTCTGTGGACTTATTATGATTTTAGGCAGCCTCTCTGCTAATAGGTGGGGTTGTGTTCCTGTCTTGCTAGTTGTTTGGCATAGGGTGTCCAGCACTGTAGCTTGCTTGTCGTTGAGTGAAGCTAGGTGCTGGTGTTGAGATGGAGATCTCTGGGAGACTTTCACCATTTGATATTATGTGGAGCTGGGAGGTCTCTTGTGGACCAGTGTCCTGAATTTGGCTCTTCCACCTCAGAGGCATAGCAGTGACTCTTGGCTGCAGCACCATGAGCCTTTCATCCACATGGCTTCTAAGTTTGAAGACACTGTAATATGCTTTTGATAGTGCTGGAAATCTTTTAGCCTAGATTCCGTGTAGCCACTTCCAGTGAAAGAGGCAAATAAGTAAGCCAAGGTTCGTTTTCCTTGTGATAAGAGCTAGGTTGAAGGAAACCCAGTTTGTTCTGGAAGCTCACAGGAGTGGTCAAAAAGCTACATTAGGAATTAAGCAGTACGTCACAACTGTTAATCAGGGGGTTGTTTTTGTAGGTCCTTTTTTTCTCTTGTGTTTCCCATTTAAAGAAGTTCCTTTAACATTTGTTGTAGGGCTGCTTTGGTGGTGCTGAATTCTCTTAGCTTTTGCTTGTTTGTAAAGGTTTGATCTCTGTTGAATCTGAATGAGATCCTTGCCATGTAGAGTAATCTTGGTTGTAGGTTCTTCCCTTTCATCACTTTAAATATATCATGCTACTCCCTTCTGACTTTTAGAGTTTCTGCTGAGAAATCAGCTGTTAGCCTTATGGGAGTTTCCTTGCATGTTATTTGTCATTTTTCCCTCATTGTTTTCAATAATTTTTCTTTGTCTTTAATTTTTGTCAGTTTGATTATTATGTGTCTCGGTGTGTTTCTCCTTGGGTTTATCCTGCCTGGGACTCTCTCTGCTTCCTGGACTTGGGTGGCTATTTCCTTTCCCATGTTAGAGAAGTTTTCGACTATAATCCCTGCAAATATTTTTTCAGGTCCTTTGCCTCTCTCTTCTCCTTCTGGGACCCCTATAATGCAAATGTTGTTATGTTTAATGTTGTCCCAGAGGTCTCTTAGGCTGTCTTCATTTTTTTTTTTCTTTATTCTCTTCCATGGCAGTGAATTCCATCATTCTGTCTTCCAGGTCACTTATCCATTCTTCTGCCTCAGTTATTCTTCTACAAATTCCTTCTAGTGTGTTTTTCATTTCAATTATTATATGGTTCATCTCTGTTTGTTTGTTCTTTAATTCTTCTAGTGTTTTTTCCTTAATTCTTCTAGGTGTTTGTTAAACATTTCTTGCATCTTCTTGATCTTTGCCTCCATTGTTTTTCCGAGGTCCTGGATCATCTTCACTATCATTATTCTGAATTCTTTTTCTGGAAGGTTACCTATCTCCATTTCACTTAGTTGTTTTTCTGAGGTTTTAACTTGTTCCTTCATCTGGTATATAGTCCTCTGCCTTTTCATTTTGTCTATCTTTCTGTCAATGTGGTTCTCGTTCCACAGGCTGCAGAACTGTAGTTGTTCTTGCTTCTGCTTTCTGTCCTCTGGTGGATGAGTCTATCTAAGAGGCCTGTGTAAGCTTCCTGATGGGAGGGCCTGGTGGTGGGTAGAGCTGGGTGTTGCTCTGGTCCACAGAGCTCAGTAAAACTTTAATCCACTTGTCTGCTGCCAGATGGGGCGGGGTTCCCTCCCTGTTGGTTGTTTGGTCTGAGGCAACCCAGCACTGGAGCCTACCCGCTCTCTGGTGGGGCTAATGGCAGATTCTGGGTGGGCTCACACCAAGGGGTACATCCCAGAACTTCTGCTGCCAGTGTCCTTATCCTGGCGCTGAGACACAGCCACCCTCTGCCTCTGCAGAAGACCCTCCAACACTAGCAGGTAGGTCTGGTTCAGTCTCCTATGGGGTCACTGCTCCTTCTGCTGGGTCCCACTGCACACACTACTTTGTGTGTGCCCTCCAACAGTGGAGTCTCTGTTTCCCCCAGTCCTCTCGAAGTCTTGCAATCAAATCCCACTAACGTTCAAAGTCTGATTCTCTTGGAATTCCTCCTCCCGTTGCCGGACCTCCAGGTTGTGAAGCCTGATGGTGGGGCTCAGAACTTTCACTCCAGTGGGTGGACTTCTGTGGTATAAGCGTTCTCCAGTTTGTGAATTACCCACCCAACAGTTACGGGATTTAATTTTATTGTGATTGTGCCCCTCCTTCTGTCTCACTGCAGCTTCTCCTTTGTCTTTGGATGTGTCGTATATTTTTTGGTGAGTTCCAGTGTCTTCCTGTCAATGACTATTCAGCAGTTAGTTGTGATTCTGGTGCTCACACAAGAGGGAGTGAGCGCATGTCCTTCTACTCTGCCATCTTGAACCAATCTCCTCCATTGTATCATATTTTTAGAGGGTCATTTAACAGTGTCCATCAAACTCACAAGGACATACCCTTTAAACAAACAATTCCATTTCTATCCCACAGAAATACTTAGACAGGTGCCCAGAGACGCACAAAGAGAAAAACTGAAAATAGCCTATATGTCCATCAGTAAGGGAATGGTTAACAAAATGGTTATACAGGGCTTCCCTGGTGGTGCGGTGGTTGGGAGTCCGCCTGCCAGTGCCGGGGACACGGGTTCGTGCCCTGGTCTGGGAAGATCCCACATGCCGTGGAGCAGCTAGACCCGTGAGCCATGGCCGCTGAGCCTGCGCATCCGGAGCCTGTGCTCCGCAACAGGAGAGGCCACAACAGTAAGAGACCCGCGTACTGCAAACAAACAAACAAACAAAAAAAACCCACCAAAAACGGTTACACATTCAATCATGGATAAAATGTAGTAATAAAAATAATGAGTTATAGCTATACAAACTGATACGGGAAGATCCATAAGACTTGTCATAAAATGAAAAAATCAAGTAATATGTATACCTTGATATCATATAAATATGTATACATTGTGTATTCATTTATTAACTCAACAACAGCAAAATTAGCACCTACTACATGGCAGGAATTATTCTAGTCAGTAAAGGAAGTGGTGGCCAGATAGACAAAGTCCTCCCAATGCTCACATGTGAGTGGGCATGCAAACAATAAATAAGCAAACCCATAAAAAACCAAATGATTCTGATAGTGTATTTGTTTTCTATCTTTACCATAACAAATAACTACACACTCAGAGGCTCAAATAACACAAGTTTATTATCTCCCAGTTTCTTGTGGTTATAGGACTGAGGTCCCCCTGTTTTCTTTTCTCTTTTTTTGCGGTACGTGGGCCTCTCACTGTTGTGGTCTCTCCCGTTGTGGAGCACAGGCTCCGGACGCGCAGGCTCAGCGGCCATGGCTCACGGGCCCAGCCGCTCCGCGGCATGTGGGATCTTCCCGGACCGGGGCACGAACCCGCGTCCCCTGCATCGGCAAGCGGACTCTCAACCACTGCGCCACCAGGGAAGCCCCCTGTTTTCTTGTTACCTATTATCTGAGGGCCGTTCCCTGACTCTAGAAGCCACCTGCATTTTTTGGCTGTTCCCCTTCCTCTATCTTCAAAGCCAACAAACGCATGTCAGGTCTCTCTCACACTGTGAATGACTTGTTCTTCTCTCTCACCCAGCCAGGATATTTCTCCACTTTTAAGGACTCATGGAATTAGATTAGCCCTCCCAGGAAAATCCAGGATAATTCCCCCATCTCAAGGTCTGCACCTTTAATCACATCACATTACCATGGAAGGGAACATATATTCTCAGTTTCCAGGAATTAGTGTGGGGACAATCTTTGGTGGGCAGGGGGCATTATTCTGCCTGTTACAGATGGTCATAAATGATACGAGGAAACCCAAAAAGGTGATATACAAAAGGTGGCATGGGGAAAGTTGGGAGCTAATTGAGATCCTGTCATCAGAGAAGGGCTCCCTGAGGAAATGGCATCTGAACTGGAAGAGACAGCTATGTGACCACCTGGGGACAGAGCATTCCTGGTATATATTTAAAAACAGAAAAAGGCATGGAAAGCTGCATATCAAACTGTTCACCAGCTACCTCCTAAAAGGAATGGAATTCAAGGGAAGGAGAATATAATAGATTCTGCTCATTTATCTCTATCTTTCTGTTTGTTTGAATATTTTGCTTGCATAATTTTTAAAGACTTAGAAACAAAAAAGAAAAATATCATTTTCTTGGGCCCCATTGAAGCAAAGAGAGTTTAAGATTTAGGTATTGGTGAAAATTAAACATATTCTGAATTTTGACACACGCACTATAGAAAATAAAAATAAAAGCTTGGCGTGGATTCTATGAAAGAATCAGTTCTAGAAATGAGTAATAAATCCATGCCCTTACACTTCTAAGTCTTTAACGAGGGTGCATTTGCCAATCAGACATTTTTACACATTAGCAACATTGAATACTTCTCCTGGCTGTAAGCTGCTTACTTTGCTTCTACGTCCTAACTTGGTGCTCATTTGCTGAGTTCCCACCTACCTACCACACATTGTTTCATGTGATTTTTCAAGGAGAACACTAAAAGCTTCTCTCAGATGAAGGGGAGCAGAAGCAAAGTTACTTGAACAGGCTCTATAATGTAGCAATCTGTCACAGTGAAAAGGAGAGGCTGCCGGAAATGCATTCCTGATACTCAAGAAACAAGGGAGAGATCACAAGAGGACACATGGAGGTTCCTACTGGTGGATGAAATTGGAGGGACCACACAGGGCAGACAGAAGAAGGGCTCTCCCAGGATACAGGAAAGCAAAACTTCCAGCAGTTTGGTATAGTTTCAAGAACCTGGGATGCAACAACAGAAAATAGTGTGTGGGTGGGTGGGTGGGTTTGTGTACATGCACCTGCACACTTGTGATAATCAAAATCACAACCCATTTGAAGCAAAGATGTTACAATGAAAGGCAGTAAAACACAAACAATGGTTATAGCTACAAACTATGGAGTTCATATTTATGTGCTCATCATGTAGATTTCTTTTTCAGGCACCCTGCCTATCAAAGATAGGAATTGTTTGAGGAATTTGTTTATAATAGTCTAGTAGACTCTTCTATTTGAATGTCCTTCATCACCTCAAGAGTGACAAATCCAAACCTGAACACATCATTGTCTGCTCACATGTACTTTCTCCTCCCGGCCCTTCCTGACTCAGATAGGAACACCCTCTTTTCCTCATCACTCAGGCTTGAGGAGTTAGGGTCATTCTTAACTCATCCCTCACTTTCAACTAGTCATCTGACTCAAATGCTTTTTGGAAGTAGGCAAAGTATAAATTGTACATAAATAAAGATAACATTTAATCATTCACCATATATATCTACAACAGTCATGCCAATCTTTTCCTCTCTGTTTCCACTGTCATTCCACTGGTTGAGGATTTTACCCCAGAAACGTTTAACTGAAGCATTTTCTCAGTAGCCTCCTCCACCCACTGTTTATCATCTCAGTCCAATATTCCTGTATTTCTCTACCTGGTGAGCACTAACACAGCCATTATCATCCAGTGACCAAATTATGTTTCTGAGCCCCTTTCATGTTTGACTGGGGTTCAAAGGGAAGAAGCAAGACCTTCACAAATATCATGTCCTAAGTCCTTCCAATGTCTCAGGACTGCACAGACACATCCACACATTGGTCCTCTGCTCCTGGGTCTAGACAGCCTCTTCTGCTCAGATGCAGAGGTGGAGGGAACACCTTCCTCCGTGGGCCCTGGTGAGGGGCCCTGAGCCATCCAGCACAAGTGGCTTCTGAGCACCACAAATGAAGGGCTAGTTCCCTCTTACTGCCTTTCCTCCCAGGAGACATGGCCGAGCAGGACTGAGAACTGACCATCTGTCCTCCACAGCTCAGAGACAAAGTGAAGTACAAAACCAGATAAAACCATGTTCACCACAGTGGGTTGAGAACAACCTGTGTTCATGCAGTGAGTCCAAATACTTTCTCCCAGCCCTAAAGGGACAGGAGAGAGAGAGAGAGGAAAGGAGAGAGGGAGGGAGGAAGAGAAAGAGAGAGGAAGGAAGGAAGGAAGCAGGAAGGAAGGAGGGGACGGGAGGGAGGGAGGGAGGGAAGGAGGAAGGAGAGGAGGGAAGAAAGGAGGAAGAGAAAGAAAATCAGCAGTGTCCAGAAGTACTGCTATGTCCACACACAGAAACCTGCATTCCCAAATTAAACCTTACTTTTTCATTTATTTATTCTTGCAACAAATAATTGCCAAGCATCTACTTTTTGCCAAGCACTAAACAGAACAGACAGGAGCACTGGCCTCCAGGAGTTTAAGCTCTGTTGTGGGAAAAAGATGTTAAAAAAATCAACAAAAGTACCACCTCACACCAGTCAGAATGGGCATCATTAAAAAGTCCACAAATAACAAATGCTGGAGAGGGTGTGAAGAAAAGGAAATCCTCCTACACTGTTGGTGGGAAAGTAAGTTGGTACAGCCACTATGGAAAATAGTATGGAGGTTCCTCAGAAAACTAAAAACAGAATTACCATATGATCCAGCAATCCCACTCTTGGGAATACACCTGAACAAAACTGTAATTCAGAAAGATACGTGTTGGGGTTTCCCTGATGGCGCAGTGGTTGGGAGTCCGCCTGCCGATGCAGGGGACACGGGTTTGTGCCCCGGTCTGGGAGGATCCCACATGCTGCAGAGCAGCTGCGTCCGTGAGCCACGGCCGCTGAGTCTGTGCGTCCGGAGCCTGTGCTCCACAACAGGAGAGGCCACAACAGTGAGAGGCCCACGTACTGCAAAAAAAGAAAAAAAAAAAAAAAGATACGTGCACCCCTATGTTCATAACAGCACTATTCACAATAGCCAAAACATGGAAACAACCTAAATGTCCATGACAGATGAATGGATAAAGATGTGGTACATATATACAATGGAATATTACTCAGCCATAAAAAGAAACGAAATAATGCCATTTGCAACAACATGGATACAACTAGAGGTTATCATACTAAGTGACATAAGTCAGAAAGAGAAAGACAAATACCATATAATATCACTTATATGTGGAATCTAAAATACGGCACAAATGAACCTATCTGCAAAGCAGAAACAGATTCATAGACATAAAGTACAGACATGTGGTTGCCAAGGCAGGGTTTGGGGGAGGGAGAAGGATGGACTGGGTGTTTGAGGTTGGTAGATGCAAACTATTACATTTAGAATGGATAAACAACAAGTTCTTAATATATAGCACAGGGAACTATATTCAATATCCTGTGATAAACCATAATGGAAAAGAATATAACAAATGAATGTCTACATGTGTATAACTGAGTCACTTTGCTGTACAGCAGAGACTGCCACAACTTTGTAAATCAGCTATACTTCAATTAAAAAAAAATTGAAAAAAAATCAACAAAAATAAGCAAAGTCATGTCAGGTAGTGCTAAGTCTACAAAGAAATGAAATGGTGCTCTCCCCGTGTGTGTGTGTGTGTGTGTGTGTGTGTGTGTGTGTGTGTGTGTGTGTGTCTAAGTTTCCTCTTTTTATAAGGACACAGTCATATTGGATTAGGCCCCCTTAGTACAACTTCATCTTAACTAATTGCATCTGCAATGACTCTGTTTCCACCAGTACATCACATTCTAAGATGCTGGGGGTAGGACTTTAACATAAAAATTTGGGGTGGCACAATTCAACCTAAAGCAATGTTTCTGAAAGGAGGTCCAATCAGGTGGGGTGGGGGACAAGATTTACCCATAAAGATCTGAACAACTCTTATAGAGCAGGGCTGAGTTTTCCACATCACTAATAAATGAATGAATACTTGTTGATGGTTGATTAATGGTACATTTTATACTAAAATTTTAAAATGTGCGTGTTATTGTGTTGAGGTAGTTTGGGATCTGTTTATGTGCCAGCAACAGATCTCATGCTTAGCAGATAGGAAATCGTTTCAGGGTCTGATATGATTAGTAACTGTTCCTGGAGAGCATGTGGAAAAAAATAGTTGGCATCTAACGAGGAGCCAGCCACATTTGTCTGTCGGCCTGCATCCCAGAGGCAGCAGAGCCGAGGAGTTCATATGCAGCTGGCAGAGGTCACATTTGCTGGAGATCCGAGAAGAGAGCATGGTGAAAGTACAGTAGCAAGAATGCATCCATCCAGGCCTCAAGGCAGTTCATCCTCCTCGCCCAGCCTGGGGACACACAGCTGCCCTGTCCAAACTCAGAGGGGCAAATACCCCCACATCAGAGGAGCAGCCCCGGGCCGCTAAATGCTAAATGGAAACCTGGCCAGCAAGGAAGCAGGTGGCCTTGGCAAAAAACAACAACAATGCCCTAGGCAAAAACAAAGCAAGAGGGAACCTGGAAGAGCTTCATTCTGAGGAAACACTCCCTCCCTAAACCAATTCTTTAATCCAAATTCAATGCAAATTCCTTCAATCTAAATTCTTTGTGATTAGAAATTCCTAGAAAGTTTTTTCCTTCCTTTTCCAACAATTTGCTCCAATAGTATAATTCATATAGTGGCTAGCTATTTCGCTATCCAATCTTTTTTTCAGTGTAACACAGACAATCAAAAGATCATGTGTGTAAGTTCATAAGGATTTGTGTTACACAGAATTGCATTTTTAAGTGTCATTTATTGTTTTCCTATCTTTTTATCTCATGAAATCAACTATTCATGACAAGCTACTTTTCATTGTTGAAAATTATATTTATGTATACACATATAAACATAGCAATCTCTTATGAAATATGTGCTTAATTCACTTATTAGTTTCCCACTGTGCAAGAAGAACGCATGAGCCTGAAATCAGCTGTGAATAATGGGTCTTCCAATAAGAATAGTAACTCTACAGATACAGACAAAACAAGGTCAGGTGAAATTTTCAAACAATAATCTAGTTATAGTTAGGTTAGAGAGTCTAAACCAGAAAATTTATCATTCTTACAATAACAATAGTAGCCAGAATTGATTATGGAGTTCCTATTATGTGATAGGCTATGTTAAATATCTTGTACCCATCTTATCTCAAATCATTTCAACTCCACAAAAAAAATATTGCTTCGTAACATTATGTGACTTGCCCATGATCACAACTGTTTGAGAGTTGGGATTCAGACTCTAGTTTGTCTAACTCCAAACCCTATGCTTAGTTGAAAATACTACATAGATAAAAATAGAGAAAAAATACACAATTAAAACATTAGTCAAAGATTAAATGCTATAGGAAAAATATCATTAGTATATTCTTTTAGAGAGTTGATGTGTAAAAAGAACTTCTGTAAAAATCTAGAAACAATGTTCCAAAGGGTAAACTGAGGCATGAAATTTGTAGCCACAGCTTTTTAGAACTCACTTCAAAATACAACTGCATCAAAAATATCATTTTGCAGTATTTTTGAAGGTAAATTCTAGAAGCACTAAAGACTTACAATGATAAACATTACAAGATAACCTTTTATGCAACAGGCTTATTGAATACAATACTACGTTAGTGATGTTATTCTAAGGAGAACTAGTCATGCTGGACTAAATTTTCTAAGAATGCAATTTAATCCCACAGTAAGGTATATTATAAAATGAATGGAATACTGTGGTTCAAACACAGCCCTCTGAATGGTCCGTCTGTGGACCTTATCTCACCGATTCTCATTAAACAATGATTTCATTTCTCTACATCATCACTAGCTCCACTCCTGGGCAGTCGTTCAGCTGCCTGGCTAGTCTCACAACACATGCAAATATGAATTAAAGGCGGCCGCACCACAAGACAGAGGAGAGTTTGCTGATACCCTTCCCAGTGTGAAGCATGGGGCCCCAGCCATCACAGATGGGAAAAAGAAATCGGTGGTCCCAGCAGGCCTCCTGTTTATTACACCCTGCGGCCTCTTTTGGAGCATGGCAGTCACACACATGCACATGACACATGTGCACAAAAACACATCCACACACTCACACACACAGATCTAAACCACTTCACCTGCCCTCTTCATTCCACGTGCTGAAAGGTTAAAGATGTGTTTGGACGCTACAAAAATAAAATCCCAAAGCTTTTACAGATACCTTGTCACTAACTCATTGTTCCCCAGTAAGACATGTAAAATATACGTTTTCCTCATTAGACATATGGGGAAATTTAAGTGTGAAATTTAATAATTTGTCCAGAGCTGGGAGGAGAATCAAAGACAGAAAAAAGAAGTGGAATTTTTCTGTCCTCTGACCTTACAAAACATGCAGTTTGCACCTTTCTTACAGCCTGCATTCGTTTTTACAATATGGTCTGGTTATTCGTAAATTCGTCTTTGCTCCCATAGGTAAGAATTAGCTCCTCAGGGCGAGGGATGATTTCTGGTCTATTTTCGTGTTCTCACCACAACGTAGCACTCTCCAGGGAAACTGTGGGAACTCCATCTGTGCGTATGGATTGGAATAAGAGAGGAAACAGGATACAAATAGAGAAATTGAATGGACGTGGGCAGCTCTGGCAACAGTGGCTGTTGGCTGGGGTGATGGCTGAGCATTAATGGCTCTTCTTTATGGTACACATGTCTTCCACCAGATATGTTGTTGTTAGTCATTGTGAACAGAGGCCAGAGAGCACGTGCTTGAAAGAGGAAATACACTCAGTGTTGGTTACAAAGGAGTAATGAGAGCTGAAGATGAGGAGCCTGAGATGCGAAGCACTGGTCTCTCTCTACCTGCCGCATGTGAGGTGTCAGGTGGCTCCTGACAGTACTCACACTTTTGGTTCCTGGGTGCCCTGTAGCCCTAAACACTCATTACAAAAATGATGTCAGTCCCGAGGAAACCTCATGAGAGTCACACATCCACTGCTGAAAGCAGCCAGACCCTGGTCCAGGTGGAGAGCTGAACCAGTCTTGAACTACCCCAAAAGTAGTCTAAGGCTACAGGTGCTTATCAGTCCATGCTCAAGACCAGGACTGCAGGTGTCAGCTGGCAGCCATAGAGTGAGCCATCTCGGCCATCTCGTATAGTGAGCCTTTCAGCCCAGTAAAGCTGAAGATACTACAGCTTGATCCAGCATCACCAGGAGCAGAAGAATATCCCAGGGGAGCCCAAACATTCCATAGAATCATAATAATAAGATGGAAGTTCAAGCCACAGTTTTGGAGTGCTTTGTTTACATAGCAATAGATAAACAGAGCACTAAGCCTGATGCCAAAATGAGACAAGATTTTGCAAAGAAAGGGGTGCAGTATCATGTGGGGAAGGATGAGTATATTTTGCATGTTGAATTACTTGAATTATTAGAAGTAAAATGTAGACTAAGGTAACTACACTTCAAAGATGGTCCCGCAGTGAATTCGGTATTCATGACCTTACATATTATATAGTACCTTCCACAGTGAATGTGTGACAAATACGGAATGTGGTAAAATCATTCAGGGTGACTTCCCAAGTTATTACATCATAAGAAACTTTGCAGCTTTTGCTCTGGGAGGAGCCACCCACTGTAGTAGTAATAAGTCCTACTACCCTAAGAGTGCCATGCCAAGGAGAGGTCCCATGGAAAGAGAGAGAAAGACACCTGGTCAGCCCTCAGCTCTGCTAGGCCTACCAGCAGTGGCGGCCAACATGGCAGTGAAGAAGTCTTTGGGTTCTCTGGCCCTGTTGAGCTTTCAAATGACTTCAGCTTTAATTGTGTCTGACTGCCATCACATGAGACATCCCAAACAAGGACCCTTCAGCTGAGCCTAGCCAACCCACAGAACTTGAAGAGATGACGTGAAATTGTTCTCAAGCCAGTAAGTCTGGGTTGCTTTCTTTACAAGCAATAGGTAACTGAAAACTTAGGTTTGTACAGTGTAAACATCTCAAAACTTCTGGTTCTTTTTGCACAAACAACTTTTTCTGCTGGTGACAAATGAAAAATCTGACATGTCCTGACTATGACTAAAATGTCAAAACGGATCATTCCTATACAGGGCCATAGGAAGGAAAAAAAAGTGGAGAGAATGACATTCTACCATATATCAAAAGAATTTATGACATCCGTGAGCTATTTCTAGTCTAGCAATGAAAATGAGGCAACTAAATATTTCGGTTAAAGAACCAAGTGGTCCAAAAGGACTTGGAGCTGCGTGGACATGGGGGAGCCGGCACTAGGTGAAGATGAAATGATTATGCCTTAGACTCCAAGTGCTTACAACGGCCCACTTAGAAGAAATTTCCCCCAGATGCCTTTCAGATTACAGACCCAGCAAATCGCACAACATCAAAGAAGTTCCTAAATTATGTAGAAGAGTAGATTACACTGGAAGGTTGAACTAAAGGAGCAGCTGTGGAAAAATAGTTGCTAGGTGGTATAAGGAAAGGAAGTAAGCTTAGGAGCCATGGCCAGCAGTGCAGGAAATGGGGTCATGAGCCTCCACGGAGCTCTTCACCCCGGCAGAGCTTCCTCTCCAGCCAAGCCTTGGTTCTGTCACACATTGTCATTTATTGTTACACATCATTTCTCACTCAGGTCTCATGTGCATGGGTCTCTCTCACGGATACCCACTCATTGTCTATTTTCTCAGACATTTCTGATATCAGGAGCACATATCCAACCCAGTAAAAGTACTTTACTAAATAAATGTATTACCATGCATGATTCAGTTCTGTAACTCTGCATATGTAATAGTTAAAAGGTGGGCTCTGGAGACACACTGACCTGAATTTGAATCCCTGCTCTGCCACTTACTAGCTATGAGAATGTGGATAAGTTATTTCATTTCCCTGAGCCTCAGTTTCCCTATTGGTAGAATGGGTATAACAATTGTGCCCACATAATGGGATGACTGAGACTATTTAATGCATGAAGAGTGCTTGGAACATGGAACATACTCAAATATGAGGGATTATATTATTCTCGAGAAATGATATATTTTTTCCCTTCTCCTCCCTCCTCCTAGGATTTGCACATACAGAACTAAAATGACTGAAGGAGACAGAGATCCTCTTCAGCTTAAATTCCTCACAGGATTGTCAGCTGAGGTCTGGAAGAGATTTCATTATGTTACAGATACTTCATCCCAATCTGTGAAGACAACTTTCCATTCTTCCCTCCTCCCACTCCACCCTCAGCCTCCTGAGAGGTCACAAGGAGGCAGAGAAAGTGGGAGAACTGACCAGCACAAGAGAGACCCTGGGGGTGGAGAAACAAGGAGGAGGTGAGGGGCACAGGAGAGGGTCCCAGGAGGGTCAGGGAAGAAGTGAGAGAGAGTCAAATTAGAAAGAAGTTCCTCTACCCCACAATTAAAGAGCTAGAACGGGGACCATTCCAGTGAGACAAACGGTTAGAGGCAAAATCAGTGGGACAGAGCAGACAAGCCACCCAAATCTCTAGCTCTCTTTGAGGGCTCCAAAATAGTTTGGAATATATTATTTAAATCACAAATATAAGACATCTTGGGTCTTAGAGTAAGTACTTGGCTGGCTAACAGCAAGACCAAGGGCATACTGTCCATACCTTGCACATGGAGACAGTACATTGCTGTTTTCTACAGAGTGTAAAGCACAAAACAGAAAATCCTGATTTGGAGGAGGGAAGGGTAATATACTCACTGACCTCATCTGCCCCAGCAAAGACAGACATTCCTGATGCACACTGTTCTGTAACCTCCCAATGCCTGGTTAAAGCCAGCAGCACTGTCAGGAGCCACCTTCTCTCACCCACTCCAGCCCAGGGCTCTCAGTCACTCCCACCTCCCAACATCAGGCCACCTACACCTGGGGAAACCCTGCGCCGAGAGGAACTGTGTAGAAGTTGTGGGCACAGGATCCTCCTCAGCTGTCAGCCTTTGCTGGTCACAACTGTCTTGAATATGCTCCGTGGTTTTACTCTACTCCCTTGGGGCCTGCCAATTTCTGGTTTATAGTCAGTGGATTAGGCAGTGCAAGCTGCCATAACAAAATACCATAGACTGGGGCAGCTTAACAACAGAAATTCATTTTCTCACAGTTGTGGAGGCTGGAAGTCCCAGTTCAAGGTACCAGCCACTCCAATTCCTAGTGAGAACTCTCTTTCTGGCTTGTAGTCGGTACCTTCTTACTATGTCCTCATATGTCAGAGAGAAATCTCTCTCTCTCTTCCTCTTCCTATAAAATCACAATCCTATGAGATTAGCATCCTACTATTATGACCTACTTTAACCTTAATTACCTCCTAAAGACCCTATCTCTAGATACAGTGACATTGGGTAATGCAACATGAATTTAAGAGGACACAAACATCCATTCCATAGCACTCAGATTGGCTGGATGTTTGTCAGCCTTTCTCTGTGCCTCTTTCTCCTGCTCTTCCCATGAAATATCCATGCTTCCTTGCCTCTCTAAGGTGCTGGGTCCCCCAGTACCGAAAAAGCAAAGGGAAAAGTTGAAGACTGTTTATCAATAAACTTAAATTCCTCACACTGGGACAATGGTTTGACATCACCAAGGACTTCCACATTTTGTTTCAGGTGACTCCCTCGACAGGTGTTGGTAGCTTCTTTTTCTAGATGAAGAAAACTAAGACCAAGAGAGGTTGAATATCTTGTCCAAAGTTATAGAGCCAGCAAGTAGCAGAGTAGAACTCAGGTTACAGCTGCTGGAGACCAATGTCTACATAATCCACAAAACTCCCCACCATCCTTTCCATCAAAGCCTTCAGTGCCAAGGCTCAATGACTCCTCACTTCTTGCCAGGATGACTGGCATGGAGTCCTCATTCATCTTCCTGGCTCCTGTGCTACTCCCTGACAACTGCCTGCCACGGCACATTCTAATTATAGTTGTGGTACTTCTCCACTTAAAAGCTTAGAAGCAGTGACATGGCAGCAACAAGCACATCTGGTGCCCAGACACTGGTTTCTAAAAACCATTCTCCAATAAAAGGAGCCAAGGTCCTTTGGAGAAATGGCTGATTCTAGGGCTGAGATAGGGAAGATAAAATATGAGCCTGGAGGATCTTGTAATGCCAAAAGCAAGTAAGTACTCAAAACACACACATGGAGACACACACTCACAATGATGGGGGCATGTCAGAGCAACACAGGTGACAACCTGAAAAAATTTCCAATGGCCAAAGCTAGAATAACTGAAGAAACAAAATAAATAACAATAGTATTGGTTATAACCCCAAAACTACTCAAGAATTAATAAATATCCATGAGTCCATAGTGATATAAATAAATAAATGGGGGAGAAGGGACCAATATTCCTTACAGAAGAATTTGAAATAATAAATGTAAAAGTAATCAGAGAAAGAGAAAATCACCATTAGACCACCACAGTAATCATTGTGGCAGGCAAGATCCACTAATGAATACTAAAATTAGAAAGTGAAATATTAAGGAGAAATATGATATTTATATGGCCTCAAATATCTTTTTATATTAATTATGTGTTACTTACTGTGGTGGTTTTTAACATATGCCCACAAATTACTTGATACTCCTCTCTCCAGGAAGTGAAGCTAAGTCTCCTCACTTTGAGTGTGGATTGGACTTAGTGACTTACTTCTAAAGAATAGTGTCTTAGTCAGTTCGGGCTGCTAGAACAGAATATCATAGACCGGATGGCCTATAAACAACAGAAGTTTATTTCTCACAGTTCTAGAGGCTGGGAAGTCCAAGATCAAGGTGCTAGTGGATTTTGTGTCTGGTGAGAGCCTGCTTCCCGGTTCATAAATGGCTGGGTACTTGCTATGTCCTCACACAGCAGAATGGGCAAGAGAGCTTTCTGGAGTCTCTTTTTATAAGGGCACTAATCTCACTCCTGAGGGCTCCGCCCTCATGACCTAATCACTTCCCAAAGTCCCACATCATAATACCATCACCTTGGAGGTTAGGAGTTCAACACATGAATTGGGGGTGTAGGGGGGTGGAGAGACACAAACATTCATCCATAACAAATAGAGTATGAAAAGAGAAAAACAGTAATATTGCAGTAATCTAGCAGACATCACCTTAAGTGGTCAAGGTTAAGATCACCAGTAATAAATCATGTTGGTCTCATGTATCCCTCGATATGATTCTCTGAGAAGGCACTTCACCTCTGTGGTATTCTTCCCCCAAATCTATAATCCCAGCCTAATAATGAGAAAATATCAGATGAACCCAAACAGAAGGACATTCTGCAAATACCTGACTCACACTCTCCTAGAGTATCAAGGGCATAAGGAACAAGGAAAGACTGTCACAAACTGGAGGAGGAGAATATGTGATAACTAAATGCAATGTGGGATATAGAATTCAATCCTAGAACAGAAAAAGATGTTAAGTGAAGAAACTGGTGAAATGCAAATAAAATCTATGGTTTTGTTTAAAAAAAACCAAACAAAAAGCCTTCTGGTGCCTAAATAGCAAAGTACAAACTCCTGAGCTGGGCACACAAGACCCTCTGAATGTAACCCAGATGCTTCTTCTGCCTCTCTTGACACCTCCCACTTTGCTCTCTACTCTTCAACGAAGCCAGAGTGAGGGCCCTGAGGGAGCTCAGCCAGTTGCACCTTCTTGTCTCTTTTCTTATTTCCACCTCTGCCTGGAATGCCTTCTCCCCTGTTCCATGTGCCTACTCATCCATTTACCTGATAATTATCTTTTTAAGGTTCAGTCCAAGAATTTCTTCCTCAGGGAATTTTTTTTTTTTTCTGACTACCTCTGCATCCCAGTGGTCAGTATTTCCCCATGGCCCTCTTTCTCTTTCAGTGACACCAGGAATCCCATAGCTATTTTATCAGCATCTACAACACTTTAGTGCATTTCTTTAAATGACTGTATCTTCCTCTGCTAGATAGTAAAATTCTTGAGGGAAACCTGATCTTATTCATCTTTTATAGCCTCAGAGTTTAACACATGTTTTTTTTAATACATACATATTACATGTATACATTACATACATACATAATACATATTGAATGAATGAATAAATTAATGAATAAACCCACACTAGAAATCTACTGGCTAGAAATGATAAATGTGTAAATTCATCTCAGCTATGCAGACATGTTTGAAGACAATTTTCACTCAAAACTGCAAAATGCTTTGTAGGAATTCATAAAGCAACTCTTAAAACACATCTTGAGGTCAGCACACATCCTGGTTGGTGGAGAGCCAAGGGCTTCCACAAATGAGCCCATTTCATGGAGAGCCCAGGCTCTGGACCTCCCCTCTGAACACTCTTATTCCCAGTGACTCAGTCAGCTCAATTAAAATAGCTCCAAACAGAGCCACACGGGTCCTCATTTAAATGCATGGCCTTTATTTAAGTCAAATCTGTACCTAACATCCAAGGAACTCAAGGAACAGGACAGACACCATTATTACTCCCAATGTTTTTGCTATTTTTGCCACCATTGGTAGCACCAATTGTCCTCCATATATTAACCATCAAATAGCCTCCCTACTATAGACAGAAACCTTGCAGTTGCTATTTTTAAATGCTGCAAAGTGAAATATTTCTATCAGTAGTTGGAGGAAAGAGAGAACTGAAGTTTGAGACAGCTTGACTTTTTTCTTAAAAGGAGGCATCACAGGTCAAGGTAAATGCAGACTCATTATTATTTGATGGATGACCAAACTTGTCAGGCCTGCACAGGTTCTTCCTAGGATGTGCAATCATGCCTCTGGCCTTGGCCTCCCATAGACTTTCCTAGAGAGGTTTATGGTGTCCCTCATTTCCAGACTCAGTTCCATTCCAATTCTTGAGCCAGTTCTATCTAAGGCCAAAAGCATATCAACTGTCTCAGCACATCCTGCTGCTCCAGCATCACTTTGGACTAGCCACAGGCCCAGTCATGACTGCTGTGTTTACATATTTTCCCTAAATTTTTTTCCTGTTCGTTAATCAGACCTAGTCCCTTCATTCCCCAAAACTCCTTGGTGTCAGCTTTGTCTGATTTACAGCTCTCTCATCAAGCCCCCATACTCACTTCACATGGGTATAACCCATAAGCCCCATAATTCTAACCAGTCATCTTGACTACTTGTCCAGACATAGACTGGACAATGGACATCTCATCAGTGACCTACCAAGACATATGACCCACCTCCACAGGGTCTCTCTATCTATGCCTTGAAATTGTGTCAGCCCTCTAGAACCTTGTCATGGTTCTAGAGTAGAAAGAACCTTAAAATAATTGAGAATAACTTTCCTACTAGCCCAGTGAGATAGGGGTTCTAATAGAATTATACCATTTTAGAAAATAAAATAATTTTACACACCCCTCTGAGTTTGGGACTGAGGCTCATTCCCCCCACCTTTTGCCAGCCTCCACCCTCCTGGGACTGGCCAACACTTCTACCTTCTGGTGTGCATCCTCCTGTCGATACTCAGATCTCTCAGACGAGTGACTACCATCTGACTCCCATATTTGAACAGCCACCTGCAGTAGCTGCTCCCTATACCACAAATTGTACCAAAGCTCCTTCTCTGACATCCCTTCCATCTTGGTACGAATGATCCAACCTTCTCGCCACTAGACTTTCTTCTAAAACCCCAGGATAGTCTTTCTTAATTGAGGGGCCCTCTCCCCAGGAAAAGGCACATATTCATATACATAGGGAAATGTATTTTGGCCGCAGAGGTTCACTGACCCATCAGGGCCAATGCCTGAGCTCCAAATTAAGAACCACTGCCTTCAATAACATGGCTCAATACACGCTCAGTTCATCTCACTCAGCAGCTGAGATGGGGAGTGGACAATCCCAGCTCCAACCCACTGATGGTAATGTTAGATGTTGCAAAGAAGCCATCTGGGTTGACTACTCCAAAAAATGACCTCTTCTGGGCATACTTCTAGAATACTCTTTTGTAAAATTTATGGCTTACCTTTAAAAGTAAATAATGTATGTCATTTAAAAAAGATATATGTTGGGCTTCCCTGGTGACGCAGTGGTTGAGAGTCCACCTGCCGATGCAGGGGACACGGGTTCGTGCCCCGGTCCAGGAAGATCCCACATGCCACGGAGAGGCTGGGCCCATGAGCCATGGCCGCTGAGCCTGCGCGTCCAGAGCCTGTGCTCTGCAACGGGAGAGGTCACAACAGTGAGAGGCCTGCATACCGCAAAAAATAAATAAATTTTAAAAAGGTATACGTTAATTCTTCAATAATCCATTAAAAATAGGCTTCAGTGGGAAACAAATGAGTCTAGAATCCCAACTGGGACTGTCAGGAATAAATATCCCAACAATGTGGACAGGGACCTTCCTAGTCCATCCTGCACCCTCCAAGCTTTAGGGCAGAGTTGGGAATGTCTCAGTATCAAGCCACTGATTATGGCTTTTGTGGCCTGGATCAGAGGTTCTAGAAACACAAGTATGCCAATGAACAGCTGAGACACAGAAAACGGATCCAACTTCAGTAGGACACTTAAAAGCACCTCCTCTCCTCTTCCTCTTTTCTTCACAAGGGTTCTGTTCATAAAGGTTCTTCACAGGGAAGAGGTGAGGACAGGACTGAGATCCACACGATTTTGCCTCCTTCCCCTCTTGCCAATAATCCCATTCATCGGCAGTTACAGAACCAAAGCTAAGACCGGGGTGAGACTATATCATAAATATTTTCACTTCTTTTTCACATATGTAGAATCATGAAATCAATGTTGGAAAGATCATTTTGTCTCTTTGATTTATTAATCACTCTCATTTTTTAAGTTCTCTGTGAATGAAGACTCCTCAAGATCTGAGCCAGTATTTTATGCCCCTGACACTCACTCATTCAACAAATATTTATTTGTGCAGCTTCTATATGTCAAGTCCTGTTGTAGACACCAGGGTTACAATGTGGACCTGCAGAGACCCTACTCTTAGTTAACAATGAACTAGAAAGGTCAACATTGGACAAATGTAACATCTGTGAGGCAAGAGAAGGGTGGGCACCTCCCATAGGTGGACCCAACCTAGGTAAAAAAGTTCTTCCTTACATTTAATGGAAATCCATCTGGTATCATTCAAGCCCCCTTTTCCTTGACACAAATAGAGAAAGGAAAACCATCTCTCTTGTCAATGCCTCCATAAAATGGTGACACTCATGAAATCATCCTTGATTCTTCTCTTCTCTTGCTTAAACAGCTTCAGTTCCCTTCACAATGCCTCACAGGACATACTTCCTTGCCTTTAGTAATAACTTTCCTCACACTGGTGCAGACCTTTCTCATGTATAAGGCACTTTGTGGTTTACAGAGCACTTCTGCGTCATTATCACTCTGATCCTCACAACAACTGCACAAGGAAGGGACTGAAGATATTTGCTGAGCGCCAAGTATACCCAAGGCACTGTTCTAGGGTTGTGGGGGCACCTGTGTCACTTTACACTTGTCCCTGTTGAAATCTATCCCACTTTTGTAGAGCCATTTTCTCAATGAGTCAAGGCCATTTTGAATTTTATTTCTGTCTTGCAGAGCGACAACAACCCCACCTAATTTAGTGCCAGCTGCAAACCTAATTTAGTGCCAGCTGCAAATTTAATGTGCATAGTCTTAATTCCTTCATCCAAGCCATCAATATAGTTATTGAGTAGGATAGATCCTGGCCCCAATACCTCTGGGACAGCACTCAATATGTCCCCTTAGATTGATACCAGGCCACTGATAACTCTCCTTGGGATGAAGCCATCCAGGCTCTAGCAGAAGTGTAGATGGGAACATACTCTTCTAACACGTCAATGTCTGGTTCAAAAAAATCAAAATCTTTACTAAAATTGAGATAGGTCCCATCTATCGATTCCCCAGGTATATGTAGCCTCTCATAATCATGGGAGGAAATTAAATTGGCCTGGCATTGTTTGCCCTTTACAAATATTTACTGATTGCTACTTAGTATTTTATATTCTTTCAGGTGCTACCCAATTGGTTATTTGATGATTTATTCCAAGATCTTCCCAGGTATTGATGTTAAGCTCACATCTCTGAAATTTCCAGGGTCCTCCTGTCTTTCTCTTGGAGATGGGCACCTCATTTACCCTTTTGCTATCCTTAGGGGCTTTTCCAATCCTCTGTGATTTGGGGGAAACACTGGCTAATAGTCCTAAGATGAAAGTTGAAAATACATTCAGTATCCTACAGGGCAAGCCATCAGGCCCTGCCGACTTGAACGTATTAGGTTTTTCTAAGTTTTCTATGTTGTCTCTTTGGCCTTCTATCCTCGTATTACAGCTGGGACTTATTCCAGGCAGCAATTTATAGCTGTTGTTATCATTCCCCCTGGACAAGGGGAATGAAGAGGACATTGCAAAAAATAAAATAAAAAGTTCTACCATTTTACTCTCTCTTCTGCTTTAGCATCTCTGAAAGAGTCAATACCAGGTATTCATATCTCATTTCCTTTTCGTCTTCTTGCCATACTGGAAGACTGCCTTTCCTAGCTCCTTTGCAGTTAAATTGAAGTCATGGGATTGGGTTGGGCCAATCTACTGATGGAAGGAATGATGACCACCATTTTCTGGCCTGGACCCAAACCTCTCTGCATGATCCTCTTGCTTTCTCTTCCCCTTTGCTGACATCCATGGTCATAACATGTTGGTAAGGTAGCAGCACAAGAGGAAAGAAGACCAGACACCTGAATAACCACTCGGGAGTGCTGCTCAGGACAGTTACTCAACCTATGCTGGACTGTGATGTAAATAGTAGACGCGTAGCACAGGGAGATCAGCTCAGTGCTTTGTGACCACCTAGGGGGTGGTGGGAAAGAGATGCAAGAGGGAGGAGTTATGGGTACATATATATATGTACAGCTGATACACTTTGTTATAAAGCAGAAACTAACATACCATTGTAAAGCAATTATACTCTAATAAAGATGTTAAAAAATAAATAAGAGATGCATTCTGGTGTGCTGTTAAACCACTAGCTATTAGGAAGTTGTTGTTTTTTTTTTTATGTTGATGCAGAATCTCTCTTCTTATCATCTTCTCACACTGACCTCAGTTTTTGTCCTTTGAGATCATACAGGGGATATTTCTTTGTCAATTACAAAGCAAAATTTTCCCTGAATATCTTTTGGGACTAACAAAATATTTAAAGACTCTCTCTTATTTTCTATTACCTTCCCGAGGTATATATTTTTTATTTTAACCTTGCTAATCAATCATACTATTTTATATATTTATGTAAATTGTTATTTCGTTTGGAGGAGACCTTGCCAACGTACCTTAATCCACCATGAGCTACATAAAGAGAAAACTAACAAGTCCAATTTTAAGTTATAAAGAATTACAACGGGTATGGTATCTGTGTATCTGTGTGTTTTCATTTGAAAAAGTTCTGTAAAGTTATTTAATAGAAAGAATAATATAACAAATATCTATGTGTCTATCACACAATATTTTTAAACGTTCACATTTCTCTATATATACAAGAAACACACCTGATAGGCCAAGTCCCTCTGCTTCCCTCCCCAGTCTCATTTCTTTCACTCCCACGTTAGAGGGAGTGCAGTGTGCCTTTTCAAACTTTAACTACCTTAACTGTATATAGCTGATCATAAAGAATGTGTTACATTATGTTTTGGTTTTGGTTCACATAAATGGCATTGGATTGTATGTATTTCTATGTAACTTTATTTTTTTATTTAACATTATATTTTGAGATATAATCAATGTGATACATATAGATCTAGTTTATTCATGTTTATTTGCTGTGCGGTTTTAATCCATTGTATAAATAAATACAGCCAGAGTTTATTTACCCATTTCCCTATTCATATATGGACACTTAGTTTATTTCCAATTTATCACTATTCCAATAATGCCAGTTTCTCTCCAAAGTGTTTATACCACTTTACGTTCACACAAATTATATGTGCAAACTCCTATTTCACCATCTCTTTATCAATACTTGGTATTGTTAAGATAGTTTTATTTTTGCCAATCTTAAGTTTGTATTTCATCCTATTCAGTCTTCATTTATGTCCTTCAATGGTTTGGGTGGTAAGATTCTTCCAAAAGTGTTATGAATGTTATTCATATGAATAACATTTCATTCTAAGATATTTTCAGTAACTTTCTTGATCTTATAAATGAAGTATCCTGTACTATTACACTTTCTAACTGGAAAGTAAAAGTACTGTTTCTCGTATTCAGAAATGCTATTGATTTTTGTACAGTGAATAATTCTCCAAAAAGAAACAAGATTTATAAAAAGCAACCTAGAAAAGCAACATCTAGTGAAGAAACCTGTACATTTTTAAAAGTATTTTAGAGTATTTTCATTCACTAATATAGAGTTCAACCTTCAACCATTTAACAAATATTATTTAATGTCTACTAGATCCTAGGCCCTATGCTTAACAATGGAGCTTCTCCAGTGAGAATAAGACACACAATAAACAAACAAAACAATGAAACGAGATCTTTTTTTATACTTATTGAGAATCTACTTTCCATGACTGCAGAAATTAAGTAGCTCTTGGAATTCCAACATTTCCTCTAAGTTTTCCATATCGCCAACTGCTTCTTTCTGCCATGCGATGTCATGACAGGGAATTTGATCCTTCATCTCTCACAGATGATACTGGCTTATGTAATTGCAATGCACTACTTTTCACCATACCAGCCCTCGCTCACACATACCTGCCCATACTTCATCAAATATCAGTACTCGTGCTTTCCCTTCTATATCACCAGTGCCTCTAAGTCACTCAGGGTTCAGGACAGGGGCACCATCCCCTTAGGCTGTTCGAGTGAAATTGAACAAATTCTCTGGACACTGGTATACCCCTTTCTACTGAATGATGCATATGTAACATGCAGGCAGCTGGCAGTAGATGACCCTCACCTGACAGTCCCAAGAAGAGTAAGCCCACTTCTTCCCAGTTCCTCTACTCGGGCCATTGGTTATGTTCTCTAACATGCAAGGAACCTTCCACAGGATTGGCTCTGCTTCCAGGGGCTTCTCTGGTAATGCCACTGATGGCGCTCAGCAATATCTCAATAATCTCACCATGGACCTGTCCCCATTTCCAGCCCCACCTTCTCATCTCTGCCCCCCACTCCACTGCTCCCACACAATTCCTCCACATGATCTGGTTTTTTCTGTATTCTTCTTCTAATCTATTGTGATGGTATAAAATTAATCCTCAACTTTCCTTCTGTTCTGAATTTCAAGAGCCTATATTGAAAGTCAAATAGAATATTAAGTCTGTCTTCTGCCATCACAAACCTAAGTCTCCTCAAGGAAAAGCAGCTACCTCCAACAAACCAGAGGATGAGTCATAAATCATAAAATACAAAAATAAAAACATAAAGACTAAAGCTCCAATATATTTTCGCATCATCTTGAAGCTCTGCCTCCTCAGTATGCTGATCTGTCTGTTCCTTGGTTTCTAAGAAATGTATAGCCCAGATGTTTTCCTAGGCAATTTCATACTGTTATTAATGGTTAGCATTTCAACAAGAAATCTCTTTCTCGTCTTCTGCCACAGAGATATCCACAGGACTCACTGCCTCATTTCATTCAGGTCTGTACTTAAATGTCACTTTCATGGAGAAGTTGTCTCTGAAAAAATAACCTGATACCCTTCATCCCACCTACTCTGTTTTATTGCTCTTCATAGCACTTTCCACTCCCTAACATTATGTGTATATTTACTTCTTTATTTGTTTATTGTCTATCTCACCCTACGAGAACACAAACTGGAAGAAAGCAAGCATTTTGTTTATTTTATTCACTGCTATATCTCCAGCAAGCATAATGTGACATATAGTAAATCCCAATAAATACTTGTTGAATGAATGGATGAAGACTGCAGCTAGTTTATGACTAACCCTCAAAGAAGCCTGTTGTCTGTCTCCTTAAGACTCAGAGATGGCAACTAGCTTCATGTTAATAATGATCTATGGTAATAGGTGCCTGGAGCATCCATTTAGATTGATTATGAAGCAGGAAACTGCTGTGATTGATGACCAATGGCTGCAAAGGGATTAGAAGGGGAAATCAGATGTCTTCCCTGTATTTTGCAGCTCAAGTCGAGACTAAAGCCAACCTTAGTCATCCATTCTGTGTGTTTCCACTTCTGGACTCCACTTGGTCTTTTTCGGCCTTGCCAGGGAAAGAGAAGTTACTTCCTCTGCAGAAGGCATCCCAAGACCTGTGTTACCAACCAACCAACCACAAGGAAGGGAAAAGAGTGTTTTTCTTTCTAAGGTCCAGGCCTAAGACTGGCCTTTAACTCATTACTTCTGACCTCCACACAACCTTCACACTGATGTTCCTGGATCCTTCTGATCCAGCCCTACATGAAACTGAAAAGAGAATTTTGAACAACTTCCCTCCTCCCATAAAAACAATACCCCTACTCTAGCAAATTACTATGTGTTCCTGGAGACTCTATGTTGCCCGCGACCCATATCTAAATTCCTTCTCTCTACAGATGGAATGAGACATAGGAAAGGCTATATTCCTTTTCTGCTTATTAACTTTTCTGAGAGAGGAAGAGAGAAGTCTCTGAGATCTGACATATAGCATGCATTACATATTTTGTGTACAGCTAGAGAGGACTCATCAATCCCACTGCAGTGCTTTAAAATGCAGATTCCAAGGCCCCACTCCAGAAATTCTAAGTAGGTCTAGAATGCAGCCCAGGAATTTGCATTTTAAGCAAATACCCAGAGTTATTCTGATGCAAATGGTCCTTAAAACACACTTCAAGAAACATTGCCCAAGAGTTCCACAGATTACAGATTAAAAACCCAACACCATGGAATAACAAATCAATGATTTTCAAGAAGCATTTTCCAATAAGGGGCATGACTAGTTTGTTCTCATTTCAGGTTTCTGGTCAAATATCTGCCCAGAGAGGACTTCCATGACCAGCCTGCAGCCATTCCTCAATGCTGCTTTATTCCTTTATAGTAGTTATTGCTATGTAATTATTTTGTATTTATTTATTCATTCATTTACAAATTTTGGGTCTTCTCCCTGCTTCCTGGGAGCAGGGGATTGTCTGTATCCTCAGTCCCTAGAACAATACCATACTAGGTGCACAATAAAAGAATAATGAAAAAATGAACAAATTTGTGAATGAACAATTCTCTGAAATTCATAAAATCCTTCCATTTTTTTTACCTAGAATACTACTTAGCAATGAACTCTGTTCATCAAATACATCTTCTGAGGAAGATTCAGGGAAAACACATATGATGTTATTTTGTAAATGACACATATGAGGCATTGATATTGTTTGGGAATAACTTTTGAACAATGGTGGAATTATGGGGCTTAAAGAAGGCTTCTGCCTATATCAGTTTCATTGACCCTGGGTAACTGAATTTTTTGAATCTCTGTGCTAAAGGGTAGAGATTGGTAGCATGCAACTGCATCCCACCCTCAAAAGCCACTCACGTACACTCACTGCACCCAGTTAACACACCCAGAGAATCGAAACACTGATATTCCAAAGCTACCTGACTGCCACATAAAGGGGAGCATGCTTTCGACTTTTCCTGGGTGATACCAGTTAAATATTTCCTTTCAATTGTATCTTCCAATCCTCTCCATCTCTCTGTCTCTCTTTCTCTCTCTCTGTCTCTCTCTCGCTCGCTCTCTCGCTCTCTCTCGCTCTCTTGCTCAACTTATCTCTCGAATTTTTGTCCCAAGGAAGACTTTCCCCAAAACTCACAAAATGTTCCAAACCTCAGCATAGGCTTACACGCTGAGAATTTGTTACTCATGAAGCAGGCCTTTTGAAGTCTGATTTCTCGGGATTGATGCTTTATCTTTAAACAGTGAACATGAACATTGTTTCAAAGGACCCCTGACAATCACTTAGGAATACCTCAGACATTTGTGTCTGGGCAAGGTCTCCCCTACACAGGGAACCTTTTGTAAATAGTAGTTACTAGAACCGTAACACTAATAGATGTAGTTAATAATTATCACAACATGCCAAAACTGCGCAGTTTGCTACCTGATTACAATATTAAATTACTATTGAGATATGGTATTCGCTTCAGGCAATACTAGTAAGAACCCCCCAAAGACCCTGGCTGGCCTTGCTGTTGAAAAATGGAAAATGTTTCACAGCACACCATGCTCAGGCAGCAGGGGGCTTTGCCAGAAAACAAAACTCAGACAATAGAAGGAAAGTTTTATCAGAGCTGAAGTGTCCTTTCACTTGGGAACTTTCATCTCTCAAAAAGAAAAACACGCACACACTTGATAGCGGCTTACAAGGCAAGCCATTACTATGGGCACAGTGACTCACAGTGCAGATAGAGAATACTGCACAGCCAGAGCTCCAAGGCTTTGTTTTATTTGCATCTGATTACGTCTAGAGATATGCCAAGCCAGCTCTGAAGAGCTGAGGGCCCCTCAGAATGCGAGCAGGCTTCTCTCCCTGTGAGCGGGGAGAGAATTTTCCTTTCCCACATATCCTCTCCTCTCTGCTTGACAGGTCAAGTGGCCTGGAATGGAGAGGTGTCATTAACTCCAGGACCTCACATTCAAAAGCAGACACAATGTTGGCACTTGTCACAGGGCAGCACACAACAACCCACCCCTCATCCACCCACATGCTGCCATCCCACCTCCATATTGGTGATTTCAGAGGCCCACGGTGGGCAAATGAGTACTTAGCAATCAATATGCAGGTGTATCTGCCCCACGTATGCAAACAGGAGGCTGGTTTGCCCAGTCCAGAAACATATTGGGCTACACCTACCACTGAGGCTGGACCCAGTATATGCTGCCTTACAGGAATCAAGGCTCCCAAAGGTAGCAAGGTAACAAGAAGAAGAACAGTGGCTATTAAGCAACTAATTAAAAGAGATTCAGGGAGAAGGATGTCACTTGTGCCTTGGCCCCGTCAGGCCAGGCAAACCAGTAAAGAGCCAGCCAATTAAGAGGTTACATTGGGAGTTGCCTGCATCCCTCTTAGCAGCTGCAGCATCTCTGATCTGTGCAGGCAGACACAGTAATGGATATTCCTGGCACAGAGAAGAGAGTAAACAGTCACTCCGTTTCTTCTCCCCATGCAGGCAGTCTACCTAGTCCAGATTAGCAAGGTGTGTTGGGATGGGTCCATTTCCCAGTCCAGGACACCTGGGTGTGAGCTTGGAACTCAATGGGCAATTCAAGCCACTGTATCACCTATAACAATAAAAATTCCCAGGTGAACTAGGGGTGGGAGGTGGGGGGAGAGGACATCTATCCTGCAGAGTCTAAGAAAGAGGTCCGAGAGTGTTGACTCTTGGTAAACCCGATGGATATCAAACATAAAGGACTTTATTTTTTTTTAAGTCTTTCTATGCTCTTTATTTCCAAAAATGTACTGTTAATTGAAATTTTTTTCACATGTCAGTCTACACTTTATGAATTCCTCAAGAAGTAAGGTTCTTATTCATTTCTACCATTTACAAAGCTGTGTGACTTCGGGCAAGTTACAACCCACTCTATGCATTAAGTGGGGATTATACTAATGCATGTGAAATCTCTTAGCACAAGTGCCTGGTACAAAATAAGCCTCTAGTAAATGTTAGCTGCTGGTGTTACTATTACTACCATTATTATTATCACTATGGTCTTCTATCTTCTGTCCTCAGAATCTAGCCCAAAAGATACTCAGAGTTGGTTGCATGACCAGCTGATTGACTGAATGACTGAGTGGATGGATGCCTTAAGTGGCAGGCAGCTCTTTCTCCTGAGATACTCTGTCCCAATCATCACTCTCCTGATGCCAGGAAATAAGGAGGTCTTGGTCACATCATTTTATCTGCTATATTCTGGACCTCACAAGCCTCAATGTCGGCTGTCAAACACAGCCTCGTAAAAAAGGATCACAATGCAGGTTTGATTTTTTTAGACTCTTATTTTCCACTGTAATGAGCTTGTGATTTTGAAAGGAACAACCATGCCAAGTAGCTCCTGATGATTATTTTCAAGAAAGCCCATACTGGGATGGAGATTTGGGGTACAAGGAGTATATGTAAGCAGTACTACCTATTGATTCTCCCAAAAAAAACCCAAGAAGAGAAGAAACCAACAGACAGTTGGGTGTCTATATAGAAGGCCCCATCTCAGAACAGATCCCTGGGTTCAAGCTAATAGCACTTCAGCAAAGTGATTTAATGGAGGCAGCAAGAGTACAAACTCTGGAATTGCGCAACCTACATTCTAATTCAAATTTCAACACAAATTACTGAAGCTCTCTGGGCCTCACATTCTTCATCCGTAAGGGGTGTTGCAGTTTTGCACACACCTGCGAACTTCCCTCGGAGAGGAATCAGAACCAAGACAGAACACCAATATCCAGTGCAAATCAAAAGTAGATTAGTGATTATTAATCTGTTAAGCACAAAGGCACAAACCGATTGGGGCCTCACCAAAATAAGGGTGAGACCCCGAGTCTTGTACAGGTGTGGTTTTTATATCCCAGGTTAACAGGATGTTCGTTCTAATTTTGAACTATTGGGTCGGCCATCCAGAACCCAGTGTCTTCCTGTTCACATTATGCTGGCAAGCAAAGCTCAATTTCACAGAAGCCAAGTCAAACGGTTAGCAATAAAAGCAGTTACAGTACAAACAGTTTTAAACCAAAACATTTCATCATTAATTCCAAGTATTACAATCTAAACTGTATGTTCTGGGACAGCGTGTCCCGTCACAGGGGGTCTTAGTCCATTCCAGCTTCTATAACCAAGAATTTACTTCTCACAGTTCTGGAGGCTGGAAGTCCAAGGTCAGGGTGCCAGCATGGTTGAGTTCTGATGAGAGCCCCATTCTGGGCTGCAAACTTGTATCCTCACCCGGCGAGCTCTCTGGAGTCTCTTTTATGACAGCAGTAATCACAACAATAAGGACTCTGCCCTCATGACCTAATCACCTCCCAAGGGCCTCATCTCCTAATCCCATCACATTGGGGGTTAGGATTTCAACATATGAAATTGGGGGTGGGGCACATTCAGCCTCTAACAAATGGAGTATGAAAAGGGGAAAAGAGTAACACTGAGTGGAGTAATCTGACAGACACCCATCTTAAGCAAGTGGTCACCAATGATGTCATATTAATCTCATAAATCCCTCAGTATAAGGCACTGAGGGCACTCCTATTCGCTGGACAGCTTTGAAGAAGTTTAAATAAAAGGATGCCTATAGAGAATTTAGGGCAGAGCCCATCACACAGAAAGTCTGGGTATTATTTAATCTAATTGATCACTCTCCACACTGAGTTCTAAGCAAACTGAGATGCAGACTCAGACCTCCAAATGCATCCAAATATTATTTTTGCAAATGGTGAAACTTGATTAGGGTGGCCTGCTTGATTCACAGCCAAATTGGGCTTTCTACTGCTCGTAGCTTGAAGCCAACCAACATCTTGAGATCCAAAAGGGAGAATAATATTTACTATTTCAGCAACATAGAAACAAACCTTTCTCGTCCTTCCATTGGTAATAACAGGATAGACCCCTAGTGTTCCATCTCCCTCTGCTGTCCTCCTACTCATTGCAGCAGGCAGTCAAGCTGAGCCTTCACCGCCTTAACCTAGTTTTTAAGCTGAATCTATTCCTCCTCTTTCATGTGTAGGACTAAATCCCAGAGCCTTCTTTCCTTTTCTTTTCCCTTTTCTCTCTAGCCCAGATATTTATCTTTCTTACATATTCTTGCATATTTTCTTGGAGCCCCCATAAAAAGAAATAAAGTCAAGTATTTCTTGGTCAGCCTGAAAACAAAGCATCCACTGCTCAAACTAATCTTGTCTAGCCTCTGTTTCCTAAACTGGATAATCCTGCATCAGGAAATACCTCCCACAAGACAACAATTAACCCAGGACTACATACAGTCTATTCCCAATTAGTGTGCCTCCCCTTCCCTATCTCTTCTCTCTTATCCTTCCATAAACTTCCCAGGAAATTTCCATGGAGGGATAAACAACAGCTGCATTCCCATCTACAATTTCTGTGCTACCCCGAAACTCATCTAATTCTGATTAAAATTTTCAGCTCTCATCTCCCTAGTCTTCTAATATCAAATCCATCCAAAAAAGTCTAGCATTGCCATCCCAGTCTCCAGGCTTCCCCACAGCTTTTATTTTGACTCCTTCTCCAAGGCATTAAGAAGCCTCTCACAATAAGGGCTTCTGGCTCCCTGGGGGTTCTCCCCATTTTGCCCATCCTCTTCTGTTGAATATCTTTGTACCCTGGTCACTTTTCTGATGTAGTAACTCTCTTAGTCCCCCTGTGACAAGCAATATGCATGGCTATGTTTCCTTTCCCCCTTTTTAACAGTCTAGCCTGATATTTCAGGTGCTTGCCAACATCTTTGAACAAGACCCAATATGTTTCTTTTAAAACAGTCAAGGACGCAGACATTTCAGAAAACTAGGAGACATAGAGACCACAGACCAGTCTCTATAGGTCTGAACCATTGACTGACTCAGAGACCAGTCAATACATAGTTTGTTACCACCATTTGTCCTTGACTCTACACAGACTACTCAACATTTCAATATTACTCATGGGTTTTGGCCTTTTGCTTGTGACATGAATGCTTTCAACACCCACACAGCCTGAATTCCCTGTTCTTTGAGGGGAGCAGTCATGGAGGCCTGGTCTACATACAATCAGACCACTGCTACAAAGTAGGGCAGCAGGTGGCTGTGCTTTGGTACTCTTAATAAAATTTCTTGGGCTAGAAATGATTAGCAATGATGACAGTCAATCATTTGAGGTAGGTTTTATAGACTGACCTGAAAGATCAAACTACCACAGTTTTTGAATACATGGCCAACATTATATAGTTTATATGTTGTAATGACATAAAATTTCTCTCCTGGGAAAAATACACACAGATTTTGATGTGATTTAACTTGAGAACAATAGCTACCTCTCCCAGTGTAGCACTTCCTTCTTTCTCCACAAAAAAGGGATGACTGAATCATCAAATATATGGTGGGATTTAGGGGGGTATCAAGCCTGCAGAGGAGAATTTGAAAACAACTAAACAACTGGCCTCCAGGATCTCAACATCTTTCCTCCTTTCAGAGTCCAGAGTGCTCACCATTACACAATGGAACCTGCTCATCTTTCCTCCTTTCAGATCTCTCTTACCTGGCCTCCAAGATCCCAACCTTTCCTTATGATCTAGTAGGTCTCATTTTCCCTTTTCTATCTCTGTAGCTTAAGCTGTTCAACCTCAATCTTTTTTTAAAGGAAATTCTTCTTTTCTTCTGTGAGTCTAATCAAAATGGCTATTGTTCCTACTTCAGATGAAAACCTCTGCTTTGAATCCTACCCAGTTCCTCCAGGAGAGTCTCAGCAAACCTGATTCCCAGAAATCTATATAAGGTTTTTTAATTTTTTCTTATTAAAAAGCTGAGATTACAATAATTATATTAATTCCATTGAGTTTTTCTTCCACCTAACTTAAGAGGATGACCTCCTATTCCTCTTTATAGATCAACTAACAAAATTCTGCCTGTGTCTGAACTATAGGCTGGGCTCATGAAATCTACAACCATAACAGAAGGTTACCTACTTAACAAAAGAAAGTCAATTTCAGACCAAGCTGGGTAAGGAAGGAGCACTGGCTTCAATAGTTCATGAACAAACCCCATGATACCAAGGGAATGGTCTTGCCACTGCCCCCACTTTGACCCTAGAACTGGTTACAGGGCAAAACAAGTTAAAGAACAGGATCTGAGATAGCCAATCAATGACTGCTGCCAATCCCTTTACAATTTAAAGGCAGGAACCAGACACACCAGTGTTCCTAAATCCTGGCCTGCAGAGAAACATGTCAAGAGAACAAAGATGTTTCCACTTATCAATGCCAAAAAACCTGTACAAACCCAAAGATGCATTTATTTTATACCTAGTGCAGCTGACTAAGGTCAAAAACAGCAACCCAGCTACCATAGCTTGTGCCTGATAAAAATAGCCACACAGCTGTGACTACCAGCAGTAAAGATGTTTACAGACAGTAAACAGAAACCTGAGAGACGCACTCTTTCCAAAGACCTCTTCCAGACCGCACCAGCATCCTTAATCTCCTTGAGCAATATTTAGGTTCCTGAATGGATGTCCAGTATCCATTCTTAAAGTTTCCAGACTTTACATCCTACATAGCGATTTGTGGAGGCTACTAACTTGCACATCCTCTCTATTCTGAGATCTAAATCAACGTAAGAGTCAAAGATGAAAATAACAATTATTTTACAGTACAAAGAATGAGGCAGCCCAATATTTACTAAAAAGAAGCAAGCTCCAATACACATAGTTAAATTTTAAAAGCTAGGTGTATAATTGTACATGGTGTATGTCACCCTTATGTGTGCATGTACGTACACATGACCAGAGACCAAAACAGGCTTTCTACACAATCCCATGAAGTCTGGATTTTAGACTCTTTACATGGGAAATTTGGGACAACAGAGTAGATAATTTACTAGGCAGTCACTTAAAAAACTATGGCTCAAGTCATCCCCTGTTGAGCACAAAGTCCAGAATTAAGAGAAGCCGTACATATGTAGCCACCTGTAAGCTACGTGAAATAGCTTCCAGTAGTGAAAGAGTGGATATTACACCCTTGCTATCTATCTGACCATTCACATGTATCTATTATTCCTATGGAAACCCACTAGTGAGAGGGATGGAGAGGAGACAAGTTTACTTCCCAATACTACTATGTTGCTACATAGGGGAGCTAAACAGGTGTGTAATAACAGATATAAACTTAGTTGGTACAAACTAGTCCTTGACACAAGGAGCCAGGTACAGGCATCTCTGAACAAGCATGGTGGTTCAACTGATGCCTAGCTATACAGTCTAACCCAGGGTTGGGTGAATTTTTTCTTAAAGATCCAGGTAATAAATAATTTAGGCCTTATGGGGCATTCAGCCTCTGTCACAACTACTCAACACTGTCATTATAGGGTAAAAGCAGCCACAGATAATACATACACGAATGGGTGTCGTTCCACTCCAATTAAACTTGATTTACAAAGACAGAAAAGCAATAGTTTGCTGACCAATGGTCTAACCTGTAAAGCAAGGCAAAATCCCTTCTTAACCAAAGTAATTTGGTGCAAAAATACAAAAAAATAAAATTGCCATAACCTGGGCCCTCACCATCTCTTACCCAGACTACTGTAGTAACTTTGAACTGATTTCAGGCTTGCTTTTTACCTACTCTGACTTATCTTATGCACTCCACCATAGTTTTATCTCCAAAATTTAATTCTGATTACATGACTATCCTGCATAAACACTTCCCATGTCTCATAGTCTCTTCAAGAATGAAATTCAGTCTCTTCATCATGGCTTAGAAAACAATCCCTGTCTGGTTCCAACGCACTCATAAAGTCTTTCCTCCATATGCTAACCTGCAGCTCTATTGAAGTGTCAAACATTCTCTAGATAAGCCAGACTCTACTACTCTCCAAATCTTTTCCCATACTACATTAGTCAGAGTAATTAATGCCAACTACCACAACAGACAGGCTTAAAACAGTAAAATGTTTCTCTCTCCAATGAAGCAGGATGCTGGTCTGAGGAGGCTCTCCTCCGTCCAGTGACTTAGAGATCTCAGGTTACTCCATCTTGTGACTCATTCATTCCAACACGTTACTACCAAGTATGTGGCAGCAGGAGAAAAGAGAAACAGAAGAGGCACCACAAGTCTTAGGTGCCTAGGATAATAAGTAATGCATCATTTCTGCTTACAATCGCATTCACTATGATTCAGTCACATGAATCCAATCCAACTGCAAGCAATCTGAGAAACACAGGGTAGCACAGGACAGTTAGTGAGTACAATTTGTCTCTGCCGTGTATATATCATGTCCTTTGCTTAGATATCTTTTCACTTCTTCTCTTCCTAGTAAACACCTTCTCATCTTCCAGGATCTGATCAAATGTCACCTTCCTGACCTCTTATGAAAATATTTCCCATCTCCTGTGCTCCCATAAGTAATATAAATATCTACTGTGTGTGTATCATCCTACTTTACAATTATTTGTCTACACATTTAACTCCAATTCAGAAGATAAGATTATCCTTCATCAGTGGCTTCCCAGAACCATGCCAGGCACCTGTAACACACATACTTAATATATGAATGAATGAATGAATGAACCCACCAAGATGGGCTCTAGAAACATTTTCCCATGGAAACAAAAAGAAAGCAAAGAAAATTTACTTTCTCACGAGTCCTTGTCATGGGTCTGAGTTACTAGTTAAGTACAAAACTGCCTATGGTAAATGAGCTCTCATAAGGATGATTCCTGGACCAAATTCACTATAGTTGAAAATATCTAAAAGAGCCACATGATTATAGTGTACCCTATGAAGTTTAAAATAATATTTTAGCTCTGGAACTGGAAGACTTGACAAGTTTCCAGCTGGGAACAGGAGCTGCTATTGAGACTCACTGTCCTAGGGCTTTCCTCAGAAAACGGGAGAAGCAGATAGGTGGTGCCAATATTTCCAGGCGGCCAGCCAAGTTAGTAATCCAGGCATGTGTGTGTTGTGAGACACACTGTCCTTCTCTCAAAGCTGACATTTGAGTCCCCTCCCGTGTCTAATCAGGTCTTTCTTATATCTCTAAAATAAAGACCAAATTCAGAAAAAGACAGTGGAGTCCATCCTATTTCCAAAGCAGAGAAATGTTGGGAACTGGAAGTCTCTGCCTTGCATTTTTGGTACCCTGCTGCATTCTAATCGAAGTTAGGTAACCATAACAAAAAGCAAAACGAATGACTTCATTGAAAAGTTTGCCCGGGGCAAAGCCAAGAGGTATAATATTTCTCTTGGATTACAATCAACCGAAGCACTTAAACTGATGTCGGTATTGTTCAGAATTCAGGAGATAAGTGTAATACATTTAAGACTTTTTAAGTTTTTTTCCAAGTTTTTGATACTACAGTTGAACAGTTTGCTTGGCTGGCTTCTATACCCCCTACCCCAAAGAATTCATTAAAGAATCTTAGTCATGAATTTGGGGCTAGTGTAAAACAGCTGCCTCAATATCATTGCTCCATGGTTTATAAGCTCACCATTTTGCTGGGAGGATCTAGAATCATATTAGCTGTGACTCTGCTAAACACATCTCTCAATGAAACCCTGCCATTAGCATCAAAAATTTCAGCCAGCTGACTAGCTGTAGGCAACATCTCATCTCACTGACAAAATCTGCCATCAGCCTCGATTAGTTTGGAGAGCCTGTCTCATCAGAAAAGCTCCATGACAAATCTACTTCTGGTGCCGACATTAAGGCGCTGCCATCAGGACAAAGGTCAAAACACATTTGAGTTCTGGACTCGTGTGAAAACTTATTACTGAAGTAGACTCCTTGCTGAAGGACAGGAGATGCCCTGCACTGAGAGTGAAAATTGGTTGCGTGGGGAAAGCTTCAAAGCCATTTCGGCCGTTAAAATGTGACTGCACATATCAGGAAAACAGGAGGGGTTGAAGCAGAGTGTGGCGATGCCATGGGGAGCTGGTAAAGAACTTGCTTGAGAAAATGGCCCAGTGACCATGTATTCATTCTTGGGAGCAAGAAGCATTGGGGCCAGAGCCTCATTACAGATAGGCTGTTTAACACACCAGTTATTGGTGTATTTATAACATTTAGACTGATTTCATGTCAAAAATTAGTAATGCCAAAGTGAAATGCTGCTCTGAGATGTGCTAGAGCTTGCTACCTAGAAGGAAAATAAAGATTCTGTAACACTTTAAATCTGTTCATCAGAGTGAGAAATAGAAGCTGCTGGAAAGCTCTGTAAAACGAGAGAAGGCTCAACTGCTCCCAGATATGATAAGAATGGCTTATCCAATACAGCAGTTCTTGGGATGTGGTCCCCGAGTCAGCAGCATCACCATCACTCACAAACTTCTTAGAAATGCAGAATCTCTGGCCACAGCCCAGACCTGCTGATCCAGAATCTCTGGCAGTAGGACCCAGCAATCTGTGTTTTAAGGAGCCTCGGGGTTGTTCTGATGCTCAAGTCAGAGAACCATTGCTCTGGAGAAGAGAGAGGGATCTTCACAGTCAGCTCCTAACTCAGCCACCCATTCAACAGGTGACCTTACGGAAGTCTCTTAACATTGCTGTCCTTCCATCGCATTCCATCTAGAACAGCGGTCCCCAACGTTTTTGGTATCAGGGACTGGTTTCGTGGAAGACAATTTTTCCATGGACGGTGTGGGGGGATGTTTTCGGGATGATTCAAGCGCATTACATTTCTTGTGCACTTTATTTCTATTATTATTACAATGTAATATATAATGAATGAATACATAATGAAATAATTATACAACTCACCATAATGCTGACAGCAGATGGAGCTCAGGCGGTAATGCGAGCGATGGGGAGCAGCTGTAAATACAGATGAAGCTTCACTCACTCGCCCACTGCTCACCTCCTGCTGTGTGGCCCGTTTTGTAACAGGCCACGGACCAGTACCAGTCCATGGCCCAGGGGTTGGGGACCCCTGATCTAGAAAGCAGTCATTTCAACCACTGTGGTGTAAACCTGCTACTTCCCTCCATGTCCCTGGCTAGATAGTCAGAACACCATTGTTTCTTCTGCAAAGGCTCTGGAGTTGCAAAGATGCATTCAGACCTCATTTTGTGTAAATCTATGTCCTCTGGGGAACTAAGCAGAACACTTTATTTATTTATTTATTTTTTTAATTTGCCCTGGGTTTGGAGGTGGAAAAGACTAAAATATTCCAGACCAGAGTCTGTCTAGATTAAGGACTGACTAAATCTGGCTAGATGCCTATTTTTGTAAATGACCTCTTATTGGAGCATAGCCACACCCACTCACTACACAGGAGCTACTTTGCAGCTGCAACAGCAGAGTTGAGGAGTTGTGACAGAGACTCAATGGCCTGTAAGGCCTAAAATATTTACTCTCTGTCCTTTTACCAAAAACGTTTTCAGACCACTTGTCCAGATACATAATCAGCCCACATTGAAGTAGGAGAAGAGGAGATGACAGTTATGGGGTTGTGAACTGGGGAGGGACAGGGGCTTCAGGGATGATAGCAGAGGGGTCTCCACTGGACAGTTCTCAGGTGACTGAGAGCCCCAGGCCTGACTCTAGGGACAGGTGCAGGGCCTCCAAAAGACAGCTGACTTATCAAAAGCCCCTCTGGTGATTCCACACAAACTAGTCCACAGACCACACATTGAGAAATGGGGAATGATCTGGCTCTTCAGATCATTTATGAAGGCATAAACCCTGGTACTCTTAGAAAGTTCACCAAATAAAAATCTGGTTTAAATCCTCAGTTGCAGCTTTGATTTTTTTGCACTTTCTAACAAATTTGGCAGAGGGTGGGAGGATAAATTTAAACTTCCAGGCTTGTTTAATTAATTTAGCTTGGAATGTGTGTGGTTGCTCATTTAATCTTCAAATTTATACTACTAATACTCTAACTCCATACCTGTAAAAGACAATTTTAAATTTATAGAACTCCACTTCCAGTAGACCAGAAAGCTAAATGAAGTTTTAACTGGTATCATCACATAAACAAATGCTTGTTCCAAATGTAATCTTCAGGCGTTTTGGAATTAGGAAGTTCTAATCCCTCAAAAAAGCAGATGGGCGGAGAGCTTGCACATGTCAAGGGAATTTTCAGGATATACTGAGAAGACCAACTGATACTTCTAAGACGACAAAGGAAATTTTGAAAATTGTTAGCTTTACAAACAAATGCAAAATTGTTTAGAATTCTAGAAGAATTCTAAAACGGACTTAAACAAAACAAAAAGAACTTTTGTTCCAAATCTTAGGCATTTTTAATGTCTTCTTTTTATTATAAAAACTACATAACCCCATTATAGAAAATGTATAAAATAAAGAAAATCCACCCATGGTCCCTAACACAATCACTAACACACATCCTAACACAACCACTGTTACTAAAAAAAGAAAACTTTTGAAACTTAAAATTAGAAAGAATCTTTTTTTCTGATATGGAAGTAACTGTTTCTAAATTGTTGAAAAGCTAGTAAGAACTTCAAAGGCCAGTGATAACAGGGAACCAGTACCCAACTAAGTATTAGTCCCTCACTGTATCATCAACATACTCTCCACAAAGCCTTCTCCTACCTCAGTCTTCAAGATTTATCCCCAGTCCTTTTCTTCCATTCTGTTCCTTCCCCCAATTTCTCTTTCTCTCTTCCTTTCTTAATTAGTAGGAATACAGTATTAATTACTGCTAACCCTATGCTGAACACTTTACATGGATTATTCCATTTCATTTTCATAAGAATCCTGCAAGTAGATACTATGATACCCTCATACCACCCATGAGAATCTGGGAACTTAGAGAAGTAGTGTGGTGGATTGTTGCTATTACGGTCTTAAATTTGGTCACAACTCCCAATATGCATACTGTTCAAGAACTAGAGCTTATGCTCTAGTCCCTAAGCCTTAAATTGGGGTTTGGTCATATGACTTGTTTTAGTCAGTGGGACAAAAGCAAATATGATACAAGTCAAGGTTTGAAATATGCTTGCTCCTTGGAACTTACCCTCTCTTGCTGCTGGAAACTTTTAGCCACTGTATGAAGAAACCCAGGCTAATCTGTTAGATGAAGAGATTACATGGAGATTACATCCAAGACCCCAGACATATAAGTGAACCCAGCCAATATTATGAGGACCACACATAAGCTGTCCCAGCTAAGCCCAGTAGAATTGTCAACCCATCAAATCATGAGCAAATACATGATGAGTTTTTTAAGCCACAAAATTGGGGGATAGTTTATAGCACAGCCCAAGCTAACTAACTGACACAAAATATTTTGCCCAAAGTCACAGAGGCAGAACAAAGATTCAAACAGATGGTCTTGACACTATAGCCCAAATACTTAACCCCATGTTATACTGTGAAACTCCCAAGAATCTAGTCGGCACCACTGGGTAAAGTTAATGCTTAATGGTGATACAGTATCCCCTTAAAAATAACCAGAAAGATGAGTTATCTGTCAAGCTGGGCACAAAGATGGGCCCTTTCCACATGTTGCCAGTAGTAGCTTATTTCTAAATTCAGATCAGAGGCACCTGGGAAATAATTAGGTCCTGTGTTGCTGTCCTCCCATAACAAATTTGAGGGCAACTCTTTATTTTTGCTTAAGTTAAACAGTTTGTGGCACACATGTTACTTAACATTTTTCTAGGAATAGAAATGTATTTACTTTTAATCAGTTGGGGACTCATTAGTGAGGCTGTCTTTATCTCCCTGAGCTTTTGCTTTCTTTGCTTAGTTTTTTGGTTTTTTTTTTCTTCAGCCCTGTATTAGTGTTTTGTTTGTTTTCTACAGAACTCTCAGAAATAAATTCTAATGGGCTGAACAGATCAGGAGGAGAGTAATGTCAAATGCAACATAAGACCTTATGACCTACCTCTTTTCACAATCCTTCCCTAGGCCTAACAGAAATGAATAACTGATTTTTAAAAATAAAAGGCAGTTATTCAACTAATCAAGCTATACGAAGCATTAATCTGGTGCAGAGCTACTAATGAAAAATTCTGGTGAAGAATATATACCAAAGCATTTCACAGGAAGCTTTTAAAATATTTTCGACAGCAATAGACTCGTAAAAGATTTGCAGATGTATGACTAAAGTAAATAAAATATTTTGATGCATAATAAAAAAGGTCATATAAAAAGCATATTTGGGATACTAAATTTGAGAACAATTTTCACTACAGTTGAAGTAACTACTTCTAATATTTTCCTCTTATTTTCTCCACTTGTAAAATGGGTCCTGCAGCCTTTCTTTTGTGGAATGATCAGTAACAGTGTTTCAGATAGCATGGCTTAGAAAAAGTATTTTTTTGAAATTCCAATGATTCTTAAGCAGTTATGAATTCAGGGACTGCCCAGGATCCTACCATCTATCTTGCCATACACAACTTTCAGCGGCATCTGTCACCTGCACAGAGAGCTACCCTTGGCCACTGCCTGATCAGAGAGCCAATTCTGGTGGTACATTTGAGGCCTTTCCCATCAGCAAATGAAGCGTGGACATAGTTTATAGCTCTGGGCTCATCTGGTGTGCCTTGAGGCAACCAGGCACTTTGGGGAACATCTGGTGAAGCTTCCTCTGCTTACCCCCTCTGTATATGCCCTAACTAGCCCTTTTGCCCTGGTTTCTGGTGTCCAGTTTTCCCTATAGATCCCAGGGAGGAACTAGAACCTACCCCTTCACTGCAAATAGCAGGTTGAAGTCTGACCCTCTTACTGGGTTCTTACAGCCTCGAGCTGGTCCCCATCTTCTTACTCACTACATATAATCTCTGATCTCCTTCTGGGATGATCTAGATGGGTTCCCATCAGATGGTAAGAGATGAGTCTCTCATCTCTCAGAAGTCTTTCTTTTTCCATCAAACCCTTCTTCCCCACCTTGGATTTTAATGTGCTCCTACCAAGGACTTAAGTATGTCCCACCCTTTGGGATTCAATATCCTGGATAGTCAGCCATTCCCTGGTTGGAAAATTGGGGTTGGACCTATACAAATTTCCCCTGACCTCTTCCATGCACTGGTTCCAGTGGTTCCAGACTCATCCACTCCCATGTGGCTGAGAGGTGGAAATTTTACACCATTTAAGGGGGAGAAATCTGTTCAGAAACCCTAAGAACTATAAGGATTGTCTAATGCAAGTGAACCACCTCCAGACTGTCAACAAAAAGAAGAGTATTATTTACCCCTTGTTTCTTTATCCTAATTTTCTCTGTCACTTCACAAGGAGAAAAGGCTATTTGGATGAGGAAGAAACTTACTTTTTCTCTTGACAATTTTTCTTCTGACAGTCCTTGCCAATCATGTGTTTCTTTGCATCTATATATTGTACAGATCTTTCTTACTCTCTCTCTCTCTACCTCTCTCTCTCTCTCTCTCTCTCTGTGTGTGTGTGTGTGTGTGTGTGTGTGTGTGTGTGTGTGTGTGTGTGTGTCCCCAGTAAACAAGAGAAGATAGGGCTTCCCTGGTGGCGCAGTGGTTGAGAGTCCGCCTGCCGATGCAGGGGACACGGGTTCGTGCCCCGGTCCGGGAGGATCCCACATGCTGTGGAGCGGCTGGGCCCATGAGCCATGGACGCTGGGCCTGCGTGTCCGGAGCCTGTGCTCTGCAACGGGAGAGGCCACAACAGTGAGAGGTATACATACCGCAAAAAAAGAGAGAAGGTAGTGGCCTGGATTGAAATTTGCATTGTATTTAATCATAAAACTGCATTGTTTGCATTCCCTTCCATCACTTGTCCATCTAAACGAGATGGGTACATTTCACTGGTTTATTCTTCAAACTGTTATCTCATAATCAGATTGTACATCTTTTAAAAGAGGATAGTTGAGTCATTAAGGATAAATCCATTTTTCTTATCCCGTTTTCTACCTTTCCCAGTCTCATTCGGAAATGGAAGATGAATGAGATCAGCTTGGCCATTGAACTGCCTGGTCTTATCAACTGTGCTTTGTGCATTTTCCCTACAAAGTAGGTACGCAGATCCTTTACACCTTAAAACCCAGATACGTATTTCTCAACCATAACCTATAAAATACTCAAGAAACCATCATCTTGTCTTCTCACTCAGGCATACCTTGGCACTAGCAGAAACTCTCTCTTAGAGACAAATTTTCCTTTAAGTTCAATTTTCATGGAATGAAGAGCCTCAGGCAGAGGGCTGTTGGAATTCATTCAGTACCATGTTTGCCTGTAAAAGGGCATTTACACTTGACATTTTTGAAGATACTCATTTTACAACCCAATTTTTGCACTCAAATAATCACCATCTGTGTTGTCCAGTTTAAAGTGATCATAGAAAGCAAGTGCAAGTTGTTTTTCTCTGCATTTTGTTGTTTTGTTTGTTTCTTACGTTTTGTTCTAATTGGTGGGAACATAACTAAACTTAGGCCTTCATTTCTAAGTACTGTTGATTTATACAAAAAGAGGGAGGGAAGGATAAAGGGAAGGAAGGAGGAAGGGAGGGAGTGAAGAAGGACACCTGGTAAAGAGTAAAATGCACTAAGCCTTAGCAAGCTTTTTCTCATAGAATATGATCATTATTTCTGTTGTGTTATTGTACCACTTTTGTATGTATTGCACCATAATCTACCAAGTCAGAAAGAGAATCAATCTTTATCCCAATTTGAGATTCTTTAATGCCTGAGAGTCAACTTAGTCTACATATTACATTTAGTTTATAACTCAGTACACTTTAAAAATACTCTACTAACATGTTGATTTTTGTAACATTCTTCAGTTCTCCCAATCTGAGGAAGACATCTCCAAATGAAACAACAGATATCCTAGAAGCCTGTAGAGTCCTGAATTTCTCCTTTTGTTACACTCATCACATGTAAAATTATTTGTTCTTTCTACCAGTTAAGTCATATTATAGCACGTGTCATGTCTGTTTTATTTCCTTCTGGAGGTAGAGGCCTGCCTCACGTTATGTTTTACACTTTCAATGTGCCTTAAAAGCATTTATTAATTGAATTAAATCAATGAATGAATGTTGATTCCTCTTCCTTTTCTTTCATAAAAGGAAATCTGAGCCCATCATGCCAAAAAAATCTCCATCACATGAATTATTATCCCTCAAAGGTCACAAAAGGAGCACACACAAAATATTTTGTACAAAAGAAGTCAGAATGGTTTCCTGAAAAATACATTTTTCATATTAAAGTTCATACTGAAAAAAAAAGCATAAAAGTTGGGGGGGATGGGGACTGATATTCCAAGCAATTACAGAATTTCTTGAAACTTTTCTGTCTCAGCTAGTCTGACAGTATTTAATAAGCTCAGTCTGGTCAAAAATATTCTTCAATGACTTCATGTTTATTTTAAGATGGTGCTAACACAAGCTGAAGAGAAAAGAGCAAATATAAAATTCAGTCTATTACCACTCTGCCTGAAGAGTTCACAGGACGCGGTGACCATTCCACAGTAAACAGATATCACACCAAGGCAGGCAAGATCGAAACGGAAACCATATGGGTTAGTAGTAGAAAAACACAGTTTATCTCCTCAGGTGAGAGGAAGTGCCAATGGGGGTAAATACTGTATGCCACTAAATTTAAACCAAATACATATTAACAGCTCTGTTTTGATCTTTGTTGGAAGAAAAACAAAGATGTTGGACAACTGGAATAAGTAAGCACCTCTCTGTTCTCCGAGGGGGAGCATACTGCTCCATTTTGATAGACTCCTGTAGGAACACATCTGGAGAGGCAGAGCAGTTTAACATCTGTGCTTCTGAAAATTAGAGTTATTGTTGAAAACACTCAGTGACCATGCATGGGTTTCTATTAACAAATCACGTGACTTATTGAACTATTATTTTTATTATCTTTTACCTAGGTCAAGACTTTCCTCCCAAACGCAGACTCTGGTGATATCAGGTCTCTAAGTAGTACTGGCACAGGTACTAGCTAAATCTGGAAAAGTATAAAAGATTCAGAGGAACTGGAATTTGTAGCATTCCTTCATAAGACAAAAGCAAATGCCTCAAGTTGCAAAGTTTGGGCCCATACTGTACTAATTCCCTATAGACATTCTACACGTGGACTCACAACGTCAACCTCTGTAACAAAACAGACATCAGAAAAAATGCATGGATGTGCTAGGATTTTAAAATACGAATTCTCACCATGAAGAAGGTATCCATTTGCCAGTTTTTATCTGCCATTTTTAGGGCAAGATGAAGATAATGCTTAAGTGCAAAGGTGACAGTATGGAAATGAAAATAGTTGACTATTTCTTAAATTAGGGTCTGATGGTATCAATGGCCTTTTAGGACACTCTATACCATCTTGTATTATGAATTTTCACAGTAACAAAACATCTATGCTTTTTTTCTGAATGAATTATTTATTCATTTAAGATATAAAAATCAGACACCATCTTAATGGTGTATTTGGGTCATGCTGGCTATTGTGATAAATAAGCTCCAACATTTTAGTTGACTGGACACAAAAGAATTTATTTCTCATTTATCTAACAGTCCAGTGAGGGATCTGTTGGTCATTTGGGTGGTTTTCCTCCACATGGAGATTTAGGAATCCAGGTCCTTCCTTCTGTATTGCCACTGTCACTGAGACAGACCTTGGCTTTCAGACAGGGTAAGAGGAAAAGAGAGAGCAGAGAAACCCCTATGAACTTGAAAGTCTCAGCCTGACGGTGACTGCATATCCCCTTTACTCATGTTTTATTGGAGAGAACAAGTCATGTGGCCACTTGTGGATACAAGAGAAACTGGACAGTGTCTCCTGGTGACAACTCTGCATTATCAAAGGGAAGACACAGATATTATTTTGATAAAGTCTACACTATGGTGTCTAATGTAAATCAATCCTGGTCTCCTCATTAATTCCCAAGAGACTTACATTTTGGCAGAGTCACTTGGGAGCAGGGACTCTGGAGTTTTTTGTCTCCTGTTCCTCTACCCACAAAATGCCTTGAGGACCAGATTCATTTGGGAACTGGTAGTCTAAGTAATGATTCAGAAAGTGATCAGATGTCCAAATGTACCTTTACCAATTTCTGCTTGGCTGCTCTTTAGAACCCTGGAATAATTTCTGTAGTTAAAGTTATAAATTTTACATTGTTCTATACCTGAACTTGGAAGCCCTTGCAATGACTACTTCCTGTAAATAAAAAGGGCATCATTATTTGTTGGTTCAGGGTCACTATACAGAAAAGGTACTTGCTTTTACATGGTTCCACAAAAAGGCTACTCAAGCCCTAATGTCACTTGACCCAATTAAATATGTAAATGACAAGGGGCCAAGTTAATTATAGCTCTAGGGACTTGGACTAGGCCAGGCTAGAAACAGAGCAGCAGGAAAAATGGCCAAAGCTTACCTTTTGCTTTGAGTCCAAACAACGCCTTTGCCTTCACTTTCCCTTGAGGGGAATATTCTAATCTGGATGTATGGTGGAAGCATCCTGAAGAGCTTTGGCCCTTGATCCTTATTATGGAAAAATTGGATGAATATTAACCAAACCCGAAAAGCGGGCAGGCTGAAATAAGGCTCGTTGTAGTGTTTGGAGAGGGAAATACAAAACGTTAGCCATTCAAAATCTTTTTTTTTTTTAACTATTTTTTCATGATTTTAACTGATTTTATTTATTTATTTTTAATTTTTATTTTGTATTGGAGTATAGTTGATTAACCATGTTGTCTCAGTTTCAGGTGTACAGCAAAGCTATTCAGTTACATACATACGTGTATCTATAAACTCTTTATGTTCCCAAAGAAAGGTCTCAGAGAGTTTCTGAGAGAGCCCCTCTCCTAGAAGAGTGTAATGATGTATAAGGGATATTTACATTTAAGCAAACACTGATCCTTTCCATCTGGCTAAATGCTCCTGGAGAGCATCTTGGAAGTCCTGCCCCCCACCCCTTCTGCTGATTAGGCTGCTCTGTGCATCAAGAGCTCTGCCCTGGAGGAGTGTCAGCAAAGCAGTGACTGCGTCCAGATGTGGACACTTCCTTAAAGGTGAAGTACAACAGGGGGAAGAGATTAATCTGCAATGTAGTGAAGTCAGACTCTCAGTAACCAGCAATGTGTTAAATGAAAAGGAAAAGATGCTGTTGAATTTTATCTCCAAGTGGTATCATTATTTCCAACTAACATACTCCTTCAGGCAATCCAGATAGTTTGTTTTCCTGAAGCTCTTTTCCTAACGTTGCACACGCCTTCCTCTTGCTGGAACCCAGAGAGGAATGACAACAGCTGAAAAAAATTCCAGTCCCGGGGAAAGGGAAAGAAGGACTGGTGATTACTGAGCGGGTTAGGCTGGCAGGTCGTCACACGAGGCACTTGGCTCAGTCTGTGTCGGGGACCAGGGGATTGGGGTTGGGGGCGAAGGCCTTTTTCTTGGTTCTGTGAGTCACAGGGGGTTAAAGTTCAGGGAGATTTTCTTGGAAAAGCAGAAAATAAAATTCTTAATGCTATGTATCGTGCAGTTGGAATGTGATATTTCCTTCCACTTGTTAAATTGGGATTTTTGTTTTACGTGCTTTGGATTTAGCTCCTGGGTGCTCTCAGCTTAGTTTAAAAGGGTTTCCATCTCCACATTGTCATACATGGAAAAAATATACTGAGGCAGTGCACCATACATCATGACTTCTATTTTGCTGTCAGAGTGCAAGTTACAATATGCCTGGGTGCATCAGAGACTCAGGGGCTTTAAAAGGGGGAAGGATCCCTTCACACGTCCTACAAAGAGAGATACAGCCCTAGAGGGAAGAGCTGGAAACGGCCGCCTTCTTACGTGCATCAACCATATATCCCAGGTTTCAGCAACAGTTCCAATTGCCTGTCACTACATTCCTTTCAATAAAAGGCCATTTATTAAAACTACAAGTAAAAAGTTTTTGGCTGACAGCATGGACTGATTTGGGGTTCATTCAGAAAACATACTCATCATTATGTATGTAACAGCCAGCCATAAGCTTTGAGTGGCTTGGTGGTTTTCTCAGGAGCCAGGATAGATTTTCTGGGTCCATCGACATTCAAGGCCCTGGTTCCCCATGATGCCAACAGCAGGCTTGCCCAGCACCTGTCACAGAGAGGGGTGCTATTAGACCCCAGACCTAATCCCTAAAACTCGCCATGTGCTTATCACCAGAACAAACGGCTCCACATAAACATGGCATTGTGTCTAGGGACTTGACCACATGCTGCCCAAGTCTGGAAATTTTTTTATTATTCTAAAAAGTATATTCTTATACTAGCCATCCACTTAGCTCCTGGGGCAGGCAGCTGTGTTGAAGGCCAGAGTGCTCACTGACACCCAGAGACACTGTAGAAGCTGGAAACTACTCACTCCTCACCAATGAACTTTTGGCCTCTTCCCTCACAACAGGTAGAAGTAAAGGCTCAGTGTGGACTTCAGGCAGCCAACCAGGGAGTTTAGTCAGAGATACCACAGACAGGGAAACAATATAGACAAAGCAGATCCCTGGCCACTGTGTGGAGACTCACTGGTGTGAAAATGAGGGAGTTAAGAGAGATGAATTCAGAGTTTAAACAAAGAACGGGCCATCTGTCAGTCATCGAAGTTCATAAAGCTAACGTACAAGTAAAAATCCATGTCAGCCAGCAAGCTACACGTTTTCTGTTCTGTAATAAGGTTTTCAGGAAGATAAACTATTTGTAAGGAGAGACTGAGAGAGAGGAGAGAAAGAGAGAGAGAAATGAGAGAAAGCCCGAGTCAGCTGAAGCAAATGGAATAGTGAGTGGAAATGGGAGGAAAATATGTTTTAAAAAAAAATACATTTATGTATACTGAAAGAGGGCCTTAAACTTATTTTATACATCTTTCCCTTGGCTTTGGATTCAAAGGTACGCAAAAGAGAGAGCAACGCCTAGTGCAGAGCTGAGAGTACTTTTATTTACACCACCAGACTGTTTAGAACTCTCATTTTATTCTTGGTAATTTGATTGTCTGGTCATGCCTCCTAATAAGTGAAATGTTACACTGGAGTATTTGTTTAAACCTTGCAGCTTCAGATACAGTAAGTTGCTGAATGACGTTTGCTAATGGCACACATTCGATAATTCCTATAATGTGAAATCTCAGCCAGATTTAATGTTTAATTTCCCTGGGATTAACTCTGAAATTATTACAGACATTATGTATTCCGCTTCCTGGACTTGGAATTAATTTCAAAACAGAGTAAAAATGCATCCATTTGGGTGCCTTGGGGGAGTTCAGATTGGTAACATTCCATTTACCCTGAAGTTTCTGAAGTTTAAAATACCTTTTCATTTTATTGCATTTGATCTGGGTTCAGTAGCTACATGGCAGTCACCCAGCATCGCATTTTTTTGTTTGTTTGTGATCTTGGATGTGCCACTGCTTGAAGAGTTCATACTCTTACAAAAACTATACTGATCTTCCAAGGGTTTATCTGCCTAACTAGAAGAAACCTTTGTGTGGTTATAGTGATACGAAACTACTGCTAACTTGCAAGGATCTGGTTAAAAATGTCATTAAACAGCTACATCCACATCTTCTTTTTATGAATATCTGCTACAGAAACAGAATTCATGACATGAATTTCTTTGATTAATCAATCAACGCATTGGTTACGCTTCCAATACCTGGCCCAAGTAGAAAGCTCAGTGGCTGGAAAACCTCCACACATTAAGAATAAAACAACCAGATCTATGTTAGGTTGTGATCCAAAAATTCCCAGACCATAAATCTTTAATTTGCTACCCTGGCAACTCTCACCAGGGAGTTGAATTTTGAATTTCAATTTGAATTAAAAGAATATTTTCCACACAAAGCTTTGAAAGGATTTGCCTCCTGAACAGTTTTAAAAGTTTAACCTTTAGCTGAGGCACACTTCCTACAGTCCAAAAGGAAACTGAGTGAAAAAAAGACATCAAGGGATTAATTCACAAGTTTTACCCCAAAATGAATGATAGCTGTTTGGGAGTTCAATTGCACTGACGTCCCATTAGGTTCAAAACATCCTGGGTCTGCAATTATCTCAAAGATTTAATAAAACCTTGTTAATAAAAACTTTACCTCCCCAGTCTGGTCTCAGGCACTGAATTCACACACTTATCCTATGTAGAAGTTCTTTGAATGAACTCCTAAGCAAGAAGGGAAGGCAAGTGGTTTGTTCTCCCCAGAATTTTTCATTTTTATCAGATAGATCTTACTTTACCATCTCTCCCTCTCTCACTTCATGCTGGGGGTAAGGGGATAAAAGGTGATGTCTATGGTTTTAGTTTCCAGGGAGCAGACCAGTGGATATAGTGTGTCCCAGAAGCTTGCTGGAAGTGACAGAACACTTGTAACTGCTTTATACCCACGGGCCTTAAAATGATGGAAGAATTTTAAAGCCTGAAGATACTTAGAGGTCTAATCCTCTTATTTCTCAACTAAAAGAAGAAAAACTGGTGGCCAAAGTCATGCAGCTGTGAGAGGCGGGGCAGGAGGGCGCTGGGATGGACATGAGGGAGCAGTTTTCCCCGGCTGCCACTCAACCACTCTGTGTCTAACATTTCACTCAGTCTATTGGATGATTCCTATTTCTTGACTGTCTCCTCGGTGAGACTGAGCTCACAGACGGCCAGAAACATGTCTTTGTTGTCTCTGTATTGTCAGTGCAGTAAAGATTTTTCTTCCTTTCTTTTTTTCCCCAAGAAAAATAGCTTTGTCTTTCTCTTACTATATATATGCCTTATTAACATACATTCTCATAGTGTTTTTAAAAAAAGAAGAAAAGTTTAACGAAAAAAATCAAAACTGCTGAAAAGTTCATCAGCCATATATGCCCATTGTTAGTGTTTAGGTTTTGAAAGGGCTACCTGAATGCTGGATGCCTAAAAGTTAGAGATTTTCAAAACAGGGAGAATAGAGAGAGGGCAATGAGACTTGAGAGAAATGATAAAGGGAACATATATTTAATGAAGACTTCTGTTTACTGGACATTTGGCTAGTTGTTGTGTATACATGGTATTTAACCCTACCAACCCAGCGAAGCAAAATTATTATTCCCAACTGACATTCATTCATTCAACAAATAATTATCAAGCATGAACTATAAATGTTTGGCACTCTTCTTGCTCCTGGAAATACTGCAAAAATCAAAACAGGCGAAGTCCCTGCTTTCATGGAGCTAATTCAGGGAACTTAGGGGAGACAGATAACACATTATTAAAATGAATATATAGTTTAGCAGATGGTGGATAGTGCTGAGAAGAAAAGTAAAGCAGAGTTAAGGGGATAGCAAAATATGTCAAGATCATACAGCCAGCAGGTGCCTAAGCTAGGACCAAACCCAGGGTCTGCCAGACTCCTAAGCCCCGCTCTTCCTGTGAGGTACTGCCTCCCTGGAAAACACATCCTACCTGACAATTCTGCCTGGTGTTACCCTGCCAACAATGCCCAAATATCCTAATGGGTAAGCCTTTGGTATATTTAGCCTACTGTGATCAAGTAGAATCTATTTACTGGTAATTGTTCAGCATAATTGGGTTTTTGTTTTTCCTTTTTTTTTTTTTTTTTTTTTTTGCCATTTGTGGGCCTCTCACTGTTGTGGCCTCTCTCGTTGCAGAGCACAGACCCCGGATGCTCAGGCTCAGCGGCCATGGCTCACGGGCCCAGCCACTCCGCGGCATGTGGGATCTTCCCGGACCGGGGCACGAACCCGTGTCCCCTGCATCGGCAGGCGGACTCTCAACCGCTGCGCCACCAGGGAAGCCCTTTCTTCCTTTTTTAAAAAAATTTATTATTTAATTTATTTTTGGCTGCGTTGAGTCTTCGTTGCTGTGCGTGGGCTTTCTCTGGTTGCAGCGAGCTGGGGCTACTCTTCATTGCAGTGCTTGGGCTTCTCATTGAGGTGGTTTCTCTTGTTGTGGAGCACGGACTCTAGGCACAGGCTCAGTAGTTGTGGCTCGCGGGCTCCAGAGCACAGGCTCAGTAGTTGTGGCTCAGGAGCTTAGCTGCTCTGCGGCATGTGGGATCTTCCTGGACCAGGGCACAAACCTGTGTCCCCTGCATTGGCAGGCGGATTCTTAACCGCTGCGCCACCAGGGAAGTCCCAGAATAACTGGTTGTTGCTTATGCATGAATTCAAAGCTCCTTCAATTGTGATGACTTACAAAAACAAAAAACTCAGCCCATAAGTGAAATAGAATAACTATCCCCTGAAATTTTTGGAGCCCCAGACTCCACTAAGTACAGGTAAGATCCATTTCCATTTCTGTAAAAAAGAAAACAAAAATTTGAACACACTGTAAACCTCAGTCTTATGAGGTTTTTGTTTTCCTTCTCCCTTTTTTTTTAAAGTATTCTGTTAAAATAATTTTCCCTGTGCCAAGGGAAAAAAAATTTTGTGTAAAGAGTAGGGGGCAAAAATGAAGTAAATGTTGGTATTTTGCTGTTCAATGCATCTTTAAATGCCTATAAAAATCCATCTTCAAAACATCTCAACTACTAAATACAAGGCATTCAAAATACATGGTTTAAACCCATCAGTGGCATAATACCATTGAAAGGTCAGTCCACCTGGAGTTTCCAGCTTCTTTGTGGACAAATATGGCCTGATCATGAGCTGGGTGAAAGAATATAAGCCTCTACTGTACCTTAGCAAAGAGAAGAGCAGGGGCAAACAGACAGAATATTAATTTTCATCAAGAGAAAATCAAACTTGTCCAAGAACTTTATTGGCAGAAGCGAAATTAGTTTTTCTATAGCAAATAGTTAGTGGAGTTGAGGGATTAGTCTATTGCCCAAGAAAGAAAGTAAACTGACAGGCATCCAGAAGCATGCTTGTTCTCTATAATGCATTTAACTCTCAAAAACAAATAAGATTTGTCTCTGCACTTTCACTTAAAAAAACACCTAAGACTAGATGATCTAAAATTCTCCCTTGCTAAAAATCAAATTATTAAAGCAAGTTTCCTAAACTCATAAAGCTCAAGACAATTGTTAATTTTGAATGTAAAGTGCCAGCCTGGGCCAAGTCTACCTCGATTTAAACAAAGTTCACTGTAGACTGTAACAGGCATAGTACTTTTCAACTGACACACTGCAGAATTTGGTTACTTTCTACTGTGGTCCAGGGGCCCAGTACATAGCAGATATTTGTGTAGGGAAATGAAATAGGATTATTGTAGTAACTGAAAACTCTCAGGATTAAGCTGGTAGAAATGCTGCTGTAGAATGTCATGGCTTTAGACCACCTTGTTAATATTCCTGCAAAATATACCATCCCAGTTTTTGGTGATTTGAAGTACAGAAGTGGCCAGGTAAAAAGCAGTGTCACTTAAGTGGGTGGGGGAGAGAATGTAAAACCAAATTGCCAGATTTCTAGTTAAGAGAGTCTGTGGATTTACCCATAGTATTTTATGAGCCAGTGCTCCAGCCAATTAAAAAGAGCAATCATTAGACTCATCATGATATAATTATGGAAAATCTGAACTTGTTCTGAACTTTGAGTAAGTTCCATCAGAAAATCTGAGATCTCTACATTTCTCTTTTGTATCTCCCCTCATCCAAGTAGGTGACTTATTTGGGAAACAGGACAATAATGGTAGACACAAAGGATCAGCAAATGATACACAGCTAGTTCAGTTAAAGAAGAGAATCTGGCCAGAGCTCTATTCTGTTAAGGGTTTTGCCAATTCCCTGGTAAAAAGAGATTGCAGTTGACTTCATAGTTAACTTGATCATAATTGTCATTTATGATATAAGTACTTAACTTTAAATTAACTGTTTGGTAAACTGTACACTGTGCACTCCAGAGAATGGGCTCTGCCAGTTTAAACAAATCCTTTTTCTCTTTTCCAAAGTTAGAGAACTCCTTCAGCTATTGTTAAAGGATTGGTTTGGTACTCCAAGCGGGCCATCAGGTTAGTAAGGATCTTTGCAAGGTGACTTATTATCTATTTTTCATGCTTCTGTGTGCTACACTGAAGGGTACACCTAAGATAATACATGTTAAAGGATTTTGTAACAATACTTAAATATTGTTGACATGTTACTAATCCTCCTTCACAACATCATTTCCAAAGCTACCCAATTTCTGGTAAGAGTTGTCACATATTAAGGGACCTTACAAGCTCATCAGCCAGATTCACCTTCCTGTAAATCAACCCCAATCACAATACTATGTTTATATCTATATCAACTGAATATAGCCTGTCAGGGTAATATTTACTGGGAGTTATAAAAATAATAATGTACCCATCTGCAGTGACACTGATTCACCTTGAAGAACAGGCACACATAGACACAGACACACAAGTGCATACCTTTTTTTCAAAAAGAAAACCCTGATAATTTGAAAGCAGGTATTCAATAACTGCTGTGGGTATTTTTGTCTTTATTTTCAGCTAGTTTCCTGCTTGAATTGCCTCCAAAGCAGTGCTCTTGTTTGATTGCACAGTTCTACCTAGCAAGGTTGTCCTGATAAATACAGCTGAAAGCAGTGGGCAGAATAATGAGTATGGGAATTCCTCATCTTATAACTAATCTCTTCTGTTCCTTTCTTGGGGTTTGAGATGATAGGATAGACCCCCAAAACTACAGAGAATAAATCATTATGAATGAACATATTAGTTTTGTTGGTATTTCTAGCGCTGTGATCCACCAGTTACCCACTGAGATTTTTTTTTTAATAAATTTATTTATTTATTTATTTTTGGCTGTGTTGGGTCTTCGTTTCTGTGCGAGGGCTTTCTCTAGTTGTGGCAAGCGGGGGCCTCTCTTCATGGCGGTGCGTGGGCCTTTCACCGTCGCGGCCTCTCCCATCGCGGGGCACAGGCTCCAGACGCACAGGCTCAGTTGTTGTGGCTCACGGGCCTAGTCGCTCCGCGGCATGCGGGATCTTCCCAGACCAGGGCTCGAACCTGTGTCCCCTGCATTGGCAGGCGGACTCTCAACCACTGCACCACCAGGGAAGCCCCCACTGGGATTTTTAAAAGTTTCTTCCAATAATTTCATTTTCCTTTGTCTCCCAAATGACTAAAGTACAGTGCAGAAAAAAGTGCAAATGGGATTTTAAAATTCGTCCCCAAACCATACGATGAGAACAGTTCCCCTTTCCTTTGGTAAGCAATAGTCTTTTACCCCAGAGCAATTTAGGAGGCATGTGTATGTTTTTTCTCTCATGTGAAATGTCATTTTAACTTGACCTCATCTGATACGATGAAAAGGAATAGTAATTTATGGTCTGTTAGCATAAGGAACACTGTATCACCGTAAAGACCTATGTAACTGTGGTCACACCTGCCCAGGGACAGAGTAGCTGATTAGTTTCCAGTTTCAACATGCACGTGGAGGGAGAACAGCTGACTGTTTTTATTAGTATCACCTCTCACATTTCTGATTCCTTAAAATCTATCATCTTTATCCTAAGAAGACAACATGCAGACATATGAACTACATGTAAGTAGTAGACTCTGGTTCCTGGGAGCCAGCCCATGTTGGATTCAGGAGAAAAATGTTCTCTCCAACTAAAAGGGAAAAATATATGAATATATATATATATATATATATATAATATGAAATATATATGACATTTAAACATATTATACAGGAGTAATTTTAGTCCCATCCTAATTCCAACTGCAAAGAAAAAGATTTTTCTATTAAAATCCCAAATCTCTCTTCTAGAGTTGATGTTCAACTACTTTCCTTTCCTCACCAAGAGGTCAAACTCCTTAGCCTGGCGTTTAAGGTCTTCCATGATATGTCCCTAAATTTCAGTCCAACTTTATCCAACTCTTTCCCTATATGTATCATAATTCTAGTCAAGCTGAATTATTCAGGGCTTTAATGGAAACCAAAATATTTCCAAGTCTTTACACAAGTCATATCCATCACCTATCAGATTCTTCCTTCTAGCTTTTCCTGTTAAAATTCTACACAAACTTTAAGGTGCAATTCAAATACACCTAGTTGATGAAGCATTCCCTAATTCCCTGAATAGGAATTTTCTTTCTAAACTCCCATAGTAAGGGAAACAGCATCTTTTCTCAAATACATTTCCTCCTTTTTGCAGAAGGTCAGAGAGAAACAAACCTTGACATTCAGATGAAGAAAGGCAACAAACTATAGTTCTGTTCGTTGTTTTACAGCTATCTCATTTAATCCCCATACAATCCTACAAGGCACGTATTATTATCCTGAGACTCAGTTTTTTCCCAACTTTCATGAGGTGTGGTTGACCACACAGGCAGCATATATTTAAGGTGCACAATAGATATTTTGGTATATATATATATATATATATATATATATATATACACACACACACACACACACACACATGCATACATTGTGTAATGATTACCACAATCAAGTTAATTAACATATCCAACACCTTATGTATTCCCATCTTTGGGTTTGTGATGAAAACACTTGAGGTCTACTTTCTTAGAAAATATCAAGTATACATTATTAACTATAGTAACCATTCTGTACATTAGGTCTCCAGAAATTATTCATCTTATAATTGAAAATTTATACCCTTTAACTAACATCTCCCCATTTACCCCACATCCCCCTGCCCCTGGTAACCACCATTCTACTCTCTGGTTCTATGAGTTCAATTGTTTAGAGACCACATACAAGTGAGATCATACAGTATTTGTTTTTCTGTGTCTGGCTTATTTCACTTAGCATAATGTACTCCAGGATCATACATATTGTCACAAATAGCAGGATTTTCTTCTTCAAGTCTGATTAACATTCCATTGTATATATGTGTGTGTATGTGTTTGTGTGTGTGTGTATATATCATCTTCTTTATCCATTCATCCATCCACAGACACTTCAGTGTTTCCACATCTTGGCTATCATGAATAGCACTGCAGTGAACATTCAGATGCAGATATCTATTCAAGATAGTGATTTCAATTCCTTCAGTTATCTACCCAGAAGTGGAATTGCTGGGTCATGTGGTAGATCAATTTTTAATTTTTTGAGGAACCTCCATACCATTTTCCATAGTGACTACATCAATTTACATTCCCACCAACAGTGCACATGGCTTCTATCTTCAAAGAAATACTTTGAATGAAACATTTGCCTGTCAGACTTAAAAGCACATATTTTCCACCAAACAACTCAGTATCACATGACTCATATTTATATGCCTTTTATATTATTGATCACATACTGCCCTGAATCTAGTTCTTGGCAAATATTTCTTTTCTCTTACTGGATCAGAAGTTTGTGGTGGTGGTATTGTTATCATTGGTGGTGGTGTTGAAAGAAGACGCATCTCTATTTCACCTCTGTTCCCCAATCCCCTCGCACAGTAAACTTCTTGCTCAAATATTTGTTTAATTAATACACAATCTTTCAGGGGGGAAAGTTTTCAAAAGAAAAGTTTAAAGATAATATCTCTTTCTAACTTCTCATCTTAAGGATAAAGAAAAAAATTTAATAAGAAATCTTAGAAATTGACTACTTTGACATTAGAAAATGAGGCAAATATTTTTGGTAATAACAGCAGTATCCATTTTTTGAACAACTGATTATGTGCCAGATGAGGAAAAACAGTGCTACCCTCTTCCGCCGTAGAGTAATGTAACTGAAAATAAAGGAATTCTTTCCTCCTCCTGTCACAGCAACAACACCCGTCCTACAATCTGTACTTCCGTGGTATAAGTAGCCTGACCCCTAGTGGGTACCAGTGGTAAGTATGTAGATATTAGTACCAATACAAATACAAATACAGTGGTTCATCTTTAATAAGTAGATAGAAAAATAAATGAAGATGTTGTAATAACAGTTATATTAATTCATAAGGACACCTATTTTTGTTGTCTATTAAACATGAAACAAAGCAAAGATAACAAAATATTAAATATATTTTAAAATTATTGATATAGTAATATAATATATTAAAAATAGTAATATATTAAAATATAATATCTAGGAACCAATTCTAAAGTGTGTTTTCATATTTTCTTTCATTTACAACCTTTGGCTTCTATAACTCTTAATTAAATTCTCTCAATCTCTGACAACGTTTCTTCAACAAAGATAACTTGCACAAAAGTGTTTTCAAGAAAGGATTAAAAACAGTGAGGTTGGGACATTTTCAGTTTGTCTAGATAAAATACTCTCATGAATCCATTATTTTAAAACATCCCAATTCACACTCAATGTTACTTGTAATTTCACCAATTTTTAATTTATTTTACTACATATTATAGTTTAATTAAACACCAGCATGAACTTCACTGGGATTGCTCCTTCTCTCTACCCAGCAGTGTTGAGGTCTTTTACTTTGAAGTCTAGTAACAAAAGTGGTAGTCAAAGGGAGAGTGAACTTGGTTTCATTTCAGTAACTGGGCCATATTTATTTCCTTTTTATTACTGACAGACAATTTATATTAGTCCCACATACCCCAACTTTCTTTTTTTTAAAAAGTAAATAGTAATTCTTATTAATGGCAGTGGAACCTGCATGGAGTGGGCAAATCTGGTCACCAGCAGGTCCCCCTGCTGTTTTACTCAACTGGCAACATGCTCTTGACCCTGGCAGCTGCTCCTGTTTTGTTTTTTCCTCCCAGGCAAATACGAAAATAGGAATTTCATGGACATTTAGAAATTCTTTTTTCTGAACCAAAACTTTGGTTTCAGAAAGTAGCAAGGAAATTCACAATGGATGATAAACTTGTATATATGTATTTCACTACACAAGAAATACATGAACACGCTCCCATAAAAAAATTAAATATAGAAATGTCTAAACCATAAACATTCTTTCATATCCCAAGTCCCCTCCCATCTCACTCCCCCTCCCCAAAGCAAGAAGAAGTCAGGGGACACCCTCCACAGAATTAAGTATAAAATTGTATTAAAAACAATCATTTCTGATCGCTGGGAAATGACCAAAGACAAAAAGCAACTCACAATATTTGTTGTTTCCTTCCAATCCTTCACTATATACACAAGTAAACAGTTTGGGTTTGTTCCAATTTACAAAAAAGGAACCCTCCTAATTGTGCCTGCTGCAATTGTGTTTTTGCTTAACATTATATACTGACAAGAGTTTTACATTGGTACCTACAGACCTCTCTCATGCTTTTTTTATTTCTAGGTCAGCCCAATTAATAGTTTTTTTTTTATTCTCGCTTTTTTTTTTAAGTTTTTATTGGAGTACAGTTGCTTTACAATATTGTGTTAGTTTCTGCTGTAGAGCAAAGTGGATCAGCTATACATATACATATATCCCCTCTTTTTTGGATTTCCTTCCCATTTAGGTCACCAGAGCATTCAGTAGAGTTCCCTATGCTATACAGTAGGGTCTCATTAGTTATCTATTTTATACATAGTAGTGTATATATGGCAATTCCAATCTCCCAGTTCATCCCAACCCTCCTTCCCCTCTTGGCATCCATTCATTTGTTCTTTACATCTGTGCCTCTATTTCTGCTTTGCAAATAAGTCCACCTGTATCATTTTTCTAGAGTCCACATCTCATACTTTTTAATTGTTACACAGCATTGAACAACCAGATGTATCACCATTTCTTGGGTCATTTCCCTATCAATTTAAGACTGTTTCTAAACATTTTATTACAAACAACACTCTAATGAACACCTTGAACTATCCTGTGAACATATTCAAGTATTTTCATTGACTAGATATGCAAAAGTGAAACTCTTGGGCTGGAGGATGTGCTAATATTAAATTTAGGAAGATAGTGCCAAATTTGGTCCAAAAGGCAGGAATATTTAAGAAGTTATTGGGTCTTTAGAGCTAATCCTAAATGTTGACACTGGAAGGATTCTTAAAATTGTCCAGTCAAAAAACTTTTATTTTCTAGTACAATAATGAGGCTTCTGGAATTGGTGTCACTGGTCTGGAGTCATGCAACCAGACTCCAGTCCAGGTTTCCTGGTTTCACAGCCCAATACTTTACTATAATATGTCTTACGGGGCAAAAATTAGACTTGAATTTTGGAGTAATCCTTCCTAGCAAAATAGAGATGTTTTACAAATAATCAAAAACATCTTTTCTTCCTTTGGATTTTTCCATAGTATTGAGAAAAATTAGGATTTGTGTTATGAATCAAACATTCAGAGTGGAAATATAACTCTCAAAGCAAGCAGGCAGATTCTATACTGAATACAATGCTATAAGTGAAATGTGCAAACGGAATCTGATTTCCTTATTAAGTGATGTTAGAAAAGGAGGCTACAATTCTATCCTCAGATGCCCACTATTTTACAAAAAGTATTCCAATTGCCATACTAAGCTACTCAAATTATCTACCGCCACATAATCATCACCTCTGATTTAGAGGGAAAACACATCATTTTATTATATCCCCAATTCAGTGGGTCAGGAGTTTGGAAAAGGTACAGCAGAAGCATCTTGTTTCTGTTCTACAGTGTCTGGGAACTCATCTGGGACAACTCAATACTGTGGGTGACTCAGCAGCTGGGCCCAGACCCATAGAAAGAAAGGCACGTTCACTCTCACATCCAGAGGTGGCTGCTGCCTGTCATCTGAGATCCCAGCTGGGGCTGTTGGCCAGAGTACCCACACACGGCATCTCCAGATGGTCCCTATGCCTCTTTACAGCATGGTGACCTGGTTCCAGAATTAAATGTCCCAAGATTTGCCTTCTAGTAATGGTACTGTGAGAAGATCACAGAAATAAGTATAAAACTGGACAACCTTATCAAAAACAACCATTTCAGGTCACTGGAAAGTAACCAAAGATAGATAAAAACTTGAGAAGTGTTTACTCATGAAAACTGTCACTGCACTGGGTAAGTTCAGTGACTCTTGGCTTTCTTGCCTAAGGGTATCCCCAGCTCAGGTAATAAAACCCTCAGCTTTACCTGCTGAAAGTGGTAGTCTGGGTTCAAGCTGGGCAGTAAACCAACTAGAACAAGGCAATATTAGAAGTAAGAGAAGCTTAGAAAGGTGGAGCTAAGTCTCCAACATATCTCTGGCTGACTGCTAATGCACAGATGCCCCCAGGGAAACCCCATAGAGCCCAGCAAAAACTGCAAGCCCAGGGGATGTGTACAAGGACACAGGTAATAGTGGGCCCTTAGAGAAAATCTGAGCACCCCTCACTAAAGGAAAAGATAACATAGTGGAGAATACATGTTCATGGAGCCACAGTCTAGATGTACATACCACAAAACAGAGGAATCTTAAAAGCCTATATGAAGGATAATAATAATAATAATAGTAGCAATAATAACATCAACTAACACTTACATAGAACTTAGTAGGAGCCCCATGAGTCAGGTACTTTTCTAACATATTTCTATATATTAACTCATTTAATCATCATAACCCTAAAAGGAAATATATCAGCCCGGGTTCAATCAGAGAAGTATAACCAACAGGAGATGTACTTATTAAAAGATTTTTTAAAAGAAACTGACTTACACAAATGTGGTGCTGGATAAGCAAGTCTGAAACCCATAGTGCAGGCAGTCACAAAGGGAAGACCATGGGCAGGTTCAAATTCATAGGCACAGGAGGAAGTTCTCATCAACTGGTAGGTGGGAAGGGAAGAGCACAAGCAGGATGAAACTTCAGCTGTCATTCACAGGCAGAATTTCTTTTGTGAGAGTGTGATAGGCATAATTCTAAGAATGACCCCTAATGACCTTCACCCTTGAACAATCACCTCCCTTCTGAATGAGAGAGATATCACTCCCATGATGATATGATGTTACCTTATATGACAAAGGGAAGGTTATCTGGATGGGCCTGATCTAATCACAAGAGACCTTTAAAGGCAAAGAGTTTTCTCTGGCTGGTAGCAGAAGACATTTTTTTTTTTTTTTTTTTTGGCAGTACACGGGCCTCTCACTGTTGTGGCCTCTCCCGTTGCAGAGCACAGGCTCCGGACGCGCAGGCTCAGTGGCCATGGCTCACGGGCCCAGCCGCTCCGCGGCATGTGGGATCTTCCTGGACCGGGGCATGAACCCACGTCCCCTGCATCGGCAGGCGGACTCTCAACCACTGCGCCACCAGGGAAGCTCTTTTGTTTGTTTTTTGGTTTTGGGGTTTTTTAGAATTTTATTTTACTTATGAAGTAAGACATTTGAAGCGTTAAGTGCTGGTTTTGAATACAGAGCAGACCACATGCCAAGGCATATAGGTGCTCTTTAGGAGCTGAGAAAAGCTCTCATACAACAGCCAGAAAAAATGTGACGCCTCAGTCCTTTAGCCACAAGGATCAGAATTTAGCCAACAACCTGAATGAGCTTGAAAGCAGATTCTTGCCCACAGCCTCCAGGTGAGACCCCAGCCCTGCAACACCTTGACTTCAGCCTTGTGAGGCCCTGAACAGAGAATCCAGTTGAGACTGCCTGTACTTCTGACCTAAAGAACCGTGAGGTAATAAATGGGTGTGTTTTAAGCTACAAAGCTGTGGTAATTTGTTTGGCAGCATTATAGACTTAATGTTTGTGTCCCCCCAAAACTCATATGTTGAAGTCCTAAACACTAGTGTGACTATATTTGGAGTAAGGTTATAATTGAGGATAAATGAGGTTGTACGGGTGGACCCCTGATCCAATGATCTTATGAACACCAGAGAGCACTCTCCGTCCACCCTTCTTGCTCGCTCCCTCTCTCCCATGTGAGGACACAGCAAGAAGGCAGCAGTCTGTAAGCCAGGAAGAAAACCTTCATGATGGTTAATTTTTGTGTCAACTTGACTGGACCATGGGGCAACCAGATAGTTGGATAAACTTATTCTGGATGTGCCTGTGAAGGTTTCTGGATGAGATTCACATTTTAAGCAGTAGACTGAATACAGTAGGTTGTCCTCTCCAGTATGAGTGGGCCTTAGTCAATGCATTGGAGGCTTGAATAAAACAGAAAAGGCTGAGTAAGGGTGAATTCACTCTCTCTACCTGTCTTTGAGAAGGGACTGACTGTTTTTGAGCTGAGACATTGGTCTTCTCCTGCTTTCAGGCTCAGACTAAGGCTGTAACTCACACCATCATCTCTGCTGCTTCTCAGACCTTCACTCTAGAACTACACCATCTGCTCTCCTGAGTCTCCAGCTTGCTGATTGCAGATCTTGGGACTTTTCAGACTCCATAACCAAGTGAGCCAATTCTTCATAATAATCTATCACTCTGTCTTTGGGTATGTATGTATGTATTTATAATTTTAAAATGCAAGAGTGGACCTCTGTGTCTTTTTCCTGATCTTAGAGAGAAACATTCAGTCTGTACTCATTAAATATGATTTGTTTTTCATAGATATTATTTATCACATTGAGGAAGTTCCCCTCCATTCCTAGTGTTTTGAGTGTTTTTATCATGAAAAGGTGTTGAATTTTGTCAAATAATTATTTGTCAAATAATTTTTCTGCATCTTGTAAGACAGCCGTGTGGGTTCTGTCCTTTATTCTACTTACTTTAATTGATTTCAGATGTTAAACTGATCTTCCTTTCCTGGGATAAATCCCATTTGGTCACTGTATTCTTTTATTATGTTGCTGAATTTGGTTTACTAGTATTTTGTTAAATTTTTTGTGCCTATATTAAATAGAGATAGTGGTCTGTAGGTTTTTGTTTTCATTTGATGACTTTGTCTCTTTTTTTATATCTTTTTTTATATTAGTCTCATAGAATGAGTTGGAAATTTTTCCCTCCTCTTCCATTTTTTGGAAAAGCTTTGGAAAACGTGTATTACTTTTTCTTTAAATTTGATAGAATTCACCAGTGAAGCCCTCTGGACCTAGGATTTCTTTGTGAGGATTTTTAAAATTTAATCCCGTTACTTGCCATAGTTCTACTCAGATTACCTAATTTTTTCAGTCAGCAATATGTACATTTCATCTAAGTTACCTAGTTGGTTGACCTAAGTTTATTTATAGTATTCTTTTATAATATTTACTTCTTTAAGGTTGCTAGTGATGTTCCCTCTTCCATTCCTGATTTAATAATTTGAGTCTTCTCTCCTTGATCACTCTAGCTAGAGCTTTGCCAATCTTTTTATCTTTTTTCAAAGAATCAACTTTTGGTTTTATTGATTGTCTTTATTGATTTTCTGTTCTCTATTTCATTTATCTCTACTCTATATATTCCTTCTGCTCTTCTTTTCATACTCCTTATGGTATAAAGTTAGGTTATTGATTTGAGACTTTTTTTAATATAAGCATTTAAAGCTATAAATTTCTCTTTAAGCACTTAGATGCACCCCACACATTCTGGCATGTTATGTTTTCATTCATCTCAAAGTATTTTCTAATTTCCATTTGTTATTTAGGAGTGTGTTATCTAATTTCTATATCTGTGAATTTTTCATATATCTTTCTGTTACTGATTTCTCTTTTATTGAAGTATAGTTAATTTATAATGTTATGTTAGTTTCAGGTATACAGTAAAGTGATTCAGATATATATATATATATACACACACACACACACATATATATATATATACATATATATATTTATTGTTACTGATTTCTAATTTCCATTGTGTTTAGAAAACATACTCTGTATGATTTATTCCTTTTAAATTTGTTGTAGTTTGTTTTATAGCCCAGCAGGTCGTCTATCTTGAAAAATGTTCCACATGCATTTGAGAAAAATGTGCATTCCATTGGTGTAGGGTAGAGTATTCTGCAGTCTAGTAGGGGTAGTTGGTTTACGGTGTTGTTCAAATCTTCTATTTCATTATTTATTCTACCTACTGTTCTATCTATTAATGAAAGTGAGGAATTGAAGTCTCCAACTACTATTGTTGAAATCTCAATTCTGTCAGATTTTGCTTCATATACTTTGGGGCTCTGTTGATCTCCTCAACAGATATACTGATCTTTCTATCATTAAAATGTGTCTGTTTTAATTAAACATAATTATGTTTAATTGAACATAATTTAAAATGTCCATCTATCTCTCTAGTAACTTTTTTTGTCTTAAAGTCTGTTTTGTCTGACATTAGTATAGCTATTCCTGTTTTCTTGTGGTTGCTGTTTATATGACATAAATTTTTCCATCCTTTTACTTTCAACTTACTTGTATCTTGAGCCTAAAGTGTGATCCTATATACAACACAGAGCTGGATCTTGTTTTATACCCTGCCTAACAATCTCTGCTATTTGATTCTATTGTTTAATTCATTCTGATTTAATGCTATCATTGATATGTTTGGATTTACATCTGCCACTTTTTTTTTTCCTCTGTTCCTTCTTTACTCCTTTATTTTACATTAAATAAACACTGTCTGGTGTAATATCTTAATTTTTAATGTTTTTCACTACATTTTTAGTTTTTTTAGTGCTTGCTCTAAGGCTTATCATATACATCTTATCAGAATCTACTTTAGATTTATACTAACAATTTCAGTGAGATACAGAAATATTGCTCCTATATAGTTTTATTTACATTTCCCCTTTTTTGTACTACTATTGTTATACATATTACGTTTTATATGTTCCAAACCCCAAAATACATTGTTATATTACTTTATATAATTCTATGTTTTTTAGAGAAGCTGAGAGAATAAATGAGAGCAAGTACATATTTACAGAGTTTGTTACATCAATTTTTATTTATCATTTCCAGTTCTTTTCATTTGTTCCTTTTGTTTGAATTATCATACGGTGTCATTTTACACCAATACAAATTCTCTCCCACCTACCTTCTTTGCACTATTATTGTTATATATATTACATCTTTCTATGTTATAGGCCCAATAATTTAGTATATGTATAATTTATACAACTGCTTTTAAATTAGTTAAGTGAAGGAAGGAGAACACACTTACAGTGTCTTTTCTAATTACCTACATAATAACTTTTACCTTTCTCAGTACACTATCTTTTTATGCAGAACTGAAGTACTGTCTGGTCACTTGCTTTCAACCTTAACAATTTTCTTTAGCATTGTTCTTAAGATGTGTCTAATATCAAATGGTTTTTTTTTGTCTGGAAATATCCTTCATTTTTGAAAGACAATTTTGCTGCATCTATTTTTGGTTGGCTTTTTCTTTTATTGCACTATGTCATCTCACTGCCTTCTGGATTCTATTGTTTCTATGAGAAAGCAATTGTAAATCTTATTGGGGCTCCCTTGTATATGACATGTCATTTTTCCTGTTGCTGCTTTCAGAATTTTCTTTGTCTTCAACTTTCAACATTTTTACAACAATGTGTATTTGTGTAGATCCCTCTATTTATCCTACTTGGAATTCACTGCTCCTTAGATGTGTAGATTGATTTTTTTCATCAAATTTGGGAAATTTAAAGCCATTATTCTTTTGAATATGTTTTCTGTCCCTTTCTCTTTGCCTCTCCTTCTAGTATTTCCCATTTTGTATGTGTTAGTGTGCTTAATGGTATCCATGTTTCTCTGAAGCTCAGTTCAATATTATTTGTTCTTTCTTCTCTGTTCTTCAGATTGTGTAATCTCTATCAATCTGTCTTCAAGTTTACTGATCCTTTCTTCTTCCATTTGAAATCTATTGCAGAGCCCCTCTTGGTGAATTTTTCATTTTGGTTATTGTACTTTCAACTCCAGAATTTCCATTTAGTTCTTTTTATATAATTTCTAGTTCTATTGAAATTTCCTATTTGATAAGATCTTGTCATTGTACCTTCCATTACTTCTTTAAGCACTATTTTTTTTAGTTCTTTAAACATATTGATAATATTTGATTCAAAATCTTTGCTAAGTCCAACATCTGGGTTCTCTCAAAACCCAGATGTTGCCTGCTCTCTCTGTTGCCTGCTCTTTTTTCCTGCATAATGAATCACACCTTCGTTTTTCTTTGCACATTTCATCATTTTTCTTTGAAAACTGGACATTTCGGATAATAGATTGTAGTGTCTCTGCATATTGACTCTCCACCAACACCTCTCTGGGTCTTGTTTTTATTGTTGTTTGCTTGCTTATTTGTTTAGTGATTTGACTATTTCTATGAAGTCTATTTCCCCCACAGTGTGCAGCTCTTTCCCCCACACTGTTGCAGTGTCAGACACACTTACAGTCACCCTGTACTGTTAAGTGACAGTTGTTTTACTAGGACTCTCTTTAATTGTCTCCTTCTTTGATCTCTTTTTTAGCTTCCTATTCATCTGCCTCTGTTTGTATCACACCCAACTCTTAGCCTCCATACACTGCTAGCTGATTTCTCTATTATGTTCATCAATACCCTGTGTCACAAATTGCTCCACAGCCCAATCCAATTAAAGTCAGACCTCTTTGCAAGGACAGTATTTGAGGTCAGCCTCTGAAGCTTGTTTCAATCCCAGTAGGGCTCTTTTAACTGTCTCTTTTTATAATTCTTTCAGTTATACTTCAAGCTGCTCTACAATTTAACTTGTTGCTATCATGGAACTACCAACCTCCTCATAATTATTTACTACCAAAAATCTGTAATTGTTTTTTTGGCCACACCACACAGCTTGTGGGATCTTAGTTCCCCAACCACGGGTCAAACCACCCAGGGCCCCAGCAGTGACAGCACTGAGTGTTAACCACTGGACAGCCAGGGAATTCCGAGAAGCCCATTGTTTTTGATAGCACCCTTAGGTTTGAACTTTACCACACTCTATTCCAAATAAAATCAATGCTCTTAGGGAGAACTATGGAGCTCTCTGTTCTTATAGCCTCTCTCTCTCTGGCAAAACCTCTGTGCCACTGCTCTTGAATTGGGACAGGGACAGGGGTTTGCTTCTTCTGGAGTGATATCTCTTCTTTGTGAGTGGGCCATTGGGAGAGAACAGTAGCCCTGATGTTCTTGGCTTGCTTCTCCTGACATGGAAACTTGAACCTATGAATGAGCAGGGGTAAAAGCCCCACTACTCTTGACTTGCCTGAGTTAGAGCTTCTGTAACCTGAAGCCAGGGGTGGAGGATGAGAAATTCTGGCAGCTTGGTCCTCCAGGGAAGAAACTATAGAACTAGACTGGGGTCTGGCAGAAGTGGAGGCCCTTGTTGGCTACCCCCACCTGGAGCAGAATTTCCATCACACAGAACTGGGAGGGGAGGGATGGCCCATGACTCATGTGCCACAGATTCATTGTTCTTACAGCGATTTAGTAGATTTTCTCAAATAAATGTTTTTCCATTTGCTATGTACCCTTAGGAAAATTTCCAGAAAGTGTAAATGGTTGTTTATTTAATGTTTCATGGGTTAGATATTTGTAGCTGAGGAGATCAGTGGAGCTCCTCAAACTGCCATTTTAGAAGTGCTCCTTTTCTATTTCTTTAACAGATGAGATTTGTCCTAAGGCTAAGACCCAGGAGAGACCCTTAGAAAAGGAACTCTACCAAACCAGGAGACTTGAAGAGGAACCTAAGGTTGGAGGCCAATAGGACTAACCTACAGCATTGTGAATACTGTGTACTCTGCTCACCAAGCCATGTGTCCATGGAGCCCATGGAGCCTGTCAATTCAGAAGAAGTAGCACATTTTTCTAACATGTACAGGCAGAGGGACATTTTTTTCTAATTCACACAAAGGCACCAATGTACTTGCACAGCTCTAGAAGCTACAGAGAATCCAGCTGATGGGTTATGTAGGATGAGTCAACCATCCAGAGCAGCAGTTCCCAATTTTGGCTGCTCATTAGGCTCACTTTGGGAGCTGCTGAAAAATATCAATGTGAGGGTCCCACCTAGACCAATTAACTCAGACTCTCTTAGGATGGGGCCCAGCCATCAGTATTTTTAATAGCCCCTCAGGGGATTCTAATGTACAGTCAGGATTCAGAACCACTGATCTAGAGCCTGGAGCCAGGGGAATGGGACTCTTTGTTCCCAAACACCTTAAGAGGATGTAGGCTGTTGATGGAGTTCCAGTGTTGGCAGCTATAAAATGCTTTAAGTAAATAGGAAAATTGGCAGAGCAAAGTTAGTCAAATTATAGTGAGTAATTTCTGTCCTGAAAGAAATCACTAAATCACAGTCCCCAAGCAGTAACAAAAAGAGACAATGACACTGTAAACATAGTTTCCACACCCCCCACCATAGGTCCTAATTGCTATGGCTCTCCCGAGCCAGGTCCATTATGTCCCCTTGTGTCATAATGATGTCTACAGTGGCAGACTTGCCCACTCCTTTGGCCATACTCTACTCCATGCTATTCTTGGCATAGATATGATCAGAGACTGTCTTTATAAAGGCATTAGTTCCCAAATGCCAGAAAATATGGTAACTTATCCCAGGAACAGGCTGTCATGCTTTAATAAAAGGGACTCTGCTTAGTTCCCAGAATTTTCTAGCCTCCCCCCCCAAAATACTACTGCATAGAAAAATATTTATGCAATGTTGAGGGGATTCTTTAGATCATTTGTGATTTCTCCATCAAATCTTGGATGTTCAGGCTTGGAGGGAGTCCTCTCTGTGCTCCATAAATATTTCGTTGCCTCTCTTCCTTCTTTCAGAGACACATGACTCAACCCCAGAAAAATCGTAGGACAGTAAAATTGGAAAGCTTGGTGGAGGAGATCTTCTAAACAAGGGAAGGCAGATACATAGCTTATATGACCCACTCCCCCATCCTTTACTGCCTCAAATAAAAGAGACTAATTCACAGTGCTCTTTCCTGGGGACCCACCTCCAGACAGACACTCCAGAGTGGAAAAGTGAGTAGAAACTTCTTTACCTCTGAAGCAAGCCAAAGACAACTTAGTACAGCGGGAAGAGTTTGTCCAAGAATCAGACATGGGTTCAAATTCTAGCCTAACTGCTCTAGGTGTTGACCTTAAAAAGTTACTCCATCTCTCCGTATCTTGTCTGTGAAATGGCAGAACTAATGTCTACCAGGGTTATTGGATTAATTGATCTCAATAATCCACCTGGCATATATCAGATACTTGCCCTGGTCTTGCCCCCCACCTCAACACACAGACACTCACGTGCACGGGCACGCACGCACAGACACACACACACACACACACACACACACACACGCACACACACACACACACTCTCCTTCCCAAGAGAAGAAAATGAATGAAGCCCTAAAGATGAAGTGACTTGCTAGTTAGTGACACACAGGCCAGTGACAGTTACTAGTATTCAATGAAGGGGACTCAGTTAATAAAAATAACTACCTCAACTCAGGATTAATGGGTTTTAAGTGTTACCTAGATTGGTCTAGTAAAAAAATATGTTCTTCCCACAAAACTGCCCGCTCAGAGAAGAAACACACTAGAGGCCATTGTGTGCGAAGATTCTGGACTAAGCAGGTTTTGCCTGTACAATACAAAGAAAGGCATTGGATTCCTTGGCCTGGTGATGAAGCTTCTTGGAAGGAATGTGTCACTCTTTAAACAATTAAAAAAGACATTTCTCTCTGTGGTCTTAGTTGGGTTTCCTCTCTTATCTTTCAGAGTGCCTGACACATAAGGAAGTGCCCCCAGGAATTTTAAAGTCATCAGGAGACCAGTGCAGATCTGAGAACAGCCTTCCACCCTCATCCCCTGACTTACCCCCTGCATTTTTCCATCTCCCCAGCCCTCCTGTTTTCTGCATTTTTAAAAACTTCTTTGTATTTATTGTAGTGGTAGCCTGCCATGCAATAAAAGAATGGGGAAAATCTCATTAAAATTATATCAAGGGCTTCCCCGGTGGCGCAGTGGTTGAGAGTCTGCCTGACGATGCAGGGGACACGGGTTCGTGCCCCGGTCCGGGAAGATCCCACATGCTACGGAGCGGATGCGCCCGTGAGCCACGGCTGCTGAGCCTGCGCATCTGGAGCCTGTGCTCTGCAACGGGAGAGGCCACAACAGTGAGAGGCCCACATACCACAAAAAATATATATATATATCAAAAGGAAAAAGATGGAGTAGAGCTTGAAATTCCTGCAATCTACACACAATAACCTAATCAACTAGAACACACAGGTTAAATGGAGTCCACCCTATGGTAAGCCTGGATGATTAAACCCCCTCCCAGGGAACTGCTACCTTCAGGATACCTAGTGATGAGCCATATTAAAATGCAGTTATGAAAATACCTCACATTTCGGAGCACTTTTAACCTTCCCACTCATTTTCACAACTATTTATCTTACTGACTTCTGCACAAGGGCCCTGGTGGGGCAAGGAAAGGTATTGCTATTATTCTGTTTTGATAGCTAAGGTAAAGGAGACAGCGAGGTTTCTCTGAGGTCCCCTAGTTAGTTATGGGGAAGCTAGGCTAAGAGCTCAGTATTGGTTAAAACAGACCTAGGCCGAAAAGATTTCATATGACTGACTTGAAAATTATCCTAGCATCTTCCTTTCCCCTGGCTTCTCATTTGAACTTGATATGAACCTGAGTAAGTGGGAGAACACAGCATTTATCCAAAACTGAAAGTCCAGAGTCCTTAAATTCATCTTAGCCTGGAAACACAGGAGTAACAGGAAGATCAGAAACCCATATGCATACTGCCGCGGTCAGTAAACTGAATAAATATACCTCTTAATAAATTTGTACTGATTCCTCTTCAAGTTAATTCATACTAGTTTCAGTCAGGGCAAATTTTCTCACAAAAAATATTAAAAGTAGAAATGTGTGGAGCAGTGGGGAAATTTGAAAAAAAAATTTAGCCTTAAAAAAGGGCCCCAGGTTCTAAAGGGCTAGAAATCACTTCAGACTATTTCTTTGCCCACCCTCCACTCAAAATGCACCATTTCTGATTTCCATTCCTTCAGGGGTCTGCTCTCTGCTTTAAAACGATAGTAAGCTAATATGATAATATAATACATATTAATAATTTAATGCTTACCCTTCCTAGGTAATATATGTGCATTTTAATGGGTCTTTTTAGACAACACACCTTAATCCGAAGCAAACTTCCAAACCCATTGTTCTCTAGCTCTGACCTCTCATCTGAGTTCCAGACTGTATATTCTTAGCTTACTAAACATTTCCACTTGATCCTCCCACAGGCACTGAAACTCAATATGTCCAAAACTGATCCTCCACTTCCATTCTTTATCTCAGTGAGTAACACCACCATCCATTTATCAAAGCCAGAGCCCTGGCAGTTATTCTAGGTTCTTTACTACCCCACCCCCAGTTTAAAGCTGGGTCAATCCACGTAACTCAGTATTTCCCACACTGTGTTCTATGAATATCCTGTCAATAGACAAAGTAGTTTCCTTGATTAAATAAGTTTGGAAAACACTGAATCAGACAAAGTTAAACCTTTATTCTAAGACTTAAGAGTTTCTAATACGTTGCCTTACATTACAAATATTCAAAAGGAAAATATACCACTTAGTGTTTCCCAAACTCATTTGCCCAAGGAACACTTATCTTCCTTGCAGAGTATCTTACAGGATCTGTGTCTTATAGAACACACTTTGAGAAATACCATGATAAGATATATTCAAAATGTGTTTTATTATCATGAACTGTCTCAGGCAATGTCTGTGATGTAGATGAGTAATGTATGTATTTTAAAAAAAACCTGAAAGGCTGAGGCATTTTATGATTTGAAAGCCAGAAATGTGAAAGAAAATATGTTTTTCCAAATATTTATTGGGAAATTGTAGCCAAAAGAGCACCGATATTTTGAGGGCACTTCTTCATGAAATGAGTTTGTACCTAAGAATGGGAGAAAGTGCGAAAAGATGGATACGCAACACAGGGCAAATAGAAGTTACCTCTGGGCTGTGCTGTTAAAGAGGAAAAGGGACTTCCCTGGTGGTCCAGTGGTTAAGATTCCACACTTCCAATGCAGGGGGTGTGGGTTTGATCCCTGGTCAGGGAACTAAGATCCGACATGCCATGTGGCCAAAAAAAAAAAAAAAAAAAAAAAATGTAAAGGGGAAGAGAGGGAGGTTGTCAAGGCATATTCTGCACCTGTCTGTATGGTTTGACTTTGTTAGAGCAATCATATGTTACTTTTGTAATTTGTTTTCCTGAAAAATCAATACAGAAAAAAAAAACCAAATAAATAAAGTTCTTGGGATAGTAAGTACTATTTTTGAAAACCAATCTGAAAGAATAAAAATGCAAGAAGAGCCAAGATGTTTCTTAAAAAGTAAAATAATTTGCAAGAACTTGTATTACTAATTATTTTAATGTCTTTAAAGTCATAGTCATTTTTAAAATGAGAGTGGCATGGGTATACAGACAAACAGATGAGTGAAATCAAATAGAATCAAGGAGGGATGAAATTCAGTGTAAGGTTAAGGTGGCATTTCAAAGAAGTGGAGAAAGATAAACTCAGTAAATTTTATTAAAACAATAGATTGCTATTTCCCAAATAATTATGCCTATATTCCTAAATTTTTATACCAAAATAAATTTGATAGATCAAATATTTTAAAGTTATCCATGAAGCCATGAAAATAATAGAAGAAAATATGTATAACTATTTTTATAATCTTGGTTTGAAGGAAGCCTCTTTAAACTTACAAAAAAGCCAGACATGATAAAAACAAAAGATCTTATTTGCAGTCAAAAAATTTGCATCAACAACAGAAAAATTCTCTAAAGCAAAAATCATGGCAAGGTTAAAATACAAATAATACATAGAGGAAAATGCAACATATATGACAGAGGGCTAACATCTTAAAGCATTAAAATCCTCTTTCAAATCAGTGAGAAAATGATGACTACCAGCAGACCCAAAAATTATAAGCCCCAACTTCTTAAACTTAGTTTTAATTAAAATTAAAGTTAAAATCAGAAATCACAAGCTTTTCATAGCAGGAATATTGAGAAAATGAATCACTGAGCAAGGCTTTAACATTTTATTAAAAGATAAGGAAGAAAATTTAAAACTCTGATACTTATATTTAAAACTTAGATACTTATATTTAAAACTCAGGTACTTATATTTAAAACTCAGATAAAGATAAGGAAGACACTTCAGGATATTTAAAACTCAAAGAACTTAAGAATAAAAATACTACCCAGGTTGGAGTGAAGTTTCTTTCTTACCATCTTAATACTTAATCAATAGCTTTACATTATAAAATTGAACTCTGGATAAATCATTTGCAAGAAGCTCTCCTGTGAGGTTATAGTTTATAAATAATATTTTATTATTATATAAACCTTTAATACTGAGATTAATAAGTATGCTTATTTGCTTGTTACAGGAAACTGTATTTACTCATTGTTCATTTGTTGTATAAAAAATGAATTTAATTAATCACTGTAACATTTAAGTCACTGATTTTTACTGACATTTTAAATAATTCAAATAGGAAGGAAGGAAGGGAAGAAGGAAGAAGGGAAAGAGAGAGAAAGGAAGGGAGAAGGGAGGGAGGAGGGAAAGAGAGTAAGGGAGGAAAGAGAGAGAGAGGAGAAAAAGAAAGAGAAAAGAAGGAAAGTCTGTTCCAGTTTTCCTAGAGTTAGAAAATCAGCTTTTTTTCTTCCTCCATAAATTATAATGCAAATAAAAAAGAATGGTAATTACAGTTAAAACAATGCAAAATTTCAACTTTTTCCTCAACATGTTTTAATACAAAAATTGGCAAAAAAACATTGTATCAGTCAAGATTGTTTTTGGCTGAAAGCTACAGAAAACCTAACATTGTCTAAGCAATAAATACATTTAATTATTTCAAAGGACAAGAAGTCTGTGATAGAAAATTCTAGGAACTGATTCAGTCTTTCACTAATGTCAACTTTCTAATCAATATCTCTAGAATCCTCTTGCAAAAATCACCTCCTTAAAAAAATCCAAAGCAACTAGGGAGCTTCTCCAGCTGGGAAGCCCCTGCCAATCCCTAAAGGCTGAATCATGTCCCCGCTTAAGCCCCTAATACACACATCTATCCTAGCACTTGTCACAGTGTCTGATGCTCACTTTTCACAACTGCCTTCAACAGGCAATGAGGGGGCTTCCTTCTGATTTCTAGGACCAAACAAGAGCCAGGTACATGTAGAGGCCCTCAATAACTGTTCTTTGGATGGATTAATACTAGAGACACCCTCTCAAGCAAGTGGAAAGAGTTATGGAGCCCATAGACTTTCATCATCCCTCAGACACTGTTTAGAACCTTGCAACTAAGTGGGACAAAACAAAAGGCAACCATGCCATTTAACAATAGGGAATTCTGTTAAGACACAGACGTAGAGAATGGACTTGAGGACACAGGACTTGGGACAAAGTGAGAGATTGGCATGGACATATATACACTACCAAATGAAAGTAGATAACTAGTGGGAAGCAGCTGCATAGCACAGGGTGATCAGCTCAGTGCTTTGTGACCACTTAGAGGGGTGGGATAGGGAGGGTGGGAGAGAAATGCAAGAGGGAGGGGATATGGGGATATATGTAAACATACAGCTGATTCACTTTGTTATACAGCAGAAACTAACACACCACTGTAAAGCAATTATACTCCAATAAAGATATTTTTTAAAAAAATAATAAGGGAATTCTGAAATTCTAAAGCCAAAGGCAATGGGATCATTCAGAACATCAACTGGCAGGCCACACACCATGAGACTAGAAAGGGCACAGAGATGCTGGCCTTGCCAGGTTGGGTCCAGTTCTAACCCTGAAAAATTGAGCCCAAAGTTGCCCCTGCTGCCAGCACCACTTCTCACATGCAAGAGAATGTGTAAAACATTTAGGGGAACCCTTCATTCTTTTCCTTCAGGTTTCACAGGAAATCCCTTTTCCTCCAAATTAGGCTTTCTCCCTTTTATTCCCCTTTCTTCCTTGCTAACCAGCCCAGGGAAGCCCTTTACTGACCCTCTTGGAGCAAATTCTCTCATCTTAGTCAACATTGCCTCCACCATGAGAACATTTCTCCTGAAGGTTTAGCACAAATTTAGACTTTAGATACACAAAAACCAGAGACTAGATTCTACAGCAGATGGGGAGGCCCTGTCAGGATGAGAAAGATGGAAATAGAAATAAACATTGGGGCAAAATGAGTCTCACTGCGTTTGTTGTTCTAGTAAGTCTTTGCATTCCTGGAAAGGAAGCTTACTCTTCCTCCAGGTGCCCCCAGCAAACTGGATCTCTGTCCCAAACTAGTTTTTCAGAATAGTAATTCCCTCAAGTAAAATATCCCATGGTAGAGTGGGCACTAGCTTCCTTGGGCTCGGGTTGGTGAGCTGCTTTTCAGAGCACATCTCTTGCCTCACTGAACTGGAGGTCACTTAATCTAGGAGACCCTCAGCTTCTCCCTTCTGCATCTACAGCCTCATCCACCAGAGGGAGTCTGGCCGCAGGTAAGACTATTTCATGTCAGAGTTTGGCTTCAAGACAGTGGGTACTGTGGCTGGCAGGTTCCCCAGCTCTGTCTGCTCCCTTCCTCCTCAGCTGAGTCTGGGAGGGTGCCTGGTGCAAGAGGTGAAGCAATTCTCACATGATTCTCAAGTCTTATAAGTCAAGAAGCCAAGAGTCAAGAGTCAAGCTGAATCTGTCTCTCCTTTCTCAAGACCCCCTCAACCTTACCTTAGTTTTGTCATTATCAGCTGTGGTTCTCTATTGTCTACTATGAAAAGTTCACTTATATCCTACAAGAAAAGGAAAGAGAAGGGAACTTGTGTTTCCCAAATTCTTGGAACTATTTTTAAAGCATTGCACTTCCAAGGCTGGGCAGCGTTCTGCAGACAGGGCACAGTCTCCCCCAGCTCATGGGCCCCAGGCTCCTGCAGCAAGCTGTGTGCCTTTTTGTGTGTTGTATGCTGGGCCAGCTCTGGGAAAGGGGAATTCTACCTGCCTTTCCAGAAAGCCCCAAAAGTGTCCTTTGGGACTTATCTGTTGTCCTCACCAGCCTTAACTGTCAAGAACTGTGGTGGAGCCATGAAGTTCACTTCTCCTTCCCTTTCTAGAAGATTCTCCTGAATATCAAATAATTTAATCTCTTCTGTGGATCCCATTAGGGCACTCTCCTTCTGTTTTCTACCCACCTCAACCCCTCCTCCTCTCCTTCTTCCCTCTGTTACCTTCTCTGAGTCTGTCCTTGAGGGTTAAAGCACCCTGTGACGCTCTTAAACTCGAATTCTTCACAATCCACCTCACACTCCATGGTTACTCCCAAGAGTCCACCTCATCTTTGCCCACCAAGTCCCTGCCTGGGTCATGGCCTGTGCCTCAAAATGGTTATCCTCTAGTTTGAGGGAAAAAAATTCTCTCATGAACTTCCTCAAGAGGCTTAGAAACCCTGGATCTGGCCCTACTCATGGCAAGCACAAATCGTAGTTTACAACTCTTTATTTTCTTAAATTCTTTACTTTTTATATTAACTCACTTTATTTCTGTATTGATACCACATTCTTCCAGGCTGGTAGAAATTCAGTCTCACTTATTTTAGAATCCACCTTCTTTCCCCAGTGTTGTGTTTAAATTCTAAGGAGACCTCGGACAGTGCTAGCATGTTTAGTCCCCATAGGAAGATATGATGTGTCTGTTCTTTATTCCTTTGTGCCCCCTTGGGCCCAATGGATCTCTCCCCAGCTTCCATGGCACTTGCTGGGGCACAGGAACCCTTTGTTCTTTGGGTGCCACTTTGTGGCTCAGGAATTTCTGCAAAGCTGTGCACAGTCTTTGAAGACTGGCTGTCTCACAACATCCCTCTGGAACTGTCCAAATCGCAGGGCACACAGCCCTCCTTCCAGCACCCATCAACATCTCTGCTCTCCTCCCTTCACCAAGCAGTCCCCTCCACTCCCTGGCCCAAGGGAATCTTCATTTAATCAAAGAGAAAACTCTCTCTCCTCAAACCCTATTCTACCAAATTCTACCTATATCCCAAATCTTCTGGATTATTCCCAGGGCTTAGATTTTAGAAACCAAAGTTACTTCCTCCTTCTCTTTGACACACTGTCACATTCCTCCCTTGTGGCAATGACCCTAGCGGACTTACTTAATCAGGTGGAGCAATAGAAGAAAAGGGGAGAATAAACTCAGGGAAGAAAGAAAGAGAAAAACATCAGTTAATATTTTTAAATGCTGTCATGTTTGCATCTGCTTTTACCTGATTTGGAACCGTCTTTTTCTTAAATCTCAGGAGATGTTAGTAATTGAAAGATGCCTGCCCTCCCTACAGGCTATTTCCCTTGTTCTCAGATCATGAGCCTTGCTCTTTCCTTACCCCCAGGCTGAAAATATGTTTTATACCTTCACAAAGAAGCCCAGACCCATATTTATAACAAATACTTCTCTCTCTCCATTATTACACTAAGGCATTCTTCTCAGCTCCTGGACCACTTCACATTTCATAAGGTGCTTCATTAGGAAGGGAAGAAAGAAGTAGCGTAGCTCAGAATGACTGCCTTCATTTCCTGATTTCTTTCTTTTGCACCAGAAAGCACTTCTGCATCTCAGCTGGCATATTCAAGCACAGTCAAGAGAAACCCCTCCTGTCAATTCCAATTCCACTCCATTTACTGGCAAACACAGTTGAATGAGCTGGTTAAATGTGGTTGTTATGAAAAAAATGAATTTGAATTTGCATTCCATATTCTTTCAATTATTTATGGGTTGGGGTAACCCATATCTATGAATTTTCCCCTCTACCCTCCTGAATCATCAAGAGAAAGCAGAAGGAAAAGTAACTCAGCACTTGCTTCAAAGCCTGATGGTGATTACTGCTTACTGTACTGAACTAATTTTCATTAAGGACTCATACCCTGGATTCTTACTATAGCCTTCAGACCTTTGAAGGTCTTTGGGTCAAGGGCCACCAAGTTACCGAGCTAGAGGAGACGAAGTGTGATTTGAGAGGTCTCACCAGATACCAGGTGTTCTATCCTTCTGAAATCCCAAATATTAAAGTCATTTTTTTGGTTGCTTTCAGAAAAAGTCTTAGTTAGTCACTATTTGAGTGATTCTTTGGGGGTTTGGAGTAGGCCCCTCAAAGGTCACTGTTAGAATATATATTTGTGACCTGTCTGTCATGGGGAGTCTCCCCTAATTTTCTCTCATTATCAGCTTAACTAACCATCACCTAAGAAGGCTCAGAGAATCTGGCCCTGCAAGGGAGACTTTTTGTAAAAACCTCAGGACTATACCGGGAATGGTGAAAGGATAGGGGTTGACTATACATTATTCAGCCACCTGACTATTAAGTTCATGCACAGACTCCAGGAGAATGTGCAAAACAGGACCTTCCTCTGGAAAACAAACAAAATGTCTGCCTCTTCAATTAAAACTAGGAGGCTAAGTGCAAAGGGATCAAGGTAGTCACCTGCTTATTCCAGGGCTGGATTTAGTTACCAAACCCATATTGCTAAGCCAGTCTCCTCCCGATTTAGTCCATTCTTATACCACTTATTTCCACCAAAGTTTATGCAGCCATTTTGATGATTTTCTTAGGTTGTTTTTTTGTTTGTTTGTTTGTTTTTAATAAAGAAGGGCTATATTGGAAAATGAGGGTGGTGCATCACTAAAATACAAATACAAGATTATAAAGAACTGACATGGTAACTAAAAGTATATTACAGAAAAAAAGCCTAGAGAAAATGAACATAAACAAAATTAAAGGGCAGCATTTGGAGGTCCTTTAATTGCATGGTAATTGGGAGTCAAAGCAGAATCTATTTAGAAGCCACAAGACCTATTAGGAGTCCAGAGGACCAATAGCAAGTCAACCAAAATTAGGAAAATAAATCAGACTTAATTGTAAACAGAAGACTAATCATTAGCTGTTCCCTTTCCCTAGATTAGGTCATGGATAGCTGCCTGACATTTTACATTTTACTTTAAGTACAAAAAAAATTACACAAGTGTCCTGCTCATTAGCAGGTTTTTCTGTGTTAGTAGCCATCAGAAATCTAGCTAAAGCCCAAAATTAAAAAACATCTTCCCAGTTCCTCCACAATAGTACACTCTTCAAATTGTCCCGTACCCACCCTAGGTCTACAACTGTGGACATCGGACCACCTCCCCACTGCATACATGCATGACAGCTCACCTGTGGCTTCATGCCAAGTCACCGCTTGATATGCAGACCAACTACATGTATGTTGAAAATATAGTCAGTCAACCTAAAGACTTTTAGAAATGTGTCTCACTGTTAATTTGCAAAGAACTCTATTCAACAGCTCAGATTCATATGATAGAGGTAAATAAGGTCAGCATAAGCCATAATTACATACACATTGACATCACATCAGTGAGTCTAAAGTTGATTACGTCTTTTAATGACCATGCTTATTATATAGTAGACAAATACGATTTTTAATACTTAATCTAGCCATAATACCTTTAAATGTATTAAGGTTCCATTAGGCTAAAAGATTAGAGCAAACTGTTATTGAGTTAGAAATGAAATTATGACATTGTTTAAATGGCAGATTATGTTAAAAATTACCAACTACTAAAATATGGAAAACTACCCCAATCTCTTACCTTTATTTGTTTTTACTTTAATACCCTGCTGTTCCTTTGTCAGATCCATATACTAATCTGCTCTGTGTAGCTTCTAGGAACATTTCTGTGGTGTTAAAAAATGTAGAACTCGGTCTACTTTTTAATTTTAGTTTACTAAATATTAAATTATTTATTAAGTGGATTTTTAAGCTTTTTAGGGATCCCATGAAATTCATATCCCAAGGGCTTTGTGTTACATGGTTTTTAAAAGACTGAATTAAGTCTTTCATTCATTTAATAAGCACCTGTTAGGTATAAGGTACCATGATGGGCATTGTAAAGACTACAAAAATGTATAAAGTGGCATAGGACTAATATAATAAAACAATGCCATAGGAGCTCAAAGGAATAGTGATGGTTTCCAGGGAAAGGATCAGGAAAGATTTCATGGAGGTGACAGAACAAGAACTAGGCTGAGAAGAGTGAAAAGAATTCTGTTCAATAGCTGAGCAGATACCTGAGCAGATACTCCATTCATTTATTTAGTATATATTTCTTGAGCTATAACCTGTGCCCCAAAATGTCATGGGTGAAGAGGCAGAGGCAGATACACTCAAGAATGCTGGCATAACTACCAGCAAACTGGTCATTAGGGCTGTGGTAAGAGAAAGTGCTCTCCAGATACTGACTGGACTTGAACTGACTCATGAAGGGCCCTGAATTCCAGCCTGAGGAGTCTGGGCTTCACTTCTGGGCAACATGAAGCCATTAGATAACCATAATTAGATAACCTAACCTCCCAGTTAAGATCTATAACAGGGAGAGGAACGGTAGTCTCAGGTTTAACTTGGGTAAAGAGAGAAAGGAGTCAAGGAAAGAATGCAGAGTCTGCTAGAAATGCTTCAGGACATGAAGATGTGTCAGAACTAGTGTTACTAATTTGGAAGTCACACAGAGATGGTGTTTAAAGCCACCAGTTTGCAAGAGATTATCTAGGAAGGATGACTATGTAGACTAGAGTGACAAGAGAATAAGATCAAAGAGACCACACTAGAAAATAGGAAACTGAAGGAGTGGACAGTGGTCAGAAACAGGAGAACTGTGGAGCAATGGTGTCTCAGGCATCCAGAAAGCAGAATTTCGTGAAACAGGGAGTAAACAACCTACCTTATGCTACAGGGAGGTCACAAAGAATGGAAACTGTTAAGTAAGCAATTAGGTGCACTAGATAAAACAAATGTGAGAAGTTTTGTAGTTTTGTGGGAACCAAAGCCAAAATACTGTGGCTTTTGAAGAGTGAGTGAAAGGGAGGAAGAGACAAAAGCCAGGCAGAATACTCTTTCAAGAAATAGAGCTAAATGGGCTCTAGCAAGGGATAGCAGTACCTTGGCCAAGGAAAGAATTATTTAAGATAGGGGCAATCTGGGAGCATTTCTATGTTTTAGGGAAGGAGCCAGAGAAAGTGAAAAATTAAAGATACAGGTAAAAATCTAATAAACTGATATAGTGAGAATGCATAATCTAGGAAGTACTTTATAAGAAGCAATAAGTAGAGAACAAATGCCATGGTTTTCCCGGACCCCTAAAACCCACCACCACAGACTCAGGCACAACAACATGTTGAGAAAAAAGACAAAGGAAAAAAATAGGAAACTCCAGTCAGGACCAGGAACATAAGAAATGAAACACAGTTGTCCAGCACTTGTGAGGAGAATCCTCACCCAGGGGGACCTGAAGAACATTCTAGGATGACATCTCTGTACATGCCTGCTGCCTCTACTGCCAAAGCATTGCAGTTGTTCCTGGCAATCCAATGCGTCCTGAGAGGGACGTCAGGCCATGTTTTCAAAGACTGGTGCTTGCAGGCACCTCTTGAAAGGGCAGGAGGGATTTCCTAGCTTTGGGTTTGATGGATTCAGTGAAGTCTGTGGAAGTGACAGAAGGATGAGGAAGGGTCCCTTTATACCAAAAAAGCAGTAAAGGGTAGGCTGCCTTGGTTCACCTATTCTTGGCCAAAGCGGTATAATTCTTGATGGCATTTTATTTATTTATTTATTTTTAATTTATTTTTTTAACATCTTTATTGGGGTATAATTGCTTTACAATGGTGTGTTAGTTTCTGCTTTATAACAAAGTGAATCAGTTATACATATACATATGTTCCCATATGTCTTCCCTCTTGCATCTCCCTCCCTCCCACCCTCCCTATCCACCCCCTCCAGGCTGTCACAAAGCACCGAGCCAATATCCCTGTGTCATGCGGCTGCTTCCCACTAGCTATCTACCTTACTACGTTTGTTAGTTTGTATATGTCCATGACTCTCTCTCGCCCTGTTACAGCTCACCCTTCCCCCTCCCCATAACCTCAAGTCCATTCTCTAGTAGGTCTGCGTCTTTATTCCTGCCTTACCCCTGGGTTCTTCATGACTTTTTTTTCTTAAATTCCATATATATGTGTTAGCATACGGTATTTGTCTTTTTCTTTCTGACTTACTTCACTCTGTATGACAGAATCTAAGTCTATCCACCTCATTACAAATAGCTCAATTTCGTTTCTTTTTATGGCTGAGTAATATTCCATTGTATATATGTGCCACATCTTCTTTATCCATTCATCCGATAATGGGCACTTAGGTTGTTTCCATCTCTGGGCTATTGTAAATAGAACTGCAATGAACATTTTGGTACATGACTCTTTTTGAATTATAGTTTTCTCAGGGTATATGCCCAGTAGTGGGATTGCTGGGTCATATGGTAGTTCTATTTGTAGTTTTTTAAGGAACCTCCATACTGTTCTCCATAGTGGCTGAACCAATTTACCTTCCCACCAACAGTGCAAGAGTGTTCCCTTTTCTCCACACCCTCTCCGGCATTTATTGTTTCTAGATTTTTTGATGATGGCCATTCTAACTGGTGTGAGATGATATATCATTGTAGTTTTGATTTGCATTTCTCTAACGATTAATGATGTTGAGCATTCTTTCATGTGTTTGTTGGCAGTCTGTATATCTTCTTTGGAGAAATATCTATTTAGGTCTTCTGTCCATTTTTGGATTGGATTGTTTGTTTTTTTGTTATTGAGCTGCATGAGCTGCTTGTAAATTTTGGAGATTAATCCTTTGTCGGTTGCTTCATTTGCAAATATTTTCTCCCATTCTGAGGGTTGTCTTTTGGTCTTGTTTACGGTTTCCTTTGCTGTGCAAAAGCTTTGAAGTTTCATTAGGTCCCATTTGTTTACTTTTGTTTTTATTTCCATTTCTCTAGGAGGTGGGTCACAAAGGATCTTGCTGTGATTTATGGCATAGAGTGTTCTGCCTATGTTTTCCTCTAAGAGTTTGACAGTTTCTGGCCTTACATTTAGGTCTTTAATACATTTTGAGCTTATTTTTGTGTATGGTATTAGGGAGAGAACTAATCTCATAATTTTACATGTACCTGTCCAGTTTTTCCAGCACCACTTATTGAAGAGGCTGTGCTTTCTCCACTGTACATTCCTGCCACCTTTATCAAAGATAAGGTGTCCATATGTGCATGGGTTTCTCTCTGGGCTTTCTAACGTTTCCATTGATCTATCTTTCTGTTTTTGTGCCAGTACCATACTGTCTTGATTACTGTAGCTTTGTAGTATAGTCTGAAGTCAGGGAGCCTGATTCCTCCAGCTCCTTTTTTCCTTCTCAAGATTGCTATGGCTATTTGGGGTCTTTGGTGTTTCCATACAAATTGCAAAGTTTTTTGTTCTAGTTCTGTGAAAAATGCCAGTGGTAGTTTGATAGGGATTGCATTGAATCTATAATTGCTTTGGGTAGTAGAGTCACTTTCGCAATGTTGATTCTTCCAATCCAAGAACATGGTATATCTCTCCATCTATTTCTATCATCTTTAATTTCTTTCATCAGTGTCTTATAATTTTCTGCATACAGGTCTTTTGTCTCCTTAGGTAGGTTTATTCCTAGATATTTTACTCTTTTTGTTGCAATGGTAAATGGGAGTGTTTTCTTGATTTCACTTTCAGATTTTTCATCATTAGTATATAGGAATGCCAGAGATTTCTGTGCATTAATTTTGTATCCTGCCACTTTACCAAATTCATTGATTAGCTCTAATAGTTTTCTGGTAGCATCTTTAGGATTCTCTATGTATAGGATCATGTCATCTGCAAACAGTGACAGCTTTACTTCTTCTTTTCCGATTTGGATTCCTTTTATTTCCTTTTCTTCTCTGATTGCTGTGGCTAAAACTTCCAAAACTATGTTGAATAAGAGTGGTGACAGTGGGCAACCTTGTCTTGTTCCTGATCTTAGTGGAAATGCTTTCAGTTTTTCACCATTGAGGATGATGTTTGCTGTGGGCTTGTCATATATGGTCTTTATTATGTTGAGGAAAGTTCCCTCTATGCCTACTTTCTGCAGGGTTTTTATCATAAATGGGTGTGGAATTTTGTCAAAAGCTTTCTCTGCATCTATTGAGATGATCATATGGTTTTTCTCCTTCAGTTTGTTAATATGGTTTATCACATTGATAGATTTGCGTATATTGAAGAATCCTTGCATTCCTGGAATAAACCCCACTTGATCATGGTGTATTATCCTTTTAATGTGCCGTTGGATTCTCTTTGCCAGAATTTTGTTGAGGATTTTTGCATCTATGTTCATCAGTGATATTGGCCTGTAGTTTTCTTTCTTTGTGACATCCTTGTCTGGTTTTGGTATCAAGGTGATGATGGCCTCGTAGAAGGAATTTGGGAGTGTTCCTCCCTCTGCTATATTTTGGAAGAGTTTGAGAAGGATAGATGTTAGCTCTTCTCTAAATGTTTGATAGAATTTGCCTGTGAAACCAGCTGGTCCTGGGCTTTTGTTTGTTGGAAGATTTTTAATCACAGTTTCAATTTCAGTGCTTGTGATTGGTCTGTTCATATTTTCTGTTTCTTCCTGATTCAGTCTTGGCACCTTTTGCGTTTCTAAGAATTTGTCCATTTCTTACATGTTGTCCATGTTATTGGCATAGAGTTGCTTGTAGTAATCTCTCATGATCTTCTTTATTTCTGCAGTGTCAGTTGTTACCTCTCCTTTTTCATTTCTAATTCTATTGATTTAAGTCTTCTCCCTTTTTTTCTTGATGAGTCTGGCTAGTGGTTTATCTATCTCAAAGAACAATCTTTTAGTTTTATTGATCTTTTCTATCATTTCCTTCATTTCTTTTTCATTTATTTCTGATCTGATTTTTATGATTTCTTTCCTTCTGCTAGCTTTGGGGGATTTTTATTCTTCTTTCTTTAATTGCTTGAGGTGCAAGGTTAGGTTGTTTATTCGAGATGTTTCCTGCTTCTTAAGGTGGGCTTGTATTGCTATAAACTTCCCCCTTACAACTGCTTTTGCTGCATCCCATAGGTTTTGGGTCGTTGTGTCTCCATTGTCATTTGTTTCTAGGTATTTTTTTATTTCCTCTTTGATTTCTTCAGTGATCACTTCATTATTAAGTAGTGTATTGTTTAGCCTCCATGTGTTTGTATTTTTTACAGATCTTTTCCTGTAATTGATATCTAGTCCCATGGCGTTGTGGTCAGAAAAGATACTTGATATAATTTCAATTTTCTTAAATTTACCAAGGCTTGATTTGTGACCCAAGATATGATCTATCCTGGAGAATGTTCCATGTACACTCGAGAAAAATGTGTATTCTTTTGTTTTTGGATGGAGTGTCCTACAAATATCAATTAAGTCCATCTTGTTTAATGAATCATTTAAAGCTTGTGTTTACTTATTTATTTTCATTCTGGATGATCTGTCCATGGGTGAAAGTGGGCCGTTTAAGTCCCCTACTATGAATGTGTTACTGTCTATTTCCCCTTTTATGGCTGTTAGTATTTGCCTTATGTATTGAGGTGCTCCTATGTTGGGTGCATAAATATTTACAATTGTTATGTCTTCTTCTTGGATCGATCCCTTGATCATTATGTAGTGTCCTTCTTTGTTTCTTCTAATAGTCTTTATTTTAAAGTCTATTTTGTCTGATATGAGAATTGCTACTTCAGCTTTCTTTTGATTTCCATTTGCATGGAATATCTTTTTCCATCCCCTTACTTTCAGTCTGTATGTGTCTCTAGGTCTGAAGTGGGTCTCTTGTAGACAGCATATATAAGGGTCTTGTTTTTGTATCCATTCAGCCAATCTGTGTCTTTTGGTGGGAGCATTTAGTCCATTTACATTTAAGGTAATTATCGATATGTATGTTCCTATTCCCATTTTCTAAATTGTTTTGGGTTCGTTATTGTAGGTCTTTTCCTTCTCTTGTGTTTCTTGTCTAGAGAAGTTCCTTTAGTATTTGTTGTAAAGCTGGTTTGGTGGTGCTGAACTCTCTCAGCTTTTGCTTGTCTGTAAAGGTTTTAATTTCTCCATCAAATCTGAATGAGATCCTTGCTGGGTAGAGTAGTCTTGGCTGCAGGTTTTTCTCCTTCATCACTCTCAGTATGTCCTGCCACTCCCTTCTGGCTTGTAGGGTTTCTGCTGAGAGATCAGCTGTTAACCTTATGGGGATTCCCTGATGTGTTATTTGTTGTTTTTCCCTTGCTGCTTTTAATATGCTTTCTTTGTATTTAATTTTTGACAGTTTGATTAATATGTGTCTTGGCGTATTATTCCTTGTATTTATCCTGTATGGGACTCTCTGTGCTTCCTGGACTTGATTAACTATTTCCTTTCCCATATTAGGGAAGTTTTCCACTATAATCTCTTCAAATATTTTCTCAGTCCCTTTCTTTTTCTCTTCTTCTTCTGGAACCCCTATAATTCGAATGTTGGTGCGTTTAATGTTGTCCCAGAGGTCTCTGGGACTGTCCTCAGTTCTTTTCATTCCTTTTTCTTTATTCAGCTCTGCAGTAGTTATTTCCACTATTTTATCTTCCAGGTCACTTATCCGTTCTTCTGCCTCAGTTATTCTGCTATTGATCCCATCTAGAGTACTTTTAATTTCATTTATTGTGTTGTTCATCATTGCTTGTTTCATCTTTATTTCTTCTAGGTCCTTGTTAAATGTTTCTTGCATTTTGTCCATTCTATTTCCAAGATTTTGGATCATCCTTACTATCATTATTCTGAATTCTTTTTCAGGTAGACTGCCTATTTCCTCTTCATTTGTTAGGTCTGGTGCATTTTTATCTTGCTCCTTCATCTGCTGTGTGTTTTTTCTGTCTTTTCATTTTGCTTATCTTACTGTGTTTGGGGTCTCCTTTTTGCAGACTGCAGGTTCGTAGTTCCTGCTGTTTTTGATGTCTGTCTCCAGTGGTTAAGATTGGTTCAGTGGGTTGTGTAGGCTTCCTGGTGGAGGGGACTAGTGCCTGTGTTGTGGTGGATGAGGCTGGATCTTGTCTCTCTAGTGGGCAGGTTCACAGCTGGTGGTGTGTTTTGGGGTGTCTGTGGCCTTATTATGATTTTAGGCAACCTCTCTACTAATGGGTGGGGTTGTGTTTCTGTTTTGCTAATTGTTTGGCATAGGTTGTCCAGCACTGTGGCTTGCTGGTTGTTGAGTGATGCTGGGTGCTGGTGTTAAGATGGAGGTCTCTGGGAGATTTTCGCCGTTTGATATTATGTGGAGCTGGGAGGTCTCTTGTGGACCAGTGTCCTGAAGTTGGCTCTCCTACCTCAGAGGCAGAGCCCTGACTCCCGGCTGGAGCACCAAGAGCCTTTCATCCACACAGCTCAGAATAAAAGGGAGAAAAAGTAGAGAGAATTAGTAGAAGTATGAGGAAAGAAAGAAGGAAATGAGGGAAGGAAGGAAGGAAGGAAGAAAGAAAGAAGCAAAGAAGGAAAGAAGGCAAGAAGGAAAGAAAGGAGGGAGGGAGAGAGGAAGGAAGGAAGGAGGGAAAGAAGGAAAAAAGACAGAAAGAAAGAAGCTACAGTAAAAATAAAATAAAGTATAATAAAGTTATTGAATTAAAAAATTCTTATTTAGGAAAAAAAGGGGGGGACGGATAGAACCTTAGGACAAATGTTGGAAGCAAAGCTATACAGACAAAATCTTACACAGAAGCAAACACATACACCCTCACTAAAAGAGGTAAAGGGGGAAGAATCATAAATCTTGCTCTCAGAGACCACCTCCTCAATTTGGGATGATTCGTTGTCTAAAGGAGGGAAGGAAGGAAAGAAAGAAAGAAAGAACGAAGGTAAAGTATAATAACGTTATTAAAATTAATTATTAAGAAAAAATATTTTTAAAAAAACCAGGGACGGATAGAACCCTAGGACAAATGGTGGAAGCAAGACTATACAGACAAGATCTCACACAGAAGCATACACATACACATTCACAAAAAGAGGAAAAGGGAAAAAATCATAGATCTTGCTCCTAAAGTCCAGTTCCTTAATTTGGGATGACTGGTTGTCTATTCAGGTATTCCACAGTTGCAGGGTATATCAAGTTGATTGTGGAGCTTTAATCCGCTGCTTCTGAGGCTGCTGGGAGAGATTTCCCTTCCTCTTCTTTGTTCTCACAGCTCACCGGGGCTCAGCTTTGGATTTGGCCCTGCCTCTGCGTATAGATCGCTGGAGGGCGTCTGTTTTTTGCTCAGACAGGACGGGGTTAAAGGAGCCGCTGATTCGGGGGCTCTGGCGCACTCAGGCCGGCGGGGAGGGAGGGGCACGGAGTGCGGGGCGGGCCTGCGGCGGCAAAGGCCACCGTGACTTTGCACCAGCCTGAGGCCCGCCGTGCGTTCTCCCGGGAAGGAACCTGGCAGTGGCGGGCTACACAGGCTCCGCGGAAGAGGGGTGTGGAGAGTGACCTGTGCTCGCACACAGGCCTTTGGTGGTGGCAGCAGCAGCCTTAGCGTCTCCCGCTCGTCTCTGGGGTCTGCGCTTTTTGCCGCGGCTTGCGCCCGTCTCTGGGGTCCGCGCTTTTAGCCGCGGCTCGCGCCCGTCTCTTGGGGTCCGCGCTTTTAGCCGCGGCTCGCGCCCGTCTCTGGGGTTCGCGCTTTTAGCCGCGGCTCGCCCGTCTCTGGAGTTCCTTTAAGCAGCGTTCTTAAACCCCTCTCCTCACGCACCAGGAAACAAAGAAGGAAGAAAAAGTCTCTTGCCTCTTCGGCAGGTGCAGACTTTTCCCCGGACTCCCTCCCGGCTAGACTTGGCGCACTAACCCCTTCAGGCCATGTTCAAGCCACCAACCCCAGTCCTCTCCCTGCGCTCCGTCCGAAACCGAAACCCGAGCCTCAGAGCCTCAGCTCGCAGCCCCGCCCGTCCCGGCGGGTGAGCAGACAAGCCTGTCGGGCTGGTGAGTGCCGGTTGGCACCGATTCTCTGTGCAGGAATCTTCCGCTTTGCCCTCCGCACCCGTTGCTGTGCACTCCTCCACGGCTCCGAAGCTCCCCACTCCGCCTCCCACAGTCTCCGCCCGCGAAGGGGCTTCCTAGCGTGTGGAAACTTTTCCTCCTTCACAGCTCCCTCCCACTGGTGCAGGTGCCGTCCCTATTCTTTTGTCTCTGTTTTTTCTTTTTTTCTTTTGCCCTACCCAGGTACGTGGGGAGTTTCTTGCCTTTTTGGGAGGTCTGAGGTCTTCTACCAGCCTTCAGTAGGTGTTCTGTAGGAGTTGTTCCACGTGTAGATGTATTTCTGGTGTATCTGGGGGGAGGAAGGTGATCTCCGCGTCTTACTCTTCCGCCATCTTCCTCTCATTCCCCCCTTGATGGCACTTTAATTAGTTAAGTAGAGGAAAATTAATTAGAATGAGCAAGTAAAATTTAGCACGTTACGTAAACGACTTCCAATAAATTCCTCAGAAAACAACCCCAAATATTTCACTGAGAGGTGCAGCAAGTTTACTGTTGAATTTCTAGGGTGAACACTTTGAGGAAAGCACAGGTCCCTACAAAATCTCCAGTTGCTCCCACTTTCTAAAGGGCATCTCCCTACTGACCACAGAGCAAGGTTATGTTGTAAAAGACTCAGGCTGAGGAGAGGCCTACAGAGAGGGCTACAGGTGCTCCAAATTATCCCAGGGACTCTTGGTTTAGCCTATTAGAAGGTTAATCCTAATTCCTGTAAATGAACCAGATTTGAAAACAGGTGTTTAAGGAACAGAAGCGGCCCCAGTGCCATGGCTCACAAAGCAGCCAGGCAAGTAGCATGTTCGGTGCACCGTTCAATGATAATAGGTTTACTGATCGAAATGAAGCCTAAATTTGGGTAGGGGAGAGCATTTTACCCTATTTGACCTCTTAGGAATGTCACCCAGGGTGTCCTGGGGTGAGCAGAGCAGACAGGAGGAAAATGAGGACATGGCCCTCCCCCCACCTCCCCATCTGAGGTGGCTCCTTGTTATGGAACTGAAATAGAAAAAAGAAAATGTTTCCAATTACTTTTGCAATTATTTTATCTGTCATTATTTTATGTATTGGAGTCAAGTTCTCCTGCTTGGTCTCCACTGTTAGGTAAGAATGGAGCCCACAAACACTACAGGGGCAGCATCGCCTCCTCCATGTCTCACCCAGCCCACATCCCTGAGGCCACCCTCTGTCCCACAGACCACAGATACACAGGCACCCTCCCTAAAATGCTGACAACTCTTCTCAAGCATAGGCTGGGCAGGAAGGATGTGGGTGGAACATATCACAATTTTGGAGGTCTAAAGTTCCACATTCTATGGCTTTGTTATTTTACCAACCTTAAATTTCTTTTAAAAAAAATATTTAAGTCAATCTGTCTATGGAAAGAGAAAATTACATGGATTGTTAATTCTGTTTATGCCTTTTTGCATAGAGATCATTGGGTTTTCAGACCACGGGTTCTGCACATACATACACACATCACATTTTAGCAGCCTGCATGTGCTTTTTTGCAAATGTTAATATGTCTTTGTTAATGGGAATTCTTGTAGTGGGTGTGTATATATGCACTATATACAGTTTTTGAGAGATTTTTGCTAATGGGAATTCTTGTAGTGGGTGTGTATATATGTACTATATACAGTTTTTGAGTGATTTTTGCCTTCCTATTTCCCATTATTTTCTAAAATAGTATTTTCCCTACTTGAAAATGGAATACTTGTTTATTATAGAAAATTTAGAAAGTGAAGGAAAGCACAAAGGAGAAAATAAGAATCATTCATAAGCCCCTACCCAGGAATAAACACTCTCATTTTGGTATATATACTTCTAATCTGGTTTTCTATGCATAAATACACTTTTTTTCCCTCCAAAATAGTAGTATACTATGTATACTATTTTATAAAGAGGTTTTTTTCCACTTAATATGTAACATACATTTTTCTATATCATTAAATATTCTTCAAAGCATAATTTTCAGGAGATGCATAATATGCCATACTATGCATACGCCTAAAGTTATTCAACCATCCCCTATCGTTGGATATTTAAGTTATTGCCAATATTTTGTTATCATTAACCATATTATGTTGAACATCCTTTTATCCGTGCTTAAATCCAGATTTCCTTAGGGTAAAATCTTGTAAATTAAGTTGCTGAGCCATTGGGATTAGGCAATTATTAAGGTTTTCTATATATTGTAAAATGGCTTTTCAGAAAGATTGTATCAATTTACATTCCTACCAGTGGTGTATCAAAGTGCATTTTCCCCTATTTTCCAACACTAGTTTTCCCACTATTTTGACATTATATCTTTTTTGGAATAGAGCTTTTTCTGACCGTTGTCTCTAAACCGGTAAATGAACGGCATTAGACCTGTCAGGCAAAACTGGCCGTCAACATATTAAATCTGATCACTGACCACTGTTCTAATGCGCCTCCCATACTCTCACATTCTATGGCTAATCTGTCCTTTTTCATCTACACAAAACGTTTCTGATCATATATCTAAATGCTCTTAAGTAAAAATAAAGGCAATTTCAAACAGTTGGGGATAGAGATTCTAAATATGGTTCTATAAAATGTAATGAGGTTTTGAATTGTAAAACTCTCAGTTGAGGGGAGAGTTCTCGGCAATGACTGTGATACTAACAGGGAGATCTAAAAAGTAAGCAGCTCAGATCCCTGAACGGACCTCTGAGGAATGAAAGCTGGGTAAAAGCTAGCAGGATTGAACAGAACAATATCAGAGTAAATAGACTGTACCAATTCCAAGAGATAAGACTGATGAAATCCAGTGTAGCACTAATATATCCCACCCACACAGTTATATAAATAGGATTGTGGAAGAGAGCTTATGGAATTGTGTGCCCTACGGGAAAAAAAAAGAAAGAAAGAGGAAAAAAAGTGCAGGCTGTGTCAGCTCAAGGCAGTGGGCTTGCTTTGTGTAATGAACAAACTACCTCCCCAAAGAATCCTCCTAAAACTGGATCTGAGCCTGGTAGGGTAATATAAAATAGGGTGTATTGAAAATAATTTCTTTTAACTAGTAATGCTAGTCCATATGAAGTTATGATCTACATCCAATTTCTCGTCTAAAGTAGTTTGGAGCTCAGTAATTAGTATGAAAGGTAACTTCTAGAAATGTTTGACAGAGAAACCCATTATTTCCGTGTGAGGCTGCCACCTGGCCTCCACATCCACCAAAGTAGTAAATGAGTCCCAGAATGCTTAGGAAAAGCTGACACACTGAACTAATCTTCAATTTATTGATTTGCTACCACACTGAAAAAAAGTAGGATATCAGTAAATGGCTTTTGTTAAGAAGTTAAGGTCCAAGAAGAAACAGCAAGGGTTTGCTGGAATACATTGAGTATAACAAGGTTTATAGAAAATAAAATCAAGGGCTTCTGGGAGAAAACTGATGTCTGGTAAAGACACATGAGCATCAACCAATATAAACTTTAAGATCAACAAACTTGAAGATCTATTTTATTATGCCCTTCCATTTTTTCTGCCCTCTTATTTGTACAAAATAAAAAACAACAACAATAAACTGGAAATTTTCAGATGAACTAATCTAAAAACAGTAAATGAAATGAATAATTTAGAACTCTAGGATCCCGCAAAATATGACTTTGTAACTTATGACTTAATGCTTAATTATAATGATCAATTAAAGAAACCTCTGTATGAAAATTAAAAATAGGGAATCCTAAAATGATAAAACTAAAAAGGAAAGTAAAAGAGAAAAGGCAATGATGTAAAATAAAAATAATCCTTAATTCTGAAGTCGAAAAGGACCCCTGAACACATTTATATTACTTCTTGCTTTTGCAGTCTTATATTACTCTTTCATAAGAAATTGTAAATTTTTCATTTATACACAAGAGAAAATGTTGTTGAAACATATATTCTGAGCATCTGTATGACATTAATAATTTGGAAATGTGCAAAATTATTTCTTTTTAATAAACATGGAAAGTTGATTTTGAAAAAAATTTTAGGTAGATTTTATAATATACATGTGGTATAACTTTTGAGAAGTTTTGATTAATGAAGAGCAGACTGACTCATGATGCCATCCCTCAATACAGCTATGAAAATTTTTGTATGTTCCTTTTCAACATTTTTTATTTGTATTAATGTTTATTACATAGTTACCATAGCTTTCATAAAATTGGGTATCCTTTTTTCATTAACAGTATATCAGAAGCATTTTTAATATTACCATATGAGAGCTACCAAATAGTTCTTCCAGTGTGTCATAATTTTTTATTGCTCATATTGGACATTGAATTACATTTATGTATTGCTACACTATAAAAATCACGGTGATGAACATTTTCATGTATAATGTCTTGATTGCCTATGCAGATTGATTGCAAAGATGACAGCAGTTCTTCCCCTTCTAGTATCCATGCCTCTTGTCCTGTAACTGTGAGTGCAGTGCCCCCTGCTCTGACTCTGAGCTCAGCCATGTGACTTGCTTGGCAAATAGGACATTAGAAACCATGATGCATGCAGGTGCTTTCACACTGGAGCTTGGCTCCCTTGCTCTCCTGGGAACACTTGTCACCATATCAACAAGCCCGAGCTACCTTGCTGAATGATGAGACACATGGCCAAGTTGCTGCCATCCCTTCTGCAGACCTGCCAACTATCAGACATGTAAGTGAAGCCATCCTAGATCACCCAGCCACCAGTCAACTCTCCAACTGAACACTGAGATTTGAGCAAACCTTGCTGAAATCAGGAGAGCAGTCCCAGACAAGAAGTAACACCAGTGACCCAAGGAATCATGAGCCATTTTGAGTTATTATTTCAAACCACTTTGTTTTGGAGTGGCTTGTTATACATAAAATACCATTAATATAGATTTCTGAAATTTCCTTATGCTACTTTCCCAGAAATGAATTTACCAGGTCAAAGGGAAAGCACACTGACTTTAGTGTGATAACTTTAGTTATCACATTCAGTGATAACAAATTATTGTAAACAGTCTACCTTCTCAACATGCAGTAGCCCCAAGAATGAATTAGCCATTATGTAACTATTGTATGAGTGGCTCCTAAAGTCTTCAAAGACTCTTCTTCAGTGAGCCAGAATGTGGTATTTGAGGTATTGATGGGCTAAAGGAGAACCCCTTGCCAGGATTTCCTTAACACCCAAAATTTGAACCTCCAACTCTGATAAAGAGACATGTCCCAGGTCCCAAATCTGCTAGTAAGGTGGGAAATTTCCTGTCCTTGGGCATCCTTACTCTTAGGCCTGATGAGGTCCACTCTGAAGCAGTGAAGCCATTCTATCTCTTACTTTCTTTCATTCATTCAAAACATATTTACTTAGAGTTTATTAGATAATGAAGCAGGTGTTGGGAGGCAGCAAGAAAATGCCTCCTACCTTCAGGATGCTTAGTCTTCTAGAAGAGAGGATACATGTCTAACCACAGAGATCCTAGCAGCAATCTCCAGACTTTCTATTAAAATATAACCTGAAACACTCTGTTCACAGCCACCCAGTTCCTACCTTGATCCTAATTTAATTTCTTTTGGCTTCAGTAGTAGAGTAAAAGGGATTTAGAATAAAAGTAATTTTTATATTGATTACCTGGTGAAATGATAATATCTTGGATACACTGAGTGAAATAAAATATACTATTAATTTCACTTGTCTCTTTTTTTAATGTAATTATCACTAAAATTTAATGTATGACTCACAATTGCAGCTCACATCATATTTCTGTTGGACAGTGTTGCCCTAAATACATTCAAAGCCTGGATGAAAAGGATGCTGATTTAAACCGAGCAGTAAATAAATTAATTGAATGAAGTTAACTGCAATCTGGATAGGGGTGAAGACTCACATGAAATAATAAGAATGGGTCAAAGTGTGGATTTGAAGTTCTCTCCTTGATGTAGAAACTTGGAAGATTAGCTAACCCTTCGGCTGGTAATACAGAATCATCATAGATGCTTGTAGCCCTCAATCCCCACATCCCATCTCTCACCTCTGATCACATCCTGGCCATGACTTGTTAACCCAATAACCAACTCTGCTCACCCACTAGAGGAAATATTCTAATGCGTAAGTATCAATATATTATCCAGATTGGGAAAGGCTTGAATGAAATAGAAATATAATGAAATAAATCAAGCCCATAGTATTAAAAATTTTGTGTTATATTCAGGAAAATGTTTTACCATTAGGACAATCAGTATGTATCTGTTATTAAAGTATTTTTAGGAGAATTTGGTATATTAGGGATTCTGACAGGTTATTAAGCTTTGTGATTCCAACATAAAAAATGGGTAAATACTTTCAGAATTGTTTTGAAAGGATTAAGAGAATTTTTCAAAACATGCTAAATAATACTAGAATGTTTCAGAGAATTTCTTCATGCTTATCATTTGTTTTACTATGCTTCCAAGTTAATGCAGTAGATTTACAAGAGTTTTTTAAGTGCTTGGGAAGTTTCCCCTTGTTAGAGTCAATCATTTGCCCTATCAGTATTCAAATTTGTATAAAAGAAAATAAAGTCTATTAAATAATTGGTGTATTTTTAAATGCTTAAGAATTTGTTTAAACTGGATTTGTAGATAGGACTTGTTTAAAGAGTCTCTGTTCTTTTCAAAGAGTTAATTAAATAATCTAAGAAAAAGTAGAATTGTTATTTTAATAGATTTTATTTTTAAAAGCTTAATAAAATAGATATCATTAAAACAATTTTTATGAATTATTAATTTAAAACTCAAGTATTATAAGTGGTTCTTTCTATCCACAAAAGCCCTACTCAAGACATGAAAAAACCATGCACAGCAGCAAGGGAAGGTATCCAAAATTCTTAGGGGAAAGCCAAGTTCATCCTTGTATACAAATTATACTTGTTTATTGAGTAATATATCCACTAGAGATTAAAAAGCCAATCTTATATGAGATAAGAAAGTTGTGTTGGATATTAGACTCTATATCTGCCTCAAAAGACCAAACATCTCCATCCTTGGAAGCAGTGCCTGGTCATGCCCAGGAAATGGCTGTGGGTTGTGGGCAATCCCTCTGTGAGCATCCCTTCAACCAAGAGGACCACATTGGTTCAGGGGTGCTGGATGGCTCGTACCGTGAAGCATTCCATTTTTGGCAGAAGCCTCAAACAGTACCTTCATATTGCCCGGAACTGGAGCAGAAGGACAATAAAAACCACGTGAGGGGTCTCTTAGAGTGCTGAAATTTCTATCTCATTGTTATTAAGAGAACCAAAGTTGAGCCTATCCCAGAAAGAGGACTCATTTCTAATTACGGCAGTCCCTAAAATATATTCTGTATGCCCACCCTGGCAACCATGTCAAAATGCTGGTCCACGTATGCCTCATTTGTTGATGCTCCATACTTTCCTTTCAGAGAGAAGCAGGAAATAAGACAGAAAACATAGTTTGAGGCCACATTGTGGAGGACCTTAAACAAAGACCAAAGAGCATTTACTCTGTTTAAAAGGCAGTGATGGGTTGGTGACAGTTTTAAAGCAGAGGATCAATCTTTTCTAGTAAGCACACATCCAGGGAGAACCTAGAGGGAAGAGGCCAGTTAAGAGGTATTGCAAGAGGGACTGAAGATCTGATCTAGTGCTGTGTAAGTTGTAGGGTGACTGTCTCATGGTCCTAATCAGGACATTTTTGTGAGTTAAAGAGGGTGTTAACAGGATGGGATACTGGGCGGGTGTAAATCCAAACTGTCCTGAGGACACTAGGGAGTATGGTTACTCTAGCCAGTGGGAAGGTAAAGGAAGAAAGATGAGAGAGAAATGTGAAGAAAAAAAGCAAAAAGGGCTTCCCTGGTGGTCTAGTGAGTAAAATTCTGCACTTCCACTTCATGGGGTGTGAGTTCGATCCCTGGTCAGGGAAGTTCCACATGCAGTGAAGTGCAGTCAAAAAAAAAAAGGCTTAGTGATTTACCAGATTCAAGAGGTGAAGAGGAAGAGAAGAGTCAAATATGACACTGAACTCTGGATAACTTGGAGAATACAGGTACTGTTAACATAAACAGGACATACCTGGGTGCTAGGTAGAGGGTGGAGGTAATCAGGTAGGGATGTCAAGCAATCAACAAATGCTGGATTAAAGCCTGACCAGGTCTGGGTATAGAAATATGGGACTCAGCTCCATAAGAAGGAAGGTAAAAGAAGACAGAGAAGGAGTCTTGGAAATATTGTCAGGGGAGAAAAAGAAGGGTAGGCAGTGAAGGAGTGGACAAAGGGGTCAGAAATATACAAGGGGGAAAACTGAGCATAGTCATTACAACAAAGGTTTCCAAGCAAGTTTGGAGAAAACAGGAGAACAAGGGTACGAGACACTACAGGAAACACCAGGCTGAGAAGAACTGAACCAAAAACTACTGGATTAGGGATCAGGGAGTTACCAGTGAATGTCAAGAACATCTCTTTAGAGAAATGGGAACTACAGCTAAATTGCAAGAAAGTAAGTAGTGAGTGGTGGTGAGAAAATGGAAACACAGAGAATAGACTATTCTCTCTTAAATATTTGATAATGAAAAGAAGGAGAAAGACAGAAGGGTGCTGGAGCATAATCCCACCCTGTACAGAAAACATATTTCCAACAGCTAAATTCAGGTTCTCTACCCAGGTAAGACCTACATGAAAACCACCTGATTCTCTTGGGCTCTGTATATTCATTTTGGAGAGAGGCCAGCAAAGCCCATATAATAACCTACAGCATGTTCACTTCTGTTTGAAGTCTCTCAGTGACTGTAAATTCTGGATCAATTGTTTTGGCTGAATTCAAGTCAAGTGGTTCTTTGTGTTATTGGAATTTTGTTAAAAATCTTATTTCTCATTCAAATTTCCATGTTATTGCTATTTAGAAGACTGTCAATTTAGGAATATTCCATCTTCTAAATACAATTTTAATTTTCAAGTTACTGAAGTAAAGGTTTACTTTCACCTTAAAAAGGTGGAAAGAGGGGACAGGGAGAGGAAGGTGGGAAGAAAATAGGGAAGAATGGCAGCTCACTATACTATATTTATTTGTTTATTTTATTTTTTATTATTTTTTTTTGCGGTACACGGGCCTCTCCCTGCTCTGGCCTCTCCCTTTGCGGAGCACAGGCTCCGGACACGGGCCTGAGCGCAGGCTCAGCAGCCATCATGGCTCACGGGCCCAGCCGCTCCGCGGCATGAGGGATCTTCCCGGACAGGGGCACGAACCCGTAACCCCTGCATCGGCAGGCGGACTCTCAACCACTGCACCACCAGGGAAGCCCCTATTTATTTTTTATATACTGTATATATGAAAGTAAAATAAGGTAAATAAAAATCTCTCTAGATTTGCTCATTTAAAGGCTGGGTCATTAAGGCTGGGTCTTGGCAGTACTCCAAGAAAATTTAAATTTACTTATATTACTTATTGTCCTGCCTCCTGCCCACCCATCCCCAATCTTTAGCCCCTTTTCCCATCCCCTTTCTAGCTCACGGTTACTTTCAGTTTACAACTGAACACCACTCCCCATGACCCTTCAAACTGGGTTAGGATAACATGACATATGTCACTTTCATAATCCTCAACATCCTTTGTTTGCCATTATTTGTTTACTATCTGTCTTCCCACCAATCAATATTCTAAGAGGGTAGGAACCAGCTGTCTTGTGTAAGCTGTGTCAGCACTTAGCACAGTGCCCAACACAAAGTAGGTGCCCAATAATACTTAGCAAATGAGTAAACACCTTAAGCTCTGAAAAAGATGATCATCTATTAAGCCTGGTTCTACCTCCTATTCCTGACAGGCCACAGTATTATTTTTTTTAATTCACAGAATCAAAGATCATAGTACTTCCAAGCAATAGTGATACTTAAAGATGATCTGGTTTAAACATTTATTTTAAGCAATAGATCCTTTTAAAAAAACACACAATCTTATATAGGCTCTAATCTCTAAGTAAAGTAAAGGAGAGCGGCTCTGGTCGAAGCATGGTTGAGGGAACCAAGAGCCCTGCCCATTCTGCCTTTCATTTTCAGGGAAATACACCCACACACCTCACACAGCTCCACAGAAACTTGGGCCTCCATAGACAACAATTTGAAAACCACAGGACTAGATTAATACCAGTATATTAAAAGCACCTGGAAATCAGTAAGAAAAATGACAAATTAACCGATCGAATAAAGTATGCAAGTTATGAAAAGGAAATTCACTAAAGAAGATATACTACTGGTCAATAAAGATATGTAAAGATGAGGAACTTCTCTGCTAATTAGGAAAATGTAGATTGAAACAAGGAAAAAACCTTTACCCATAGCACTGGTAAAAATGCAAATATTATCAGGAAGGTGAGAAACACTGCTATGGAAGTGGAAATTGGGCAACAATTCCAATTTTCAATTGTATTTGCCCTTTTACCTAGAAATAACTACTTTTAGGAATCTATTCTACAGAAATCGCAGACATGTACATAAAGATAAACATCCTTGAACATATCTTTGTGCATTATTGTTAATAAAGAGAAATTGAAAACAACCTCAGTGACTACAGCAGAAGAAGATTTAAATAAATTGTAACATTCACACTATGGAACACTATTAAATCATTTTTTAATGGTAGATAACAACAAAAACAAATAACGATAAAAGTAAAAGCTGATATAACACTATGTTAAACTGGGAGTTTTAACTGAGGCACCAAGATGCACGGAATATAGTATACCAAAGTCTGATACTAACCTAATTTTCAATGCAAATAATCCAAAAACTTGTTACTGAAATCTTAAAACATCTCTCCCTATTCAAAGATACAAAAGGATTAAGTTATGGGAAATTAAGAGGATCTGAGGAATACTTCTCTGAAAGGAACAATTTGCTGAAAGCCATTGATATAAAATGAGTATACCACCAAGTCGGGGAGGGTTTGAGGTGCTCCCTGTATATCTCAAGTTAAGAGGCAGGGACTCCAGAGAGACTACTTAGAGAAAGAAACAAACATCCCCTGAAGTTAGGGGCAAGAGGGGGATACAGTGAACTCATGTCTGATCCCATCTGAAAAATGGCAAAAGAGAGACAGGCTGTCTCGCTACTGATGGATGAGCTGAAGGAGTGGTGGCTGTGCTGGGGGTGGCCCTCACTGCCAGAGGTGATGGAAGCAAAGAGACTTGAGCGATGCCCATGAGCCAGATGTGGGCTGCAGGACAACAAGCAGCTTGATGTCTTCTCGGGGCCTATCTAATTGGGCCATTTGAAAGGGTGGACCGACCTCAGCTGAAAGTAGTAGTGTATTTCTAGGAACTACATAGTGGGAAAGAAGTTCATCATTCTTACCAAGGAAAATACAGGTGGGAACTCCCTAGTGGCTGGGTATCCCAAAAGAGCCCGTGCAAACACTCATAAGAGAAAGAGTCCATTGTTAAAAACTGCCAGATTCAGAAAGAGCAAAATCATCCAGTAACTTTCCTGCCTCCTTACTGCTCTCCTTCCCTCTTTCCCCTCTGAAAGTGTCAGGGATCATAAAAGATGCCAGAAGAGGGATGGAAGGGGAAGATGGGGAAAGAACGTGGAGAAAGAACATGGAGAAAGAACTTTAACTCAAACCACCTTTCCCTGGTTAAGCTTCCCACTTACAGCAGGTCCTAGCTGAAGGAGGGGAGAGGTTTGAGGTTTAACTGTAAATCATTGATTACATTTCAAAGAGCTGGCTCCCAAGTCCTGAGGAAGACATTCCTGGGTCATAAACAGACAGACAAGTGACTTATTTAGCTTCTAAAATGATTTACACACATTTCAAAGAGATTCAGAAAGAACTTCAGTGACAAGTTTTCTAACATAAATGCTCTAAGAGAAAGAAAAGGAGGGAAATCTCTTATGAAGGAAGAATTAATCCTCTTAATTTTAATTTCCTTTTTTGTCCTTACAGATTGAATGTTTTTACTTAGTGGTTTGTTACCTTAATTTATAACCTTTAGCTATTTAGACATACGTCATGTAGACCTCATTTTTCCTTCAGGAACTGCAAATGTTAGAGGCAAGTCTGCCAGCATACTGCTTGTATTTATTTTCTAACAACATTTTTTGGTCATTTTTAAATGATATTTTTAATTTTTAAAAAAGGAACTGATCTAGGTTAGCTATTTAGTTTACAGATGAAGAGACTGAGTTTTGGAATCAATGAGCACCTTGCTCAGGTCACTCAGGAAGTCAGTGAGAACTAACCAGACCTCCTGGTAAAGCTCTGCCCTCTGTCTGTTGAATCACCTGCTTCCCAGTCACTCAGATCATTTACTATCATTGCAGGCTATCCTGGCATATCTCAATTAGTCCTGATATGGCCTAAGAGCTAAACAGCTAAACAGGGACCTGAAGAAAACTGTGTTGAATTTGACTACTTGAAACTTGGTGGGGGGAAATATGTTTTTAGCACATAATTGTTGTCTAGGAAGCTAGTCTGAAATCAATATGTCAGAAGAGGTCATTTTGCACTTCCAGAATTAAAGATTTTTTTAAAAACTGACATGTCAGCTGCCCACTCCCCATGCCCAAGATTCCTATAAATCCCTGAGGCTCACATTCCCCCAAGCTGCCTCTGGCTCTGACTTCCCTTCCTCTAACTCTCCTTTTCACTTGCACTGCTCCTCCCCAGACTGAACCTGGAGCTCATCCCACATTCAGTGAAGTCTTCATGCTACCAGACTTTCTCGTCTTTCTCCTTGAAATCCAGCTCCCCCTCCTATTTCTCATTCCCCATTCACACACACAGACAAACACATACCTACTCACATCTGGGCTCAAGATTCTCATCCTCCCTCCCTGATCCTCCGTACTCTGGCCCCCTTCTCTCAAAACGAAAATCCTTTCATTTCATTATGTAAAGCAACTTAGGTCTCACCCACACCCCAGCTACCACATTTGCACATCCAAGACTCTGGAAGGACTAGCTACTCTGAGATCCACAGTCACATAAAGAAAGAGAAGAGACTTTGAAATTTCAATATTTTCTTTCTCCATCAGTGGAAGGGAGTACTAGAGAGATTTCTTTTTCCAGTGTATAAATTAGGATGATTTCAGCTGTACGTATTAGATGACACAATTCAAACTGATTTAAATAAAAAGGGTTTATTTTATCATGTAACAAGAAATCTAGGGTTTGGGAGATTTGGGGATTGATTTCAAGGACACAACCCCCTCCATATTTTTTCGCTCTGTCATCCTCAGTTTACTGGCTTGATCCTTAGATCTGTCTCCTTAGAGTCACAATATGATTGCCATGGTTCAAGAAGTCAAAAGTTTACACAATGTCAGAATGAAAAACACATACATTTCCTCCCAGAAGTCTCTTTTTAACTGTAAGGAAATGCCATCCAGCATCTCATTGACTGAACTGGTCAAATGTATCCCCCTAAAATACTCTGGCAAAAACCTTGAATTACCAAAATTGGCTTAAACTAATCATGATTCACCTCCTGGGACTGGCAAGGGGGCCATTTCCTGAGCACATTTATTCTCGTTATCTATTATTACATGACAAACTATCCAAAAATTTAGTGGCTTAAAATGATGTACTCTTATCACTCATGGTTTTGTGAGTTGACTGGACTCAACTGGGCATTTCTGGGGGCTCTTATGTGGCTACAGTCAGATAATGATGGGCTGGAATCTCCCGAAGCCACAACTGGGCTGGATGTTCTCCAAGACAGCTTCCTTGCTCACACATCTGGTCCTTCAGGATGCCTGCACACAGCCTCTCTTTCTAGCAGAGCAGCCTAAACTTCTTACATGGCAGTCATAAATGACAGGAGGCAGAAACTGCCAGTTCTTTTTAATTGTAAGTCTGGAACTAGCCCCATTCTATTATGTCATACTCTTCTGCCATATTCTATGGGTCAAACCAGTCCAGCCCAGATTCTAGAGACTCCACTTCCAATGGGAGAGTGACATTCCTGTACAGGAAGGGGAGAATTCATGCCAGCCATCTTTGGAGTCAAGTTACCACAGGATTTCTGACCAACATTCAAATAAAATTGGGAACCTGTTGACAAGGAAAAAGTGGAAAAATAGTTGTTGAGTAGACAACCACTTTAGCCTTTCTTTGGGCAAACTGTCTCTGAGAAGAGGTGTGTTTGCAATCCTAATCATGAGTCTGTAAAGCCTAATCATGGGTCTCCATTATGAACCTCAAACCAGAACGACCATCCATGAAATAACTACATAGATTCCTTTGATGTGTCAAATCATTCACTCAGTTTTAACTACCATAATTTTTTTAAATCATAAGATATTTTAGCTGATAGAAATTCAGAGATCATTTTATCCAACAAATCATTTTGCAGGGATTCAATGGAAATTATATGCTATGTCTAAGGTAACAGTAAATGGCAGAGCCAGGACATTGACCACCAAGACTTGGGCACTTCTCAGTCTCCCTCTCTGCCACTACAATATAAAGTTCATAATAGAGTTAAAAGAGCACTCGATTAGGAGTCAGAGACCAAGTTCTATGTCTAACTTTGTGTGATATAGACTGTTCGTGCCTCCTCAATATTCAGCCTCACATTTTCCATAGTGAAAGACCTCCTAATTTCATTTAGGGCATGGGCTTGACTAAAAACACTGCATTTCCCAAACTTCCTTGGCAACAGATACAGCTATGTAACAAAGTTCTGGCCAATAAGATTTAAGTACAAGTGTGTGCCTTTCCAGGAAACCTCTTAACAATCTAACCTTCACCCATGGCCTTTGTTTTCCCTCTTCTTCCCCTTTCTCTGTTTTGATGTTTGACTCCACCATGATAGCTAGAGCACTGGCAGCCCTGTGGACCACACAGACAAGGGCCACACCCTAGGGAAATGAAGGAAACCGGGCTTCTGACAACTCTGCGCAACCACCCACAAATGATTTTACTTTTCCCCCCAAATTTTCTTCCTGTCAGCTTCCAGTCTCCAGGTACAGCAATACTGCCCTCCTAGACACAAAACTACTCATAACTTTGGCATCACTTTCATCTCCCTTATTTCCGTCATCAGACAGCAAATCCCTCACCACATCTTTCTGATTCTTTCATCACTGCATGCTTTGGCCCTTCCCTCCTAGCCTGGATCTGCCTGAGCAGCTACCTGATTGGTATTGATAGTGACAGCAGCAACTAAAGCTACTTGCCAACCTCCTAAGATGATGCTTTGCTCACTGACTCAGCTGTATCCTCTGTTTTTGTCAGTCACCGTCCATTGTGTTCTCTATGGGCAGTGCATCTTGTAAGCAGAAAAGAAATGTCAGGGTTAAGATCTTCCTCCAATGAATGTACAGTCCTACCAAAGAGAGTCTGCCATTCATTCATTCACTCAGTCAACTTTTATTATGTGTTTGTTTTGTGCTAGGACCTGAGCTGGTGCCAGAGGGGAAAAAAAAGGATGACTGAGACATAGCCCCTGCCCTCAAGGACCACAGCTTCCAGAGGAGAAGATAGTTTTATATAAACAGAAACCAGAAACAAATAACTAGATGAAAATTTATTTTCAAGAAGAAAGTCCCAAAGCCAAGTTTCTGTTTGCCATTCAAGGAAGAACAATGCAAACACCACCCAGAGTCTCTTAGGCCCAGTCTACACATTTGGAAGAGAGTCCCATAGAGTCCATGCAATAACCTACAGCATGATAACTTCTGTTGTAATCTCTTAGTGGCTGCAAAATGCCCATCTATCGTCTTAGCCAAGTGGGATTTGGGTGATTACATTCCTTCCAGCTCTAAATTTCTACGTTCTATGAAATACATATCTAATGACAGCTACGGCTACCCACACACATATACATGAGTGCTTAGAGTGATACGAGTGTCTTGAGATGAGCGAGTTAATCTACGAGGGTTTAACAGAGGAACTACCCACATAGGCATTCCAGTAGGAATGAGAGTGCTTTCCTGTCAATAGTACTTTCAAGTGAATAGCAGCCACAATCAGAACCCTCACCTATGCTTAATACAGAAGAGTTTCCACATATATGATTTAGAAAATGAGGCAATACTATTTAATAAAATGTTATGGTTTCATTGCACATTTTTTTATACTCCCACTGTTTCTAAAAACTGGATTTGAAATCACTTATAATATATATATTTTATATATATATTATATATATATATATATATACACACACACACAATAGGAGAATTTTGTAATGGGTAAGAGAGCAAGAGACCTAGAAAACTAGAATGATGGAATTGACCAGAATACTGACCTCTGAGCTTCCTGATAGCTAAGGTAAAATGTAAAACATCTTGAGTTACATCATTCTCATTAACTGAAAAAAAGGGTATCAGTTTATCAGGATTTCTTTTTAATTTTTGAGAATTTATTGTATAGATCTTTATGAAAGGGACATTGAACAATTTGCAAAGAATATATTCAAGAGCAGGTTTTAAAATACCTTAAATCAACACTCCATAAAACACCAAAGCATGGAATCAAATTATATCCTGTGTAGGACTACCTAATATAAAGTTGCTTCTAACTACAGAACCCTGTTTTTAGAAGGAATGAAGGTCCTGTCCTAGACTCTTGTGTAAAACTGAATATCCTAGGCTCAATTGCGCACCTGGATGAGCTGTCACTTTGCACAGATATACTTCTGTGTGACCTGGAACTTTGCAACAGGAATCCCCAACGAGGGTGTTCTCTGAATTCTCAGTTAGTACTTGCTGACCACTTGACCAAAGTAAGCCAAACCAGTCCACCAAGTCCTCGTATACAGGATCACAAAGAATTCTCTGAAACAGCCTTCATTCTCAGTAGGTTCATGCTGAACTCTGAGTGCACTGGACTTCACTGAAAGCCACTGGCAGCACCAGATAACCTTCCCAAATGGACCAGGTGCATTTCTACAATGACAAATGACCAACTAGGGCTGCTGATGCTTCTTTGTTTTCTTTCCAAAAATTCAAGAGCATGGATTCCTCTAGTCTGCTGGATGGATACTGGTTTGTCCCTTTGACATCTCAGGCTTGGTCTAAACTTGATCACCAGACATCTGTCCAAGGGCTACCTAGCTTCTCCAAAACCCAAGTCAGGACTTATCACTTCTGTAAATATTTCCCTGAAAACTCCCTCTCTCCATGAGCATAAATCACTCCCAGCTCTGTACTATTTCTTTATTTGTATGGACTTTACTGTTGCCTGTCTCATTCGTGTGTTTATTTCTCATGCTCAACTCTAAACTCCATGAAGGCAGAGATTTTTACCCCTCTTTGTAATCCTCAATGCTAGCAGAAAATGTTCTAGGGGCTTAATTAGGGTTTGTTGAACTATCTGAACAAGAGTTTTAAGCATGATTAAAAATTCCATGTGTTACATTAGGGATTTTTTCAGTCTCCTGGACTGCCTGGGTAAGGTATTCATACGTCCAGTGCTGTCTACCATACTTCACATTAGATTCTTAAGAGTTGTTAGAGTTCATCTTTAAGAACTCAAGACCTGTACTGGTGACAAGTTGGGATATGGAGGGATTGTGTGCTCAGTGAGGTTACAGAACATGTAGAAGGAAAATGTTTTGAAATGTTTGCCTCTATTGTTCCCTGTTTCTCCCCTTTCCTACCAGGGGGAATTCTTCCACTTATATACTGATAACCTCTTTTCTCCTCAGCTCATGGTCAAAATTCTCTCACTCTTTGCCAGCTAAACTTTAACAAAGACAAACTTTAGTCAGGATCCTGAACCTTCTTGTAAGCCATCTGTGCACTTCTTGTAAAGTCTAGTTTGAGCAAGAACCCTGCTAAGTCAGTCTAATCAGAGGCCCCTCGCTCGCTATCTGAGCACCCTTGATATCTGATCAGGTTCCTCACCCTCCACCATCCCCCAGGTGATGTCTGGTCACCGTGGCCTGTCTTCAGCAAGGATACTATCAGGTTGGTTTAGCTAGAAACCCCCTTAGCCCTGATGGTTCTTCCTAGTAACTTTCCATCCACTGACCCCCACTCTGCTCCTTGGCATTAAAATCCCACTTGTCCATGCCACATTTGAAGTTGAGCCCAATCTCTCTCCCCCACTGTAAAATCCCATTGCATAGGAATTCCCTGGCAGTCCAGTGGTAGGACTCCATGCTTTCACTGCTGAGGGCCCAGGTTCAATCCCTGATCAAGTAACTAAGATCCCACAAGCTGCGTGGCCAAAAAAAAAAAAAAATCCCATTGCAGTGGTACTTATACCTATCACGATGGTCCTGAATAAAGTCTGCCTTAACATCTTTTACGTGCATCATTGAAAATTTTTTTCTTTACTAGAACCAGAAGGAAAAGCTTCAGGCACTTAACTATTTTGAGAATAAAGAAAATCTACTAACCTAATTCCAAGGAGAAAGATTCAAATGTATACTTGCAAGGTGTCTTTTTCTGTTCTTAGAAATAAGAAAATGTTGCCTTCTCAGCTTTGAATGGAGAGAATAAGGGAAAGGGATCACAATGCGGGGAGGGGTGGCAGGTTGAAAAGAAAACTGCTGGAGCCAAGAGCACAGAGCCCACCCTCTCCTTCCTGTGTCTGAGGACCTGCAGCTGACAGCAGCCAACCCACTGTCCAGGCATTCTCTGGGTTGGAGTGACTCTCATAAAGACACAAGAATTTTCCCTACCCTCTTCTCCCCACCTATCCTCACACCACCCTCACCCCGTGCTGGCCTGGGACATAAGCTCCTCTCAGAATGGAGAGTGAATGTCTTCACCTTCAGGTGATGGCAGGAAGAGAAAGACTCCCAATGGGCAGGGACCATACAGAACCATTTGAAATCAGCTACCCATCAGCACAGCGGTAGGACACATTATCCCCATTACAACAGCCTTATAACTGTGCAATGTTCTGAAATATGGAAGCTTCACACATGTGACATCAGGCAACTCAGATGTCAAGGTCCCTTGGTCCCAGCAGGATTCTAGTTAAATGATCTATGGTTCGAGGAGGGACCCATCGTCTGTGTCTCCAGGCCACATAGTTAGCCCTGTGTTTGGGATTACGAGGAGTCTTTTGGATCCTATCTTCCAGCTTCCAGCTAACACCCCAAGTGCTAACATTTTTAGCACTGGGGCTCACTACAAAAATGTGCTTAAAGTTAAAATCTAACCTAAAATATACATTTTCTTACTTGGTGACTGAGGCATGAAATGGAATCATATGGGATAAGGAAGTAGCAGAGTAGAACAAAGAAAAAATACCAATGACACAGAAATTAGTGTTTTCTGAGCCCTGGGAAACACATGTATGAGAAAACTAATTCCCCAAGAAGTACTTGCTTCTGTGTTGTAGTCTTTTTTTTTCTGTTGTACTCTACCACTTCCTTATCCCATGTGATTGTGTTTCATGGCTCAGTCACTGAAAAGAAAATGTATATTTTAATTTTGAAGTGTGAATTCTGAAACATCTTTGAAGTATGCGTTGGTGCAACAAAGCTGAATCCCTAGTAGGCCTGACAGCTCAGCAACAGAGGTGAGCCGATTGAAAAGAAAGTTGAGAGCTCAAAAATTTGATTCAGCAAGATAATCTGGGATGACATTAGGTGGCAAGAAGTAAAGAAGTGCCAAACTAACCTACTGTTGCTCAAAATCAGGTATATACTGAGACAACCAAAAAAATAGTTCAAGCGCCTACAGAAGGCAGGTGGTAGCAATTAACAGGAGAACATAGGGTTCTGGTTTTTTTCTGCATTGATTTTTCTGGAGAGAAGCATTGCAATGTTTGAGCCCAATTATAAGAATTCTAATCTTAATCGCTTCACTTGTAAAGAAGAATAAATCCAAAGGAAATGTGTATACAATAGGTTATTGTTGTGTTTTTAATCAGAAGTACAGCATTTTAAGAGTCCAGTCACATTTTTTAATGGCAAAGAGGGCTACAATTGTTTTTCCAAGACAGTTATTCAATAATTCTTACACTGTTTGCTGTTATAGAGAAAATCTTTGGAGAGAGGGAATTGATAGTTGTAGAGGGACAAGACCTGCAGAAGTTCCAGCACAAAAATGCTCCTAACGTCCAGTTGATGGTTCTGTCAAAGTCAACAGCTGTCTGGGGCTTGAATGTCATTTGCTATTTGTGTTTCTAAAAGTTATTTATCATCATTTCTTTCTGCCTTTCTAGAAGAAACAGAAAGAAAAAAATCAACTTTTTGTATCCTGGGAGATAAATTTCACCCTCAGTGGAAAAGAGCTTTATGCTCTTATGTTTTCCTAACAATAACAATATTTGTGTTACCCAAACAGCCTCCTCCTCAGCTCTACAATAAAAATCTATTGTTTAAGGAGAGACATGATTTCTGAGATAGTTGTCATGCTTCAGTTTGTTTGCTGCACTGAAGGAGAAAGAATGCTGATCCCTCAAGTCCTCACTGCACTTCTGAGGGATCTCAAATTTCCAAAACTTCAGTTGATGATTGAAAAAAAAAACCCTACAATGTTGTGTGTGGAAAGTCATGTTTACCTAACAGGCCTGAATGTTATAGAGTCACCAAAACAAAGACAAGATTGAAGAAGAGAAGTCTTGCAATAAAGAGACAAAGAATCCCTGGATAGCGATGGGCCAGCTGTCCCTCAAAAAAGGCCTTCAGTTCATGGCATATCTTTTTGGACTTTTTCTATAAACTAGTTCAATTATCTACTAAACCTCTCCTGAACCTTTCACTCGCAACTTTTCGCTCCTCTCTGTTACTTAAGACAAAGTGAGACAAATAGCCCAAACAGGAAAAAAAAAACAACACAAATCTATAGTAATGCTTACTAAAATCAAGAACTTAGAGCTTTTCCCTTAAAAATGCATTATAAATTTTTCAAGTCATGACTTTGGCCATTTACTATTTTTATTTCAGAACAAAGTGTACAGAGTCTGAGGAATGTACACACGTGTACGTTCCATGTGTGTACATTCCATTTGGCTCAGGAACCATATGTATAAATTCAGAGATTAAATCCCTTTAGTGTTTCACATATTTGAGCTCACGTAAGTCAATAAATTTTGAAGTTATGGATTTCTAGAACAAGAAGAATTTTCCAACTCCTTCAGAGTAAATATTTTATACCTTTAAAAATATATAAGCAAACCCAAACTGAGAGACATTTTACAAAATAACTGAATTGTATTCTTCAAAATGTCAAGGTCATAACAAAGACAGACTAGAGACTGTTCCAGATTGAAGAAGGCTAAAAAGACTTGACAATTGAGTGCAATACATCATCTGGGGTTTTCTCTTGCTATAAAGAAAATTATTGGGAAAACCAGCAATTTGAATAAGGTAGATTAGATAACAGTATTACATAAATGCTAATTTTGTAAGAGAATGTCCTTGCTTTAGGGAACATACAAGCATTGGAGAGTAGAGGGGCATCATGTCTGCAAACTACTCTTCAAAATACAGTTCAGAAAAAACTAATAAAATGTATATATGTGCATATATATACGCTATACACACATACACACAGAATAGGGGCAGTATAAATAAAGCAAATGCAGTAGTATAAAAATATGGAGACTGACTAAAGGGCATACAAGAATTCTTTGTACTATTCTTCTAAGTTCTCTGGAAATCTGAAACTCTGTCAAAATGAAGAGCAAATAAAAAATATTTTTAAATAAAAATATATAAAATTAAAATTTTTACTATAATACATGTACTCTTATACAACCTTTAGAAGCATTTAAAAAGAGAAACATATTAAAGGGTGAAGACTCCTACTCCTACTAGGGTATTTTATCCTAAAAATATGTATGAGGGAGCACAGTTTCAAGAAGGAAATATCTAGCAATAAGTTAAAAAACAAAAAGCTGGGATCATTACATTCAAAGCCTGATATCTGGAAAGAGACTTTAGAATGTGGACAAGTTTCTCACAGGTTAGCAATAACTATATTTTAAAAGCTGAGGCTTACTTATTTCAGGAAAGGGAAAAATTATTGTCAAAGGAAAGAATGATCCACCCCCCCAAAAAAAATCAGTACCTTTTAAAAGAGGAAGACCCCCCCCTACTCCCTACTATACTAAATGTAGAGGAAGCTTGGGGAGAGGAAATTGATGGGAATGGAAGTAGCAATACCCACCATTGATAAAAGTCCCTGTGCAAATTGCTCTAAACTGGGTCCTAAGCTTGGGTTCACTGGATGATTGTTTAACAAATGCTTTACCAGGAGCATGTACAAATTCTTCACCTTCTTTTACACCAATCAATGGATCCCTCTTTCAGAAGGATGAGATTCACTCTCCCTTTTATTTTAACTGATATAGAGAAAAATATCAGTGCAGATGAAATGTAGTTGGAACAAGAAGTCAAATAATGGTCCTAGACAATCTGTAAAATCCAGTGATAAAACCAAGAAGAGCGTATGCCTCCTGCGTTATGTTTAATGTATTTAATATTAGTAATTTGGTCAGAAACAATGAATTTTTCAAATGTACCTAGGCTTTTGTTTTTGTTTTTTAGGTAAGAAGTGGATTTATTTAGAGAGAAAAACACTCTACAGACAGAGTGTGAGCCATCTCAGAAGGTGAGAGGTCAAATGTCCCTAGTTTTTAGATTAACATCTAGGAGAGTGGGTTGCTCTCCTCACCCTCTTAGAAAAAGTTCTCTAGGCTAAAATAAGAGGAAATCATCATAAAATATGAATATTATGGCTACATTACTATTTTTTTTCTATTCAGTAAAATTTCAAACCAAAGTGATTCATTTTCCAATCTAAACATTTTATTAACATATATATTTGCATTTAATTTTATGAGTATGAAAACTCCTGAGCAGAAAATAAAGCAAAGTTAAAAGTTAATGTGAATAGTGCCTTGTTTTAGCTTACCCTGGGTATCTCTAAAAAGTCATATGAATTATCATGAATTGTCTAAATGTCTGGACACAGGCTTAAATTTTTAATATTCCCATCTAAAAAAATATGAACCATTTTTCTTCTAATCTGACTCCATTTTCTTTGCTCAATGAGAATGCTACTCACATTCAGTTTGAAGTTTATGGCTTCAGCTGTTTAAGTTATATAAGCCTCAAAAGGTCAGAGCATTTTTTTAGAGAAGAAAGTACATTTTTTCACACTCACATAACTCAAATATGGCTAAAGTGACCCAGCAGAAGCTTTTAAAAGACTCACATACCTGTTGATTTGGAAAGTTTTGACCTAAGAGAACGTAATCCATAACCTAAAATGAGACTTTTCAGTAGCATGTGTCAGGGAGGGGGAAATTTCCCCTTCTACCCATGTTGAGTTCTTGTGGTTGGACTAATAATAAAATTGACATGACAGATTAACAGGGGAAAAAGTAACAAATTTTAATTCATGCACATGTAGGTCTTACAGATGTAGGACTTAAGAAGTGGCCATAGCAGGCAGCTTTTATACTTTTTAGATAAAGAAACAGTAAGTTTGTGAGAAATTGACAGGACAAAGAAACTTAGGTTTTGGGTGCTTAATGAGTGAAGAATCTAGACAGAGTCTGGACTTGGAGTAGTAAATTAAAGAAATCACAAGGTTTGTTTATAAACACCCTATCTCTGGTGAAAAGGATATCTTTCTACCACCAGATTCAGGCAGTGCACTTTTCACATGAGAGATTTATTTCCTGCTTTCAAGGAAACAGAGAGGAGGGTCAGAGTGTCCTTTTTGCACTGACTGTTTCTTGAGTAACTTTAATTCAAAATAATCAATGCCATTATGGCATATTTGGGGGCAGCCAAACATGTTCTCATATTACCTTGATTACATGTTCTGTAGTAACATATGCAAAGTCTTAAACTCACAAGGTTTAAGAACTTAACACAATTATTTTTTATTTGGTTTTGCAATACTTTTTCTAGATGTAAAAAGGTGATTTATTAATAGATTAATAAATTAATGTTTTAAGTTAAACTGTTCATTCGAACAAATAGGACTGATGGGCATAAAGCAACTATGTTGTCTCCCACTGTCCTTCAAATTAGCCCTATCTGAAGCTAGTTTCTCCCACCTCCTTGGATGAAAATTAGGGCAGGTTCAAGAGCTTTTCTTGATACTCTTAGGTAAGAAACATTCCTCTGGTGACTCTGGTCCCCCCATCTCAGTTCATTAATAAAATGCTCACTCTCTGATACTTGTTAAATTTTCCAACAATGCTTAAAGTTACATGTTCTTCCATTCTGCAGCTTGGCCTGATTCAGGCTGGACACTGACAGTGATAAAGATGAGTATGATGACTTCCTTATTACCCTACCAGCACCATCCCTTTCCTCCCCACCATTCCCAACTCGGCTCTAGCTGGGCCCTCAGACCTCTCAGGGTTGGAGGGGAGTGTGAGAGGAAGAGAGGCAGGAGCAGCAATATGGTGTGACACTGTTTTCTGGAAGACTTGCATAGCTGACTCCCTCTCCTGGGCTCTTCAGTGGGTTCTTGGGCAGTAGAGGACCTCTTACCTGCAATACCGACATTCTGGAGAAGGTATCATCTTAGGCTGAGAACTTACACCTTCTCCATCAACTGCCATCTGTCTGTGCTCCCCCAGAATCTTCCTGCCAAGGTCTCCTCGCCCCTCCAGCTGGACCTTTGGGGCAGATCTTGGACAATCCTATACAAGTTCTCTCTATTTTGCGGCCCACACTGGCTCCAGAGAAACCAATGGCATTTGTTGTTTCACAAATTCTGAGTGTATAGCCTGTCCCCTACCCAGTACCAATATCCCCCCTTCTGCCAAAGCAAGCAACCAGGGTCAGTCCTGAGGCAGTATCATTCCATAGGCATGAGATGAGAGTAAACACCCCTTCCTCCTCTCCCTTTGTAACTTCCTAACTTTCCCCTAAGTTTCTTATTTCCAACTCTGCTCTTAGTCTCTTCAACAGCTCTTACAGGTTGGAGATGGGTGACCAGCTAAGGGTTACCAAACCAGCTCTTGGACAACCTCTTTACAATTCCTCCCTTGGTAGTCTGGAACTCAGTTGGTACCTATTGTCATGGGACCTGAGCCAGAACGGATCACAATTTTTAACATCTTGTTCTTAATACTTTTGCAATACCTGCCAAGATAATTAAAACACACTGGAATGTAAAAACGCCAAGATTGGAGAATGTAGCAGTAAGCATTCAATTTATACTGAATTTATATTTAACTTAATTTATACGATAATTTTAGACCCAGTATTACACATACAAGTAGATCTAAAAGGAAGGAAAAATACACATCACATTTGTACACCAACATTAATGTGCCTGCAAGTTCCTATCATAACACAAAATTCTAGTGAAACTGTTAAAAGTGGCATATCCAGGTTTATGACTTCTATCTACAATTATCTCTGGGACCAAATGCATTCACATTCCTCCACATAACTCCACAAGACCACTTCATAAGGACTCATGGGGCCCAACATAGCACGAAATGAAAAATTTCCTTGCCACCAAAGATTCAGGGAATGAGCATAGAACTCCAAAAACTACTCTGAAAATGACTCTCTTTATGTTTATACTCACCATTTTCCAATTTGTTTAGATGTAGCTAAATATGGTCTACAAGTACCTACAAAAAAAGTTGGCCATAAAATTACTTATAATAACACAGCACAATTTAGTTCTCTGCAAAATAAGTTAATATAATACTATTTGTTCCCTCCCATAGATAACTTTGGATTTGTAATATTTAATTTCCTTCACTTCTATTTTAAAAGAAAGAAAAAACATACAATAGGGGCAGCCAAACTATTGCATGGAAATATTTATCCCTTACTTTCCCTCCACTTTACAAAGCAAATTGTATGATTCTAACACTTTTAAAACAAAATAGACTTTAGGAATAATTTGTTCTAAACTACCTGTATAAGTTTCCTGTGGCTGCTGTATCAAATTATCACAAACTCTACAGCTTTAAAAGAAATTCTTTTCTCTCACAGTTCTGGAGGCTGTCAATCCAAAATCAGTATCACTGGGCCAAAATCTCCGTGTTGGCACATCTGTGCTCCCTCCCAGGGTCTAGGAGAATCTGTTCCTTGACTATTCCTGGTGGATGTCAGCATTCCTTAGCTTGTGGCCACATCACTCTAATATCTGTCTCCATGGTTACCATGCCTCTTCTTCTGTGTGAAATGCTCCTCTGCCTTCGTCTTATAAGGACACATTTATAAGGATTACACTTACGATAAATCCAGGATAATCAACTCATCTCAAAATCATTAATGTAATCACATCTATCAAGACCTTTTTCCATTTTAGGTAACATTTACAGTTTCCACAGATGAGGACTTGCTATCTTTGTGGGCCATTATTCAGCCTAATACACTGACCATTTTAGAAATGAGGAAACTGAGACCAAGAGAACAGATGTTCCCTAAAAAACATGCAATGAGTTAAAGTCAACATAAGAATATAAATGTCCTGATACCCAGCTGAATGCAGCCCCCTTCATTACAATGGTTCCATGATATTTTTTTACTTTTGCAGAATTACAAAATACACATACACACGTATTTGTTTTTCAAAACTGGCACCATAATGTATATAGTGTTTTTGCATAAACTTCTTTCCATGTCAATTATTTTTTTCACCTCATTTTTAATTGCCACGTAGTATTCTGTAGTACCAGTTTAGCAAAAAATGGTGATATATATAAATATATATATATCATCATTCTTGTTGAAAATTTGGATAGTTTCTAGTTTGTTTTTCCAATGAATATCTCTGCACTGCAATGAATATGCCTTTGCATCTTTGCATTTTTGTATATATTTCTGATTGATTTCTAATGACAAATTTTAGAAACAGAATTATACAGTGAGAGAGTGTGCATGTTTTTGAGGTTGCCCTCCAGAAAGAATAAAAACCAGCAGTGATTTTGAGTGCCGTTTCCCAACACCCTTACCGATATCAAGAATTGGCATTCTTCTTAAACTTCACTTATCTGAAAAATTGTAAATTGTATCTTACTACTATTTTAATTTGAAGTTAACTAATCTTTATCCATTTGTGTTTATTATCTGATACATTGCCTACTCTCTTCTGCCTGTTTTTCTACTGGAATTTATCTTTTTGTTATTGATTTACAAACTTTCTTAAATAAGTATATTAACACTTAATCATATAAATTGCAAGTTTTTCCCCCCAAGTTTTTTTTTTAATGTTATTTAATGTGTTCCTTTTTTTTCTGACATAAAAAGGTTTAAATTGTTTCTTGGTCAAATGTATTATTCTTTCCCTTTAAGGTGTTCACAGTTCCACTTGGTGCCCACAATTCTTAAAAGAGCATATGGCCTGATGTATTTAGAGGAAGAAAAGGGAGGAACTGGCTCCAGCAGAGCCACAGTGATTCCATAGTGGTGTTACCGAACTCAGCTTGGGTCTGCTTTGCCCAATTGGCAAAACAAAGCCAATCTACTGACACCAGGTTGTGGTGAAGGATTTGTTGCACGCACCAAGAAAGGAGAACCGGCAGCTCATGCACAAAAAACCCAAACTCCCCAGTAACTTTCAGGGAAGGATTTTTAAAGGCAACATTTGTGATGAGGACTGAGGGGTACATGACTTTCTTCTGATTGGTTGGTTGTGAGGTAACAATGATATTTCAGGAATCGTAACGTCACCAGCAAAGTCCATTAACAAGTCCCGGGGAATAAAAATAGAATGTTGGTAATAAAATAAAGTCTCACCTTTCTTTATTCCTTAAAGGCTTAGTCTAAAAAAAAAAAAAAAAAGAAAAGGCTTAGTCTAGTTTCACTTGCTCACAGGAAGTCGAGTGCAGGGCCTTGCACCCAGCACTTCAGATCAGAGTTCCTACTGCAAAATGGCCACACTGATATCTCAGCTCAGCTGGCCAAGTTCAGAAGGCTGTGCAAGACACCTCGATTCAAAATGGTGGTGGTGGGCTGTGTGCAGAGAGGCTGCACCTGGCACTGCAATTCCCCACCCCACCCCCCATCCCCACCACGAGATCCCTATAAAGCAGCCCACACCTGTTGGGGAGAGCAAGTGTTCTAGCTCTGGAGCCAGCACCTCTCCATTCTTTGCTTTCGTTTCTGAGCTGAACCCGGTCTCGTTCTATTGGCTCAAATGACACTGGGCAAGGGAACACTTGATGGCGCCCAAAAGGGACAGTAACAAATTTTGATGCCCCAGATGGGACAGACCGTGGCTTTTTCACCTACACCTATCCACTAGGCCTATTCACTACGTTCTGGGCTCACTCCAGCTCTAGCAGGAGGACAGTGGAGGTTTGGGGCAGTTTGTGTAAGGATGATGGACTCTGGTCTTTGAGGACACTCTGACAGGGTAGATCAGGGGCAGCCTTCGGCTGAATTCAGAGCAGCTCTGCCCAGCAACTCGATAGTCAGGTGTGGAACACACAGAGTGTAGCCCCCAGAGTAATCTGGATTGTATTCCCTTGAGGGGATTACACTGTGGCATCGCTGGGGATCCGAGAGTGAAACTCACACGTCTTCCCACTGCCTCTGGCTGGCCTTCCCACAGTACCAATGCCCGGGGACCGTGGAGATCTGTGGATGAGAGGGAGCCACGGCAGTCCTGCCTGCTGTCTTGCCATTAGTGCTGTTCTTTTGACCCTTGTACAAAGGCAGTAACGGCGGCACCAGGGCTTTTGCCCTCCTTGCCGACCTTCAGGCATCATTATCATTATTCTCCATTGTCACTTTTGGTTTGGTAAAGTGGCCAGCCCCATGAGCCAAGAGGCAAGACCAGGAAAAGGCCCAGGTCATGAGGCCACCTGACAAAACGGAACGAGGACGCTAGATCCAAGTTTAGGAAAAGGCACCAGAGGACACCCGGGGACGAAAAGATCCCAACGTAGGTACGTAACCGGTGACTTGACCTCTGCTGGTCAGCACTAGTTTCTCTGAGTTGGGCTGGGGAGCCCTCTGAGCTCCTTGAAAGACCAGGAAGCCCGTTATCGGGAAGCCCTGTGAGCTGCTGGCAAGAACAGGAAACACCCACCGCCCTTACTCTCCTCCTCCCTCTGCTTGTGAGGGGGACCTTAGGTGATTCTTTATCAACCGAGGTTCTGCAGGCTCTCCTCCTGAGATCAGCACAGAATACCAGCTGCCCCAGTGATCTAGTGAGTACCCCATGGGACTCCCTCGTGCTTCTAGCTCTCAGCCAGCAGGAAGTCCAAAAACTCCTCCTTTTCAGCCAAAAGGAGGAAAGAGAAGATGCCTGCCTCAGACAGCTGTGCCACTCTCTAATGGAACAAGTTGGTCGGGAACTAACGTGGCTAAGCTGCTCTGGCCCAGAGGCCATCCTGTCTAACCTCCTGTGGGACATTCTGACTGAGGAAGGACTATGTCAAGCCCAGGCTGTTATAAATTCAAGGGAAACCCCCAACTGTATCAGAGCCCATGTCTATTGGGTCTCTTGGGGAATCCATTAACAGTTTGGTGCTGGTGCCAAATTTCCCAAATCAGAAATCTCATTTGAGTCAAATCTTGTGGTATTTGTATGCCAACAAATCACTCCAGTGACCCGTTCGGTACCTGGAAACAAATCCACAACAGGACATCTAAGGTATAGGGAACAAATGTCCAACATACTGAAGGATAGCCCATGAGGATGCATCTTGCAGAACTGGAAGTTTTTCAGGGGTCATTGCCTGACCCCAAAACATTTAATCTTCCTGTATAACACAGCTTGGCCCCAATACCAGCTGAAAGATGGGGAAACGTGGTCCGTCAATGGGTCTACTAATTACCAACCAGGGTCCAACAACCCACCAGGAAAAGTACTCCCTTTGAGGCAGGTCCCCAGTGGAGAAGGAGAAGGCTCATCCAGCTTTGTATAACTGGAAAATTCATAGTAAGGTGTTGAGGGAAGATACATCCAGAGCCTCATGCTATTTTCAGACTAGGGCATCAAGTGATCCCAGATAACAAACCCAACTGGGACCACTGAGACAATGGAGAAGGGAGTAGAAGACAGAGGCCAACCCATTACAAAAATTTGATCCTAAAAGGGAGTCTAGGCAGCAGGAAAGAAACTGTCGATTGGAACAAAATAAAGGAAATCAATCAGAAGCCAATGGAAACCCTTTGGCAATCCTAGATCACCTAGGGAATGCCTACCACTGACCCTGAGTCATTGGAAGGGAAAACAATCCTGAGGTCATATTTCATTTCCCTAAGCACCCCTGATACAAACAAGTGTCCAAAAAAGACCTAGGGGGAATAGAGCACAGGTATAAATCTGGTGGCAGAGCTTCTGCATGAGTTCCAGATTCAGAAAGGCCAGGTCTTGGGCCTTCTAGTGTGGGAGATTCTAAAAATTTTCTAAGAAGGGCCTGAGTGCGGTCACGAGGTACAGAAAAGGCAGGGAACCAAAGACTGTTTTGATGGAAGCTGGCTAGTTTGAAAAAGAAAGTACAAAGCTGGGTTCAGCCAAGGAAATGGGTGTCTTATAATGAGCCATCTCTATGCTTAGCACCCACCTGGGCATCCACAAGAGCCTGGAGTCCTGGATTGTTTAATAAGACTCCCTTCCCAGACTCCCTTGACTTTCAAGTTAACACCTTACTGAGGTGACTAAGCTGTAAGCACGCACTGGAGTCTCACCTAGCTCCGCCGCAGCAGCAATATCAGGATTGGAGATGATCTTCATAAAGGCTGGGGGACAGGAGCACTTGCTAACTTGGTTTCAGTGAGACTTTCACAAAACTCCTTAAGTAGTTTGCCTCGTAGCAGGCAATATCAAGTCTTCCTCCCTCTGTGGCATTATGCAGGGGCTTGGAGTTTCCTTAGCCCCAGCTTAATTTTTACCAGATCCCTACTGAGCATACACAGAAGTAATTTTTTTAATTGGACTATTTTTTTAAACTATATTTTGTACTTTTCTTTCTTCTTATTTTTTAAAATTTAAGCAAATACTATTGCAAAAGGGAGATGAGTCATTGGTGAAGTTTGAAGTTTTGTCAGGATTTTTTTAAGGCATTATGGTAAATATATTTTCTCTTTTAGACCTATACAATTTAGAAATATATCCATATTTTTTAAGGGTGGGGAATATCTTTGTATAACAAAATAAAAACTAGGTCTAAAATAATTTCCCAAACTATGTTATATGTAAAATTACGTCATTCATTCCTTTGCCAAATAAGGTATAATTTTAATTTCTAGAAATGATAGTTATGTATTTTGTCCTCATCTTGAACACATCTTTTCTCTTATTGAACACATCTTTCTCTTATTTTATTAAAAAGAAACACCCCAGATTATCTTAATTACTTGTCAGCCACAAGCTTGAGACAAACTGGAGCTAATCTCATTTTTAACTTTCTTTGTTAACTTTGTTGACACCATTTTGCATTCAATTAGTTAGCAGTTAGCCCTCCTTCTCCCAGAAAACGAAAATTTTCTTGTTGGTGTTCAGTACATTCTGCAGGGCTGTCTTCCTAGTTCTCATCTGCACTTCCCATGTTGAGGAGTCTTCCTACTTCTTTTTTCTATCACTGCAACGTTAACATTATTTTAAAATGTCCCCTGTCAGAGCCTAGATTCTCCCGAGGAGCATAATCCTTTCCATGGAATGGGCATTTTCGCAACTTAATATCTTATATTTGATTACCGTCGGTGCATATTTAAATGTTGTCTTGCTCATCTTGTTTATTACATATATGTATTAAAAACTAATAAGAGCAAAACAAGACAAAAAAGGTGCATTTCATTTTGGCATCCTCCCTACTATAAAACCCTGCAGATGTTTGGCTGCCTGTGATATATTTTGAAAGATGGAATTTGCAACTGTTATAATTAAGCAATGCCATTAAGTCACCCGAGAGTACATGAGAAAGAAAACTGCTGCTGTGTGCTCAGGAACCCAAGATTAGAGATCTCTATTCAGTGTCTGAAGTCAGCTCCCTTCAAATTGATTCTGAAATAAGAGGTGTTATTTCTATTCCTTACCTCCAGAATACATAAGTGTATTAAATATGTCCCTAATATTGATTTGGCATGCCAGTTGTAATCTTGAATTGTAGGGGAGGAAATGTTTTCGTAAATAGTGCTATTTCTATTTTGCTACTCCTGTTTCAGTGGTAAGGGGCAAGATAAATGCATAGGTCTGGATTATTTCCAGGGATTTGGCTGAGATCCATGAACTCAGCAGTGGTTTGAAAAAAAAGGAAAGAAAGAAATCAAGAGAAAGAAAGGAATCCTAGCATTTCCCATTGCAGTTAGAATTAGATGAAGGTAATGTCACATCTCAGACTTTTCCCTACATAATACCATCTGGAAAGAGACAATCAAATCCCAGCAACCCAAAATACAAATCGTCAGCAATCTGAATAGAACATTGATACAATAGTTGTTCACCAAAGCAGCTTGAACAACCTATAATCGATAAATTTAGAATATTACCAATTAAAAACTTGTTAATAATTACCTAACAAAATTAAGCTAGATAATCTTGAACATAGCACCATGCTACACTCCTCTTCAACAGCAATTTAAGCTGACTAAACTAAGACAGGTCCAGCCCATTGCTATTAGCTACCCAAAGTATGGTCTTAGGAACTTGCCCCTTGCTACTCTAGGTACGGTCTTTGAAGTAATATTATAAGCACAGTTTGGGAGCTTGTTGGAAATACAGAATATTAGCCCCACCCAAGACCTACTGAATCTGAATCTCTCTCTATATATATTTTTTAATCACTATTTATTTATTTGGCTGTGCCAGGTCTTAGTTGCGGCACACAGGATCTTTAGTTGCGGCATGTGGGATCTAGTTCCCTGACCAGGGATCGAACCCGGGCCCCCTGCATTGGGAGCATGGAGTCTTAACCACTGGACCACTGGGAAACGCCCTGAATCTATATTTTAACAAGATCTCCAGATGATTCATTCACATATTTAAGTAGGAGAAGCACTGATCTAGATCCTTGGCTTCCTACCTGTTTTCAGGGACCCAGGTCCGCCCAAATTCACAAAGCCTTTTAGTCACAGGACAGGTACCACCTTTTTCTACTTCCCCACTGGTCAGTCATTTCCTTGACTTTAATGATGTGGCTGATCTCCCTAAAGTCACACTGCATTTTGGCAGTTTCCAAGAATGCTTTACAAATACCACCCGTCTAGAGGATTGGATCCCCCCTCTTTTCAGTAGAGCTGCTTTTACTGAGCTCCTCACAGAAACATTAACAAGATATTGATGCTATACATTTTCAATTTAGTCCTCAGACTGATCTTTCTGCACCTGAACTGTTGTTAGGATGAATTGCTTTTCTGCCCCTACCTGACATATGCCTCCCCTGATCTAACAATCTGTTGCAACTTGACAGCCTAAGTTTATCAAGTTTTCTATTCTTCTTCCAGTTTTTCTTCTATAGATACTACTCTGCTTTTCTTCTTCATTTGTCTGGGTTCAATTGGTTTTGCTCTGATAGAATTGATGCAAAAGGAAACTCTTTGTAAAATGACATTGTCCTTTATAGATATGGCCTATCAGGAATGTGTCCTCCTTACGATGACTCCAAAGACCTTCTTCCATGGCCTTCTTGGGCTCTCACTTTTTCGCTCTACCCATCAGCAGAGGTGGAACAGTGTTCCCATTGTGTGTGATTTTGTTGGAAGATTGCAAATGATCTTGCATATGACCTGAGGACATATACCCTCTAATGAACTTTAAGAAAAAGGAAAAACAGGAACTTTAAGAAAAAGGAAAAACAAAAATACAAACCTAGCTACATGAGGTCCATTGCATCATGTTCATACAGATACAAAAAGATTTAACTATGGCAAAGTCCAATCAATCACTATGGTAACTAGTATATCAACCAAAAGGCCAAGGTCGGCTTTGTGCTCCAGGTAGCCTCTGTAGATTCTTCTCCTCCCCCACATATACTTGCTTGTCAGTTGCCTCCATGCTTACATTTAATCCAAGACTTTGTTACAACAGGGTTTGCTTTTATTTCTACTTGGCAATTTTAGTTTTGCTTTGACTTGCAGAAACTCAACATTATGAATCACTTGAGCAAATAACGAGCCAATAAACACAAATCCAAGGGAAATTTCTACAAAGCTGTCTTTGACTCTATTTTCACACAGAGTGAAGTGTTTCTTGTCATGGGATAATAATCTGAGAAACAACATCTGGCCAGATCCACAACTTCGTTTAAAATTGCATACTATTTTAATATGTTAGAATAAACATTTCTTTATGCAGTCAATATCTATTCAGCGCCTACCAGATGCAAGAACAAAAGAACAAAGGAAAAACTCATACAGTTAAATTTTTTTTTTCTTATTTCTTCAAGCCTGTTCTTCTCAAATCCATCAAAAGGGCCTCCTAGCTAATTGAAAGGTCTCCATGGCTTTCCGTACTCCTAAACAGCTCACATCAGCCCTGGGAGCACCGTCAATTGAGAAGAGGCCTTGAACACTTTTCAACTCCCCATGGAGGCACTCTCGCAAGCATCTACAAGAGAGAGCTCTTTATGGCAAATCAAACATAATCTTAGTTAATATGTTTCTTAGTCATCTCAGTTTAATTTTTGTCCTCCCCCCACATGAACCATTTTTCACACTATTTCCAATGGTAGCAATTTCCCAGGCTCTTGAAACTATGTGCTTAGCACTGTGGGACTTAATCAGGTTTTCTAAGCAGCTCCATACTGTGCTCTCAACACTGTGGGACAATGCAAGACAACTGAAATAAACTGGGGGAAATGTTTTTCTTTCCCTGTTCCCAAGTATGCAGTTGTTTCTCAATAAGTTTTCTTCTGATATAGTAGCCATGCATAAAACCTTGTGATCATATTGAGAATCACTACCCCCAAGATGCATCAAAAGGTGCTGAAAGACTTCTGATACCAGACGGGGGCTTGCACAAGACCAAGGAGGGGGCACCAGGGAGCAAGTCTCCATGCTGGATGCTGAATCTCTACATCACTGGCTGAGCAGAGAGATGTACATGAGCAAATAAAATTTCATTTTGTTGAAAAGCCCTATTTGTTTCAGCTACCTGCTCCAATTTGGGCTGTTTTCCAATTGGGATGTCCTTTAACTTGGAAGAACTCTTGCTTCTATTTTCCTAAACATTCCCTGATAAATTCTTCTCTTTTGCATATGGTAAGTTTTTTGTCTCCAAGGTTTTTCCTTCTAAGCTTCCCTGGAGCTTCACACAGCCTCTTTTAGGAGACACCATAAGAGAAAAGGCAAACAGAATTATAAAGTTGAGATAAATGCTGCCTGATTCTAAAACTAAAAACAAGATTCAGCCATCACTATCTAGAAAAACAGACCCTATTAATAATAATATGATGCTTCTGATACATCCCCTACTTTATACTTTGTAAATTAGTCTGCCATTCTCATCAGTCTCCCCTCAGGTTTGGCGAGAAGAGCACTGGCGCCCCAGGTAATATTTTTTTGGCAACCCCTCCCCAAAACAACAAAGCCAGTCCCCCACTGCTCTCTCCTCTACAGTCCTCAGGTTGCCCCATCTCTCTAATTGGTATTCATCCAACGCGGAACAGTAGCTATCAGTACTTGATGATTAATAGCCTTGTGAGACCTTGTGGTAGCAGCAAGAGTTGGCTCTTGTATCCACCATTTAAAAGGGATGCTTGAATGTGAGATTCTTGTTTCAAAGAGGTACAGATGGATGGCATTGTGTTTCCACCACCTGAATGGGTCATGGGAGCGAGGGATGTGTGGTGGAGGACATACACCAAAATCCCTCTGTGCAGTGTCCCTCCCAACATGGCTATATTCTGGGGAACTTTGAAAGCTTGATCTGATTCTACAATGCTCAGACATTAATAAATCACTTGATTGTTTAGTCTTGAGACACCTGTTTGTATTTCAGAGGGCCTTCTGATCTTTATGTTTTCTCCATATTTTTTTTTATAAATTTATTTTATTTTATTTATTTATTTTTGGCTGCGTTGGGTCTTTGTTGCTGCGTGTGGGCTTCTCATTTCAGTGCCTTCTTTTGTTGCAGAGCATGGGCTCTAGGCATGCGGACTTCAGTAGTTGTGGCACATGGGCTTAGTTGCTCCGTGGTGTGTGGGATCTTCCTGGACCAGGTATCAAACCCGTGTCCCCTGCATTGGCAGGTGGATTCTTAACCATTGCGCCATCAGCGAAGTCCCCTCTGTGTTGATTTTTGTGCAGTCCAAACCTCTTGACCCCCACCTCCGCCACCAACCCCAGATTTAGGATTCCTGACTCTCTGCATTCTGCACCAACTTCACTGAGTCATAGGAAATTGGATATTCATCTACATTTATGCTAGAGAGTAACCCAGAGTCACATATAGAATTAAACTTCTTTTCTGAATGATCCTAAAGGTCTCTAGTTACAAAGAATTTTGCATGTCAAAATGATGATCCCACCATGTGGGGCTCTTGGCTTTGCACTGGACTTGGGCACTGGATTGCAGAAACATGTCTTGGGTCTCATGGAACTACTGAGTATGTTTAGATGGCACCAGACTTTATAAGCCACAGAGAAAATTGTCAGTGCTCTTGAATACTGGTGTACATTTTATAAATAATTCTGGCAGAGTTTTAATTCTTTAGGACTTGGGGGGTTTGTTATATTCCATTTTTCATTATTCATTTCCGTGTGGCCTTATTTCTGCAAACACAATTTCTTGAGAAATGAAATTAGGTCCAGATTTAGCAAATACAAAAGGATGATTTGTAACATTTCTCTCATAAACTGGTTCTGAGCAAAGGCAAAATGAACTCATTTATACTTAGTGGAACATAATTGTAAATTTACACATAAAAGTTGAAGGGAAAATTGATATTTTGAATTTCACCAGTCTCTACAGTTGCTCTCCTAACTGCTTTAGGGTGATGAGGCCCCCCTCTTTTGGTCAGTCTTATGCCCAGAACCCCACAGGGCCCGTGGCTGTGACTAGAGGAAGCAGTGACTAAGTGGTCCCGGAGACAAGTTCCTCTCAGTAGAACTATTTCTTTTTCAAATGCTTCAGACTCACCACTGTGCATTGGTTCTATAGAGTGACTCAAGGAGAAAGGAAATGGCTAATGTAAAAATAATTTTTTGAGCTAGTCATATAATTATGTTCCCTCTGCCTAAAATACTCTTCAAGCAGATTACAGGACACAATGGCTAGTGACCTCTTTCAGGTCACTCAATTGCCACCTTCTCAGCTAGGACCTCCCTGACCGCCTATTTTACATTGCAGCCCCTCCACCCCCAAACCCTCATCCCTCTCTGCTTTTTCTCCAGAGCCACCGTGTACACACACAGACCATCAGACACACACACACACACACACACACACCCCACTAGGATGCAGGCGCCATGAGGGAAGGGATTTTTGGTTTTTTGGTCACTCCTCTATCCCCAGTTCCTAGAATAGTGCCTAGTGCAGGAGAAACGCTCTGTAAATATTTGTCGAATAAAAAAGGAATACAAATCCATAAACAACATACATATAAACACAATCTCAGCCACATTATCTGTGTAAAGTTCACACTATAATATTCACTTTTCCCCTAGACTTTGTCTCATTAAGACTGAGTCTGTACTTGATATGCCTTTTAACCTGTTTTCCTATTTATAGAAAGGTTTGAAGTGAGAGAAAATGCATTTCCTAAACTCTACACTTTACTGGAAGTAATTAGTTGAGCTCCTTAAATGACTTCTATGCCTTTATTTCTTCAACAGACTCCCTCTGCAACTCCCGAGTGCTGAATTCAGTCCCCACCGCGCCACATAACAACCCTGAAATTCTTCTCACTCAATCACTAAATCCAAGTGGACGAGTTTTCACTTTTGTGTGTGTGTCTCTCTCATGGAGACTAAGTGGCCTCCATGGAGGTTACATGCTGGTGGGTCTTATCTCACTTTAATTCATTCTCCACAAAGATATCAGAAGGACATTCCCAACTCTTTACTCATCCTTCAGGTCTGAGCTGAAATGCCACGTGCTCAGGAGAGATTTTCCTCATCCTACAGACTGGGTTGGATGCCCAGGTCAGATGTCTTCCTGGTGTCCTGCCTTTCTTCATTATGGTCCTTACCACTCTTAAAACTGCTTAAGGATGAAGTTAAACAAAGTATAATATGTGGCTTTTACTGCTTACTTCTGCCACGTGCTCACAATTCATCCCCATCGTGGCAACTTATCAAACCCCCCTCTCCCACCCAATGCACTGCATGCTCTCAGCTCTCTGGGCCTTTGCTCACAACAGGAACTAGCATTTCTTGAGGCCTGTTATGAATCAAACATGGTAACAGGTGCTTTTAATATATTATCTCATTCAGGACTTAATCTAAGAACTTTTGTTTTAATGGCAGTGGACAGAAACCCTCACAGAAATTGACTTATGCATAGGGAGATTTGGTTCATAATAGTAGAGTGCAGGAGCAAAACGGGAGTCAGGCCTGACCTCACTGGGGTGACAGTGAGGACCTTGGCACTCAGTTTCCCTGTTCTCATTTCTGAGATCTGCTTTCCTTATATTGGCATTTCTGTGGGATTCAGATGGCTGTAGAAGGTCTAGCCCAGTATAATTCTAGGTTCAAGCCTCCCCAGAAAAAGTAGCGAATCAAAAAAAGACTCAAAATTGAATCTTGCTGGCCCTCAAGTGCCCATTCCTGGACCAACCATTACCATTGGGAGGACACAAGACATTGAGTGGCCCAGGCTGAAGACACACATGTCTTCACTTGAAGCTGGGAGTGAACCCTGCCTCATGAGTCTCACCCAAAGATGAGAGACGGGTGGTTTCTCCAAAGCAAAATTAGCATACAGTTATAACAAGAAAAGGAGGTAAATAATAAATAACAAAAATAACTAACACCCAGTATACAACCCCATGATCATAAATAATGCTTTCCTCTTTTCTTTTTTTTTTTCACAGTTTTGGCAATAAAGCTCACAAAGGTCAAGCCACTTGGCCAGGATCACAACGGCCAGGTCTCTCTAGTATGACCAAAGCTTCCTAACATTGCTCTTCTCCCTTCGTTTAGAAAGTTCTTACCCTATTTCTTCACGTGCCTAACTCCAAGATGTGCTTTGAAACTCAGCTCAAGTGTGACTCTCTTTTGGAAGCCTTTAGAGATGCACCTTCTCTCCTACCCAAGCTGATAAACTGAAATTCCACTGAGCAATCCTCCCCCTCCCATAATTCCCTCTCTATTCTCTTTAAGCCTTGACTTCTTATTTGTCTTCACCAGAAATCTGTAATTTATTCATCTGTAGAATCCAGTGCTTGGAGAAGTGCTAAGTTTGTTGAATAAAATTGAGCTATCAGGGTACTTTAAATGTCACAAAACCAAATGAGATAGGTTATCAGCTCCATTCTATAGGAGGAAACTTGAGGCTCTGACAAGTTATGTGTAACTTGCATCCTCACAGGGTCTTGGGTGAGCCAGAATGGGAACTAAGTCATCAAGTGTTGGTGCTAGGGCTAGATAACTTAGTTCAAAAAGGCTAAGATTAAAGTGAGTTTGAATCTACGTTCTAAAGAATGCTGGGAGTTAAGAGGGGAAAAAGATAGAAAATTAGGATACTTGGAAGCACATGGACATAAGCCTAGCAAGGAGGGGTCTGGGTAATTGCCACAAAACAACAGAGCTGTTCATATTATCTCCAAGATTTATATTTACTGGCTGTTTTGTGGGATTAGTATGAAAATATTGAGGAAAGGACTCAAGTGGAGGTCCTCTTCCTCAAAGTCAAATGCTTTTAACATTGTTTTTTTACGTTATAAAACTCTTGGTTTCCTTAATCCATTTTATGGATTGTAGATGTCATTCTCATCTAACAGCTTAATTAATAACTTCCTTGTGTAGCTCAGTCTGGAAAGATGATTAGGAATCAGGAATATTTACTGGAGTAATTCATCTCCATGTTTATGCTAGTAGCAAAAGGGAGGAAGAAGGGAATTAGGAGGTATATGGCTTCAAATACCATGGCTAACGGGGGCACCCTGTGTTTTCTGAAATTCAACAGGGCCATCCATTGCTGTCTAATCTATTTCTGGAAGAGCAGCCAAAGAGCTAGCTCCTAACGTCAGGTGCATTATTCTTACCAAGCTTTCCAAGAAGGCACTGATGCAGTGGGCAAGAAGACTGCCTTCCAGAAACGGTGAATTACAGAGAGAAATGACCCTATGTTTCCTGGGAGAAGGTAAAAATGAGGGAAAACATGAGTAAATACAACACAACAATATTTGGGCCCACAAATAATGTGACTTGCAGGACTTTTATATGATTCCTGTTTTGGGGAAACTGTTTTAAAATCTTTCACTGGCCAAGGCAGACCTGGTACTGTTAGCTAGACCGGTTAATTTTACATTTGTTCTAACACAAATAGCCAACAGGCATATTATTTCCAGATTCCTAAAATTTGGTGAACAGCAGTGGAATTAATTCTTGATTACACATGAGAACATGCTCTCCCCCTACTTAAATCCCATCGTGTTTTTCTCTTATAGATGGCACACAGCAGAGTTTCTTTCACAGTCCTTGATTTCTTATTAAGAAAACCTGATCCTTTTGAAAACTTGAACTAAAAAGTTTTGGAGTTTCTATTATATGATTGCTATAAAAATTGTGGAATTCACCAAAACTGTGATCCTGGATTTGATTTAGATAAGCTCTCAATAACAGAGCTAAAGTTATTAGCTCTGTTAAAGTTTGGTTTTCCTCATGGAGTTTACTCTGAGACTAGATTCTCTATCCAAGTCTAACCCAAATAGGGGAAGGGGATATATATATATATTTTTTTAAGTATTTCATTTTGTTAGTTTAGCACTGAATTGAACACTATTCAGATCGTAAGAATAGCAGAATATCACTGGAATTTAGGTCTTCAGAGAGTATGAAGATGAATTAATTATAGTCCCTGCCCTCAAGATGTTTATAATCCAACAGGAGAATAAGACAGCGGGCTTACATAAGAGAGCTTCAAACAAAATATAATGTAGATTCAAAAGAAAAATATGGGTCGAGAGCTAGAGGTTGTTGCATTTGAGAAGGTTCTTGAAGGATTTTATCAGGAATATATTGAGGGAAGGGAGAGGAATACAGAGTTGTGGAAGATATCTCAGGGAGCAGGAAAGCATGGATACTCCCGTCCCATTGCCCATGGTCCTGAACATTGATCTATAAGAACTGCATGACTTATTCTTCTCTGAAAAACCAAACTGAGTGTTAAAACTGCTCCACAGACTTTTAAAATTTTACTCTGTTTTAATCATCACTGCTGTTGATCACCAATCAGTAAACAAATTCTTAATGTGCTCTGGGCATAACAATCAAAAGAACCGGAATAAATCAAGCTAATTTAATGACTAATGTAAATATACTGGATCTTCTATTTATGATTCACTTTGTTATTTGCCAGTTGACTCCAAAGTTGTGGTCCAGGAATAGACAACAGGTAAGGAGATCTCAAAGTCAGAACCTGGCTCTCAGGCCGTGCAAAGGTACTGTTACATAAGGCCGCTGCCTCAGCTTCACCAACAGATGATGCAGCAACCACTCCCTTAAGAAATATTTGGAGTGACTATTTGTGAAGTTCTGTCATCTGATGTTCATCTTTCCTTTCCCACTGATATATCTTTCCATCAGTAATGTGCAGAGTAAAAGCAAGCATAACATAATATACAAGATCGTAACCCAGCAGAACTAACTATAACCAAGGAGAGGGCCTTCATCTAGTACGAGAGATGCAAGGGCTTTACTCTTGAACTCTGAGATCCTCAAGTGACTGCCTTCCATATCTCTCTGTGTTGCCCTGCCTATAAAATGGTGCTAACTCAGCTCACCTAGATAACTCACAGACATGAAAGGAAGATTAATTATTCAGGGTTCATTGAGTGCTTTCAATATGAAAAGCACGATGTATGTCACAGAGGGCTGTAACTTCAGGGGAGGGGAGACAGTCAGCAGGCACAGATGAACATTTAAAAAACAAAGGCCCTATTCTCATGTAAATACGCAATAATAAAGGCTATGGAAAGAAAGCTGCAGGAAATATAAAATGTAAACAGAATATTTTCCGTGAGGAGTCAGCAGATCTTATCAAGCTAATAAATTATTACAATAGAGTATATAAAATCAAACTCATGCAGAATCAGACCAGAGAATATCATGTGTGGCTGCTGGGATTATCTGGTGGGAAAGATTTCATTGATTTTTGTAAAAGCATTGGATCTGAGAGATTTTTAAATTAGGTAAGGATGATGACGCAGTTTGGGTGGGAAAAGCTTAGAGGTTCCCAAGGAAGAACACAGCCCAAGAAGTAGTCTCTGGAGGTACAGTTATTTTTAACCTTTCAGACCTGCATGACATGAAGAGAATTCTGAAAACTGAATGCAAAAAGGAAACATTTTAAGAACTTCTGTATCCATTTCTCACTGTCATGATCTGAGCCAAGATTTTTAACTGAGCCAAAGTTTATTTACAATTAAATAGGGATTTAAGGAAAATAAAATTCAGGTTGTTTTTTTTTATATTTACCAGTATATGAGGGAACAAAGTTGGGTGAATTTTCTCTTGGCCTGTGATTTGACTAAGAAAGCCCTGTAGGAAATGAAGACTATAAGCATCAAAAACAAAATGAGGTAAGTATGCCAAATTAAAAAATCAGAGGAGACATTAGAGGAACGCTAAAAACCTTAAAAAGACATTATGTATCAGTTAGCTATTGCCAAAATAATGCTGCATGACAGACAACCACAAAAACTAGTAGCATATAACAAGCACTTGATCTCATGGTTCTTGGGCTGGTTCTATTTCACATATGAGGCTGGACTGTTCCACATGTCTCTCGTTCTCCTTAAACCAGTGAGCTAGCCAGGGCATGTTCTCCTCATGGTTCCAGACTTCAAAACTGAAACTTCCACTCTATTCTGCCAGCCAAAGCGAGGAATATTGACAAGCCCAAAGTCGGGGAGCAGGGAAGCACACTCTTTGTGTTATGAGGATCCAGGATGTGAATGCAAGGAAGGATGAAGAACTGAGCCCAAGAATTCAAGTAGAATTTTGTTCCAAAGTTATATATCAAAAAGCTCTGGAAAAAAAAAAGAAGTCTAGAGACAGAGATCAAGGTGGACCTGAGATACAGAAGTACAACTTTTAACAAAACATTTATGAAATGATGACATGTCCAGTTTCTTTTCCATCTATGTGTATATGTTCACTTGGGCATATAATTCTAATGGCTGACATTAATCAATTCTCTTCTTACTGATAAAAAGTCTAAGGCATTTTTCTTTTTAAACTTAAAGAACTTCATAATGGCTCTATAATATGGAGAGCTTAGCTTCTTTGAGAAGCATTCGCCACGTACTGAAAGGCTTTGATAGTGTCATTTCTGTATATCACAAGTAAACTCTCAAAAAGTGTTCTACCAAGATACTGTCTTCAACCGTAGAGGTGAATTCCATCTCCACGAATTTTGGGAGAGTTTCAAACTAATGAGGAGTGGAGGTAGCAGCCCCAGAATTTCTAAACCATCTTCATCAACTCAATAAAATGTCCAACAGGCTCTCAAAAAGTTAACTACCAAACACATTTTTAAACTCAACTACTGAGAGAATATTTTCCACTTGCAATATCGACTGTCATAATGTCAGTTTTCATCTTTTATCACCAGAATTGGTTTTTTAATCTTAAAATATAACTTTAACCCATCAGATAGAAATAGTGATAATGTTCTGCGTGGGTAAAGAAACAAGCACTCTTCTACACAGTTGACTGGGAAATAAACTTATGCAGATTTTTGGAAGGCAGTCTGACAGTGTGTATTAGTTAATTAACTGGTATGTAAAATTATCAGACCCTTTGACACAATAATTCTAGGAACTTATAGATAACTTTAATAACTTCTAGGAACTTATCTAAAGTAATTAACTAAGTAGAAAAAGGAGTATATATTGGATCTTCCTTATCATATTGTTTATAGTAATAAAAAAGAATCTACTTAAATTCTTATCAATGGGGAATTTGTTCAATATCATGGAATATTAATTAGGTAGCTATTAGGGTAAAACTAATCATGTTAAAATATCGAAGATGTAGTATTGACTGAAAAGTAGTAGGTTAAAGACCAGAATATTACATATAATATTTTGCGCATATTCATATATACATGTAAATTCCATATGTGCTTACATATGCATGAAAACCTATATACCAAACATTTACCAGTGATCGTCTCTAGGAGGAAAGAGTTGCTTTGGTGCAATAGGAAAATAGTTACCTTTTGTTTTTCTTCACACACTCCTACATTATTTGAATTAGAATAAAGAATATGCATTACTTTCATAGCCGTATTCAACAACAGAAAAACCTTTTCAACTTCTTTTTTTTTTAAAATTATTTATTTTTGGCTGTGTTGGGTCTTTGTTGCTGTGCAGTGTGCGCGGGTTTTTTCTAGTTGCTGCGAGCGGGGGCTCCTCTTCGTTGAGGTGCACGGGCTTCTCGTTGCGGTGGCTTCTCTTGTGGAGCATGGGCTCTAGGCGCACAGACTTCAGTAGTTGTGGCACGCAGGCTCAGTAGTTGTGGTGCACAGTCTTAGTTGCTCCGTGGCATGTGGGATCTTCCTGGACCAGGGCTGGAACCCGTGTCCCCTGCATTGGCAGGTAGATTCCTAATGACTGCGCCACCAGGGAGGTCCCCCTTTTCAACTATTTTCAGTTTCTCTGGCCTCAAAAATGCCTTTTCTAGTGGTTTTCACTTTTTCTGGCCTCCATACCACCTATATACAGTCCACCAAAATCCCCCATTTGCAGAAACCAAAATATTCGGTTGAGCAAAATGTGTTACTGTAAAGTTAATGAAAGGTCAGTAGAGCCTGCACAACTAACTAGCCACCAGTAGTTCTGGGTCAGGTGCTGAATCCAAATGTGCTTTTGTTGAGGTCTGGTTTGTCTACTAGTCTAGACAGTGTCTACTTTTGGTTTAAATATCAATAGCTACAATTTTGGGTTCATGTCTGGTTAGGATTTCAAAGGCAATGCCAATAACCCCAGTTATCTCCTACTTAATTGGTATCCATTTCACAGCCATGGAAATAAGTCTAAGACACTACTGGGATGTGGCAACACACTCTTTTTACCTCCCTGCTTCCAAAGATGAGGTTACCTGTCACTCCCCTGGACAGGTCTCCATCCCAAACCATTGCCACCCTCTTGCCCCAGTACAAGAGACTTGGCCTGCCCCTCTTTGAAAATGGGGCTGAGTGAGGACAAAAGCCAATGCCAACCACTCTACCTGATTTTACTTACTGGGGGTACCTTGTTGCAGGCTTTACCATACTTCTAAATCACAGGTCTCTAACCAGATTGTGTTCATGCATTTTTTTCTCCATGCTTTTCCTACACTATCTCCTTTCATTTTCCCTCAGGGAGATTTTTCTCCCCACTGGCCCTTCAAGAGGCAGTTCAAATGCAGTCTCGTTCATGTGAAAATCTTTACGTGAAGTTGTAAAAATTTACATCCTTAACTCTAAGAAAATGCTTCACTCTCTTCTCCAATCTTGCCCATACTTTCTACTTCCATCATTGCGTGAGAACACACTATCTCGTCCTGTAATGTATTGTGTACATTTGTGCCTTCACAAAAGTATAAGAGCCTTCAGTAACTCTCACCATCATCCTCATGCCTCACCCTCTTCTGCTTGCATTACACTTATGCAGCAAAATCTCAACACTGGGTCAAGCCAACCATCTGCCTTTTGCACTCCTACACTGAGACTGCTGAGGAATGGTTAAATAGCAATGCAAAGTGCTGTCAGGGTCCAGTGCTGTCTCTAACAGTAACTGGACGCTGGCACTGCCCAGGGCAGCCTCTCTCATACTGCCTACATGTAGTAGCTGCTCCAAAGCTTCCCACCCTAGTCAAGTTCTCTGCCCCCACCAGGATCCTGCCTACCCTCAGCAGTTAATCTGGATTGCTCTTAGAGAGAGAGCCCACTCACCAGGACCTGTCTCAACCTCTTCTCCCTACCATATCTCCCCACCTTACACCTATGCATGGATCCACACTACAGTGGAGGCTGTGGTGCCCAGATCCCCTTACTGGCAGGTGCTTTTGTCCCCCAGCTGCTCTGAGAGCTGGTTGTTTAAAATTCACAGCTATTGCCTTCCCTGGAGAACTGCCCTCGGACCAACAAGACACACTTAGTCTGGAAGGCTATGACCGACTCCCCCTGGTGGGCAGACCTTAATGGATGAGTAACGGGCACAGGGGGAAAGGCCAGTCCCCAGCCTCAAGGTGGGTAACCTTGTGATGCAGTCCCTCCATCCATGATCAGACTGATATTAGTTTCCAGTCAAGATCACACTCTTGCTTGACTTTCTTCCCTACCCCATAGAGAAGATGCAGAGTAGTATCAGAAGAGGAAAAGATTTTAGGAGAAAAATGAGTTCTGTTTTTGACATGTTAAGTCTGAAATGCCTATGATATTTAACTTCAAATGTTTAGTAGGCAAATGATATTGAAAGTTTCAAGAAGTGATGTGCTGGTAAACATATAACTGGCTCTTGGTGGGGAAGGGGGAATGCATGCACACATACGTACATAAGTTTTTATACATTTTCCTGAGATGAAAGGTGTGGTGCCTAATTTACAAATAATAATAAAGTATGTAACACTCTATTGTAAATTCCATACCACCAATCAATACTCACAAAATTTTTCTGTTGACTTTTACCAAGTGCTTGTTGTATCATAGACAACCTATAAGTGCAATTGACAAATGACTGCAGTTATGGTCTATATTTATGTTTTTTGTTGTTTTTGTTTTGTTTTTGTTTTGCGGTACGCAGGCCTCTCACTGTTGTGGCCTCTCCCGTTGTGGAGCACAGGCTCCGGACGTGCAGGCTTAGCGGCCATGTCTCACGGGCCCAGCCGCTCCGCGGCATGTGGGATCTTTCTGGGCCGGGCATTGGCAGGTGGACTCTTAACAACTGCGCCACCAGGGAAGCCCTATATTTATGTTTATTTTAAGAGAAAGTGAAACAATGAAGATGTGGGTCAGAATTTCTCTTGTTCATCAATGATAGGAGTAATTTCTTTGCTGAACTGGATAATAATTTTTGAATATTTCCTCAATTTTTTGGTGTTACGATGTTACAGCTATAGACATGACACACTATTAAGCTTAATCTGCATTAACATTTTCTCAATCACCTTCTTAAGTCTAGACAATCAACAAAACAATAACTTAAGCCCTGATTTGAAGTATTTCACAATTTCCATGGCATAAATATTCTCACTGTGGCAGTTTTAAAGTTACCGAGATGACATCACTGAATGCAAGTTGTATAGTATAAATGCAAATGAATGCAAGTTATTTTTTATACTAATTAGAATCAATGTACACACTTCATATAGTGAAAACCAGAAAATGAAGGAAATATCAAGAAAACATTAGAAAAAAAAGTCCAAACAAGTTAAAGCAGAAGAAGCCAAAATAAAGTTAAAAACCCAAGAGATTTTATAAAGCCCTACCTAATGTAATTCTCAAAATAAGTACTTAGAAACTATAAAGATGCCAAAAAAATAATAATAGTATATATATATTTTTCCCAGTATTTTAAAATTAACTAAATTTATTGTTAATAAATATAGGATTCAATTAATTCATTTGATGGAAAGCAGAGGATGATCTTAAAGGAAATATAATGGATTCTGTCCTATTTCATTAGTCAAGAATATGAACTGAATGACCATGAAGTACACTCCACACACAATACACTAATCTGTCATTCCTAAAAACTGTGACCCCAGACAGACTATGTCGTAGGGTAGTATGAACTGGCCCTCCACTACGTGACTGTACGTTAGAGTATGGGGTTTGCGGCTGTAACAAAGAGCCTAATGTGACAGAAGTGTTACTTCCCTCATGTCAACATCCAAGCAGATAGGCAGTAGGGAGATTCATGACGCAGGCCATTCAGGAGACTTTTCATTCTATCTAGCTGCACTGCCATTCTCTGGAGTATTTTTCTAATCTAGAAGGCCAAACCTCCCCACTAATATGTCATATGCACCCCCTTGGGAGACGAAAAAAAGAATATGGAGCACACTTTTTAAACTGTAATCTAGAAGCTACACATATCACTCCAGCTCACATCCCACTGGCTGGACTTAAAGTCATATGACCACACCTAGCTGCAAAGGAGGCTGTAAAATGTAGTCACTGGGTAGGCAGCCATGTGCCCACCCAAAACCTGGGGATTATTTTTCAAAGGAGAGGAGAATATTGGAGGATAATCAGTATTCCCTAACAGAGACCAAATATATTTGATATCTCTCAGAATATTTCAAGGTTTTTCATTCAGCTATTTAAACATTAAATATTTATAATGTACCGTCTCATGAAAAACCTCTCAGAAGGCTATCGCAGTCAAAGATTATAGTCTAAACATAAATGCACTGATCACATATCTAAGTTCTGAAACTAAACATCTCTATCAGGAAAAAGATAAAAAAGATATATACACATTTATCTACATATATACAAGTATATAACACACACACACATATATATATATATATATATATGAATGTATATGTATGTGTGTGTGTATATATAATATCCCCCTTTAGTTCTCAGAAGTTTCCCAGATTGAGCAATAAATTAAATGATTACCCTATCTATAGGTCTACTGAATTAATGAAAACTATATTGCATTGTCTACTTCCAAGACATGAAGTTTTAAACAAAAAAGAGTTTACATTGATTACAAAATTTTTTTTTGTAATAGTAATCAAATTGAGATGCTTTGGGGTGGTCATGGAGAAAATTAATTAGTAGGGTACAAAAAATTACAGAGCTTGAAAACATCAGCAAGCAAAAATCTTCAAGAAGTTCCAGTTCTCTATAAATACACTTTTCAGTAATTCTCTTACACATTCAGTAACTCTCTTATTAAGAAGCCACTCGGGCTTCCCTGGTGGCACAGTGGTTGGGAGTCCGCCTGCCGATGCCCCGATCTGGGAAGATACCACATGCCGCGGAGCGGCTGGGCCCGTGAGCCACGGCCGCTGAGCCTGCGCGTCCGGAGCCTGTGCTCCGCAACGGGAGGCCACAACAGTGAGAGGCCGGCGTACCAAAAAAAAAAAAAAAAAAAAAAAAAAAAGAAGCCACTCATTGTTTATACCCTTGCAGTTAACTTTTAGTCAATAAAAAAAACCCTCGTGAGGGGGAAAAAACTCATAGCTTTATGAAAATTAAGTGACGTATACTTAAATCTAGTCTTTGAAATGACATAAATCAAACATGCCTTAACTATAATTAATGTTTTAAATAAACAAAATAAGGTGACAGATAAGTCGGTTTATTCAATAAATGATGTTGAAACAACTCGTTATCCATATAGGAAAAAAGTTAATGCTCTAAATCCTACCATGTAAAATAAATTTTAGAAAAATTAAAAAAGTATGGGGAATATTTTTATGGATGATTGTAAAGCTATGAAATTGAATATGTAAAGTCTTAAAACTTTAATACGGTGAAAGGCAGTATAACTAAAGTTAAAAAATAGAGGGGCTGAAGAGATGTGCAACATATAAAGGCAGAGAATTAACATTTGCATTTAGAGAGAACCATATATAATTTCATATATTTACACATATGTCCTTACATTATTTCCTGTCGCTCTTACATCCCAAAAGAAAAACAGACAAAGAACATTAAAAGGCATTTCACAGCAAAAAATAATAAAGTGTCTTTAAGTATTTGAAAAGATGCTCAAACTTACAAATAAATTCTGAGGTAGCACTTTTTTAAAGCATGCTAGAATTGCAAAAATTAGCAAGACTAATAATCTGGTGTTAGCAAGGATATGTCTTTTAGGAAGACAAAAATGTACATAGCCTTACTCCTAACATATTAGAAATTTACTGTGTAGAAATACCCCAACAATCATACAAAAACAAAACCAAAAACCTAGCCAGATAGTTTATGACAACTTTGTTTTTGCAGCTGTAAAAAAAAAAAAAAAAACCTGGAACAATACAGGAATAAGGAGCATCCAAGATATTTTTAACCTTATAAAAAAGTTACAAAAGTGTGGCTAGTATAATTCCATTTTTGTTTAAAAAGACAGAAGAATAATATGTTGGCTTATGTGTATAAAATTAAGCTGGAAGAAATGTATCAAACCTTTTTAATAAGTGTTACCTTTAAGAGATGAAAATATGGAAAATGTTCACTTGCTATATACTTTTGCTAATATCTTAATTATTAACATAAATGACTTTTTAAAATGAAAGGAAAGGCAGTGATTTAGTCGTACAAATTCTGAGATGGTTCCTCATTCATTGTTAACACTGAAGATACAAAATTTCAGGAGTAAGAAGCAGCCTGGTACCAAGGTGTCACTTTAAAAAATACTTATCTTTTAGAGATACTTACTGAAGCAATGAAAGGACATAACGTTTGCTTCAATTTGTGGGTGAATGTACAGGCAACACAAGATTGGCCATGAGTTGCTAAGTGTATAAATTAGGTTTCTGCTACATGTGGATCTTTATACCATTCTCTCCACTTTGATGTATGTCTGAAAATTCCATTAAAAAATTAAAAACAAACCCGAAAACTGTCACCACAACTCTACAGAATAATACTAGCCTCTTCTCAAACAACTAAACTAGCACAGTTAAATATTTTTAAATGTTGATCAGTAATCACCCTGCTCTCTTCTTAGTAATATTTTGCTTCTGAAATTTCATGGGATGGTATATTTCTTCATAGTAATACATTTTGCTAAAATGAAACTTCCAGCTTTGGAATATATCTAGTCTATATGGCAATGTCACACTTGGTAGAAAGCTATTGGTAAAGTTATTCTTCTTATGAAGTGTCAAAGGAGTACGGTAATTTTTGTCACCACGAATTAAACACTTTTAAGAAACAGGACTGTTATAGAACAATTAAACTTTGCAAATGCAGTGGTCTCCAGGAAGAAAGTCCTGGTGGAAATTCTGCTTATTGAAATTGCAATTTTAGTTTCCATTAAAAGAGAATAAGACAACAGAAGATGGGCTGGCAAGACAAATTATTTCTTAATGTCAGTTGAGCTTATTTCAAATGAGATAGCATACACCAGGTTGGGTTCAGTACAGTTTTGTCTCTTCAACTCATTTATCTAATTCAGTCATCGTGATTATGGTCTCATGGACTTCATTTTCAGAGAAAGAATTCTGTAACAAACAGCCCACACACATGCTGATTACTGAAGAGTTAATTCTAATTAACTTGGGCATGACAGGAGAATTTTGATAAAGTCCTAGAATATAAATATAGTCCGCTTATACTAGGCTAACAAATAAAGAACCCACAGCATAGTCTCCAGACAAAACAAGAGAGTAAAAGAGATCTAATTTAAAAAAACAAATGAGAAAATTAAAATCACAAATAATTTATTCTTCCGTTAGAGTTGATACAGTTTTAAATAGCAACAAAGTACACAGTGGTGGAAAATTGGCACAGAACCTAAAAGTGTTTCCATCACATTAAGGCTGTCCATGCTTTATGTGTTCAAACTTGATGCCCATTTTCTACTGACCATGTTGATAAAAACCCTATTCTGACCTTAAAAGACACACACTCTCTTTCATACACACACATAGACACATTAAAATTTCTCCTTTTGATTACAGTATGTTGAGAACAGTACATTTTGCTTATTCAGATTTATCACACTTCTGTTTTGTTTCCAGTTAGAAGTGGGGAAAAAAACAATTCAATTATAAAGAATATACCTTATTCCCTGGGCACAGGCAACTGTGATGAAAATAGCAACTTACCTTTGGTCTAGATCTTTTCAGATTATGCTTAAGTAACTGTGGTTATAAACTTCTCAATGCATGATTTCCTGCCCAATGCAATATCCCTGAAATCACCTAAAACAGTCAGGCACAAGACAGTCTCAAATATGATTAAGTATACCATGCTAATAAACAAAGTGATCTGAAATGCAACCTCTATGCTTTTAATACAGATCAGAATAAACATCATCAATAAGCGTTTTCCTAAACATCTCTGTTATATTAACCAACATAAAAAAGGGAAAAACTTAGAAATGTTCCTTCCTTTATAAATGGCATTATTTCCAGTCAATAAAGGTTTGTAAAGTCTCCTGAACTATTCTTATTATATAAACCAATTATCCCTCTAATGTTAAAAAATAAAATTACTGAATCAACATTGACTCTTCTTTGCCATCATTTATAAACTGTTTTGATATTACTTACTAAGTTCCCTGATTACTCAAAAAAGGTAAAATTAACACTTTAATTTTCAGTTATTGCTCTTTTAGGAGAGGATTACCACTTCATTTACGTGAAACTGTTAGCAAGATTCTTCAGATCCAATATGAAGTAATTCTTATTGCCTCACATTTTAAAACTGTATTATAAATGATCTTTTATAAAAAGGTTTTAACCCACAAAACTGGAAAGCTTTAAAAAAATGTCTTTTTACTTAAAACTGTATCAGAGTGCCCTTGATTATCTAACACATAAAAGGGATCTGAATTTTCTCTAAAGAACATAACAGTGGACATATGGTGTGCTTTGTCTTCTCCTTCACCTTCAGCTTCACAGAACACCACTTTGAGACCAAAACAATCAAGCATCCACCATGATCCAATCCCCATTAACAGAGGACTTCTGATTCTGTCCAGTGTGTAGTGTACCTCCTTGCATATTCACCACATGAAATAAACATAATATACAAAATATTGCTGCTGTAAAAAGTGTACATTTCCCTCTTCTCCTTACAAAAGAATCTGTGGAAAAGTATTAAATTCCTTTAACCTTCATAAACACAAAGCTGTTCACACCTTTCAGTCTGTAACAGTCCATTTGAAATACTGTTCTGAAATCATTGCAAATTGATTATGTCATTCTATTTTCTGTCCAATGTTGCCATCTAGAGTAGACATGTGAAATCAAGAGTATTTTTGCGCTACTAAAACCTTTTATAACTAAGCCACAAAGACTGTTTACTGATGAAACAGCCACTTATCCACAAGGTTTTTCCAAAAACTAGATGGAATGGAAGGGTCTCTTCACAGGGAGGTGTCCACAGTGCTGAGGCGACAATATGGCTGCTAACAGATTCTGGCTATTGGAATGTAAGTACTTTTCACTGCTGGTAATTTCCATACTGTCCCTAAAACATAAATTTAAAAATATAATTACAAATCAATCTTAACACTGTCATACTACAAAAGCAACTACAATCACAACAAACAAAACCCGTTACATATAATATTTAGGTACAGAGTATCTCTGTAATTTCTTCTGATATTACAGTCAACTGCAAATGGATTTCAAAGTCTATGAGCCTAGAACAGCACCTATCAGAGTGAGAACTTAGATGGATGGACTGAATCAAGAATGAGTGAGAAGTTCTGGTTCTAAATACTGGCATAGCATATACTAGTGTGTCAATTATATTCTAGTACGACAAGTCTGTGACTGTTTAGATTATTATAGTGACATAAATTAACACCAAGGTTATCTAGGATAAGTAGCAAGGATGGAAAGATATCTGGGAGATAAAGGAAAAAGAACCTTCTAGCCACACTATGGAATTTGGGCCTTTTCCCGAGGCCAATGAGGTATTCTCAGAGGTATTCAGACAGGCAGCTGGTACATAAAATCAAAGAAAGACTGTTTTTGATTTTGTCGCTTTTAGTAAGGTAGACTTGAAGGGCCTGTAGGCTGACAGGAAGGGAAAGAAAATGAAGCACAGGTATAAAAGAGGTAATGAATGAAGTAAAATTCTACAAGGGAGGTAAACAATGTCCAGTATACAGCCATTAAGGCTAGCTTTTGGAGAAAAGAAGGAAAGTCTTTTCCTTCAAAAGAGAAGAAAGGCAGAAGAAAAGAGGAATGTACAAGAAAAAATTTATTTTAATAACAAAAATGTCTTAAATGTGTTTAAAATAGATGCTCATAAAAGCACTTGGGCACATAATCAGTTAACGGTTTCCTTTGACTAAATATCCCCCTCTAAGTCAAATTAACTATTTTATATCAAGAAAGTATTCTATAGTTGAAAGCCTTCTGTGCAATAAGAAATAGTACCTTAAAAGTTTACAATTCCACAGAAGTAAGCTATACTTCAAAATCTGTTGAATACCACTGTATATAATGGAATAATGCACTATAAATAGAATTAAAGTATTTAAAAAATATTGATGTATATTACATATTTATATTCTGAAAAATTTAAAGTCAATGCTCATCCTGAAATATCTGTAGGTAAGATTTGCTTTAAAATACTCAAAGGGTGCGGGTATATAAAACAACATTGGTAAAATGCCGATAACTGTTGAATTTGGTTGGTGGGGTACACAGGGATTCATGACACTTCTCTTTTTGCTGTCTTTGTTGAAAAATTCCTATAGTACCAAGTTTAAAATAAGAAATGATTAGCATACAGGAACTTACTGTTCAATTGTCACATTATCTAAATACTGAGTTTAAGTCCCAACTCTACTGTTGCCTTTTCATTTGAGCCCAAGGAAAGCTCTTTGAGATTTTCTTCACCTATAAGGTGGGACTGTAACATACCCATCCCTGGCTCTTAATTTTCTTTCTGTTTAAGGTTACACTAGTTCTGCCTCATTTATTTGTTAGGACACTTAAGAGAGGATGTGAGAAAGAGCTTTCAAAAATTATAAAAAAGTATAAATAAACAAGCCTCAAGGCTGGAAGGAAACGCTCCCACAGTGAGTATGTGTGATGAGATATTAATGATGAAAGCGAGTTGCACATATTATGAATGATGTGAAAGCAGAAGAGAGGTTAAGAACTGGTGTGCTATATAAATAAAAGTTATAATATATCTACTATAGCATGAATTACTTGATGATAGGGATTAAGTCTTATCCATTCTTATGCCTCAAGTATTGAAGAGTGTCTGACACATAAGACTTCTTCAATAATGTACACCAAATACGATATTCAAGCAATTACAAACATTTATTGAGCAAATACTATATGCTCATCACCATAATAAATTTGAAAAACAGGGAAAGTAAGACTTACAAATAAAGTATAATTGCAGAACAAGGTCTACAAGAGTTCAGAAAGGAAATGGCTATTGCGGCTAAAGTAATTTGAAAAATATGTCAGACACCGTGAGAGCCTTAAGAAAACAGTAAAATTTGAATGGCAGAGAAAAGAAAAAGGGGCACTTCAAATAGAAGAAACAGCGAAAGCAAAAGAATGGAGAAAAATAGGTAAAAAAATACTTAGGGAATTGGAGAGTAAAAAAGAATATACAAAAATCAGGACTAGAAGATATTGATTATTTGTTAACACAGAGTTTGAAGTAATGGATATGAGAAGTCTGGCTAATATCAACAATAGCCGACTCTTAATATATCTCAATAACAATATATCTCAATAATATATTCTCAATAACAATATATCTCAATAACTCTTAATATATCTCAGTAACTCGTACCATGTGTCAAACACTGTAACAAGTGTTTTGTGTCCATCTGTTACCTGTGCAGTAAATATGATATTCATTTTATGGATGAAGAAATTGAAGCACTGAGAATATAAGTAACTTGACCCACACCGGATCCCTTTGCTAGAACAAAATCAAATCACAAGCAAGCCTAAAAAGTTACTGTATATCTGCGACCGTTAGCAAATTCCAGGGTAAAAGTATGGGTTTGGGAAGCAGAAATCAATGCCTAGTTTTAATTCTCCCACTTACCAGTTTCTTGTCCTTGAGGCAAGCTATCTACCTTCCATTTCTTGACTGTCTCATCCAACAAGTGAGGATAATCATGATTTCTGCTTCAAACAGTTGCTCAAGGAGAAAAGCACGACAGCACTCTGCAAAGTGATGGTGTGGCTGGAGGCAGGGGCATCGTGAAGGGCCCAGTCCCTGGGTCTTAGCCACTCAGCTCGGCCCTGCTTACCCATCATCTTGAGTGGATCACTCCAACTCTCTAAGCCTCGGCTTCTCTCTCTCTCTTTTCTTCAGTTTCTTTGTTTGTAAATTACAAAATTCCCCTGACTAGAATAAAGAATAAATGGAAAAGGAGGCAAGACAGCATGGGAGGATCCTTCATCCCATCATGAACTTAGGAGATGTTAATGGTCTAAACAAAGATAAGGCAGTGCTCAGAGAGAAGTGAATGGATTCAAGAATGTTGAAGGAAGTCAGGCTAACAAGATTTTGTCATTTATTAGATGGGGAGAGGGAGGAAGACTTAAGCATCAAATGTGGCACATGGCATTCTAGCTTGGCGGTAGTGCCCCTCTCTCTAAGAGAAAGCATAGAAAGGAGGAATGTGTGTGTACAAAAACTATGAATTCGTTTTGGTTATGTGAAATTGACATGATATTTCCAAGTGCAGATGACTACTAGGCACCTGACTTTCAGAAGAGAAAGTCAGACTAGAAATAGAGATTTGAGAGTCAACAGCATGGTAAATTAAAACCATGTGCATAAATGAGATTTTCTAGGGAGTGTATGGGGAGAAGAGTCCCTAGACTGAGCAATAAATTTCTTTCTTTCTTAAAAGTATTCTGTCCCAGTACTTTTTAGGGGTTTCTTTCTCTATTCTTACAATCACCATTCAAATTTAGTAAGTGAAGGCCCTACATATTCACTCACCAGTATTTACTGACTACTCAATGTGTTCTACTAGGTGATGGAGACTCAACAGTGATAAAAAAAAAACAGATGTGGTGATGTTTTTAAAGAACTGACATCCTAGGGGAAGAGGGTATGATAATAAACAATAACTACATAATCTGTCACATGAAAATAAATGCTATCCTGAAAAAATAAAAGCATCTAACACCATATTTCATGAATTTTCCTTCTAAGATCAGGAACAAAGCAGGGATGTCCCCTCTCACCACTCTTTTTCTACACTGTACTGAAATTCCTAGTTTATGCAATAAGGAAAAGAAACAAAGGTAAACAGATTAGAAAAGAAGAAATAAAACTGTCTTTTTTCACAGATGACATGATTGTTTAGGTAGAAAATACCAAAGAACCAAAGAAACTCCTAAAACTAATGAGCAAGTTTGCAGGATACGAGGTTAACACAGAAAATTCCCCTATACACTAGCAATGAATAAGTCCAATTTGAAATTAAAAACAATACCATCTATATAAGCACCTCCAAAATTGAATACTTAGGTATAAATCTAACAAAATATATAGAGAGAACTGTATGAGAAAAACTAAAAAATTAATGAAAGAAATAAAAGAACTAAATAAATGCAGAGATGTTCCATGTTCATGGATAGGAAAATCAATATTGTCGTGACGTCAGTTCTTCCCAACTTGATGTAAAGATTCAACACAATCCCAATCAAAATCCCAGCAAACAAGTTATTTCTGGATATTGAAAAAATAATTCTAAAGTTATATGGAGAGGCAGAAGACCCAGAATACCCATACAATATTGGAGGAGAAGAACAAAGTCAGAGGAATGACAATATTCAACTGCAAGACTTACTATAAAGCTACAGCAATCAAGACAATGTGATATTGGTGAAAGAACAGAAAAATAGAACAATGGAACAAAATAGAGAGCCCAGAAATAGACCCACATAAATATAGTCAATTGATCTTTGGCAAAGGAGCAAAGGTAATACAATAGTGCAGAGATAGTCTTGTCAACAAATGGTGCTAGAACAACTGAACATCCGCATACAAAAAAATGAAATTTAGACACAAATCTTAACAATTAAGATTTTCTTCATTCAGAATATAAACTCAAATAGGACCTTTACCTAAATGTAAAATAGAAAACTATAAAACTCCTAGAAGATAACATGAAAAAAAAATGTAGATGACCTTTAGTTTTGGAGTGACTTTATAGATACAAAACCAAAGGCATGATCCATGAAAGAAATAACTGATAAACTGGACTTCATTAAAATTAAAATCTTCTACTGTGAGAAAGACAATGTCAAAAAAATGAGAAGACAAGCCAAGAAGACAAGGTAGTATTTGCAAAAGACACGAGTGATAAGGACTGTTATCTAAGCTATGCAAAGAACACTTACAACTCAACAATAAGAAAATGAACAACCCTATCAAAAAACAACCCTATCAGAGCAGATGCCTCACTGAAGAAGATATAAAGATGGCAAGTAAGCATACTGAAAAGGTGTCTATATCACATGTCACTGGGGAAATGCAAAGTAAAACAACAATGAGATATCCCATAAATTTACTGGAATGGCCAAAATTCTGGACACTGATAACAGCAAATGCTGATGAGGATGTGGAGTTAACAGGAACTTTCATTCATTGCCGGTGAGAATACAATATGGTACAGCTACTACGCAAGATAGTATGGCAGTTTCTTACAAAACTAAATATATTATTACCATATAATCCAAAAATCATGCTCACTCCTTGGCATTTATCCAAATGAGTTGAAATTTTATGTTCACACAAAAACCTGCTCATGGAAGTTTATAGAAGTTTCATTCATAATTGCCAAAACTTGAAAGCAACCAAGATGTCTTTCAATAAATGAATGGTATACCCAGACAACGGGCTACTATCCAGGGCTAAAAAGAAACACTTTATCAAGTCATGAGAAGGCTTTAAATGCATATTATTAAGTGAAAAGCCAATCTGAAAAGGCTACATACTACATGATTCCAAGTGCATGACATTCTGGAAAAGGCAAACTATGTAGATCAGCAGGAAGGATAGAGGGATGAATAAGGGGAGCACAGAGGATTTTTAAGGAAATGAAACTCTTCTGTATGATATTATAATGGTGGATACAGGTCATTATATATTTGTCAAAGCGCACAGACTGTAAAACACCAAGAGTGAATCTAATGTAAGTTATGGACCTGGGGTGGTAGCTTTATTGATTATAACAGATGTACCACTAGGGTGTGGGATGTTGATAATGGAGTAGGCTATGTATGTGTTGGGGTAGGGAGTAAATGGAAACTCTCTGTACTTTATTCTCAATTTTGCTGTGAACGTAAAACTGCTGGGAAAAAGTCTGTTTTTTTAAAAATTAAGTAGGTTTCTGGTCAAGACAGATTTATACTCCAGCCTGAAAAAACACCCAGGGCTTCCCTGGTGGCACAGTGGTTAAGAATCCTCCTGCCAATGAAGGGGACACGGGTTCGAGCCCTGGTCCGGGAAGATCCCAGAAGCCACCTTGTGCCTGTGCGCCACAACTACTGAGCCTGCGCTCTAGAGTCCGCGAGCCAAAACTACTGAACCCACGTGCTACAACTATAGAAGCCCATGTGCCTAGAACTCATGCTCTGCAACAAGAGAAGCCACCACAATGAGAAACCCGCGCACCGCAACGAAGAGTAGCCCCTGCTCGCCGCAACTAGAAGAAAGCCCATGCACAGCAATGAAGACCCAACGCGGCCAAAAAAACCCCCAAAACTACAAAAAATATATGAAATACTTGTATTCAGGACACAGGACAGAAGGTAACAAAGAACAGCAATCTGTGAGAAATGGGAAACAAATGAGGCGAGCACTCTTATTACTACATCTTACTGCACTGAGAGTTTCCACACTGCAGCATATGGAGAGGAAGTAAGGCTGAGTCTGAGGTAAGAAGATAAGCTTAGAGTCTGAAGAGAAGAAAAGGAGCTAGAGTTCACAGGCCATAGTACCAAAGAGGAAAAAAATGCACAAAGAAAAGAAATGCACTGTGGAGATCTGCAGAGGAAACCTCTTGAGTATCCAGCATAGCACTGACATGCAAGTGCATGCAACTAAAATACCCAAGTCCAAGGAAAGAAACACCCCAACAGATTAGAGGAAACAATTCCTGCACTCACAGAGGAATGGAAATAGTGTTTATTCCCACCAGCCAGAGTGGAAAACCTCATAATTCCAGGACACTGGGTTGAGTATCCAAAAGGGTCTTATCTTACTAGTGGGGATATTTAGCCCAGGACTAAACACTGTCTGGTCCTGCCTAACAAATCTTCAAAGCAATCCCCAAAATATCAAGCTGTTTTCAATTACTAAACTGCATCCCAAAACAAAACTTAAGAATGTTTGTAGGAATACAAATATATCCATCACTCAACAACATAAAAGTAATATTTGCAATTTCTGGCATTTAATCAAAGATCATTGCACACGGAAAGGATGAGGAAAATATGACCCAAAGCGAGGAGGGAAAAAAACAGTAGATCAAAACTGGCCCAGATGTTAGAATTACCAGAAAAGGATATTAAAGCAGTTAACGTACTTGTATTCCTCATGTTCAAAACTTTAGGCAGAGACATGGAAGATATGAAAAAGAACCATATCAAACACCTGGAGATGAAAAATACAGTGTCTGCAATGAGACACATCTGGGAATGGATTAAAAGCTGGTAAGACAATGAACAAGAAAAGACTATTGAACTTCAAAACACAGCTACAGAAACTACCCAAAATGAAACAGAGAGAAAAAAAAGACTTAAAAATTAAATAAACAGAGGATCACTGAATTATGGCACAACTCTAAGCGGTCAAATACACAGTAACTGGAGTCTGGGGAAGAGAGATAGGGGTACAGGTGTAGAGAAAGGAAAAATATTTGGTCAGAATTTTTCCAAATTTGATGAAAACCATAAAGTCACAAATTCAAGAAACTATACAAACCCCAAGCATAAGAAAACACTCAAATAATTTGATAAGGGGAAAAATCTTAAGAACAGTCAGAAAAAAAAATTACACTAACAGTTTATCACCAGAAGACCTGCATTACAAGAACTGTTAAAAGGAAATCCTTCTGGCAAAAGAAAATGATACCAGATGGAAATATGGATTTATCATAGAATGAAAAGTACAAGAAACAGTAAGTACATTAGTAAATATGTGACTCTTTTCTTATCATTTAAGTATCTTTAAAGGATAATTGATATTTTAAACAAAACTAATTCCACATACTATGGGGTTTGTAACATATGTAGAAGTGGAAATTATAACAATAACACAAAGGTTGAGAAGAAATGAAAGTAAACTATTATACTTTATATGAAGTGGTATAATATCACTTAAAGGTACTGATACATGATACAATATGGATGAACCCTGAAAACATTATACTAAGTGAGAGCAGCCAATCACAAACACCACATATGCATGCCTCCACTTAGCCTAAATGCTCAGAATAGGAAAATCCATACAGACAAAAAGTAAATCAGCTATTTCCTAGGGCTGGGTGTTTGGAGGGAAATAAATATACTTAAAAAAAAAAAGAATGGTACATCTTAAAATGATGAGTGGTATGTGAATTATATCTTAATGAAAACCATTTTTTAAAAACAGAAAAAAATTCAAAATAAGACAGAAAATGAGGAAAAAGGACAAAGAACAGAAGGGACAAAAAGGAAAAATATCAAGATGACAGACTTGACCATTATCCATATTCACATTAAACATAATGTTCAAACTCCCTCCATTAAAAGCCAGAGATAGATTGGGTTAAAAAAAAAAAAACCCGCAAGTCCTAAGTATACGCTGCCTTCATTAAACAACTTAAAAATACAAATGTGTTAAAAATAAGAAAGATTAAAAATATATTATCATTCTAGTACTAATCCAAAGAAAATGATATTACTATTAGACAAACATATTTCAGAGAAAAGAATATCACCAGAGATAAAGAAAGTAATTACATAATGATACAGGAGAAAATTAATCAAGACATAAAAATCCCTAAAACATATGCACCTTAAAAATGTAGCATTGGGACTTCCCTGGTGGTGCAGTGGTTAAGAATCCGCCTGCCACTGCAGGAGACATGGGTTGGATCCCTGGTCCGGGAAGATCCCACATGCCGCAGAGCAACTAAGCCCATGCACCACAACTACTGAGCCTGCGCTCTACAGCCTGCGAGCCATACCTATTGAGCCCATGCGCCACAACTGCTGAAGCCCTCACACCTAGAGCCCATGCTCTGCAGCAAGAGAGGTCACCGCAATGAGAAGCCCGTGTACTGCAGTGAAGAGTAGCCCCTGCTCACTGCAACTGGAGAGAGCCTGTGCACAGCAATGAAGACCCAATACAACCAAATAAATAAATAAAATAAATAAAAAATTTTAAAAAGTCACATTAAAATACATGAAGTAAAAATGAATAGAACGGCAAGAAAATATAGACAAACACACAGATATAGCCAGAGATTTAATATTTAATATCCCTTTCTCAATAACTAATAGAACAGAAAATCAGCTAAGTCATAGGAGACTTGAACACAACTATCAAGCAGCTTGATCTAATTGACATTTACAGAACATCCCCACAGACCATATTCTGAGCCATAAAAGAAGTCTCAATAAATGCAGAAGAATTCAAGTCATACCAAGTATGTTCTATCAAGATGATGAAATTAAATGGGAAATCAGTAACTGAAAACTACCTGGAAAATCCCCAAATATTCAAAAACTATATACACTTCTAAATAACTCTTGGGTCAAAGATGAAATCAAAAGTGAAATCAGAAAATATTTTGAACTGACTGCAAATAAAGACACAACAGAAGAGGGAGCGGTAAATACAAAGATTCTGAGGGAGAAACATGCTGGAAACAGGCCAGTGTGACTGAAGCAGAATGAATCAAGGCGGCTATAAATACAGAGGTGAGGTGGTGGGGTAGGGGCTGGGGACATGAGCTGAGCATGGCCTTCTAGGCCATTATATTACTCTGGGCGGGAATGAAGTCACCACACGGTTATGTCCGGAGGGGTGGCCTAATTGGACTGACGTTTTTAAAAGATCACTCTAGGTCCTGTGAGGAGCACATTCTGTAGAGGAGTCAAGAGGAAAGCAGGAAGACCAGTGCAACAGTCCAGATGAGTGAGAGTTATGATTGTGACTTGGGTAAGGGCAGGAAGTTGTGAAAAAATGACTATAGATACAGCATGTATTTTGAAGGAAGAGGTGATGAGATTTGCTGGCTGACTAGATGTTTGATTTGCAAAAAGAAGGGAGTCACGGATGACTCCAGGTTTTCCGCCTGAGGAAGTGGAAAACTGAGCTGCTGTTCATGGAGATGGAAAGACTGACCCGGGGTCAGGGAGCGCAGTCCCTAACAGGACTCTCTCTCAATGCTCCTCTTTTAATTCATCCTGCATACTGCCACAAGAGTCACCTGCCTAAACACCACTATAATTAGATTTCTTTTCCATTGCCTTAACTATCTTGAGGAGTTGAACAACTTTCCCTAAAACGAAGAAACCAACAGGTGTTTGGGTTGGGGGAATCCATGAGATAGATGTGGGAAGGCTACTAACACTAGAGTATCTAGAATGGTCCCCTCCTCATAGCCTTTTCTAATGGGGAAGAAGATGTGGCTGGCAACTACCCCAACATCACGGGTCTTTTTCTACTGTATAGTCCCCAAATTCCTGAGAACTTTAAAGGGTGGAATAATTATCATGATAAAAGAAGAAACATATTATATATCTATTATATATACCAGCCACTGCTATATACTTTAGATACATCATTTAAAACACTTTAAAGGCTCCACACTGTTATCAGGATAAAGCCCAAGTTCCCCAACATGGTTTATAAAAGCCCTCCTAATCTGGCCTCAATTCATCTCTCCACTCTTGTCTCTTCTTCCCCGCACTCCTGCTTTACTGAGCCACACATCTTAACATGAGTCCTTTGTGAGTGTACTTCTTTCTGACCAGAATATCCTTCTCTCCTCCACAACCAGCTGGCTAATACCTACTCATCCTTGGGCTCTCGCACTTATATAATACTTCCCAAGGAACACATGTCTGGGTTAGGAGCTCCCTTCCACAAAAATCTTGCCTTTCCTCATCCAAGTACTTCTCACACTATATCGTATCATCTGCTTACTTGTCTGTTCCCACCTAGACTTAAGTTCACAAAGGCAGAGTCCATGTCGATCTTATTTCTCAATATAGCCCCATCTTAGGTACTTGGCATACAAATGTTGCTTGAGAAACATTTGCTTAAGGAATGATGTTAAGTTTAGGAGAATTTGAAATATGCTAATTTAGAGATAAAATGATGAAGCTGAGGAAAATGACAAGACATCCAAAGAGAGATGTTCTGCTCACAGCTGGAAAAATGAAGCTGAAGTTGGGTTGAGAAGAGTAGGCTAAGGATACTGAAAATGTAAGACAGGGTGAATATAGAGACTGGGAAAAACACTAAGCCAAGGATTGATATCTGGGGAAAAGAAAGATGAGAAACAAGTAAAAAATAAAGAAGAAATCACTGAAAATGTAAGAGGAACAAAACAGTACAGTAATATAGAAGCTAAAGAAGACCACTTAAGAATGAAGACAGAAGCAGGTGTCAAATGCTAAAGTGAAGTCAAGGAAGATCCAGATAGTCTCTCCATAAGCCATAAGGACCAGGTCTATTTTACTCATCTAGGACATAATATAGTATCCAGCACACACAGAAAATTAATAAATCTTTGTTGAATTAGGGAGTATAGGACCACTTTTCAGCAGTTAACCTGTGAATGTGAAGGAGCCTACATTTTATCTGCTCAGGGATCTTTTCCTTAGATACTCACTAGTCAACACTTATTTTACTTTTAAAATTTAGATAAAACTTCTGCCTACTCCTTTGATTTAGTTCTAGTGTATTTTTTTTAGTATTAATTATCTGTCCATACTTTTTAAATTTTAATTAATTAATTAATTTATGTTTGGCTGCATTGGGTCTCCATTGCTGTGCACGGGCTTTCTCTAGTTACGGCGAGTGGGGGCTACTCTTCATTATGGTGGGCGGGCTTCTCATTGCAGTGGCTTCTCTTGTTGCGGAGCACAGGCTCTAGGCGTGTGGTCTTCAGTAGTTGCAGCACACGGGCTCAGCAACTGTGGTGCACGGGCTTAGCTGCTCTGCGGCATGTGGGATCTTCCCGGACCAGGGCTCAAACCCCTGTCCCCTGCACTGGCAGGCAGATTCTTAACCACTGCACCACCAGGGAAGTCCTGTACATACTTTTAAGCCTCTTTTATTTTTTCCACTTAACTAGAACGTGTCAGTACAGGGGATTGTAGACTTGAGAGAGCATCGATGAGAGAGCTGCTTATTTCTTAGAGTCTAATCAGCACTGCATACACGTTGTTTCTCAAACCAGATCATCCCCACTGGTCCTAGAACCCTAACATTAAAAAGTAACCTATTTTAGGTAGCTTAAGCAGTGAAGAGATCAGATTCTCCTCATTAGAAAGTCATCAGACAAACCTGAAGTCAATTAAAAAAAAACTGCCAACATAATAAATCATTTTAATAATAATTTAGAGTATGTATGAGAAGATTCACAGAACAATGATTTTGGTACAGATTATTAAGTTTGAGAAATTTACTGATGAAAAGAAGTTAACACGAGGTTCAAGAGAATACAGTCATCTTAGGACGAGATGCACTTATAGATATCTGAAGGTAGTAGAAGGAAAGATAACAGGGGAGAAAGAAAGATGATTAATATCTGAGATAATGGATATGTGTATGGAAGGAGGCAACAGAGACAGGTAAGTATGAGTTTAAAGAGAAGAGATATCGTGCATGTGAGGGGAGTGGGTTGAATATGCTGGAGTGAAGATGAGAGCCTGGAAGAGCACTGCCTCAGATGGACTCCACATTTCAATAGGTCAAAGCAGAGTCTTGAACATAAACATGAGGGACATCAGAGAAATTAAGGGCTTCAGAACATGGAATAATGTTTGGGATAGCGAAGGGAAGTATGTCTAGGGGGTAAAGCCCAGGCAGAGACTATGAATGAACGAACATGAACGAATGCTGGCGTTTAGAGATACGCCATGTTTTGTAGGCTACAGCAACGATGATTAACTGTGTTAGAGTTCTATGAAGAAGACTCAAGAGTAAGTAACCACTTTTTTTCAGTTAACACTATAAACAAGAGGTGGGAAAAATGAATCTTCAGCTGAGAAACGTGCAACCTAATCGAGAGTGAGCAAACAACAGGGCAGTCCCGGCCACCTGGGTAACTCACCTGGTCATACCTGTAAGGCCTCTGCTTCGGGGGCTGGGGTGGCCCAGGCTGGGCTGGTCTGTAACATCCATACTGTTGCCCTTGCCCCTGTGGGTAGTTAGGGTACTGAGGACCTGGACCACCCTGTGAAGGACCTGTAAGATAATCAGCACACACAAGAGCCCAGAAGAAAATACAGTAGGTCCCTAGAATTCCAGAAGCGGTTTAAGATTAGATGTTACCATATTCCCTTGCAGTCTGGTATCTCGATTTTTCTCAAATGCGTTTTGAAATACATTCTGAAAGTTATAAGAAGTAAAAATACTGTTAAGGACACTACAATGTACCAAGATGCTCTGATTCAGTATAACTATTGTGCTATGTGTTAGCCATTAAGATTTTATATGTCAAAATGAGTAAAAGAGACTCAAGAGTTGTAAAACAAATTAAGTCCATGATGTTAAGGAAATCATCTATACCTCTAGTAGGAAGTTAACCAGTATAATAAGCAAGCGGTGAAAAGAAAAGGCAAGGAGCAGACTCAAATTGAAATAGTGAAGTAATTTCTGAATAAAGTTTGGAAATCAGTGATAGTTACAGCTGTATAACACTAAGATTTATACTTGCAATCACTAAAAGAATCACAAAGAGTGATTTTACATGTAATTTCTAGATTTGCCTTTGCAATCACCAAAAGAAAGCTTTATGTTCTGCACTGAAAAACTCATTATCACAATATTTTCAAACAGAAACTAAAGAAAACTTGAAAAGCCACACGCTGTAAGTGGAAAAAACATGATTCAAAAGTTACACTCTGTGTACCAATCACCTTTAATACTTAACCCATATAAATGAATGATTTCAACTTCCAGAGATGACAAGGGACTAATTTGGCTTGCCAAACAAATACGTCTATTTCATAAACTCTACTCCTGTCTATTGTAAAGAATGCTTTATAAAGCATAAGCTGAAAAGCTTTGTTACTTAAATGTTTTCTATCACAGCCATTCAAATTCTGCCATAAAAAACACTGCAGAGAAAAATGTCAAAGAGAACAAGAAATTTTCAAGCTTAAATTCCACCAGTCTATTATTTTGTTTATTTAGTTATTATGCATCCAGTTATTAAAACTCTGTATTTTTTATTAGAAGCAAGTCTGACAGCTGAAACCTATAGATAAGCAAAATGGGAACGTCTCCTTTAGGGTGCCCAATGATGTCTGAAAAAACAGCATTAACTACTTAAGCCAAAATCATTAAATTTCTTTTACTCTCTCTTTCCACTGAAAATAATATTTCTCTTAAATCAATAAACTTACCTTACTGATCCACATAATATTTGTTTTCATACAAACACAATAAAACCAGAATACTCTATTTATTCAATGTACAAATATTTAATGGTCATGAAATGGAAATGCCATTTGAGAGGAGAAAGAAATTCCCTTTGTAAAGAGAAGAAATACATGGAGTATTTCTAAAGTCATAGCTGGAATTTGGGAACCAGAACTGATCATTTTGGGGAAAATTCCTGACACCCAATACCTGGCTGAATTCCAGTGCTTCTGTCGAAGGTGCAAGAGAATTTCAGCCTGATCCTGGTTCTTAGATTTGCTATCACAGGTGGAAAGATGTGCCCATAATAACAGCAGAGTTTAAACCAATGAATAAAAATAATAAGACATTACTAATGTTAAAAAAGAGGCCATGTTAGCAAGAGATGATGTCAGATTAAGCAGCTACTTCTCCTATCATAAGAATCATATTTTGCTATATCTAAAATAGTTATTATAGAAGCCAAAAATTTAAGACTGAGATATCAGGTCTTTATTATTCCCCCCCTCTCCTTATCTAACAGTCAGATAGCCAACTAGTAGACATCATAGTGAGTATATAATAAGAAAAGATGGCTATACTTCTCCCAAAGTGTAAGATACATACCTGCAATAAATATATTCCTATGAATGTGTAAACTGCTATTTTAACAGAGAATGACAAAGACGTTTTCTTTATGCGTTCCAAATAGATCTCACTTGTACACTAAAAGATCAATGTTACTTTTCATGGTAACAGTCATTAGTTTTAGAAAAAAATTTGCCAAGCAGATTATGTAGATGTTGTTAATAATCACTCAACTCATCAGTTTTCCAAGCACATACAAAGCTATTGGCTGGTTGTGGATGCCAAATAGGTTTAAGAATTCATTAAGGATTTCATTTTGAGTGACTACATACCTTACCTTTGGTCAATGAATCATCTCTAGTTTATGTTTCTTTTTAAATGGATTACTAGTTTAAGAACAACACTTTAAATATAAACACTCCAGTAACAAGCTAAACTAAAACTGTGAATTTTCAAAAATAGTTCTTAGAAAAATAAACATTAAATATCCACTTCTGTATTATGAAAGAATAATCATCGCATTTTTTGGTGACAAGAATAAACTGCAGTAAGCCATTACCATAGCCCTGCTGCTGTCCTGGGTAGCCCTGCTGCCTTGGGTACTGCTGCTGCTGGGCTGGATATCCCTGTTGGGGAAGTGGCCCTTGGTAAGCATCTTGCTGTTGGCCGTACTGTGAATTCCCTACAGGATAACTGGAGAAGAGGAAAAAAAAAAAAAACTGAGAAGTTTGCTTAATTAACTTTTTTCCTCTAAGATGCATAGCCAACAACACAAGAACAAAATAAAATGCCATATTGATTTTTAAAAGTTAACAAAACAAAGAAAAAAACTCAAACCAAACGGAAGGATTTCAGCCAAACAAACTGCAGTTAAAGCCAATTGTACAAGGTTGAACTGCAGCATTTTCAGCGTCTCTCCATTAGAGCATTACATTCACTGGAACATCACAGTCATAAGATCATGACTATGTTGAATAAAATAAAAAAGACAAAATTAAAGAGCGCTACAAGAGCACACACTAGCTACACAAGATCAGCAAGCTGTTTCCTAAAAGCACTAAACTTATACATAAAATTATACATATGTAAACACAAACAAGAAAAAAAAGTTGGATTGATGGATTTATGTTCAAATAGAAAATTTCCACTGAGGAAAAAATTATTTTAAAATGTTTTAGTCTTTTTATTGTTGTTAGAAATGGCAAGTCATGGTTATACATTTTAAATATTTGTAAGGAAATTATTTTGATTGTTCTAGGCTCCCTGCAACTTTCAAGACAACCAGCAACTAGTATTCTATGAGAATACTAGTTTTCGCGTGGGTAGAAGTTGCCTTATGCAAGAATTTTCATTCCTGTAGAAGCGGATATATATGTGTATGTGTGTGAAGGTATATAGATACCTCCTTCATAGTAATGTTGTGAGGAATCCTCATAAGGCCTATCGTAGCCTTGTTCAGGATACAACGGTTGCTGATAACCGTAATTATTATGACCTACATCAATTGGACAAGAGACAGGAAGAAACGTTATTGGCCACTGAGTGAAAGCCCTAAATATGTTTAAACTTTCAGATAAAATTGAAAAAAGAAATGGAAATACATAAAAAATAATTTCAATTGCATTAGCCAAATATTTACCAAATGTGATTGTTTTCATATTGAGATAACGTGCAAATTTTTTTAAAAGCAAAAATCAGTTTTAGAAACATTACACTTAGTCTTAACTCTGACAATCCTCATCAAGGAGGGAAAAGAAAAAAAACCTTTATCTTCAATTTAAAAAAAAAAAAGAGAATGAAAGCATTTAGGACTTTCACATGTAAATTACTTGAATTAGATTAAAACGAACAAAGGAGGCAATTATATTTTGTCAAACACCTGTTCTTCTGGTCGCCAATTCCACAGCATATGCTAAAACAATGCAAAATATAAAAGAGCTCCATAAGTTTTTTTCCCCTAAAAGAAACTGAAACAAATTTTTCACATTTTCTATTAACTTGTTTAAAGTATATGTATCTCAAAGTATTTTCAGATGCAAAAATATATTGCTTAATCCTGCCATTCTAGGAGCCTTTAGAAAATATTTCTAGAGTATCATAAACATACACCTTCATAAAATTAATACTGTGTTAAGTGCTAGAGTACACCTTTAATTTTAAGGCACGATAAATTTACACCCGCAAGTTGACTAAACTTTTAATGAAATCAATACTCTAGTCCTTTTAACTAAGCTGCTCAAAAAAATCTCAGGAAATAACTTTTCAGTTAGGTAAAATCTGAACTAGATTTTAGAAAAATACCTAATTAAGTAAGGAGGAATATAATTATGAATAAATGTAATACTCATTGCTCTAGTATTCCAATGTTCCCAAACCACCTCATAAATATCTGTATTATGGATTGGCAAACTATGGTCTGCAGTCTAAACACAGCCAGTGGCCTGTTTTTGTAAAGAAAGTTTCACTGGAACAGTCATATCCATTCATATTTTCTATAGCTGTTTTCATGTTACCACAAGAGTTCAGTAGTTCAGACTGCAACCACATGATTTGCAAAGATGAAAATATTTATTTCCTGGCCCTTTACAGAAAAAAGTTTGCCAACCCCTAATCTACATATTTATCGACATAATATCTAAATATAATAACAAAATATCCAATGCTGTTTAAGAAAATTATTTGTTATTATAAATGGAATACTCTATGTAAATGTCAGATATATTAATACACAGCTATGCAAAAATGATACCACTGAAATTTTAAAATTCCATTATGTAATAAAATGAATTATTTATAGCAATCTTAAAGTTCTTCTATTTACAAAAATAACATCTCTATTTTGAATAGAAAGTTCATATTTATAACAATACAAATTTCACATTTCAGGAAATACTCAGGACCAAAATAAGTGTTAAATTCAACTCAATTACTTAAAATGTACTTTTAAAATTAAACAAAACAATCATTTATTTTCAGCAGACTTCCTAGTGTATAATATTTAACAACATAGAGTTCATTTCTTTAAAATATCTATAGTCTATAAATGTAACTAAAGTTTTTCATTTAAAAAAATATGTTTACATGTGAAAGGAAAAAGAAAAAAATAACCCAACATTCTAAATAATTCAAGGCAAGTAAAACATTAAAAAAATGTTGTTTTCTAACCAGAATTATCCATACATATCACTGCCACTAACAAACATAGATTTTGTGTGCAAAATTCTACAGGTGTTTTTTCTGCTTGTATAACCAGAATCTTTGCAGGAAAAAAACAATGTCCCTATACCACTTATGCTTTATACACTGATAAAAAGTGGTGGACAAAATTATTTTTTAAATACACCAAATTATATCTTCTTGCTAGCTTACATTACCTTCTAGTCAAATGGTCTCAACATTTTAGCTTGAAGTTCTTAGTTTGCCCAAGTTTTCTGTTAAGCAGTTTACCTTAAATACATCAAGGGAGCTCAATATAAATGAAGATTTTGGCAACTCCTTCCAAACAAGAAAAATCTAACCACCTCTATATGATCAATTTTATTTGTTTGTATTATTTTTTCTTCAACATTGTATCATAAAGTTTTCAAACATACAGGAAAACAAGGAACTGTATGATGAAAGTCTGCTTGTATGCTTGTATTACTACTAAGCACAGTACATCTTTTACTGAACACTTTTTCACAAGCCACCTTCCCACTAAAAAATAAACATAAATAAGTAAAGTTAAAATCTGGTTTCCAAATGCCTTTCTATTCTACTAACTCTATTATAAACAGCTATATTATGGATACGATTCAGTCTCTAAAATCTTTCTCAAGTGCAAATGCTAATGTATATAAACATAGTTCTGTGCATAGACATATGCAACATTAATGAACATGATGAAATTTGGAAGAATACTCAAAACTATATTCTCTTCATATTTATACAATGCATAAAAGTAAACCAGTGGGTGAACTTTACGGTATATGAAATACCTCAATAAAGATTTTATTTAAAAAAGTAAATCAGTAACACTTGCTTTGGTTCAAATGATCAACTACAAATATAAAAGGATCCTCTTTTATATATAAAAAAAACCAAACAACCAAATCCAAAAATGGGCAGAAGACTTAAATAGACATTTCTCCAAAGAAGATATACAGACTGCCAACAAACACATGAAAGAATGCTCAACATCATTAATCATTAGAGAAATGCAAATCAAAACTACAATGAGATATCATCTCACACCAGTCAGAATGGCCATCATCAAAAAATCTAGAAAGAATAAATGCTGGAGAGGATGTGGAGAAAAGGGAACACTCTTGCACTGCTGGTGGGAATGTGAATTGGTACAGCCACTATGGAGGTTCCTTAAAAAACTACAAATAGAACTACCATATGACCCAGCAATCCCACTACTGGGCATATACCCTGAGAAAACTATAATTCAAAAAGAGTCATGTACCAAAATGTTCATTGCAGTTCTATTTACAATAGCCCAGAGATGGAAACAACCTAAGTGTCCATCATCGGATGAATGGATAAAGTAGATGTGGCACATATATACAATGGAATATTACTCAGCCATAAAAAGAAATGAAATTGAACTATTTGTAATGAGGTGGATAGACCTAGAGTCTGTCATACAGAGTGAAGTAAGTCAGAAAGAGAGAGACAAATACCATATGCTAACACATATATATGGAATTTAAGGGAAAAAATGTCATGAAGGGCCTAGGGGTAAGACAGGAATAAAGACACAGACCTACTAGAGAATGGACTTGAGGATATGGGGAGGGGGAAGTGTAAGCTGTGACAAAGCAAGAGAGAGGCATGGACATATATACACTACCAAACGTAAGGTAGATAGCTAGTGGGAAGCAGCCGCATAGCACAGGGAGATCAGCTCAGTGGTTTGTGACCACCTAGAGGGGTGGGACAGGGAGGGTGGGAGGGAGGGAGATGCAAGAGGGAAGAGATATGGGAACATATGTACACATATAACTGATTCATTTTGTTGTAAAGCAGAAACTAACACACCATTGTAAAGCAATTATACTCCAATAAATATGTTAAAAAAAAAAAGAAAGGATTCCAATGACAGAACATGATTCCTGCTAGTACTAATATGGAATAACCAAACAAAATATACTTTAAAATAGATTATAAACAAGTGCTACCATTGCTGCTTTAGATTACTGAAGTGTTTCTAAATTTGGAAGAAACACATTTTTAGTTTCTTCTGATTAGAATATTTTGAGTAGCTACCCACATTAATACTGGGCAGGGATAGAAAATGGGAAAGTTAACATTAGGAGAGATTACCATCAGGGTAATATTGCTGGTTCATGCCTTCTGGAGGACCTTGTCCACCATGACTGTACTCGTCCTCATAATAGTCTTCCTGGCCTAAGTACTGCTGTGGTGGGCCTGAAAAACCACAACCAGTCACGATGTAAATAATTTGTTCTTCAGGTCATTCAAAGGCTTTCCGTCTATCTGGTGTTATGAGAGATGATTTCTGTAGATTCCCCTCCCATGCTTTGAGGTATTTCAGATACTTTTGACTATTCGTATACACACACATACATAAACACACAGCAACACCACACACCACATTTCACAAAAATTAATGTTAAGACCATACATGCAATATCAAACAATACCAACTCAAAAAAGCAAACATTAACTTCCTAAAAAGAGATTCAAACTGGAAGAAAATTAATTTCCTTTTTATTTTGATATTACAGCAGTTTGAAATAAATTAGGGTTTGTTTCTGATCATATATTTTTAGTAACTTCTCAAAAATAAAACAGTATTTTCTGCTGTAAATTAGTAAGCTTTCGATATAAAATTTTGATGTAAACTTTTCCCAGAAAAGAATAAATAAAAGAAAACTATAAACCAGGAAGTTCATATCCACTTTCTGTGACACTTTGTACCTACTATACCCACTACTTTTAAGAAAAATAATAAAATATGATTTTTAAAAATCAAGAAACAAAAAGCTCTGACTTTGCCTGTATGAAATGTTCATTAAAATTTAAAGCCTTTCGACTACTGTTAAAATGGATTTCCAAATGGAATCGTACCCTGTTGTGGTGGTCTATAGGGAGGAATCTGTCTCTGTGCCATCATATGATTGCCCTGGTTAACTTGACCCATCATTCCTATAGGTGGCTGCTGGCCTTGGTAATGCTACCTACCTCCCTGTGGCATATTGTACTGTTGAGAAGGAGGCTGCTGGTGCATCACTGGACCTGAAAACAGACAAAACATTATGCATGTAATTTTTTGCATATAATTTTAACATCTTAAGAGAAATACAAAAATCTTTTATCATATAATCCCTAAACTATATAATATTGCAAGATAAACTGACTTCAAGTAATAAAAACAAATCTTTGAACTACAGTTCACATGCCTAAAATAATCTGCAAACAAGGGAAAACAAGTAATCCATGGTAGCTGATTTGAATTCCACTGGAGGAATACTGTAACAATTTCTAAAAAAACAGAGTGAATACAATATATGAACATCCTGAATGTGTATATTTTTTATTATGTACTATGTAGTATTTATCTATGCAATCTTTCTAGGAAAGATAGAATCCTTATGCTACATAAGAACATATGCCAAAACAAAGTAAACCACAAAATCACACAGCAAATCAGTAGTCGAACTAATGGAAAGAAATCTAATTTCAGTGTATCCAATTTTTTTTCCCCTTTTCAATGCCCAGTCATTATATAATTGTAGACAGGGAAACATTTATGAATATATTCCTTATATTGGTGGAATTTCATAAACAATTTTAAAACAAAAATTTAAGGGTCTTCTTTCCTTTTTCCAACTTTAAGATTTATAAACTAAAAAGGTCTTCCTGAAATCAAAAGACTATACAATCCTTCTTAATAAGCTCTAACACACACACACACAATCAAAAACACCTAGGCAGAGAACTACAATAAGCCATAGACTTAGAAATCAGAACTATGCGGTTTCCAAGGTGAGTAATGTCGAGGTAGCCCAACTACCACTGCTATAGTATCACATTGGCAACAGTAAAAATATATCACATGATATAATGAACAATGGCCATAAAGTTCTGTGTTGTCATGTAAACATGTAAGCAGCTCTTCAGAGGTTCACCAGGCTAAGTTATGGTATGGGGAGATCATCATTCTACCATTATAACCACTACTGTCTGAGAAGTATGTATGAGTCATCTCCCAGTTTACTGCCTAAAGAGCTACATACTCCCCCGTTTTACTGATTTGGGGAAAATTTAAGAAGAAAGTACAAAAGGCAAAGAACTAGAAAATTTTATAGGTAAAACTGCCCAGATGAGCCAAAAACTCATTATTTATATAAAAATTCAAAACAAAACATACCCACCTCTTTAAATATGTTGCAATAGCAACAATAGCAGCAACAATGTAAGCAGAAAGAACTCACTCTTTTCCAGTTTGAAGAACTGGTTAACTAAAGAAGTATTTTATCAGAGCTAACTCTTTTTCTCCTACTTGCCTTCTTCTGTTCTTCTACTTCTTTTCAAATTCCTTTTTCCTTCTAATTTTGTCATAAATGTAAACCTTTCAAAGGTTACTCTGGGACTTCTTTTTTCAACAATAAACTCCTAATAGTAGGGATAATGTGGCTCAGTGGAGAGTGGAGGGGAAGAGAACTTGACACAGAATGCACTTAACACTACCAGACATGCTTTCACATTTATTTAATGTAAATCACTAACAACTACCAAAAGTAAGGATACTAATTTTCAAGTTTTTAGCCAAAGAATCCAAAGATCAAGATCATATAAGCTAATAGATATCAAGTGGGAATCAGGCATAACTCAAGTTTGATTTCAAAAGCACATTTATTCTACTGTTCTTCACTGCCTCTACTGAAGCTATAGCAAATTTAGTAGTTCAGAAATAAATTATGCAATTTAAAAAGTTCCAAAGTACTAACTACTTTAACTGAGATTACAATTTTTATTTTATTTTATTTATTTTATTTTATTTATTATTATTTTTTTTGGTACGCGGGCCTCTCACTGTTGTGGCCTCTCCTGTTGTGGAGCACAGGATCCGGACGTGCAGGCTCAGCGGCCATGGCTCACGGGCCTAGCCGTTCCGCGGCACATGGTATCTTCCCGAACCGGGACACGAACCCGTGTCCCCTGCATTGGCAGGCAGACTCTCAACCACTGCGCCACCAGGGAAGCCCAAGGTTACAATTTTTAAAATGTATTTTATATATAATAAAGTACTGAATACCATTCATAATATACTAGGCAGCATGATTGGCCATTTATAGAATTCATTTTTAGTAAATGAAGGTTTTGCCTTGTCTTTCTTCTCCATCACTGATTAAAGACCTCTTGTCTTAACAGAAGATAACTGTAAAATTAAAGCATATAATATACACTGGAAGTAAAAATAAAGGAGAAAGAAAGCAAAAACACAATAGCTGGGGGAAAATCCCAAAAGATACAATAACAACAAAATTCCAAGCTCTGCTGTAAAGGAGAAAAGTAATTCTAGTTTAAGCCCTAGATAGAAAAGACCATGCCACTTGTGCTTTATCTTGGGGACTGTCAGCACTTCCAATCCCAAAGAGCTCAATTACCACCCTTCTTTTATCCTCTGTCACTTCTCTCCCTCTAAGGATCCCTGACATCATTCAAGACCAATCCTAAAATGGCAGAGAATGGAGGAGGAGAGCACTGCTAAAACATGGTACTTTTCATCTTTTCCCTTGAAGCCTTAACCATTAAAAAATTTTTTTGACTTCAATTCTGATTGTTTAGGAAGCATATTATTTTTCTTATGATAATGAAATATGCTACACTGGCAAATAAATGTATGTTATCTCTTGAGATACTAGTGGAAATAAGATAGCTAAATCTCAAAAGGTTACCCCCAAAATAAGTTCTAAAAATTTGTGCTACAGAGTGAAGATTATAAAATAAGTCTATTAAAATCATTTTCTACAAATAGTGACCTCACACATTACTGTATGCTTAAAGGTTACTCTTTATCTTTTACATAAATCATTCTGATGCTAAGATGAACTAAAAAGTATGGTACAAACATCCTACTAATGTCTTAATTATAATACGTTTTTGTAAAAGTGTTTTAAAAGGACATGTAACAAATGTACATCACCACATTATTTCTTTCCATTTTGAGCTTCACACCCTAACAGATATTCTATGGAAACCATGTCCTATATCTTAAACACATGTAAAATATTCCCAAATCACCGTATTTTACATTACTGGAATTCTTTGCTCCAATGAGACAGTTAATACTTAGTTTTGTCTCAACTATAAAGATAAAAATAAGCTTTGCACAGCAACGGAGACCCAACACAGCCAAAAAAGAAAAAAAAATTAATTAAAAAAATAAGCTTCAAATAATCTGTGAAGAATTTAGAACTATATAATTTTTAAAATTCTATATACATGCATATGTATTCATATCTTGAGATGCAAACCAATACACTAAAACTCTGTAAATCATAACATTAATCTATGAATTATTTTAAGTGAAGGTTAAAAATGACAGCTAACAGTTAATGAGCACTTATTATGGGCCAGGCATTAAGCTAAGAGCCTTTTTTTTTTCTTGTTGCAGAGCACGGTCTCTAGGTGCGCGGGCTTCAGTAGTTATGGCACATGGGCTCAGTAGTTGTGGTGCACAAACTTAGTTGCTCTGCGCATGTGGGATCTTCCCGGACCAGGGCTCGAACCCATGTCCCCTGCATTGGCAGGTGAATTCTTAACCACTGTGCCACCAGGGAAGCCCAAGCTAAGAGCTTTATGTCTATTATTTATCCTCCTCGAACCCTATGAAACGAAGTATTGTTATCAACTTAACTTTACAAGTAAGAAAACTTAAGGTGTACAAGCATTAAGAACCTTACCTAAAGTTGTATAGCTAGGAAATGGCGGTGAGAACTCTAAAGACATGCTGTTAACCATTATGTGTACCTCTTCTTTGAAGTCAAATCATACTTCTCCCTTGTAATATCTCCCAGGAAAACAGTTCTATGTAACATCATCACTCTAATAATAAAATCCTAGAATTCAAGAAGTTTCTTCACTTCATCTATCATCTCTGTTATAGTGACCACAAAACCACATAGATAAGCCTATTTTCTTGTTCATATTTCATCATCTACTGCTCACATTTTACTACTTGTTCCTTAACCATTCAGTCTCAAACTAGACCACTTACAGCTCTCATTTGAATGTATTATTAATGGTTTATTTGCAAGAAATAAAATCTCTGTATTCCAGTAAATTCACTTAGCTCACCCACCTATTAAATAGCCACTTAAAGCAAATAGGATTCTTTACTTACCAAAAATGTACATCTGTCCTCATCAAGAGTTTTAAGCAGTTCATAATAAGGCATTCAGATATAACACCAAGGATAAAGGAACATGAGTCAACTAACTAAGAAAATCCCAGCAGCTTAGTAAAGTCACTGTTAACTAGTACAAACTTAGCTGAATTTCCTAGAAACCAATGAAGAAATAGAACCATGATAGATTTTATCTAGTAAAAAGAACAGTTCATTAAGCGATACAAACTTTTCATAACATGAAGTTTTTAGAGAAATCTCATGAAAGTATTAAAAAGTACTGAAAGATAATAGTATCAATCAATTACTTCTGTTATTGTTAGTTTCTTCAGTAGCACAGACAATCCTTACAGGTACTTCCTTACAGTAATTACTTCTTAAGGCTGTGATTTTCAACTGTGGGTGATTTTGTCCCCAGGGGACATTCAGTAAAGTTTGGAGCCATTTTTCGTCATCACAACTGGTGTGGGGGGTTGCTACTGTCACCTAGTGGGTACAGGACATAAATACTGCTAAATATCTCACAATGCACAGGACAGGCTCCAACAACAAGGAATTATGCAGCTCAAAATGTCAATAGTGCTGAGTTAAGAAGTCCTGGATTCTCAAGGGCATGATTCTAAATCACAGGCATCTCTACAAACTAGTCTGAGAATTAGATTATGTATTCAGTTTTCTGGTGATTGAAAATTGGAAAAGGGATGTGTTGTGGCTTAATAAATCCAGCAAAGTAAAAATCTAGGCAATCTCTTAGACAACTTCTCTTAATAGTTTCAACTGTACTATACAAAATTAATTCAAAAACAAAGTCACTGTTAAACATCTATTGTAGAATGAAAGGGATTCCAAAAGCTCTAGATTTATGGGACACAAGTGACAATCTGTACATGTAACAAGTTGAATAAATATTAATCATGCTGAGTAAAAAAAGCCAATCTCAAAAGGCTGCACACTGCATGATACCATTTAGTTGCATTCTGAAAATGACAAAATAATAGAAATGGAGAGAAGAGCAACAGTGGTTGCCAGGGCTTAAAGATGATTGCAAGGAGGATACACAGGATCTCTCTATATTACCTCTGCAACTTCCTGTAAACCTATAATTATTTCAAAATAAAAAAATATTTAAAAATGAGTCGTAATGAAACTAAGTTTATAATCTGTTCAATAGAAATTCATCTAGATTCTGTCTCCCAAACCTGAAATGTTTGGGTATAACTGACAATTATCTGTTTTCTCTGACAGTACCTGACAGGTTCCTTCTTTGGTTCATTCATGGAATGACAGCCAATGGATGATAATACAACAGACAAGGATGCTAGTTTTCTAATTTGTTACAGTAGCAGGAAATCTAGCCAATCTATCAGTTAACAAATAGGATAAAATAGTAAACAAAAGATGACACAGTTCCTGAATTCATAGAACTTAAAGAGTCTAGTGAAAAATAATTAAACAGATATTTACAAATAATTATGTAATTACAGGTACTCAAACTGTTGCTACAAAGAGCCTAAGTACAGGTTACTTACTATCTATAAGTGGAATGTACCCTGTCTGTGGAGTAATTTAAAACTTATATGCAAGATTATATAGGTGATTTTATTTTATGCTCTATGATTTTCCTTCTTTTCCAAATTTTTCATATTGAATATTTTATAACCAGAAAAACGTCATCAGTGGGGGAAAGATTACAATCTTGAAAAACCCATCTAATATAGGAATAATGATCAAATGTTTAAACAAAGAATCTAGTCTGAACTACAATGTAATGGCTGTGTATACCTAAACTGTAACAAAAAGAAACTTGCAATATTACCAATGTTGATTTATCAATTTATTATTTTCTTTCCCCATACACGGGCCTCTCACTGTTGTGGCCTCTCCAGTTGAGGAGCACAGGCTCCGGACGCACAGATTCAGAGGCCATAGCTCACGGACCGAGCCGCTCCACGGCATGTGGGATCTTTCGAGGCATGTGGGATCTTTCCCGACTGGGGCACGAACCCGTGTCCCCTGCATCGGCAGGCGGACTGTCAACCACTGCGCCACCAGAGAAGCCCGAGATGGGCAACCTTGTCTTGTTCCTGATCTTAGTGGAAATGCTTTCAGTTTTTCACCATTGAGGACGATGTTGGCTGTGGGTTTGTCATATATGGGCTTTATTACGTTGAGGAAAGTTCCCTCTATGCCTACTTTCTGTAGGGTTTTTATCGTAAATGGGTGTTGAATTGTGTCAAAACTTTCTCTGCATCTGTTGAGATGATCATATGGTTTTTCTCCTTCAATTTGTTAATATGGTGTATCACATTGATTAATTTGTGTATATTGAAGAATCCATGCATTCCTGGGATAAACACCACTTGATCAGGGTGTATGATCCTTTTAATGTGTTGTTTGATTCTCTTTGCTTGTATTTTGTTGAGGATTTTTGCATCTATGTTCATCAGTGATATTGGCCTGTAGTTTTCTTTCTTTGTGACATCCTTGTCTGGTTTTGGTATCAAGGTGATGATGGCCTCGTAGAATGAGTTTGGGAGTGTTCCTCCCTCTGCTATATTTTGGAAGAGTTTGAGAAGGATAGGTGTTAGCTCTTCTCTAAATGTTCGATAGGATTCGCCTGTGAAGCCATCTGGTCCTGAGCTTTTGTATGTTGGAAGATTTTTAATCACAGTTTCAATTTCAGTGCTTGTGATTGGTCTGTTCATATTTTCTGTTTCTTCCTGATTCAGTCTTGGCAGGTTGTGCATTTTTAAGAATTTGTCCATTTCTTCTAGGTTGTCCATTTTATTGGCATAGAGTTGTTGGTAGTAATCTCTCATGATCTTTTGTATTTGTGCAGTGTCAGTTGTTACTTCTCCTTTTTCATTTCTAATTCTATTGAGTTGAATCCTCTCCTTTTTTCTTGATGAGTCTGGCTAATGGTTTATCAATTTTGTTTATCTTCTCCAAGAACAAGCTTCTAGTTATATTGATCTTCACTATCGTTTCCTTCATTTCTTTTTCATTTATTTCTGATCTGTTTTTTATGATTTCTTTCCTTCTGCTAGCTTTGGGGGATTTTTGTTCTTCTTTCTCTAATTGCGTTAGGTGTAAGGTTAGGTTGTTTATTCAAGATGTTTCCTGTTTCTTAAGGTAGTATTGTATTGCTATAAACTTCCCTCTTAGAACTGTTTTTGCTGCATCCCATAGGTTTTGGGTCGTTTTGTCTCCATTGTCATTTGTTCCTAGGTAATTATTTTGTTTCCTCTTTGATTTCTTCAATGATCACTTCGTTATTAAGTAGTGTATTGTTTAGCCTCCATGTGTTTGTATTTTTTACAGATTTTTTTCCTGTAATTGAAATCTAGTCTCATAGCATTGTGGTCGGAAAAGACACTTGATACAATTTCAAATTTCTTAAAATTACCAAGGATTGATTTGTGACCCAAGTTATGATCTATCCTGGAGAATGTTCCATTAACACTTGAGAAAAATGTGTATTCTGTTGTTTTGGATGGAGTGTCCTATAAATATCAATTAAGTCCATTTTGTTTAATGTATCATTTAAAGTTTGTGTTTCCTTATTTATTTTCATTCTGGATGATCTGTCCATGGGTGAAAGTGGGGTGTTTAAGTCCCCTACTATGAATGTGTTACTGTCGATTTCCCCTTTTATGGCTGTTAGTATTTGCCTTATGTATTGAGGTGCTCCTATGTTGAGAGCATATTTACAATTGTTATATCTTCTTCTTGGATTGATCCCTTGATCATTATGTAGTGTCCTTCTTTGTCTCTTCTAATAGTCTTTATTTTAAAGTCTATTTTATCTGATATAAGAATTGCTACTTCCGCTTTCTTTTGGTTTCCATTTGCATAGAATATCTTTTTCCATCCCCTTACTTTCAGTCTACATGTGTCTCTAGGTCTGAAGTGGGTCTCTTGTAGACAGCATATATATGGATCTTGTTTTTGTATCCATTCAGTCAATCTGTGTCTTTTGGTGGGAATATTTAGTCCATTTACATTTAAGGTAATTATTGATATGTATGTCCCTATTCCCGTTTTCTTAATTGTTTTAGGTTAGTTATTGTAGGTCTTTTCCTTCTCTTGTGTTTCTTGCCTAGAGAATTTTCTTTAGCATTTGTTGTAAAGGTGGTTTCATGGTGCTGAACTCTCTCAGCTTTTGCTAGTCTGTAAAGCTTTTGATTTCTCCAACAAATCTGAATGAGATCCTTGTTGTGTAGAGTAATCTTGGTTGCAGGTTTTTCTCCTTCATCACTTTAAATATGTCCTGCCAGTCCCTTCTGGCTTGCAGAGTTTCTGCTGAAAGATCAGCTGTTAACATTATGGAGATTCCCTTGTGTGTTATTTGTTGTTTTTCCCTTGCTGCTTTTAATATGCTTTCTTTGTATTTAATTTTTGACAGTTTGATTAATATGTGTCTTGGCATATTTCTCCTTTGACTTATCCTGCATGGGACTCTCTGTGCTTCCTGGACTTGATTAACTATTTCCTTTCCCATATTAGGGAAGTTTTCAACTATAATCTCTTCAAATACTTTCTCAGTCTCTTTCTTTTTCTCTTCTTCTTCTGGAACCCCTGTAATTCAAACGTTGGTACATTTAATGTTGTCCCAGAGGTCTCTGAGACTGTCCTCATTCTTTTCATTCTTTTTTCCTTATTCTGCTCTGCAGTAGCTATTTCCACTCTTTTATCTTCCAGGTCACTTATCCGTTCTTCTGCCTCAGTTATTCTGCTATTGATCCCATCTAGAGTATTTTTCATTTCATTTATTGTGTTGTTCATTGTTGTTTGTTTCATCTTTAGCTCTTCTAGGTCCTTGTTAAATGTTTCTTTCATTTTGTCTATTCTATTTCCAAGATTTTGGATCATCTTTACTATCATTATTCTGAATTCTTTTTCAGGTAGACTGCCTATTTCCTCTTCATTGTTAGGTCTGGTGGATGTTTATCTTGCTACTTCATCTGCTGTGTGTTTTTCTGTCTTCTCATTTTGCTTATCTTACTGTGTTTGGGGTCTCCTTTTTGCAGGCTGCAGGTTCGTAGTTCCCGTTGTTTTTGGTGTCTGTCCCCAGTGGCTAAGGTTGGTTCAGTGGGTTGTGTAGGCTTCCTGGTGGAGGGGACTATTGCCTGTGTTCCGGTGGATGAGGCTGGATCTTGTCTTTCTGGTGGGCAAGTCCACGTCTGGTTGTGTGTTTTGGGGTGTTTGTGGGCTTATTATGATTTTAGGCAGTCTCTCTGCTAATGGGTGAGGTTGTGTTCCTGCCTTGCTACTTGTTTGGCATAGGGTGTCCAGCACTGTAGCTTGCTGGTCGTTGAGTGAAGCTGGGTGCTTGTGTTGAGATGGAGATCTCTGGGAGATTATCATCGTTTGTTATTATGTGGAGCTTGGAGGTCTCTTGTGGACTAGTGTCCTGAAGTTGGTTCTCCCAGCTCAGAGGCACAACAGTGACTCCTGGCTGCAGCAACAAGAGCCTTTCATTCACATGGCTCAGGATAAAAGGGAGAAAAATAGAAAGAATTAGTAGAAGAAGAAAGACAGGAAGAAAGAAAGAAAGAAAGAAAGGAAGGAAGAAAGAAAGAAAGGAGGGAGAGATGGAAGAAATGAGTGAGTGAGGAAGGGAGGAAGGAAGGAAGGAGTGAAGGAAGAAAAAAGAAAGAAGATAAAGTAAAATAAAATAAAGTTATTAAAATAAAAAGTAATTATTAAGAAAAAAATTTTTTTTTAAAAAGTAGACGGTTAGAACCCTAGGACATATGGTGGAAGCAAAGCTATACAGACAAAATCTCATACAGAAGCATACACATACACACTCACAAAAAGAGGAAAAGGGGAAAAATCATAAATCTTGCTCTCAAAGTCCACCTCCTCAATTTGGGATGATTCGTTGTCTATTCAGGTATTCCACAGATGCAGCGTACATCAAGTTGATTGTGGAGATTTAATCCCCTGCTTCTGAGGCTGCTGGGAGAGATTTCCCTTTCTCTTCTTTGTTGTCACAGGTCCCGGGGCTCAGCTTTGGATTTGGCCCTGCCCCTGCGTGTAGGTCGCCGTAGGGCGTCTGTTTTTCGCTCAGACACGACGGGGTTAAAGGAGCCGCTGATTCGGGGGCTCTGGCTCACTCTGGCTGGGGGGAGGGAGGAGCACGGACTGCGGGGCGGGCCTGCGGCCGCAGAGGCTGGTGTAACATTACACCAGCCTGAGGTGCGCCGTACGTTCTCCCGGGGAAGTTGCCCCTGAATCCTGGGACCCTGGCAGTGGCGGGCTGCACAGGCTCCCCGGAAGGGGGTTGTGGAGAGTGACCTGTGCTCACACACAGGCTTCTTGATGGCAGCAGCAGCAGCCTTAGCGTCTCATGCACGTTTCTGGGGTCCGTGGTTTTAGCCGCGGCTCGCACCCGTCTCTGGAACTCCTTTTAGCAGAGCTCTTTAATCCCCTCTCCTCGCGCGCCAGGAAACAAAGAGGGAAGAAAAAGTCTCTTGCCTCTTCGGCAGCTCCAGACTTTTCCCCGGACTCCCTCCTGGCTAGCCGTGGTGCACTAACCCCTGCAGGCTGTGTTCACGCAGCCAACCCCAGTCCTCTCCCTGCGCTCCGACCGAAGCCGGAGCCTCAGCTCCCAGCCCCGCCCGCCCCAGCGGGTGAGCAGACAAGCCTCTCGGGCTGGTGAGTGCCGGTCGGCACCAATCCTCTGTGTGGGAATCTCTCCGCTTTACCCTCCGCACGCCTGTGGCTGCGCTCTCCTCCGTGGCTCCAAAGTTTTCCCCCTCCGCCACCTGCAGTCTCCGCCCGCGAAGGGGCTTCTTAGTGTGTGGGAACCTTTCCTCCTTCACAGCTCCCTCCCACTGGTGCAGGTCCCATCCCTATCCGTTTGTCTCTGTTTATTCTTTTTTCTTTTGCCCTACCTAGGTACGTGGGGAGTTTCTTGCCTTTTGGGAGGTCTGAGGTCTTCTGCCAGCGCTCAGTAGGAGTTCTGTAGGAGTTGTTCCACGTGTGGATGTATTTCTGGTGTATCTGTGGGGAGGAAGGTGATCTCCACGTCTTACTCTTCCGCCATCTTCCAAGAGAAACTCTGGCATTTTTAAAATTAACATCTTTATTGGAGTATACTTGCTTTACAATGCTGTGTAAATTTCTGCTCTATAACAAAGGGAATCAGATATACCTATATCCCCAAAATGCCACCACATTTTATTCTTCCTCCCAAACTCCCTACCCCAGCCCTCTGGTTGTCACAAATCACTGAGTGGATATCCCTGTGCTATGCAGCTGCTTCCCATTAGCTGTCTATTTTACATTGTATAGTGTACATATGTCAGTGTTACACTTTCACTTCATGTTCTCAACCCCATTCTCTACGTCTATATCTTTATTTCTGTTTTGAACTTAGGTTCATTCAAACCATATTTCTGTTTTCTTTTTTTAGATTACTATATATGTGCTAGCATACAGTTTTTGTTTTTCTTCCTTTGACTTATTCAGTGTGTGCTACAGACTCTAGATTCATCCACATCACTATAGATAACTCAATTTTGTTTTCTAATATGGCTGAGTAATATTCTAGTGTATATATGTGCCATAACCTCTTTATCCATTCATGCATCAATGAACAGTTACGTGGCTTCCATATCCTAGCTATTGTATACACTGCTGTAAAGTTCAGGCTTGTACTTCACTCTTTTTGAATTATGGATTTCTCAGGGTATATGCCCTCTATTGGGACAGTCTGAGTCATACGTTTGTAGTGAGTTTTGCAGGAAACTCCATAATGTACTCCATAGTGGCTGTATCGATTTACATTTCCACACAGAGTGCAAGAGTGTTCTCTTTTCTCCACACCCTCTCCAGCATTTATGGTTTATACATTTTTTTGAGGATGGCTAATCCGAGCAGTGTTCAGGGATACCTCTTTTAGTTTTGATTTCCATTTCTCTTATGATTCGTGATGTTGAGCAACATTTCCTTTGTTTCTTTTCAATCTGTATATCTTCTTCAGGGAAACATTTATTTAGCTGTTCTGCCAGTTTTTGGATTCAGTTTTTTGCCTTTTTAGATACTGAGTTTCATGAGCTCCTTATATATTTTTATATATTACTCTTACAAAGGAGAGTAATCCTTTGTCAGTTGCTTTGGAAAATATTTTCTCCCTACTGAGGGTTTTCTTTTTGTCTTTTTAATGGTTTCCTTTGCTGGCCAAAGCTTTTAAGTTTCATTTGGTCCCATTTGTTTATTTTTGTTTTCATTTCCCTTTGTCTAGGGTATTGTTCAAACGGAACGTGCTATGATTTATGTCATAGAGTGTTCTGCCTAGGGTTTCCTCTAAGAGTTTTAAATTGTCTGGCCCTCCATTTATGTCTGTAATCCATTTTGAGTCTATTTTTTTTTTTACGGTGTTAGGAAGTGTTACAATTTGACTCTTTTACATGTAGCCATCCAGTTTCCCCAGCACCACTTATTCAAGAGGCTGTCTTTTCTCCATTGTATATTCTTGCCTCCTTTTTCCAAGACAAGGTCACAATATGTGTCTGAGCCAATCTCACGGTTATCCCTCCTGTTCCCTTCATGTATATATCTGTGTTTGTGTAAGTACCATACTATCTTGATTACTGTAACTTTGGAGTATATTCTGGAGGCAGGGAGCCTGATTCTTCCAGCTGAATTTTTCTTTCTCAAGTTTGCTCTTACTGTTCAGGGTCTTTTGTGTTTGAATACAAATTGTGAATATTTTTGTTCTAGATCTTTGAAAATTTCCATTGGTAGTTTGTTAGGGATTGCACTGAATGTATACATTGCTATGGGTTTTATATTCCTTTTCACAATGTTGATTCTTCCCATCCAAGAACATTGTATATCTCGCTCTCTGATTGTATGGTCTGTAATTTCTCTCATCAGTGTCTTATTGTTTTCTGCATACAGGTTTTTGTCTCTGTAGATTAGTTTCTCCTTAGGTATTTTATTCTTTTTTTTTTGCAATGGTAAATGGAGTGTTTCCTTAGTTTCTCTGTCATATTTTTCATCTTTCAGATATAGAAATGCAAGATATTTTTGTGCATTCATTTTGTATCATGCTATTTTAGAAAATTCATTGATTAGCTGTTGTAGATTTTTGGTAGCCTCTTTTGGATTCTTTATGTATAGTATCATGTCATCTTTAAACTGTGAGAATTTTAATTCTTCCTTTCTAATGTGGCTTCTTTTCATTTCTTTTTCTTCTCTGATTGACGAGGCTAAAATTTCCAAATGTATGTTGATTAATATTGGTGAGAGTGTGAAACCTTGTCTTGTTCCTGATCTTAGAGGAAATGGTTTCAGTTTTTCACCCTTGAGAATGATGTTGGCTATGGGTTTGTCATACATGACCTTTATTCTGTTGAGTAGGTTCCCTCTATGTCTACTTTCTGGAGTGTTGGGGTTTTTTTTTTCATCATAAAGTGGTGTAGAATTGTGTCAAAATATTTTATGCATCTAATCAGATTATCATATTGTTTTTATCCTTCAATTGGTTTATAGGGTGTATCAGATGGATTGATGTATGTTTATTAAAGAACCCTTGCATCCCTCACTTGATCTTGGTGTATGATCCTTTTAAGTTTTGTTCATTTTTGTCTGCTATTTTTTGGTTGAGGATTCTTGCATCTGTGTTCATCAGTGATACCGGACTGTAATTTTCTTTTTTGTGATATCTTTGTCCGTTTTTGGTATCAGCATGATGGTCACCTGTTAGAGTGAATTTGGGAGTGTTTCTCCTTCTGAAATTTTTGGGAAGAGTTTGAGAAGAATGGATGTTAGCTCTTCCCTAAATGTTGGAATGAATTTTCCTGTGAAGCCATCCACCTGGACTTTTTTATCTTGGAAGATGTTAAGTCATATTTTCTAGTTCATTACTTGTGACTGGTCATGTCACATTTTCTATTTGTCTCTGGTTCAGTCCATCTTTCCATGTTGTCCATTGTATTGGCATTTACCTATTTTAGGAAGTCTCTTATGATACGTTGTAATTCTTTGTTTTCAGTTCCAAATCTCATTTTTTTATTTCTAATTATATTGGTTTGAATCCCCTTCCTTTACTTCTTGATGAGGATGACAAAATATTTATTGATTTTGTTAATTTTCTGAAACAACTGGCTTTTAGTTTCATTGATCTTGCTATTATTTCTAGTCTGTATTTCATTCATTTCTGGCCAGATTTTTTATTAACATCTTTATTGGAGTATATCTGCTTTATAACAAAGTGAATCAGTTATACATATACATATGTTCCCATATCTCTTCCCTCTTGCGTCTCCCTCCCTCCCACCCTCCCTAACCCAACCCTCCAGGTGGTCCCTGTGCTATGAGGCTGCTTCCCACTAGCTATCTACCTTACGTTTGGTAGTGTATATATGTCCATGCCTCTCTCTCGCTTTGTCACAGCTCACACTTCTCCCTTGCCATATCCTCAAGTCTGTTCTCTAATAGGTCTGTGTCTTTATTCCTGTCTTATCCCTACGTTCTTCATGACATTTTTTTTCTTAAATTCCACATATATGTGTTAGCATATGGTATTTGTCTTTCTCTTTCTGACTTACTTCACTCTGTATGACAGACTCTAGGTCTATCCACCTCATTACAAATAGCACAATTTCATTTCTTTTTTTTTTTTTTAACATCTTTATTGGGGTATAATTGCTTTACAATGGTGTGTTAGTTTCTGCTTTATAACAAAGTGAATCAGTCATACATAAACATATGTTCCCATATGTCTTCCCTCTTGCGTCTCCCTCCCTCCCACCCTCCCCATCCCACCCCTCCAGGCTGTCACAAAGCACCAAGCCAATATCCCTGTGCCATGCGGCTGCTTCCCACTAGCTATCTACCTTACTACGTTTGTTAGTTTGTATATGCCCATGACTCTCTCTCGACCTGTCACAGCTCACCCTTCTCCCTCCCCATAACCTCAGGTCCGTTCTCTAGGAGGTCTGCGTCTTTATTCCTGCTTTACCCCTAGGTTCTTCATGACATTTTTTCCCTTAAATTCCATATATATGTGTTAGCATACGGTATTTGTCTTTTTCTTTCTGACTTACTTCACTCTGTATGACAGACTCTAGGTCTATCCACCTCATTACAGATAGCTCAATTTCGTTTCTTTTTATGGCTGAGTAATATTCCATTGTATATATGTGCCACATCTTCTTTATCCATTCATCTGATGATGGGCACTTAGGTTGTTTCCATCTCTGAGCTATTGTAAATAGAGCTGCAACGAACATTTTGGTACATGACTCTTTTTGAATTATATCAGGGTATATGCCCAGTAGTGGGATTGCTGGGTCATATGGTACTTCTATTTGTAGTTTTCTAAGGGACCTCCATACTGTTCTCCATAGTGGCTATACCAATTCACATTCCCACCAGCAGTGCAAGAGTGTTCCCTTTACTCCACATCTTTTCCAGCACTTATTGTTTCTAGATTTTTTATGATGGCCATTCTGACTGGTGTGAGGTGATACCATTGAAGTTTTGATTTGCATTTCTCTAATGATTAGTGATGTTGAGCATTCTTTCATGTGTTTGTTGGTAGTCTGTATATCTTCTTTGGAGAAATGTCTATTTAGGTCTTCTGCCCATTTTTGGATTGGGATTTTTGTTATTTTGTTATTGAGCTGCATGAGCTGCTTGTAAGTTTTGGAAATTAATCCTTTGTCAGCTGCTTCACTGGCAAATATTTTCTCCCATTCTGAGGTTGTCTTTTCGTCTGCTTCATGGTTTCCTTTGCTGTATAAAAGCTTTGAAGTTTCATTAGGTCTCATTTGTTTATTTTTGTTTTTATTTCCATTTCTCTAGGAGATGGGTCAAAAAGGATCTTGCTGTGATTTATGTCATAGAGTGTGCTGCCTATGTTTTCCTCTAAGAGTTTGATAGTTTCTGGCCTTACATTTAGGTGTTTAATCCATTTTGAGCTTATTTTTGTGTATGGTGTTAGGGAGAGAACTAATCTCATAATTTTACATGTACCTGTCCAGTTTCCCCAGCATCACTTGTTGAAGAGGCTGTCCTTTATCCACTGTACATTCCTGCCTCCTTTATCAAAGATAAGGTGACCATATGTGTGTGAGTTTATCTCTGGGCTTTCTATCCTGTTCCCTTGATCTGTCTTTCTGTTTTTGTGCCAGTACTATACTGTCATTATTACTGTAGCTTTGTAGTATAGTCTGAAGTCAGGGAGCCTGATTCCTCCAGCTACGTTTTTTGTTCTCAAGATTGCTTTGGCTATTTGGGGTCTTTTGTGTTTCCATACAAATTGTGAAATTTTTTGTTCTAGTTCTGTGAAAAATGTCAGTGGTAGTTTGATAGGGATTGCATTGAATCTGTAGATTTTGGGGTATTAGAGTCATTTTCACAATGTTGATTCTTCCAATCCAAGAACACGGTATATCTCTCCATCTATTTGTATCATCTTTAATTTCTTTAATCAGTGTCGTATAATTTTCTGCATACAGGTCTTTTGTCTCCTTAGGTATGTTTATCCTAGATATTTTAATCTTTTTGTTGCAATGGTAAATGGGAGTGTTTTCTTGATTTCACTTTCAGATTTTTCATCATTAGTGTATAGGAATGCCAGAGTTCTGTGCATTAATTTTGTATCCTGCCACTTTATCAAATTCACTGATTAGCTCTAGTAGTTTTCCGGTAGCATCTTTAGGATTCTCTATGTATAGGATCATGTCATCTGCAAACAGTGACAGCTTTACTTCTTCTTTTCTGATTTAGATTCCTTTTATTTCCTTTTCTTCTCTGATTGCTGTGGTTAAAACTTCCAAAACTATGTTGAATAAGAGTGGTGACAGTGGGCAACCTTGTCTTGTTCCTGATCTTAGTGGAAATGCTTTCAGTTTTTCACCATTGAGGATGATGTTAGCTGTGGGTTTGTCATATATGGCATTTATTATGTTGAGGAAAGTTCCCTCTATGCCTTCTTTCTGCAGGGTTTTTATCATAAATTGGTGTTGAATTTTGTCAAAAGCTTTCTCTGCATCTATTGAGATGATCATATGGTTTTTCTCCTTCAAGTTGTTAATATGGTGTATCACGTTGATTGATTTGCATATATTGAAGAATCCTTACATTCCTGGATAAACCCCACTTGTTCAGGGTGTATGATACTTTTAATGTGCTGTTGGATTCTCTTTGCCAGAATTTTGTTGAGGATTTTTGCATCTATGTTCATCAGTGATATTGGCCTGTAGTTTTCTTTCTTTGTGACATCCTTGTCTTGTTTTGGTATCAAGGTGATGGTGGCCTCGTAGAATGAGTTTGAGAGTGTTCCTCCCTCTGCTATATTTTGGAAAAGTTTGAGAAGGATAGGTGTTAGCTCTTCTCTAAATGTTTGATAGGATTCGCCTGTGAAGCCATCTGGTCCTGGGTTTTTGTTTGTTGGAAGATTTTTAATCACAGTTTCAATTATCGTGCTTGTGATTGGTCTTTTCATATTTTCTGTTTCTTCCTGATTCAGTCTTGGCACCTTTTGCGTTTCTAAGAATTTGTCCATTTCTTCCATGTTGTCCATGTTATTGGCATAGAGTTGCTTGTAGTAATCTCTCATGATCTTCTTTATTTCTGCAGTGTCAGTTGTTACCTCTCCTTTTTCATTTCTAATTCTATTGATTTGAGTCTCCTCCCTTTTTTTCTTGATGATTCTGGCTAATGGGTTATCTATGTTGTTTATCTTCTCAAAGAACCAGGTTTTAGATTTGTTGATCTTTGCTATCATTTCCTTCATTTCTTTTTCATTTATTTCTAATCTGTTTTTATGATTTCTTTTCTTCTGCTAACTTTGGAGTATTTTTGTCCTTCTTTCTCTAATTGCTTTAGGTGCCAGGGTAGTTTGTTCATTCCAGATGTTTCCTGTATTTTAAGGTGGGCTTCTATTGCTATATACTTCCCTCTTAGAACTGTTTTTGCTGCATCCCATAGATTTTGGGTTGTCGTGTCTCCATTGTCATTTGTTTCTAGGTATTTTTTTATTTCCTCTTTGATTTCTTCAGTGATCACTTCGTTGTTAAGTAGTGTATTGTTTAGCCTCCATGTGTTGGTATTTTTTACAGATCTTTTTCTGTAATTGATATCTAGTCTCATAGCATTGTGGTCAGAAAATATACTTGGTACAATTTCAGTTTTCTTAAATTTACCAAGGCTTGATTTGTGACCCAAGATATGATCTATCCTGGAGAATGTTCCATGAGCACTTGAGAAAAATGTGTATTCTGTTGTTTTTAGATGGAGTGTCCTATAAATATCAATTAAGTCCATCTTGTTTAATGTATCATTTAAAGCTTGTGTTTCCTTATTTATTTTCATTCTGGATGACCTGTACATTGGTGAAAGTGGGCTGTTAAAGTCCTCTACTATGAATGTGTTACTGTCGATTTCCACTTTCGTGGCTGTTACTATTTTTCTTATGTATTGAGGTGCTCCTATGTTGGGTGCATAAATATTTACAATTGTTATATCTTCTTCTTGGATCGATCCCTTGATCATTATGTAATGTTCTTCTTTGTCTCCTCTAATAGTCTTTATTTTAAAGTCTATTTTTGTCTGCTATGAGAATTGCTACTTCAGCTTTCTTTTGGTTTCCATTTGCATAGAATATCTTTTTCCATCCCCTTACTTTCAGTCTGTATGTGTCTCTGGGTCTGAATTGGGTTTCTTGTAGACAGAATATATATGGGTCTTGTTTTTGTATCCATTCAGCCACTCTGTGTCTTTGGTGGGAGCATTTAGCCCATATACATTTAAGGTAATTATCAATATGTATGTCCCTATTTTCATTTTCTAAATTGTTTTGGGTTCGTTATTGTAGGTCTTTTCCTTCTCTTGTGTTTCTTGCCTGGAGAAGATCCTTTAGCATTTGTTGTAAAGGTTGTTTGGTGGTGCTGAACTCTCTCAGCTTTTGCTTGTCTGTAAAGCTTTTGATTTCTCCATCAAATCTGAATAAGATCCTTGTTGTGTAGAGTAATCTTGGTTGCAGATTTTTCTCCTTCATCACTTTAAATATGTCCTGCCAGTCCCTTCTGGCTTGCAGAGTTTCTGCTGAAAGATCAGCTGTTAACATTATGGAGATTCCCTGTGTGTTATTTGTTGTTTTACCCTTGCTGCTTTTAATATGCTTTCTTTGTATTTAATTTTTGACAGTTTGGTTAATATGTGACTTGACATATTTATCCTTGGATTTATCCTGTATGGGACTCTCTGTCCTTCCTGGACTTGACTATTTCCTTTCCCATATTAGGGAAGTTTTCAACTATAATCTCTTCAAATATTTTCTCAGTCCCTTTCTTTATCTCTTCTTTTTCTGGAACCCCTGTAATTCAAACGCTGGTGCATTTAATGTTGTCCCAGAGGTCTCTGAGACTGTCCTCAATTCTTTTCATTCTTTATTCTGCTCTGCAGTAGTTATTTCCACTCTTTTATCTTCCAGGGCACTTATCTGTTCTTCTGCCTCAGTTATTCTGCTATTAATCCCATCTAGAGTATTTTCCATTTCATTTATTGTGTTGTTCATCATTGCTTGTTTCATCTTTAGTTCTTCTAAGTCCTTGTTAAATGTTTCTTTCATTTTGCCTATTCTATTTCCAAGATTTTGGATCATGTTTACTGTCATTATTCTGAATTCTTTTTCAGGTAAACTGCCTATTTCCTCTTCATTTGTTAGGTCTGGTGGATGTTTATCTTGCTACTTCATCTGCTGTGTGTTTTTCTGTCTTCTCATTTTGCTTATCTTACTGTGTTTGAGGTTTCCTTTCTGTAGGCTGCATGTCCGTAGTTCCCGTTGTTTTTGGTGTCTGTCCCCAGTGGCTAAGGTTGGTTCAGTGGGTTGTGTAGGCTTCCTGGTGGAGGGGACTAGTGCCTGTGTTCCGGTGGATGAGGCTGGATCTTGTCTTTCTGGTGGGCAAGTCCACGTCTGGTTGTGTGTTTTGGGGTGTTTGTGGGCTTATTATGATTTTAGGCAGTCTCTCTGCTAATGGGTGAGGTTGTGTTCCTGCCTTGCTACTTGTTTGGCATAGGGTGTCCAGCACTGTAGCTTGCTGGTCGTTGAGTGAAGTTTGGTGCTGGTGTTGAGATGGAGATCTCTAGGAGATTTTCACCATTTGATATTATGTGGAGCTGGGAGGTCTCTTGTTTACCAGTGTCCTGAACTTGGCTCTCCCAGCTCAGAGGAACAACAGTGACTCCTGGCTGCAGCACCAAGAGCCTTTCATCCACACGGCTCAGAATAAAAGGGAGAAAAAGTAGAGACAAAGAATTAGTAGAAATAGAAAGAAAGAAAGAAAGAAAGAAAGAAAGAAAGAAAGAAAGAAAGAAAGAAAGAAAGGAAGGAAGAAAGAAAGAGAAAGAATGGAAGGAAGGAAGGAAGAAGAAAAGAAGGAAAGAAAAAAAGAAAGGAGGGTGGGAGGGAGGGAGGGTGGTTGTGATGGATGGTGGGAGGAGGGAAGGAAGGAAGGGAGGAGAGAAGGAAGGAAAAAAGAAAGAAGGTAAAGTAAAATAAAATAAAGTAAAATATAATAAAGTTATTAAATTAAAAAATAATTATTAAGAAAAAAATTTAAAAACAAACAAAAAATGGACGGATTGAATCTTAGGACAAATGGTGGAAGCAAAGCTATACAGACAAAATCTCATACGGAAGCACACACGTACACACTCACAAAAAGAGGAAAAGGGGAAAAAATCATAAATCTTGCTCCCAGAGTCCACCTCCTCAATTTGGGATGATTCGTTGTCTATTCATGTATTCCACAGATGCAGCGTACATCAAGTTGATTGTGGAGCTTTAACCTGCTGCTTCTGAGGCTGCTGGGAGAGATTTCCCTTTCTCTTCTCTGTTCTCACAGCTCCCAGGGGATCAGCTTTGGATTTGGCCCCGCCTCTGCGTGTAGGTCGCTGTAGGGCGTCTGTTTTTTCGCTCAGACACGACGGGGTTAAAGGAGCCGCTGATTCGGGGGTTCTGGCTCACTTAGGCCAGGGGGAGGGAGGGGCACGGAGTGCGGGGCAGGCCTGCGGCGGCAGAGGCTGGCGTGACGTTGCACCAGCCTGGGGCACGCCGTGCGTTCTCCCGGGGAAGTTGTTCCTGGATCCTGGGAACCTGGGAGTGGCGGGCTGCACAGGCTCCCCGGAAGGGGGGTGTGGAGAGTGACCTGTGCTCACACACAGGCTTCTTGGTGGCAGCAGTAGCGTCGTTAGCGTCTCCTGCCTGTCTCTGGGGTCCGCGCTTTTAGCCGCGGCTCGCGCCCGTCTCTGGAGCTGCATTAAACAGCGCTCTTAACCCACTCTCCTCGCGCACCAGGAAACAAAGAGGGAAAAAAAAGTCTCTTGCCTCTTCGGAATCTCCAGACCTTTTTCCTGGAGTATAATTACTTTAAAATGCTTTTTAAATTTCTGCTGTGTAACAAAGGGAATCAGCTGTATATATACCAATATCCCCAAATCCCCTCCACCTTTTACTCTCCTTCTCCCACTCCCAATCCCATCTCTCTGAGTTGTCAGAAATCATTGAGCTGATATACCTGTGCTAAGCTGCTGCTTCCCAACATCTATCTATTTTACACTGAGTAGTGTACATGTGTCAATGCTACACTTTCACTTCGTGTGCTCATTATCTACGTCTGCGTCTGTATTGCTGTTCTGACCTTAAGTTCATGAAAAATATATTTCTGGTTGTTATTGTTTTAGATTCCATATATATGTGTTAGCATATGGTTTATGTTTTTCTCCCTATGAGTTTTTCACTGTGTACCGCAGACTATAGGTCCATCCACATCTCTACAAATAACTCAATTTCGTTTCCTAATATGGTTGAGTAATATTCCAGTGTATATACGTACCATATCTTCTTTATCCATTCATCTGTCAATGGACACTTATGTTGCTTCCATGTCTTGGCTATTTTAAACAGTGCTGTAAAATACAGTGTGGTATTTCATTCTTTTTGAATTATGGGTTTCTCAGGTTATGTGCCCAGTATTATGACTGCTGAGTCACGTGGTTGTAGTGAGTTTTGGCTTTTTAAGGAAACTCCATAATGTCTTCCATAGTGGCTGTATCAGTTTACATTCCCACAAAGAGTGCAAGAGGGTTCACTTTGCTCCACACCCTCTCCAGCAATTGTGGTTTATATATTGTTTGAGGACAGCTAATCTGAGCAGTGTGCAGTGATACCTCATTTAGTTTTTATTTTCATTTCTCTTATGATTCGTGATGTTGAGCATCCTTTCAATATCTTATAGTTTTCTGCATACAAGTTTTTGTCTCCATAGGTAAGTTTCTACATAGATATTTCGTTCTTTTCTGTAGCAGTGGTAAAAGGGATTGTTTCCTTAGTTTCTCTGTCAGATTTTTCATCTTTGGCGTGTAGGAATGCTTGAGACTTTTGTGCATTCATTTTGTACCATGCTACTTCACAAAATTCATTGATTAGCTCTTGTATATTTTGAGTAGCCTCTTTTGGATTCTCTACATATATTATCATGTCATCTGCAAACCATGAGAATTTTAATTCTCCCTTTCTGATTTGTTTTTCTTTCATTTCTTTTTCTTCTCTGATAGCAGTGGCTAACTCTTCCAAAACTATTTTAAATAATAGTCGTGAGACTGGGCAGCCTTGTCTTTTTCCTGATATTAGAGGAAATAGTTTCAGCTTTTTGCCCTTGAGAAGAATGTTGGCTGTGTTTTTGTCATACATGACCTTTATGATGTTGAGGTAGGTTACCTCTATGCCTACTTTCTGGAGTGCTTTTCATGTTTTATCATAAACTTTTAAAAATTCTGTTACAAAATTTTTCAACGTCAATTTAGATTATCATATGAATTTTATCTTTCAATATTTAATAGGCTGTGTCACCTGGATTAATGTGCCTTTATTAAAGAATCCTTGCATCACTGGGCAAAATCTCTCTTGATCTTGATGTATGATCCTTTTGAAATTTTGTTGGATTTTATATGTTAGTTTTTCGTTGAGAATTTTTGCGTCTATGTTCATCAGTGATTCCGGTTTGTAATTTTCATTTTTGTGATATCTTTGTCTTTTCTAGTCTATATAATCTGCAACTGTAGCATAATAAAATTTGCCTTGCAACCATCAGTTGTCTTGTCCTTCTGACCCCATTCGTCAGTGCTACTTCAGTTCCTTACCCCTTTCCTTCTGACCCTGGGTGGTGAAATCCTCTTTCTGTGGCTGGTCTGTGGCACATGTCTCCCAGATTGTCCATTGTTTTGGCATAAAGCTATTTGTAGTATTCTCTTATGATCCATTGTAATTCTGCAATGTCAGTTGTACTGTATTGTTTTTTTATTTCTAATTTTGTTGATTTGAATCATCTTCCTTTTGTTCCTAATGAGTCTGGTCGAAGATTTATCGATTTTGTTGATTTTCTAAAGAACCAGCTTTTAGTTTCACTGATATTTGCTATTGTTTTCTTAGTTTCTATTTCATTGTTTTCTGGCATGATTATTTTATTAACATCTTTATTAGAGTATAATTGCTGTACAATGCTGTATTAATTTCTGCTGTACAACAAAGGAAATCAGCTATACGTATACCTATATCATCATATCCCCTCCCCCTTTTCTTCTCCCTCCCACATTTCCTATGGCAACCCTCTGTGTGTTCATAAAGCATGGAGCTGATCTCCCTGTGCTATGCAGCTGCTTCCAGAGAGCTATCTATTTTACATTTTGGAGGGTACATATGTCAGTGCTACTCTTTCATTTCTTGTCCTCAAATCCATTCTCTAAGTCTACCTACATCCTTTTTCCTGTCCTGCCTGTAGTTTCATCACAACTGTTTTTCTTGTGGTTGTTGTTTTAGATTCCATATATATGTGTTAGCATACAATATTTGTTTTTCTCTTTCTGACTTACCTCACTGTGTATGACAGACTCTAGGTCCATCCAGCTCACTCAAATAACTCAACTTCTTTTCCTATTATGGCCGAGTAATATTCCAGTGTATATGTGTGTGACACCTTCTTTGTCCATTCCTCTGTTGATGGATACTTAGTTCACCTTCCTGTCCTGGTTATTGTAAACAGTGCTACAAAGTACATTGTGGTACTTGACTTATTTTAGTTATGGGTTTCTCAGAGTATGTGCCCAGTAGTAGTACTCCTGGGTCATATGTTAGGAGTGAGTTTTGGTTTTGTAGGGAAAGTCAATCCTGTTCTCCATAGTGGCTATAATGATATACATTCCCAGCAGCATTGCAAGAGGGTTTCCTTTTCTCCACACCCTCTGCAGTATTTATGATTTATATATTCTTTGAGGATGGCTAAATTTAGCAGTGCTCAGTGATACCTCCTTTTCCTTTTGATTTGCATTTCACTTATGACTCGTGATGTTGAGTATCCTTTCTTGTGTTTCTTTTCAATCTGTATATTTTCTTCAGGGAAATGTGTATTTAACTCTTATGCCAAATTTTGGATTGTGTTGTTTTGCTGTTTTGGATACTGAGCTGCTTACATATTTTTATATATTACTCTTACAAAGCAGAGTAATCCTTTGTCAGTTGCTTCTTTTGCAAATATTTTCTCCCATACTGTGTGTTTTCTTTTTCTCTTCTTCATGGTTTCTTTTGCTGGGCCAAAGCTTTTAAGTTTCATTTGGTCCCATTTGTTTATTTCTGTTTTCATTTCCATTTCTGTAGGAGGTTGGTCAAAGGGAACTTGCTGTGGTTTATGTCATAGATTGTTCTGCCTAAGTTTTCCTCTAAGAGTTTTGAAAGTTCTGTCCCTCCATTTATGTCTTTAATCCATTTGGGTCAATTTTTGTGTACGGTGTTAAGAAGTATACTAATTTCACACTTTAACGTGTAGTCGTCCAGTTTTCCCAGCACCACTTACTGTTTCTTTCCTGTTCATAGATGTATATTTCTGTGTTTGTGCCAGTATCATACTGTCTTGCTTACTGTAACTTTGGAGTATAATCTGGACTCAGGGAGTCTGATTCCTCCAGCTCCATTTTTCTTTCTCAAGTTTGCTCTTACTATTTGGTGTCTTTTGCCTTTTCATACAAATTGTGAAATTTTTTGTTCTAGTTCTCTGAAAAATGCCATTGGTAGTTTGATAGTTATTGCATTGGTTGTACACATTTCTTTGGGTTTTATAATCCTTTTCACAATGTTGATTTTTCCAATCCAAGAACATTTTATACCTCTCAATGTGTTTTCATTGTCCTTGATTTTTTTATCAGTATCTTATAGTTCTCTGCATACAGGTGTTTGTCTCCATAGGTACGTTTCTTCTCAGGTATTTTATTCTTTATGTTGCAATTGTAAATAGGAGTGTTTCTTTAATTTCTCTGTCGTATTTTTCATTGTTCGTGTAAAGAATGTAAGAGATTTCTATGCATTCATTTTTTATCCTGGTACTTCAAAAATTCATTGACTAGCTCTCATAGTTTTCTGATAGCCTCTTTTGGGTTCTCTATGTATAGTACCTTGTCATCAGCAAACAGTGCCAGTTTTACTTCTTGTTTTCCCATTTCGATTCCTTTCATTTCTTTTTCTTCTCTGATTGACCTGGCTAAAACTTCCAAATCTATGTTGAATAATAGCGTGAGTGGGCAACCTTGTGTTGTTCCTGATCTTAGAACAAAATTTTCAGCTTTTCACCTTTGAGAATGGTGTTGGCTGTGGGTTTTCATGCATTACCTTTATTGTGTTGAGCTAGATTCCCAATATGCCTACTTTGTGAAGTGTCTATTTATTTACCATAAATTCGTGTTGAACTGTGTTGAAAACATTTTTTTCATCTATTGAGATTATCTTAAATTTTTTATCCTTCAATTTGTTAATAGGTTCTATCACATGGATTGATGTTTGTTTATTGAAGAATCCTTGCATCAGTAGAAAAAAATCTCACTTGATCTTGGTGTATGATCCTTTTAAAGTTTTATTGTATTCTCTCTGCTCATTTATGGATGTGGATTTTCGCATCAATGTTCATCAGTGATAATAGTTTTTAATTACCTGTTTTGCATTATGTTTGTCTGGTTTTGGTATCAGGGTGATGGTCTCCTGGTAGAAAGAATTTGGGAGTGTTTCTCCACCTACAATTTTTGGGAACAGCTTGAGAAGAATGGGTGTTAGCTCTCCCCTAAATGTTGGATTGAAGTCTACTGTGAAGCCATCCAGCTGGACTTTTTATTTGGAAGTTGGTAAGTCATAATTTCCATTTTATTACTTATGATTGATCAGTTTATCTTTTCTATTTCTTTGTGGTTCAGTCCTCAAAGGTCGTACTAAAAATTTGTCCATCTCTTCCAGGTTTTCCATTATATTTTCATGTATGTCGTTCAGGTAGTGTCTTATGATCCTTTGCAATTCTTCATTGTCCATTGTAATTTCTCTTTTTGAAAAAATTTCTACTTTTATGGATTTGAGTTCTCTTCCTCTTTTTCTTGATGAGTCTGGCAAAAGATTTGTCAATATTGTGAATTTTCTACAAAGAACAAGCTTTTAGTTTCATTGAGTTTGTTATTTTTTTTTTAGTTTATATTTCATTCCTTTCAGGCATGATTATTTTATTAACATCTTTATTGGAGTATAATTGCTTTACAATGCTCTGTTTATTTTTGCTCTATAAGAAAAGGAATCACCTATGTACACCTAAATCCCCATATTGCCTCTCCCATTTCATCTCCCTCTCACCCTCTCTCTTCCAGTCCTCTGCATGGTCACAAAGCACCGAGCTGACCCCCTGTGCTATGCAGCTGCTTCACACAAGCTACCTATTTTACACTGGGAAGTGTATATACGTCATTGCTACGCTTTCACTTCGTGTCCTCAAGTCCATTCTCTACATCTGCATCTGTATTCCTGTCCTGCCCCAAAGTCCATTACAACCACTTTTCTGGTGTTTGTTGTTTCAGATTCCATATATTTGTGTTAGCATATGGTATCTGTTTTTCTCTTTCTGACTTACCTCACTGTATATGACAGATTCTAAGTCTATTCAACTCACTACAATAACTCAATTTTTATCTTATTATGGCTGAGTAATATTCCAGTGCATATAGGTGCCACATCTTCTTTATCCATTCCTTTGTCGATTGACACTTAGGTTGCTTCCATGAGTTGGCTATTGTAAACAGTGCTGCAAAGTACATTGTGGTACTTGACTATTTGAATTATGGGTTTCTCAGGGTATATGACATCTAGTGGGACTGCAGGGTCATGTTAGTAATGAGTTTTTCTTTTTTTTAGGGAAAATCCATACTGTTTTCCAGAATGGCTCTATCGATTTACATTCCCATCAATGGTACAAGAGGGTTCCCTTTTCTCCTCATCCTCTCCAGCATTTATGGTTTACACATCATTGTTTGAAACTGTCAGATCTGAGCATTGTGTGGTGATACCTCATTTTCCTTTTTTTTTTTTTACTAGCAGGTCTCTTCAATTTTATTTTAGTGAGCATATATAATTTCTTATTTACAAAGCATAGAAAATTAACAGTATTTTAATTTTTTAAAACATCTTTAGTAGAGTATAATTTCTTTACAATGGTGTGTTAATTTCTGCTGTATCACAGAGTGAATCAGCTGTACATGTACATATATCCCCATATCTCCTCCCTCTTTAGGCTCCCTCCCATTCTCCCTATCCTACTCCTCTAGGTGGTCACAAAACACCAAGCTGATCTCCCTGTGCTAAGTAGCTGCTTCCGACTAGCTATTTTACATTTTGTAGTATATTTAAGTCCATGCCACTCTCTCACTTTGTCCCAGCATACCCTTCCCCCTCCCCATGTCCTCAAGTCCATTCTCTACGTCTTCATATTTATTCCTCTCCTGCCACTAGGTTCTTCAAAACCACTGTTTTTAGATTCCTTATATATTTGTTATCCTATGATATTTTTTTCCCTTTCTGACATACTTTACTCTGTATGACAGTCTCTATGTCCATCCACCTTACTACAAATAACTAAATTTCTTGTGATTTTTTTATGGTTGAGTAATAATCCATTGTACATATGTGCTAAAACTTCTTTATTCATTCATCTGTCGATGGACACTTAGGTTGTTTCCAAGTCCTCGCTATTGTAAATAGAGCTGCAATGAATATTTTGGTGCATGACTCTTTTTGAATTATGATTTTCTCAGGGTTTATGCCCAGTAGTGGGATTGTATGGTAGTTAAATTTTTAGTTCTTTAGGAACTTCCATACTGTTCTCCATAGTGGCTGTATCAATTTACACTCCTACCAACATTGCAAGAAGGTTCCTTTTTCTCCACACCCTCTCCAGCCTGTATTGTTTGTGGGTTTTTTAATGATGGCAATATTGACTGGTGTGAGGGCTTAACTCATTGTAGTTCTGATTTCCCTTTCCTTTTTTATTCGTGATGTTGAGCACCCTTTCCTGGGTTTCTTTGCAATCTTTACATCTTCGAGAATGGGTTATGTAGTGGTTCTGCACCTTTTTGGATTGGGTTGTTTGCTTTTTTGGATACTGAGCTTCATAAGCTGCTTATATATTTTGGAGAATAATCACTTGTCAGTTGCTTCTTTTGCAAATATATTCTCCCATTCTGAGGGCTTTCTTTTTATCTTCTTTATGGTTTCCTTTGCTGGGCCAAAACTTTTCAGTTTTATTAGGACCCATTTTAAAATTTTTTTTCATTTCCATTTCTCTAGGAGGTTGGTCATAAGTATCTTGTGATTTATGTCACAGAGTGTTCTGCCTAGGTTTTCCTCTAAGAGTTTTAAAGTGTCTGGCCCACTATTTATATCTTTAATCCATTTTGAGTCTGTATTTGTGTATGGTGTTCAGAAAAGTTCTAATTTCACTCTTTAACATGAAGCCGTCCAGTTTTCCCAGCACTACTTATTGAAGAGGCTGTCTTTTCTCCATTGTATATTCTTGCCTCCTTTATCCAAATTATTGTCACCATATGTGCATGGGCTTATCTCTGTGTTTTCTCTCCTGTTCCATTTGTCTATATTTCTCTGTGACAGTAAAATACAGTCTTGTTTAATGTAACTTGGTAGTGTAGTCTGGAGTCAGGGAGCCTGATTCCTCTGGCTCCGTTTTTTTCTGTTTTTGTTTTGTTTTTTTCTCAAGTTTGCTCCTGCTATTTGGGGTCTTTTGTGTTTACACAAAAATTGTGATTGTTTTGGTTCTATTTCTGTGAAATATGCCTTTGGTAGTTTGATAGAGATTGTACTGAATCTGTAGATTACTTTGGCTAGTATAGTCATTTTCACAACGTTGATTCTTCCAATCCAAGAACACGGCATATCTTTCCATCTGTTTGTATCATCTTTGTTTTTTTTCCTTTGTCTCTTATAGTTTTCTGCATACAGGTCTTTGTCTCCTTAAATAGGTCTCTTCTAAGGAATTTTATTCTTTGTGTTGCAGTGATAAATGGGAGTCTCTCCTTAATTTCTCTGTCAGATTTTTCATCATTAGTATAGGAATGCAAGATGTCATTTTGTATCCTTCTACTTCAGAAAATTCATTGATTAGCTCTCATAGTTTTCTGGTAGCCCCATTTGCATTCTCATGTATAGCACCATGTCATCTGCAAAGCGTGAGGTTTTACTTTTTCTTTTTGAATTGGATTTCTTTCATTTCTTTTCTTCTCTGATTACTGTGGCTAAAACTTCTAAATCTATGTTGAATAATAGTTTAAGAGTGAGCAACTTTGTGTTGATACTGGTCTTAGAGGATGTAGTTTCAGTTTTTCAACCTTGAGAACGATGTTGGTTTGGGGTTTGTCATACATGACCTTTATTATGTTGAGTAGGTTTCCTCTATGACTACTTTCTGGAGTGTGTTTTTTTTTTTATCATAAAGTGGTGTTGAATTGTGTAGAGGTATTTTTCTGCATCTATTGAGATTATCATGTGGTATTTATCCTTCAGTTTTTTAACAGGTGTATCACATTGATTGATGTGCATTTATTTAAGAATCATAGCATCACTGGGAAAAATCTCACTTGATCTAAGTGTTTGATCCTTTAAAATTTTGTTGGATTCTGTCTGCTAGTTTATGGTTTTGGACTTTTACATCTATATTCACAAGTGATAATTGTCTGTAATTATGTTTTTTGTGATATGTTTTTCTGGTTTTGGTAACAGGGTGGTGGTTGCCTGATAGAAGGAATTTGGAAATGTTCCCCTGTCTGCAATTTTTAGGAAGAGTTTGACAAGAATGTGTGTTAGCTCTTCACTAATTGTGGATAGCATTTTCCTGTTAAGCCATCCAAATGGTCTTTTGTTTTGTGGAAGATTTTATGCCAGACTTTCAATTTCATTGCTTGTGATTGGCCGGTTTATCTTTTCTATATCTATCTGGTTCAGTCCAAGAAGGTTGTATCATGCAAACAATTTGTCTATTTCTTCCAGATTGTCCATTGTATTGGCATATAGCTTTTTCAGGTAGTCTCTTATGATCCTTTGTAATTCTGCATTGTCCGTTAAAATTTCTCATTTTCTTATTTCTAATTTTACTGATATGAGTCATTTTCCTTTTTCCTGGTTGCGTCTGGTGAGAGTTTTATTGATTTTGTTAATTTTCTAAAATAACGACCTTTTAGTTTCATTGATATTTTCTATTGTTTTCTTAATTTCGTTCTTTTCTGACATGATATATTATAAACATCTTTATTGGAATATAATTGCTTTACAATGCTGTGTTAATATTTGCTGTATAACAAAGGGTATCAGCTGTATGTATACCTATATCCCCATATCCCATCCCCCCTTTCCTCTCCCTCTCACACGCCCTAGGTCAGCCCTCTGGGTGGTCACAAAGCACCAAGTTGATTTTCCTGTGCTAGCAGCTGCTTCCCATGAGCTATATATGTTACTTTGGGCATTGTACATATGTAAATGCTACTCTTTCACTTAGTGTCTTCAAGTCCATTCCCTATGTCTGCATCTGTATTCCTCTCCTGACCCTTTTCTCTTGTAGTTGTTGTTTTAGATTCCATATATAGGTGTTATCCTATGGCATTTGATTTTGTCTTTCTGACTTAACTCACTGTGTATGACAGACTCTAGGTCCATCCACCTCACTACAGATAACTCAATTTCATTTCCTATTATGGCTGAGTAATATTGCAGTGTATATATGTGTCACATATTCTTTATCCATTACTCTGTTAGTGGACACTTAGGTTGATTCCATGTCCTGCCTATTGTAAACAGTGCTTCAAAGCACATTGTGGTACTTGACTCTTTTTGAATTATGGGTTTCTCAGGGTATACAAACAGTAGTGGGACAGCTGGGTCATATGGTAGTAGTGAATTTTGTTTTTTTAAGGAAAGTCCATACTCTTCTCCATAGTGACTGTATCAATTTACATTCTTACCAACACTGCAAGAGGATTCCCTTTTCTACACACTCTCTCCAGTGTTTATGGTTTATTCATATTTTGATTATGGCTAATCTGAGCAGTGAGGGGTGATACCTCATTTTATTTGATTTGCATTTATCTTATGATTCATGCTGTTTAGCATACTTTCCTGTGTTTGTTTGCAATGTCTATGTCTTCTTAGGAGAAATGTCTATTTGGTTCTTCTGCCCATTTTTGGATTTGGTTGTCTGCTTTTTTGGATACTGAGCTACATGAGCTTCTTATATATTTTGGAGAATAATCCTTTGTCAGTTGCTTGTTTTGAAAATGTTTTTTCCCATTCTGAGGGTGTTGTTTTTTCTTCTTTATGGTTTCCTTTGCTGGGTAAAAGCTTTCAAGTTTCATTAGGTCATATCGGTTTATTTTTGTTTTTATTTCCATTTCTCAGGGAAATTGGTCAAAAGGATCTTGCTGTGATTTTTGACATATGGTTCTCTGACTAGGTTTTCCTCTAAGAGTTTAAAGTATTGGCCCTCCATTTATGTCTTTAATCAATTTTGAGTCTATTTTTGTGTACAGTGTTAGGAAGTGTTCTAATTTCACTCTTTAACATGTAGCTGTCCAGTTTTCCCAGCTCCACTTATTGAAGAGGTTGTCTTTTCTCTGCTGTATATTCTTGCTGACTTTATCCAAGATAAGTTCACCATGTGTGCACGGGATTATCTCTGCTATTTCTCTCCTGTTCCTTTAACCTATATTTCTCTGGTTGTGCCAGTCCAAACTCTCTTAATTACTGTAACTTTGGAGTATAGTCTGGAGTCAGGGAGCCTGATTCCTCCAGCTCCGTTTTTCTTTCTCATATTTGCTCTTACTATTCAGGGTCTTTTGCATTTCCATACCAATTGTGACATTTTCTGTTCTAGTTCTCTGAAAAATTCCATTGGTAGTTTGATAGGAATTGCATTGAATGTATAGATTGCTTTGTGTTGTATAGTCCTTTTTTACAATGTTGATTCTTCCAATCTAAGAACACTGTATATCTCTCCTTTGGTTTTATGGTCCTTAATTTCTTCCCTCAGGGTCTTATAATTTTCTGTATACGTCTTTGTCTCCATAGGTAAGTTTTTTCTAAGGAATTTTATTCTTTTGTTGCAATGTTAAATGAGAACATTTCCTTAATTTCTCTGTCAGATTATTAATCATTAATGTATAGGAATGCAAGAGATTTCTGTACAGTCCTTTTGTATCCTGCTACTTCAGAAAATTCATTGATTAGCTCTAGTAGATCTCTGGTAGCCACTTTTGGATTCTTTACATATAGTATCATGTCATCTGAAAACAATTACTATTTTAGTTCTTCTTTTCCAATTTGAATTCCATTCATTTCTTTTTCTTCTCTGATTGCTGTGTCTAAAACTTCCAAAACTGTGTTGAATAATAGTGGTGAGAGTGGGCAACCTTGTCTTGTTCCTTATCTTACAGGAAATGTTTTTATCGTTTCACCCTTGAGAACAATGTTGGCTGTCATACATGACCTTTATTATCTTAGGTAGTTTCACCCTATGCCTACTTTCTGGAGTGTTTATTTATTTTTTTAAACATTAATGGGTGTTGAATTTTGTCAGAGCATTTTCTGCATCTATTGAAATTATCATATTGTTTTATCTTTCAACTTGTTAATAGGGTGTATCACATGGATTGATGTGCATTTATTGAAGAATCCTTGCATCCCTGGGAAACATCTCACTTGATCTTTGTGTATGATCATTTTAAATTTCTGTTGGATTCTCCCTGATAGCTTTTGGTTGAGGATTTTTGCATCTACACTCAACAGTGATAATGGGCTGTATTTACCTTTTTTGTGATATATTTGTCTGGTTTTCCTATGATGGGGTTGGCCGCCTGTTAGAACGAATTTGGGAGTGTTCATCTGTCTGCAATTTTTGGGTAGAGTTTGAGGAAAAATGGCTGTTATCTCCCCCCAAAAAGTTGGATAGCATTTTCCTGTGAAGCCATCCACCTGGACTTTTGCTTTTTGGAAAATTTTAAGTCACAGTTTCAATTTCATTACTTGTGTTGGTCAGTATATCTTTTTTTATTTCTCTCTGGTTCAGTCCATTTTATTGGCATATAGTGTTTCTCATTGTGTCTTATGATCCTTTTTAATTCTGTGTTGTCTGTTGTAGTTTCTCTTTTTTTTTATTTCTAATTTTATTGATTTGAGTCCTCTTCTTTGTTTCCTGATGAGTGTAGCCAAATAATTATTGATTTTCTTAATTTTCTAAAATAACCAGCTTTTAATTTCATTGATCTTTGCTAGAGAAAGATCTTGGTCTTACTTTGTATTTCATTCTTTTCTGACATGATTATTTTATTAACATCTTTATTGGAGTATAATTGCTTTACTCTGCTGTGTTAATTACTGCTGTATAGCAAAGGGAATCAGCTCTATACATACCTATATCACCATTTCCCCTCTATCTTTTTGTCTCCTTCTGACACTCCATGTGCCATCCCAATGGGTGGTCACAAAGCACTGAACTGATTTACCTGTGCTATGCAGCTGCTTCCCCCGAGGTATCTCTTTTACATTGGATAGTGTACATATGTCAGTGCTACTCTTTCATTTCATGTCCTCAAGTCCGTTGTCTACATCTACGTCTGTGCTCCTCTCCTGGCCCTAGGTTCATCTCACCTTTTTCTGGTGGTATTTGTTTTAGATTCCATATATATGTGATAGCATAAGGTATTTGTTTTTCACTTTTGAAATATCTCACTGTGTACGACAGACTCTAGGTACATCTAGCTCAATACAGGTAACTATTTTGTTTCATATTATGGCTGAGTAATACTCCAGTGTATATATGTGCCACATCTTTTTTATCCAGTCCTCTGTCAATGGACACTTAGGTTGCTTCCATGAAAAATACATTTTTGTACTTGACATTTTTTCAGTTATGGGTTTCTCAGGGTATACCCCCAGCTTTGGGTCTGCTGTGTCATATGTTGGTAGTGAGTTTGGGCTTTTTAAGGTAAGTCCATACTGTTTCCTTTGTGGCTGAATTGATAAACATTTCCACCAACAGTGCAACTGTGTTCCCTTTTCTCCACACCCTTTCCAGCATTTATGGTTTATATATTTTTTGAGGATGGCTTGTCTGAGCAGTGTGTGGTAATACCTCATTTTCCTTTTGATTTCATTTCACTTAATATTCGTGATATAGAGCACCCTTTCCTGTATCACTTTGCAATCTGTATATCTTCTTAAGATAAAAGTCTGTTTAGCTCTTCTGCCAATTTTTGGATTGGGTTGTCTGCTTTTTTGGATACTGAGCTTCAGAAGCTGCTTGTACATTTTGGAGAGAAATCCTTTGTCAGTTGCTACTTTTGAAAATATTTCCTCCCATTTTGAGGGTTTTCTTTTGGTCTTCTTTATGGTTTCCTTTGCTGGGCCAAAGCTTTAAGTTTCACTAGGTCCCATTTGTTTATTTTTGTTTTCATTTCCATTTCTCTAGGAGGTTGGTCAAAAGAATCTTGCTGTGATTTATGTCATAGAGTATTCTGCCTAGGTTTTTCTCTAAGACTTTTAAAGGGTCTGACCCACAATTTATGTTTCTAATCCATTTTGAGTCTAATTTTGTGTACGGTGTTAAGAAGTATTCTCATATCACTCTTTAACATGCAACTGCCCAGTTTTCCCAGCACAACTTACTGAGAGCCCGTCTTATCCCCTTTGCATATTCTTGTCTCCTTTATACAAGATAAGATCACCATACATGTGTGTGCTTATTTTGGGGCTTTCTCTTCTGTTCCATTGATCTATATTTCTGTGTTTGTGCCAGTACCATACTGTCTTCATTACTGTAACATTGTAGTATAATCTGGAGTCAGGTAGCCTTATTCCTCCAGCTCAGTTTTTCTTTCTCAAGATAGCTCATTCTATACAGGGTCTTTTCATTTGCATACAAATTGTGAAGTTTGAGATTAGTGTGATGGTGACCCTGTAGAATGAGTTTGGGAGTGTTCCTCTCTGTGCTCTATTTTGGAAGAGTTTGAGAAGGATAGGTGTTAGCTCTTCTCTAAATGTTTGATAGAACTTGACTGTGAAGCCATCTGTTCCTGGGCTTTTGTTTGTTGGAAGATTTTTAATCACAGACTCAATTTCAGTGCTTGTGTTTGGTCAGTTTATATTTTCTATTTCTTTCTGGTTCAGTGATGGAGTTTGTGCTTTCCTAAAAATTTGTCCATGTCTACCAAGTTGTCCATTTTATTACTGTTGCCTACAGTAATGTCTCATGATCCTTTGTATTTCTTCACTCTCACTGGTTACTTCTGTTTTTTCATTTCTAATTCCATTGATTTGAGTATTCTCCCTTTTTTCTTGATGAGGCTGGATAACGGTTTAACGATTTTGTTTATCTTCTCAAAGAACCAGTTTTTATTTTTATTGATCTTTGCTGTTTCTTCCTTCATTTTTTCCATTTATTTCTAATCTGATCATTATGATTTATTTCATTCTGCTAACTTTGAGGTTTTCCAGTTCTTTTTTCTCTAATTGCTTTAGCAGTAATATTAGGTTGTTTATTTAAGATGTTTTTTGTTTCTTGAATTAGAAATGTATTGCTATCAATTTCCCTCTGAGAATTGCTTTTTCTGACTCCTATATGTTTGGGTGATTGTGTTTTCATTTTCATTTGTTTCTCAGTACATTTTGTTTCCTCTTTGATTTCTTCAGTGATCTCTTGATTATTAATTAATGTATAGTTTAGCCTCCATGGATTTTCTTCTTTTACATGGATTTTCTTCTTTTGTTTCCTGTAATTGAAATCTAGTCTCACAACTTTGTTGTTGGAAAAGATACTTGACATAATTTCAATTTTCTTAAATTTACCGAGACTTGATTTGTGATCCAAGATATGATCTATCATGGAGAATGTTCCATTAGAACTTAAGAAGAATGTGTATTCTGTTGTTTTTGAATGGAATGTCCTATAAATATCAATTAAATCCATCTTGTTTAATGTGTCACTTAAAGCTTGTGTTTCATTAATTTTCATTTTTGATGATCTGTCCATTGGAGAAAGTGTGGTGTTAAACTCCCCTACTATGTTTGTGTTACTGTCGATTTCCCCTTTCATGGCTGTTAGCATTTGCATTAGGTATTGAGGTGCTCCTATCTTGGGTGCATAAATATTTACAATTGTTATATCTTCTTATTGGATTGATCCCTTGATCATTATGTACTGTCCTTCTTTGTGTCATGTAATAGTCTTTATTTTAAAGTCTATTTTGTCTGATATGAGATTTACTACTCCAGCTTTCTTTTGATTTCCTTTTGCATGGAATATCTTTTTCCATCCCCTCATTTTCCGTCTGTATGTGTCCCTAAGTCTAAAGTGGTCTGAAGTTGTTCTTTTGTAGACAGCATGTATATGGGCCTTGTTTTTGTATCCATTCAGGCAGTCTATGTCTTTTGGATGGAACATTCAATCCATTTATATTTAAGGTAGTTATCAGTATGTATGTTCCTATTACCACTTTCTTAATTGTTTTGGGTTTGTTATTGTAGTTCTTTTCTTTCTCTTGTGTTTCCTGCATAAAGAAGTTCCTTTAACATTCTTTGTAAAGCTGGTGTGTTGGTGCTGAATTCTCTTAATTTTTCTTGTCTGTAAATATTTTAATTTCTCTGTTGAATCTGAATGAGATCTTTGCTAGATAGAATAATCTTGTTTGTAGGTTTTCCCCTTTCATCACTTTGAATATGTCCTGCCACTCCCTTCTGGCTTGCAGAGTTTCGCTGAAAGATTAGCTATTAATCCTATGGGGATTCCCTTGCCTGTTATTTGTTGTTTTTCCCTTGCTTCTCTTAATATTTTTTTCTTTTTATTTAATATTTGATAGTTTGATTAATATGTGTCTTGGCCTGTTTCTCCTTAGATTTATCCTGTATGGGACTCTTTGTGCTTCCTAGACTTGATTGTCTACCTTTCCCATATTAAGGAAATTTTCAACTGTAATCTTTTCAAGTATTTTATCAGCCCCTTTCTTTTTCTCTTCTTCTTCTGGGACCTCTATAATTTGAATGTTGGTGCATTTAATGTTGTCCCAGAAGTCTCTGAAACTGTACTGGATTTTTTTCATTCTTTTTTCTTTAATCTGATTTGTGGTAGTTATTTCCACTATTTTATCTTCCAGATCTCTTACCTGTTATTCTTCAATATTTTTTTCTTCTCTTGATTCCTTTTAGAAATTTTTTTTAATTTATGATATGATATTTTTATTATGATATAAACAGATAGACAGATATGCCATGTTCTTGGATTGGAAGAATCAACATTGTGAAAATGATTATACTAGTCAAAGCAAACTACAGATTGAATGAAATTCCTATCAAACTACCAATGACACTTTTCACAGAACTAGAACAAAAAAATTCAAAATTTTTATGGAAACACAGAACCCCAAATACCCAAAGCAATCTGGAGAGAGAAGAACGGATCTGGAGGTGGAGACCTTCAAGATGGTGGAGGAGTGAGACGTGGAGATTACCTTCTTCCCCACAAATACACCTACATGTTTAACAACTCCTACAGAACACCTACTGAATTCTGACAGAAGACCTCAGACATCTCAAAAGGCAAGAAAATCCCCACGTAACTGGGTAGGGAAAAATAAAAATAAAAGACAAATCAATAGGAATGGGACCTGTGCCACAGGGAGGGAGCTGTGATAGAGGAAAAGATCCATACACTAGGAAAAGCCCTCACTGGCAGAGACAGGGGTGGCAAGGTGGAAGCTTCAGAGACATAGAAGAGAGGGCAGCAACAGGGGTGCAGAGGGGAAAGCAGAGAGATTCCTACACAGAAGATTGGTGCCAAGAAGCACTCACCAGCCTTAGAGGCTTGTCTGGTCACCTACTGTCTGGGATGTGTTGGGGCTGGGAGCTGATGCTCAGGGTTCATAGGTCAGATCCCAAGGAGAGGACTGGGGTTGGCTGTGTGAACAAAGCCTGAGGGCACTAGTTGCCACAGCTCACTGCGAGGGAGTCAGGGAAAATTCTGGAACTGCCTAAGAGAAAAGAGGCCATTGTTTTAGGTATGAGAGGAGAGGGGATTCAGAGTATTGCCTAAACAAGCTCCAGGGATGGGCACAAGCCATGGCTATTAGTGTGGACGTCAAGAAAGGGGCATGAAATGCTAAGGCTGCTGCTGCAGCCAGAAAGAAGCCTATGTGCAAGCACAGGTCACTATCCACACCTTCCCTCTGAGAGCCTCTGCAGCTCACCACTGCCAGGGTCCCATGATCTATGGACAAATTCTGCAGGAGAACACATGGCATGCCTCAGGCTGTTGCAACGTCATGTTGGCCTCTGCCACCACAACATTGTCCCTCATTCTGTACCACACCCACCCCTAGGACTCAGTGGGTCAGAACAGCCTAATCAGCTGCTATTTTAACCTCGTCCTGTCTGAGTGAAGAACTGACACCCTGAGATCACCTACACAGAAGTGGGGTCAAATCCAAATCTGAGCTCCAGGAGCTGTGTGAACAAAGAAGTGAAAGGGAAATCTCTCCCAGCAGCTTAGGAGCAGTGGATTAAAACTCCACAATCAACTTGTACACTGAATCTGTGGAAAACCTGAATAGACAGTGAATTATCTCAAAATTGAGGTGGACAACTTTGGGAACAAATGTTTTTTTTTTCCTTTTTTCTCTTTTTGTGTGTGTGTACATGTATGCTTCTTTATGTGATTTGTCTGTATTGCTTTTGCTTTTACCATTGGTCCTAGGGATCTTTATGTACTTTTTTTTTTTTTTGCATAGTTTTTAGTGCTTGTTTTCATTGGTAGATTTTTATTTGGGTTTGGTTGCTCTCTTATTTCTTTCCTTTCTTTTTTTGCCTTTTTTATTTACATTTTAATTTTTTTACATTTAAAAATTATATTTTATTGTAATAACATTGTTTTATTTTATTTTGTTTTGTTTATCCTTTCTTATCCCTTTACTTCTGAGACACAGGGACTTGGTTCTACAGCCAGGTGTCAGGCCCATGCCTCTGAGTTTGGAGAGCCGAGTTCAGGACTTAGTCCTCCTGAGACCTCCTGGCTCCACATAATATTAAATGGAAAAAGCTCTCCCAGAGATCTCCATGTCAATGCTTAGACCCAGCTCCTCTCATGATAAGCCATCTATATTGCTGGTTACTCTATGCCAAACAACTAACCAGACAGGAACACAACTCTACCCATTAGCAGAGAGGCTGCCTAAAATCATAATAAGGTCATGAAACAATAAAACACACCACAAGACATGGTCTTTCATACCAGAAAGACAAGATCCAGCCTCATCCATCACAACACAGGCACCAGTCTCCTGCACTAAGAAGCCTACACAACTAACTGAACAAACCTTAGCCACTGTGGGCAGACACCAAAAACAATGGGAACTATGAATAGGCAGCCTGAAAAAAGGAGACCCCAAACTTGGTAAGTTAATGAAAGTAAGAAGACAGAGAAACAAAAAGCAGATGAAGGAGCAAGGAAAAACCCCACCAGATCTAAGAAATGAAGGGGAAATATGTAGTCTGCATGTAAAATAATTCAGAGTAATGATAGTAAAAAGGATCCAATATCTAGGAAATAGAATCGAGAAAATAAATCTTTAACAAGGACCTAGAAGAACTAAAGAGCAAACAAACAATGAGGAACAACAAAATAAATGAAATTAAAAATTCTCTAGGTGGAATCAGTTGCAGAATAACTGAGGCAGAAGAATGGATAAGTGACCTGGAAGATAAAATAGTAGAAATAACAACTGCAGAGCAGAATAAAGATAAAAGAATGAAACGAATTGAGGACAGACACAAAGACTTCTTGGACAACAATAAGTGCACCAACATTCGAACTATAGGGGTGACAGAAGAAGAAGACAAAAAGAACCATACTGAGAAAAAATTTGAAGAGACTATAGTTGAAAACTACACTAATATGGGAAAGGAAAGAGGTAATCAAGCCCAGGAGAGCAGAGAGTCCCATACTGGATAAATCCAAGGAGAAACAAGCCAAGACACATATTAATCAAAATATCAAAAATTAAACACAAAGAAAAAATATTAAAGGCATCAAGGGAAAAAAACCAAATAACATACAAGGGAATCCCCATAAGGTTAACAGATGATCATTCAGCAGAAACACTGCAAGCCAGAAGGGAGTGGCAGGACGTAATTAAAGTGATGAAAGGGAAGAAACTACAACCAAGATTACTCTATCCACCAAGGATCTCATTCAGATTCTATGGAGAAATTAAAAAATTTACAAAAAAGAAAAAGCTAAAAGAATTCAGAACCACCAAACCAGCTTTACAACATTTGCTGAAGGAACTTCTTTAGGCAGGAAACAAAAGAGAAGGAAAAGACCTACAATAACAAACCCCAAATAATTAATAAAATGGTAATAGGAACACACATATTGAAAATTCCCTTAAATGTAAATGGATCAAATGTTCCAACCAAAAGACATAGACTGGCTGACTGGATATAAAAACAAGAAGCATATATGTGCTGTCTACTAGAGACCAACTTCAGACCTAGGGACACATACAGACTGATAATGAGGGGATTTTAAAAGATATTCCAATCAAATAGAATTCAAAAGTAAGCTTGAGTAGCAATTCTCATAGAGAAATAATAGACTTTAAAATAAAGACTGTTACCAGAGACAAAGAAGTATACTTCTTAATGATCAAAGGATCAAACCAAAAAGATGATATAACAATTGTAAATATTCATGCACTGAACATAATAGCTCCTCAATATAAGGGAAATGCAAACAGCCATAAAAGGGGAAATCAGCAGTAACACAATCATAGTAGGGGGCATTAACACCCCACTTTCACCAATGGGTAGATTATCCAAATTGAAAATAAATAAGAAAGCACAAGCTTTTTAAATGAGACATTAAACAAGATGCAGTTAATTGATATTTATAGGACATTCCATTCAAAAACAACAGAATACACTTTCTTCTCAGAGGCTCATGGAACATTCTGCAGGATAGATCATATCTTGGGTCACAAACCAAACCCTGGTAAATTTAAGAAAAATGAAATTTTATCAAGTATCTTTTCTGAACACAACCCTATGACACTACATTTCAGTTAGAGGAAAAAAAGCTTAAAAAAAAAACAAATCCATGGGGGCTAAACAATACAGTACTCAAGAGTTCACTGAAGAAATCAAAGATGAAATCAATACATACCTAGAAACAAACGACAATGAAAACACGATGAGCAAATTCCTATGTAATGCAGGAAAAGCAGTTCCAAGGGGGTATTTTACAGCAATACAATCTTAACTCAAGAAACATGAAACATCTCAAATAAACAACCTAATATTACACCTAAAGCAATTAGAGAAAGAGGAACAAAAAACTCCCAAACTTAGCAGAAGGAAAGATACCATAAATATCAGATCAGAAATAAATGAAAAAGAAAGAAGGAAACAATAGCAAACATCAATAAAACAAAAGCTGGTTCTCTGAGAAGATAAACAAAATTGATAAACCATTTGCCAGACTTATAAAGAAAAAATATGAGAAGACTCAAATCAATAGGATTAGAAATGGAAAAGGAGAAGTAACAACTGACATTGCAGAAATACAAAGGATTATGAAAGATTACTACAAGCAATCCTATGCCAACAAAATAGACAAGCTAAAAGAAATGGACAAATTCTTAGAAAAGCACAACCTACTGAGACTGAACCAAGAAGAAGTCAGAGACATAAACAGATTGATCACAAGCACTGAAATTGAGACTGTGATGAAAAATCTTCCAAAAAACAAAAGACCAGGACCAGATGGCTTCAAAAGCGAATTCTATCAAATATTTAGTGAAGAGAAAATACCTATCCTTCTCAAACTCTACGAAAATATAGCAGAGGGAGGAACACTCCCAAACTGACTCTATGAGACCACCATCACACTGACACCAAAACCAGACAGGGATATCACAAAGAAAGAAAACAACAGGCCAATAACATGGATATACATAGATGTAAAAATCATCAACCAGTTATTAGAAAACAGAATCCAACAGCACAATAAAATGATCATACACCATGATCAAGTGGGATTTATCCCAGGAAGGCAAGGATACTTCAATATATGCAAATCAGTTAACATGATACAGCATATTAAAAATTAAAGGATAAACACCATATGATCATCTCAATAGATGCAGAAGAAGATTTCAACAAAATTCAACACCGATTTATGATAAATACTCTCCAGAAAGTGGGCATAGAGGGAACATATCTCAACATAATAAAGGACATATATGACAAAGTCACAGCCAACATCATTCTAAACGGTGAAATAATGAAATCATTTCTACTGAGATCAGGAACAAGACAAGGGTGTTCACTCTCACCATTATGATTCAACAGTTTTGGAATTTTTAGTCACAGCTATCAGAGAAGAAAAAGCAATAAAAGGAATCCAAGTTAGAAAAGAATTAAAACTGTCACTGTTTGCAGATGACATGATATTGTACACAGAGAATCCTAAAGATGGTACCAGCAATCTACTAGAGCTAATCAATGAATTTGTTAAAGTAGTAGGATACAGAATTAATGCACAGATTACCTCTTGTATTCCTATACATGAAAGGTGAAATATCTGAAAGAGAAATTAAGGAAACACTCTAATTTACCATTGCAAGAAAAAGAATAAAATAACTAGGCATAAACCTACCTAAGGAAAAAAAAAGACTTTATGCAAAAAACTATAAGAGGGCTTCCCTGGTGGCACAGTTGTTGAGAGTCCACCTGCCAATGCAGGGGACACGGGTTTGTGCCCCAGTCCAGGAGGATCCTGCATGCCACGTGGTGGCTGGGCCCGTGAGCCATGGCCTCTGAACCTGCGCATCCGGATCCTGTGCTCCACGACAGGAGATGCCACAACAGTGAGAGGCCCATGTACCGAAAAAACAACAACAACAACAAAACTATAAGAGACTGATGAAAAAAATTAAAGAAAATACAAAGAGATGGAGACATATAACATGTTCTTGTATTGGAAGAATCAACATTGTGAAAAAAAACTATACAAGCCAGAGCAATCTACAGATCCAATGCAATCCCTAACAAACTACCAATTGCATTTTTCACAGAACTAGAACAAATGTTTCAAATTTCTATGGAAACACAAAAGACCCTAAATAGCCAAAGCAATCTTGAGAGAGAAAAACAGAACTGGAATAGGAGACCTTCAAAAAGGCAGATGAGTGAGAGTTGGAGATCTCCTTCCTCCCCACAAATACATCAGAAATACATCTATATGTGGAACAACTTCAACAGAACACTTACTGAATGCTGGCAGAAGACTTCAGACTACCCCAAAGACACGAAACTCCCCAGATACCTGGGTAGGACAAAATAAATTAAAAAAAACAGAATGTATAGGGACGGGGCCTGCACCAAAGGGAGGGAGCTGTGAAGGAGGAAATACTTCCACACTCTAGGAAGCCCCTTCACTGGCGGAGAGGGGGTTGGCAGGGGTGAATCTTTTGAACCATGGAGGAGAGCACAGCAACAGGGGTGGAGAGGGCAAAGCAGACAGATTCCCACACAGAAGATTGGTGTCAACCAACACTCACCAGCCTCAGAGGCTGTTTTTTTCACCTGGTGGTTGGGACTGGTGGGGGCTGTGAGCTGAGCCTCAGGTTTCAGAGGTCATGTCACAGGGAGAAGACTGGGGTTGGCTGCGTGAACAAAGCATGAGGGGACTAGTGCACCACAGCTAGCCAGGAGGCAGTCAGAGATAAAGTCTGGAACAGCCTAAAAGTCAAGACACAATTGTTCCAGCGTGCAAGAGGATTCTAAACAAGCTCCAGAGACAGGCGTGAGCTGTGGCCCTCAACACAGACACCAGAGCCGGGTATGCAATGTTAAGGCTTCTGCTGCAGCACCAAGAAGCCTATGTGCAAGTAAAGGTCACTATCCAAAACTCCCCTTCAGGGAGCTTGTGCAGCCATCACTGCCAGTGTCCTGTGATCCAGGGACAACTTCCCCAGGAGAACACAAAGCCCACCTCAGGCTGTTGAAAGGTCATGCTGGTCTCTGCCACCACAGGCTTGCCCCGCATTTCATACCCCTCCCTCACTCTGGCCCGAGTGAGCCAGAGTCCCCAGATCAGCTGCTACTTTAACCCTGTCCTGTCTGAGTGAAGAGATGATGTCCTCAGGGGACCTACATGCAGAGGTGGGACAAAATACAATGGTGAAACCCAGGAGGTATGCAAACAAGGAAGAAAAAGGGAAATCTCTCCCAGTAACCTCAGGAGCAGTGGATTAAATCTCCACAATCATCTTGATGTACCCTGGATCTGTGGAAAACCTGAATAGACAATGAATTATCCCAACATTGAGGAGGTGAATTTTGGAAGCAAAGATTTTTTTTTTCCTTTTTCTCTTTTTGTGAGTGTGTATGTCTATGCTTCTTTATGTGATTTGTGTGTATAGCTTTGCTTTTACCATTTATGCAAGGGTTCTGTCTGTCCGTTTTTGTTGTTTTTTGGGGGGGGAGTTATTATTATTTTTTAGTATAGTTTTTAGTGCTTGTTATCATTGATGGATTTGTATTTGGGTTTGGTTGCTCCCTTATTTCGTTCCTTTCTTTTTTATTACTTTATAAAATTTTTTATTTTTAATAACTATTTTTAAAATTCTTATCATAATAAATTTATTTTTTCTTTCTTTCTTTTGTTTCTTCTCCCTTTTTTCTGAGCCATGTGACTGAGAGAGTCTTGATGCTCTGGATGGATGTTAGGCCTGTGCCTCTGAGGTTGGAGAGCTGAGTTCAGGACATGGTCCACGAGAGACCTCCCACTCTACATAATATTATACGGTGAATGCTTTCCCAGAGATCTGCATCTGAACACTAAGACCTAGCTCCACTCATGACCAGCAAGCTACAGTGCTGGACACTCTATGGCAAACAACTAGCAAGACAGGAACACAACCTAACCCATTATCAGAGAGGATACCTAAATTCATATAAGGCCACAGACACCCCAAAACACACCACCAGACATGATCCTGTCCACCCAAAAGACAAGATCCAGGCTCATCCATTACAATACAGGTACCAGTCCCCTCCACCAGGAAGCCTACACAACCCACTGAACAAAAATTAGCCACTGGTGGCAGACCCAAAAAACAATGGGAACTATGAACATGCAGCCTGCAAAAAGGAGACCCCAAACACAGTAAGTTAAGCAAAATGAGGAGACAGGAAAACACACAGCAGATGAAGGAAAAAAGAAAAAACCCATCAAATCTAAGAAATGAAAGGGAAATAGACAGTCTACCTGAAAAGAGAATTTAGAGTAATAGTAGAGAATTTAGAGTAATAGTAAAGAATTTAGAGTAAAGTAAAGAATAGTAAAGAATTTAGAGTAATAGTAAAGCAGATCCAAAATCTTGGAAATAGAATGGAGAAAATACAAGAAACGTTTCACAAGGACATAGAAGTTCTAAAGAGGAAACAAACAATAAGGAACAACACAATGAATGAATTTAAAAATTCTCTAGAAGGAATCAATAGCAGAATAACTGAGGCAGAAAAATGGATAAGTAATCTGGAATATAAAATAGTGGAAATAACTACTGCAGAGCAGAATAAAGAAAAAAGAATGAAAAGAATTTAGAACAGGCTCAGAGACTTCTGGGACAACATTAAATGCATCAACATTAGAAATATAGGGGTCCCAGAAGAAGAAGAGAAAAAGAAAGGAACTGAGAAAAATTTTTTAGAGATTATAGTTGAAAGCTTCACTAATATGGGAAATGAAACAGTTAATCAAGTCCAGGAGGGCAGAAAGTCCCACACAGGATAAATTCAAGAAGAAATGTGCCAAGACACATATTAATCAAACTATCAAAAATTAAACACAAAGAAAAAATATTAAAAGTAGCAAGGGAAAAACAACAAGTAGCATACAAGGGAATCCCTATAAGAATAACAGCTAATCTTTCAGCAGAAACTCTGCAAGCCTGAAGGGAGTGTCAGGACATAATTAAAGTGATAAAAGGGAAGAACCTATAACCAAGATTACTCTATACAGCAAGGATATCATTCAGATTTGATACTAAATTAGAACTTTTACAGACAAGCAAAAGCTTGGAGAATTCAGAACCACCAACCCAGCTTTATGACAAATGCTAAAGGAACTGCTATAGGCAGGTCGCACAACAGAAGAAAAAGAGCTACAATTACACATCCCCCAAAATTAAGAAAATGGTAATAGGAACACACTTATTGATAACTGCCTTAAATGTAAATCTATAAAATGCTCCAACCAAAAGTCATAGACTGGCTGACTGGATATAAAAACAGGTACCATATATATGCTGTCTACAAGTGACCCACTTCAGACCTAGGGAAACATACAGACTGAAAATGAGGGAATGGAAAAAGTTATTCCATGCAGTTGGAATTCATAAGAAAGCTGGGGTAGCAATTCTCATAATAGGAAAAATATACTTTAATATAAGGCTATTACAACAGACAAAAGACACTACATAATGATTAAGAGATCAACCCAAGAAGAAGATATAACAATTGTAAATATTTATGCACCTAACATAGGATCACCTCAATACATAAGGCAAATGTGAACAACAATAAAAGGGGAAATCAACAGTAACACAATCATAGTGTGGGAAAAATCCTGTACACCCCACTTTCACCAATGGACAGATCATCCAGAATGAAAATAAATAAGGAAACACAAGCTTTAAATGATACATTAAACAAGGCGGAGTTAATTGATATTTATAGGACATTCCATTCAAAAACAACAGCATACACTTTCTTCTCAAGTGCTCATGGGACATTCTCTAGGATAGACCATATCTTGGGTCACAAATCAAGCCATAGTTAATTTAAGAAAATTGAAATTGTATCAAGTAACTTTTCCAACCATAATACTATGAGACTAGATTTCAATTACAGAAAACAATCTGTAAAAAATGAAAACCCATGGACACTAAACTATACACTACCTAATAACAAATGGATCACTAAAGAAATCAAATTATACCAAGAAAGGAATGACATTGAAAACGCAATGACCCAAAACCTATTGGATGCAGCAAAAGCAGTTCTAAGAGGGAAGTTTATAACAATATATTCCTAACTCAAGAAATGAGAAACATCTCAAATAAACAACTTAATATTACATCTAAAGCAATTAGAGAAAGAAGAACAGAAAAGTCCCAAAATTATCAGAGCAGAGAAATCATAAAGATCAGATCACAAATAACTGAAAAAGAAATGAAGGAACAATAGCAAAGATCAGTAAAACAAAAGCTGGTTCTTTGAGAAAATAAACAAAATTGATAAATCATTAAATAGACTCATCAAGAAAAAAAGGGAGAAGACTCAAATCTATAGTATTAGAAATGAAAAAGAAGTAACAACTGACACTGCAGAAATACAAAGGATAATGAGTGATTACTACCAGCAGCTATATGCCAATAAAATGGATAACCTGGAAGAAACAGACAAATCCTTAGAAAAGCACAACCTCCCGTGATGGAACAAGGAAGAAATAGAAAATATAAACTGACTGAATGCAAGTTCTGAAGTTGAGACTGTGATTTAAAATCTTCCAACAAACAAAAGACCAGGACCTGATGGCTTCACAGGAGAGTTCTATCAAACACTTAGAGAAGAGCTAAATCCTTCTCAGCTTCTTCCAAAATATAGCAGAAGGAGGAACACTCCCAAACACTCTACAAGTCCACCATCACCCTGATACCAAAACCAGAGAAACATGTCACAAAGAAAGAAAACTACAGGTTAATATCACCGATGAACATAGATGCAAAAATCCTCAACAAAATACTAACAAACAGAATCCAACAACACATTAAAAGGATGATGATACACCATGATCAAGTGGTATTTATCCCAGGCATGCAAGGATTCTTCAATCTACACAACTCAATAAATGTGATACACCATATTAACAAATTGAAGAATAAAAACCATATGATCATCTCAATAGATGTAGAAAATGTTTTTGACAAAATTCAACACCGATTTACGATAAAAACTGTCCAGAAAATGGGCATAGAGGGAACCTACCTCAACATAATAAAGGCCATTTACGACAAATCCACAGCAAACATTATTCTCAATGGTGAAAAACTGTGAGCAATTCCTCTAAGATCAAGAACAACATAAGGATGTTCACTCTCACCACTATTATTCAACATAGTTTTGGAAGTCCTAGCCATGGCAATCATAGAAGAAAAAGAAATAAAATGAATACAAATTGGAAAAGAAGAAATAAAACTGTCACTGTTTGCAGATGACATGATACTACACATAGAAAATCCTAAAGATGCCACCAGAAAACTACTAGAACTAATCAATGAATTTGGTAAATTTGCAGGATACAAAATTAATGCACAGAAATCTCTTGCATTCCTTTACAGTAATGATGAAAAATCTGAAAGGGAAATTAAGGAAACACTCCCATTTACCACTGCAACATAAAAAATAAAATACCTAGGAATAAAGCTACCTAGGGAGACAAAAGACCTGTATGCAGAAAACTATAAGACATTGATGAAAGAAATTGAAGATGATACCAACAGATGAAGAGATATACCATGTTCTTGGATTGGAAGAATCAATACTGTGAAAATGACTCTACTACCCAAAGCAATGTACAGATTCAATGCAATCCCTATCAAATTACCACTGGCATATTTTACAGAACCAGAAGAAAAAAATCTTAAAATTTGTATGGAGACAAAAAAGACCTCGAATAGCCAAAGCAGCCTTGAGGGAAAAAAGACAGAGTGGGAGAAATCAGACTCCCTGACTTCAGACTATACTACACAGCTACAGTAATCAACACGATATTGTACTGACACAAAAACAGAAACATAGATCAATGGGAAAAGATAGAAAGCCCAAAGGTAAACCCACGCACATATGGTCAACTCATCTATGACAAAGGAGGTGAGGATATACAATGCAGAAAAGACAGTCTCTTCAATAAGTGCTGCTAGGAAAACTGAACAGCTACATGTAAAAGAATGAAATTAGAACACTCCCTAACATCATCCACAAAAATAAACTCAAAATGGATTACAGACCTAAATGTAAGACCGGACACTATAAAACTCTTAGAGGAAAACATAGGAAGAACAATCTTTGACATAAATCACAGCAAGATCATTTTTGATACACCTCCTAGGGTAATGGAAATAAAACCAAAAACAAACAAATGCAACCTAATGAAATTTCAAAGCTTCTGCACAGCAAAGGAAACCATAAACAAGATGAAAAAAACAACCCTCAGAATGGGAGAGAATATTTGCAAATGAATAGACAGACAAAATATTAATATCCAAAATATATAAACAGCTCATGCAGCTCAATATCAAAAAAACAAACAACCTAATCCAAAAATGGGCAAAAGATCTAAATAGACATTTCTCCAAAGAAGACACACAGATGGTCAAGAAACACCTGAAGAGCTGCTCAACATCACTAATTATTAGAGAAATGCAAATCAAACTACAATGAGGTATCACCTCACACCACTTAGAATGGGCATCATCAGAAAATCTACAAACAACAAATGCTGGAGAGGGTGTGGAGAAAAGGGAACCCTCTTGCACTGTTGGTGGGAATGTAAATTGATACAGCCACTATGGAGAACAATGTGGAGGTTCCTTATAAAACTAAAAATAGAATTACCATATGACCCAGCAATCCCACTACTGGGTATATACCCAGAGGAGACCATAATTCAAAAAGACACATGCACCCCAATGTTCATTGCAGCATTATTTACAATATGCAGGTCATGGAAGCAACCTAAATGCCCATTGACAGATGAATGGTTAAAGAAGATGTGGTACATATATCCAATGGAATATTATTCAGCCATAAAAAGGAAGGAAATCAGGTCATTTGTTGAGACATGGATGGATTTAGAGACTGTCATAGAGTGAAGTAAGTCAGAAAGAGAAAAACAAATATTGTATATTAATGCATATATGTGGAACCTAGAAAAATAATACAGATGAACCAGTTTGCAGGGAAGAAATTGAGACACAGACAGAGAGAACAAACATGTGGACACCAAGGGGGGAAAGCAGTGTGGGGTTGAGGGGTGGTGTGATGAATTGGGAGATTGGGATTGAATGTATACACTGATGTGCATAAAATTGATGACTAATAAGAACCTGCTGTATAAAAAAATAAATAAAATTAAATTAAAAAATAAAGAACGAACTAAACTTGGAAACAATCATGTTTGAATGTAGATGATGTCCACTTTTCTAAAAAAACAAAAAAAAATGTGGGATAAAAACCATATGATCATCTCAATAGATGCAGAAAAAGCTTTCAACAAAAATCCACACTGAGGGCTTCCCTGATGGCGCAGTGGTTGAGAGTCTGCCTGCCAATGCGAGGGGCATGGGTTTGAACTGTGGTCTGGGAGGATACCACATGCCGTGGAGCAGCTAAGCCCGTGGGCCTCAACTACTGAGCCTGTGCTCTAGAGCCTGCGAGACACAACTACTGAGCCTGCATGCCACAACTAATGAATCCCACATGCCTAGAGCCCTTGCACTGCAACAGAGTGCCCCCGCTCACAGCAACGAGTGAGAAAGCCTGCATGCAGCAACAAAGACCCAACACAGCCAAAAATAAATAAATAAATTTATATTTTTAAAAAATTCAACACTCATTTATGATAAAAACTTTCCAGAAAGTAGGCATAGAGGGAACATACCTCAACATAATAAAGTTCATATATGACAAAGCCACAGCCAACATCTTTGTCTATCATGAAAAACTGAAAACATTTCCCCTAAGGTCATGAACAAGACAAGGTTGCCAACCCTCTATGATTCAACAGAGTTTTGGAAGTTTTAACCACAGTGATCAGAGAAGAAAAAGAAATAAATGAATCAAAATCAGAAAAGAAGAAAGAACACTGTCACCTTTTGCAGATTACATGATACTATACATAGAAAATCCTAAAGATGCTACCAGAAAACTACTAGAGCTAATCAATTAATTTGGTAAAATAGCAGGATAAAAATTAATGCACAGAAACCTCTTGCTTTCTTATACACTAATGATGAAAAATCTGAAAGAGAAATTAACAAAATCCACTGTAACAAAAAGAATAAAATACCTAGGAATAAACCTACCTAAGGAGACAAATGACCTGTATGCAGATAACTATAAGACACTGATGAAAGAAAATAAATATGATACAAACCGATGGAGAGATATAACATATTCTTGGATTGGAAAAGTGAAAATTGTGAAAATGACTATACTACCTAAAGGAATCAACAGATTCAATGCAATCTTCATCAAACAACCAATGGCATTTTTCACTGAACTAGAACAAAAAGTTTCACAATTTGTATGAAAACACAAAATACCCTGAATAGCCAAAGTAATCTTCAGAAAGTAAAACAGAGCTGGCGGAATCAGGTTTCCTGATGTCAGACTGTACTACAAAGCTACAGTAGTCAAAACAGTATGGTACTGGCAAAAAAACAGAAATATTAATCAATGGAACAGGATAGAAAGCCAGAGATAAGCCCACACACATATGATTAACTATCTTTGTTAAAGGAGACAAGAATATACAATGGAGAAAAGACAGCCTCTTAAGTAAGTGGTGCTGGGAAAACTGGACAGCTACATGTAAAAGAATGAAATTAGAACACTCCTTAACACCAATCAGAAAAATAAAATCAAAATGGATTAAAGCCTGAAATATATGGGCAGACTATATAAAACTCTTAAAGGAGAACATAGGGAGAACACTCTATGATGTAAATCACGCAAGATCCTTTTTGACCCACTTCCTAGAGAAATGGAAATGAAAACAAAAATTAAAAAATTAGACATAATCTTAGAAGCTTTTGTACAACAAAGGAAACTACAAAGAAGACAAAAATACAACCTTCAGAATGGGAGAAAATATTTTCAGTTGAAGCAACTGACAAAGGATTAATCTCAAAAGTTTACAGTCATGCAGCTCAATATCAAAATAAAACAAACAACCAATACAAAATTTGTCAGAAGACTAAATAGACATTACTACAAAGAAGATATACAGATAGCCAACAAACACATGAAAGAATGCTCAACACCATTAATCATTAGAGAAATTCAAATCAAAACTACAATGAGGTATCACCTTACCCCATTCAGAATGGTCATCATCAAAAAATCTACAAACAATAAATGCTGGAGAGGGTGTGGAGAAAAGGGAACACTCTTGCACTGTTGGTAGGAATGTAAATTGATACCACTACTATGATGAACAGTATGGGGTTTCCTTAAAAAACTAAAAATAGAAATATCATATGACCCAGCAATCCCACTACTGGGTATATACCCTGAGAAAACCATAATTCAAAAAGAGTCATGTACCACACTGCAGCTCTGTTTACAATAGCTAGGACATGGAAGCAACTTAAATGGCCATCAACAGATGAATGGATAAAGAAGATGTGGTACATATATACAATGGAATATTACTCAGCCATAGAAAGAGATGAAATTGAGTTATTTGTAATGAGCTGGATGGAAATAGATGTTATACACAGTGAGGTAAGTCAGAAATTGAAAAAAAAAATACCGTATGTTAATACATATATATGGAATCTAAAACAAATACTTTTTTTAAAAAGTGGCTCTGAAGAACCTTGGAGTATGACAGGAATAAAGATGCAGATGTAGAGAATGGACCTGAGGACACATGGAGGGTGAAGTGTAAGCTGGGATGATGTGAAAGAGTAGCATTGACATATAGGCACTATAAATCAAAATATATAGCTAGTGCGAAGCAGCAGCGTAGCACAGGGAGATCAGCTCGGTGCTTTGTGACCACCTAGAGGGGTGAGATAGGGAGGGTGGGAGGGAGGGAGATGCAAGAGGGAAGAGGTAAGGGAACATATGTATATGTATAACTGATTCACTTTCTTATACAACAGAAAGAAACACAACATTGTAAAGAAAAATATACTCCAATAAAGATATTAAAAAAGAACAAAATGATATCAGTGAGTGACAAGTGACAATTATGCTGCATATGGTGGCAAGCTTTATAGTGGCCAGTGATTTGATATTCTTCAATTGTACAGATGCATCTGTTTGCAGGTTTTAAGTCAGAATCGGAGACTTATTTTAGTCCATGCATGGTCCGCCCTGTATTCTATTTACCACTACCATCCTCGCCTCTTTCCCACACTGCACACTTGTCTCAGTCACAGGTTTGGTAAGCCCACAAGTCAACCCAAGCCAAAATGAGTAAAAATCAAATGTCGCTGGAGAGCTTCTTTGAAAAGATGGAAAGACCCAATGTTGAGACAGCAGAAGACTCTAAGACTGCCCACAAAAAGAACGCTGCATTTAAAAGAAAATACCAAGTATTCTCCTTAAATTACAGGTTCATTGAAATAGGTGATTCACATTCTCCAAGCTGCTTTGTATAATACATGTTGACTGGTTATCGAACAAAGCCATGAAACCTTCAAAACTGCTTTGCTACACAGAGACAAATCACCCTGATTTAAAAGACAAGCCTGTGGAGTTTTTCAAAAGAAAAAAAAGTGAACACAAAGAACAGAAGCAATTATTGAAAGCCACCACTTCATCAAATGTGTCTTCACTGAGAGCAACATTTTTAGTGGTTAACTGCATTGCTAAAGCAAAGAAGCCTTTTACTATTGGTGAAGAGTGGATCCTGCCTGCTGCTAAGGACATTTGTCATGAACATTTAAGAGAGGCTGAAGTTCAAATGGTGGCACGTGTTCTTCTTTCAGCTCACATCGTAACTAGATGAATTGATGAAATAGCAGAGGATACTGAGGCACAATTGTTAGCATTAATGAGTCACTGTAGTACACAATCCAGGTTGACAAGTCTACTGATGTTGTCAACAAGGCAACAATGCTTGATTTGTGTGATATATTTTTCAGGAGGATGTGCATGAGGATATATTATGTGCACTTTTGTTGCTAACCAACACTACAGCTGCAGAACTATTGAGGCTTTTGAATGATTACATATCAGGAAAACTGATTTGGTCATTTTGTGTCAGTATATGCATGGAGGGAGTGGCTAAGGTGACTAGATGGCTTTCTGGTTTCACTACTCTGGTCAAAGGTCACTTCTGAATGTGAGTCAATGGACTCTGTCATCCTTAAAGAAATGCTGGCTAGCTGAAAAACATCACCTGAACTTAATAACATTTTACAGGATGTGATTAAAATTATCAACCACATTAAATTACTTGCCCATAACTTATGTTATGTGTAGCTCTGTGAGGATGTGGACCCAGAGCACATGTGTCTTCTTTTATACTCAGAAGTGAGATGGCTTTCTAAAGGTAGAACACTGGCCAGTTTTTGAGTTATGAGAGCCACTCCAGAGATTATTCTTAGAAAAAAAAAATCACCACTAACAGCACATTTCAGTGACACACAATGAGTCATACAACTTGCTTAATTGTGTAACATATTGAACCTGCTCAACGAACTCAATTTGTCACTTCAGGGGAGAAGGACAACTGTGTTCAAGTCGGTGGATAAAATGCCTGTGTTCAAAGCCAAACTGAAATTATGGTGATGATGAGTGAACACTGAGATTTTTGATGTGTTTCAAACATTAGCAGAAATTTTGGAAGAGGCTAAGCCAGTGTCTTCTTTCTCCCAGCTGTTGAATGATCACCTATCTCAGCTTTCAGAAGAGGTTGAGCACTAATTCCCAAACACAAAAGACCCCTGAACTGGGAAGCAATGTATCTTTGACCCATTTTTGAACAAGCCAGGTGAATCAACTTTGTCCATGCAACAAGATGATCAACTTCTTGAGATTGCAAATGATGGGGGCCTTAAAATTATGTTTGAGACAATTTCAAATCTCCATACATTTTTTTTTTTTTTTTTTTTTTTTTGCGGTACGTGGGCCTCTCACTGTTGTGGCCTCTCCCGTTGCGGAGCACGGGCTCTGGACGCGCAGGCTCAGCGGCCATGGCTCACAGGCCCAGCCGCCCCGCGGCATGTGGGATCTTCCCGGATCGGGTCACGAACCCATGTCCCCTGCATCGGCAGGTGGACTCTAACCACTGCGCCACCAGGGAAGCCCTCTCCATACATTTTGGATGAAAGTCAAAGCGGAATATACTGAGAATGCCACAAAAGCACTTAAATGCTTGCTTCAATTTCCAACATGCTATCTTTGTGAAACAGGATTTTCTGCAGTAACAGCAACTAAGATGAGATTATGGAGTAGACTGGACATAAAAAACACACTTTGTGTGTCACCATCTCCCATCTCCCCCACATGAGACCATCTATTTCCAGGAAAATAAGCTCAGGGCTCCTGCTGATTCTGCATTATGGTGAGTTATATAATTATTTCATTATATATTAAAATGTAATAATAAAAGAAGTAAAGTGCACAATAAATGTAATGCACTTGAGTCATCCCTAAACCATCCCCCACCCCTCCGTGGGAAAATTGTCCACAAAACTGGCCCCTGGTGTGAAAAAGTTGGGGACTGCTGGTTCGTGTCTTCTATTTCCTTACTGGTCTGTTGTCTAAATACTCAATCCATTACTGAAATGAATGTTGTGAATTCTCCAGCTATTATTATTATTATTATCCAGCTACTGTATATTTACTTCTTCTATTCTATTTGATTTTTTAATAACACAGATGTCTTTACTGATATTCTGTTTGGTAAGACATTGTTCTCATGATTTACTTTAGTTCTTTTTCCACTTTATTTATCTGAAAACAATTTTAGAATTGAAAAAATCCTGAAATATAGTTGATTTACAATTAGTTGCAGGTTTACAGCATAGTGATTCAATATTTTTATAGATTATTTTCCATTAAAAGTTTTTAAAGATAATGGTTACAATTCCCTGTGGTGTAAAATATGCCCTGGTTGTTTACTCCTTTTATATGTAGTAGTTTATATCTCTTACTCCCATATCACTCTTTGCCCATCCACTCTCCTCTCCCTCTTTGGCAACCACCAGTCTGTTTTTTATATGTGTGTCTGTTTATGTTTTTCATGTGTGGATTTTTTAAAATTACACATGTAATAATTACACATGTAAGTGATACCATACAGTATTTGCCTTCATTTATTTTACTAAGTACAATATTCTCTAGGTCCACCCACATGGCTGCACATGGAAAAAAAATTTTCTATTTTATGACTAATATTCCATTATATGTTTATGTATATGTATCATATCTTCTTCATCCATTTATCCATTGATGAGTTTTTGGGTTGCTTCCATATCTTGGGTACCATAAATAGTGCTGCTATGCTGGTGCATTGGGGCACAAGTATTGTTTCAAACTAGTGTTTTTGGGTTTTACAGATGTAAGTTCTATTTTTAATTTTTTGAGGAACCTCCATACTATTTCCATAGTGATTGCACCAATTTACATTTACATTATGAGTGTAAAAGAGTTCCCTTTTCTCCACATCCTCTCCAATACTGGTTATCTGTAGACTTTTTGTTGATAGCCATTCTGACTGGTGTGAGGTGATACGTCGTTTTGATTTGTATTTCTCTAACTCTCAGTAATGATGAACATCTTTTCATATACCTGTTACCCGCTGGTATGTTATTCTTTGGAAAAACATCTATTCAGGTCTTCTGCCCATTTTTTGATTGGGTTGTTCATTTTTTTGATATTGAGTTGGTTGAGCTGTTTTTCTATTTTGGAGCTGTTTATTTTTAACAACTTGTCTGTCATTTCATTTGCAAATAATTTTCTTATTCTACAGGGTTTTTATTTTGTCTGTGGTTTCCTTTGCTGGCCAAAGGATTTTAATTAGGAGTTTTATTAGGTCCCATTTGTTTATTTTTGCTTTTTTCTTTTGCCTTAGGAGATAGATTTGTAGAAAATATTATGATTTATGTCAAATTTATGTTTACATTTTCTTCTAGGAGTTTTATAATTTCAGGTCTTACATTATGGTCTTTAGTTTGAGTTTGTGTGTGTGCCTGTGTGTGTGTGTGTGTGTGTGTGTGTGTGTGTGTGTGTGTGTGTGGTGTTAGGGAGTGTTGTAATTTCATTCTTTATTATGTAGCTGTCTAGTTTTCCCAGCACCACTGTTGAAGTGACTGTTTTTATTTTTTTTCCATTGTGTATCCTTGGCTTATGTGGCTTTATTTCTGGGCTCTCTAATCTATTCCATCTGTTATTATACTACTGATATCCATTGTTATTTCCCCTCTTTCATTCTCATTTTGTTTATTTCAGTCCTGTCTCTTTTCCTCTTAGTCTGCCTAAAGTTTTATCAGTTTATTTGTCTTCAACAAAAAACTGTTCTTGGTTTCATTGATCATTTTACTGTATTTTTTAACTCAGTTTTACTTATTTTCTTTAACCTTTATTATTTCCTTTCCTCTGTTGTTTGTTTTCTTATTGTTGTTGTCCTTCTTTTCCTAAATATTTTAGGTACAGCTTATGTTGCTTTTTGAGATTTTTTTTTTGTTTTTTGAGGTAGGCCTACATTGCTATAAGCTTTCTGAGAACTGCTTTTGCTGCATCCCACAGATTTTGGAATGTTGTATTTTCCATTTTCATTTGTCTTGATGTATTTTCTGATTTCTTTGATTTCTTCAATGTCCCATTGTTTTTTTAGCAGCATGTTGTTTAGTTCCCAGGTGTTTGCATTTTGGATGTAATTTCCTGTAGATATCTATTTAGTCCAACTGGCCTATTGTGTCATTTATTGTGTCATTTAAGACCACTGTTGCCTTATTAATTTTCTGTTAGGATGATCTGTCTATTAATGTCAGAGGGGTGTTAAAATTCCCTACTCTTATTGTATTATTGTGAAGTTCTCTCTTTGTGACAATTAGTGTTTGCTTTATATATTTTGGTGCTCTTGTATTGAGTGCATATATCATAACAAGTGTAACACCCTCTTCTTTTATTGGTCATTTTATCATTATATAATGATCATTTTTGTCTTTTGTCATGGACTTTGATTCAAAGTCTAGTTTTTCTCATATGTGTACTGCTACCCTTCCTTTCTTGTCATTTCTGTTTGTACCTTCTTGTAGGCAACATATTGAAAAATATTTTTAATCCAGTCAGACACTTTATGTCTTTTGATTGAAGCATTTAGTCCATTGACATTTTCTTCTTCTTTAAACAATTTTAAATGTTACATTGCATTTGCAGTTATTACAAAATATTGGTTATATTCCCTGTGCTGTGTAATATATCCTAGTAGCTTGTCTTATACCCAATAGTTTCTACCTCCCGCTACCACACTCTTATATTTCCCCTCCCTCCCACTGATAGAAAATAGTTTGTTCTCTACCTATGTGAGTTTGCTTCTTTTTATGGTATTCCTTAGTTTATTGTATTTTTTTTAGATTCCACGTGTAAATTACCTTATTTAGTATTTGTGTTTCTCTACCTTGCATAGTTCATTTAGCATAATGCTCTCCAAATTCCATCTATGTTGCTGCAAATGGCAAAATTTCACTCTTTTGTATTTGAGTCATGTATACATATATATGTGCAATTGTTAAAAATTGCTGCTATGAATATTGTGGTGCATGTATTTTTTTGAATTAGTGTTTTGTTTACTTTTGTTTTTCTCAGATATATACCCAAGAGTGGGGTTGTTGGGTTATATGGTGTTTCTATTTTTAATGTTTTGAGAAAACTTCATACTGTTTTCCACGATGTCTGCACCAATTTACCTTCCCTCTAACAGTATAATAGGGTTCCCTTTCCTCCGCATTCTCACCAACACTTGTTATTTTTGCTCTTTTGCATAACCATTTTGAGAGGTGTGAGGTAATATCTTATTGTGGTTTTGACTTGCATTTAACTGAATTAGAAATGTTGAAATCTTTACTTTGCCTTTTGGTCATCTGCATTTCCTCTTTGGAAAAACGTCTGTTCAGTTCTTCTGCCCAGGTTTATAATTGAGGTTTCTTTTTCTTTCTTCTTCTTTTTTTTTTTTTTTTGATTTTATGTTGTACGAGCTGTTTATATATGTTACATATTGACCAGTTATAGGTCGTATTATTTGTTAAGATTTCTCCCTTTTAGTAGGATGTTTTTTCATTTTGTTGCTGGTTTCCTTTGTTGTGCAAAATCTTTTAAGTTTAATTAGGTCCCATTTGTTTATTTTTTCCCCTTCCCTTTGGGAAACAGATCAAAAAAATAATCCTTTCACTTTTAAATTACTAACATGTATATACTTATTGTCATTTTTGTTTTACTGTGTTATGGTTGTTGTAGTTTCCTTCTCTGTTCATTTCTTTTTCTTTCTACTCATGTGGTTTGAGGATTTTCTTTAATAGTATGCTTGTGTTCCTTTCTTTTTTCTTTTTTGTATGTTTATTAGAGGACTTTGATTTGTGGTTATCCTGGGATTGATATATGTTGATCCATAACTATATCTACTTCACTAAAGTAGATGTAATATATTTACTTGTCACTTAAGCTCAAGTACATTCTACGGGATCTACACTTTTTTACCCTTCTCCCATTTTATGTTTTGATATCATATTTTACATCTTCATGTCAATCCCTGAATTGTAATTATAGTTTCTTTTACACTTTTTGACCTTTTAGCCTATGTGCTTGCTTATTTAAATGATCTTTTATAATATTGTTTTTTATTGTGGTAAAAGTCACCTAATATAAAAAATACTATTTTTATCATATTTTACTGTACAGCTCAGAGACACTAAGTACAGTTACATTGTTGTGCAAATCTCACCATCATCTATCACCGGAATTTTTCACCTTCCTAAACTGAAACTTTGTCCACATTAAACACTAACTCCCTATTTCCCCTCCCATGCCCCCACCCCCAGCTCTGGACATCTACCAATGTACCTTCTGACTTTGTGTATTTAAGTATTCTAGGTACCTCATATAAGGAATCAGACAGTATTTGTCTGCACCTAATGTATATCAGAATGCATTTTTAAGGTTAACTTAATATATGTCCTGCAAACAGATTGTACATTCTTCATCTTTTTATTTCACTGTACTATACAGTGTGCCCTCACTATAGTCATGTACATACGTCAATCACAATCTCCAAATCCATCCCACCCTCTGACCCCCTTGGTGTTCATACTTTTTTTCTCTATGTCTGTGTCTCTATTTCTGTTTTACAAATAGGTTCATCTATGCCACTTTTCCCTAAACTTCACATGCATGCATTATTATAAGATATTTGTTTTTCTCTTTCTGATTTACTTCACTCTGTATGACAGTTTCTAGATCCACCATGTCTCTGCAAATGACATAATTTCATTCCTTCTTATGGCTGAGTAATATTCCAGTGTATGTATGTTCTCCAATTTCTTTATCCATTCCTCTGTCGATGGACAATTAGATTGCTTCCATGTCCTGGCTATTGTATATACTGCTGCAATGAACCATGGGTGTATGTATATTTTCAAAATATGGTTTTGTACAGGTGTATGCCCAGGAGTGGGATTGCTGGATCATATGATAGCTCTATTTTCAGTTGTTTAAGGAAACTCCATACTCTTCTCCATAGTGACTGTACCAATTTACATTCCCACCAAAACTGTAAGAGGGTCCCCTTTTCTTCACATCTTCTCCAGCACTTACTGTTTGTAGTTATTTTGAAAATGGCCATTCTCATCAGTGTGAGGTGATATCTCATTGTGATTTTGATTTGCATTTCTCTAATAATTAGTGATGTTGAGAATATTTTCATGTGCCTCTTGTCCATCTGTATGTTTTCTTTGCAAAAAAATCTATTTAGATTTTCCACCCTAGTTTAGATTGAGTTTGCTTATTTGTTTGTTTGCTTTTGATATTGAGCTGCATGAGCTCTTTGTATATTTTGGAGATTAATCCTTTGTCTTTTGCTTTGCAAATATTTTCTCCTATTCTGAAGGTTGTCTTTTTGTCTTGTTTGTGATTTCCTTTGCTGTACCAAAGATTTTAAGTTTCATTAGGTCCATTTGTTTATTTTTGTTTTTATTTCCATACTCTAGGAGGTGGGTGAAAAAAGATCTTACTGTGATTTACTTCAGAATGTTCTGCCTATTTTCCTCTAAGAGTTTTATAGTGTCTGGCCTTATATTTATGTCTTTAATCCATTTTGAATTTATTTTCCTATATGGTGTTAGGAAGTGATCTAACCTTATTCTTTTACATGTAGCTGTCCAGTTTTCTCAGCACCACTTATTAAAGAGACCATCTTTTCTCCATTGTATATTATTGCCTTCTTTGTAATATATTAGGTGATCATCGGTGTGTAGGTTTATCTCTGGGCTTTCTATGCTGTCCATAGATGTATATTTCTGTTTTTGTGCCAGTACCATACTGTCTTGAATACTGTAAATTTGTAGTATAGTCTGAAGTCAGGAAACCTGATTCCTCCAGCTCTGTTTTTCTTTCTGAAGATTGTTTTGGTTATTAGATGTCTTTTGTGTTTCCATACAAATTGCAAACTTTTTAAAAAATAATTTTGTGGAAAATGACATTGGTAATTTGATAGTGACTGCCTTGAATCTGTAGTTTGCTTTGGGTAGTATAGTTATTTTTATAATACTGTGTCTTCTGATCCAAAAAAAATGGTATGTTTCTCCATCTGTTTGTGTCATCTTTGATTTTTTTCATTAGTATTTTATAGTTTTCGGAACACAGAACTTTTGTCTCCATAGGAAGTTTTATTTCTAGTTATTTTATTCTTTTTGTTGCAGTGATAAATGAGAGAGTTTCTTTAATTTCTATTTTTGATTTTTTGTTGCTAGCATATAGGAATACAAGTGATTTCTCTGCACTAATTCTGTATCATGCAAATTTATCAAATTCATTGATTAGCACCAGTAGTTTTCTGGTGGCCTCTTTAGGATTCTCTATGTATAGTATCATGTCCTGTGTAAACAGTCACAGTTTTGCTTCTTCTTTCCAATTTGGATTACTTTTATTTCTTTTTCGTCTCTAATTGCTATGGCTAGGACTTCCAATACTATGTTAAATAATAATGGTGAGAGTGGACATCCTTGTCTTTTTCCTGACCTTAGAAGAAATGTTTTCAGTTTTACACCATTGAGAATGATGTTTGCTGTCAGTTTGTCATATATGACCTTTATTACGTTGAGGTAGGTTCCCTCTATACCCAGTTTCTGGAGAGTTTTTGTCATAAAATGGTGTTGAATTTTGTCAAAATGTTTTTTCTGCACTTACTGAGATGATCATATAATTTTTATTATTCAGTTTGTACATGTGCTCTATCACATCAGTTGATTTATGTATGTTAAAGAATCCTTACATCCTTGGGATAAATCCCACTTTATCATGGTGTATGACCCTTTTAATACATTGAATTCTTTTTGCTAGGGTTTTGTTGAGGATTTTTGTGTCTATGTGCATCAATGATATTCATAGGCAATATTCTTATCTTCGTGATATCTTTGTTTGTTTGTTTTTTTAATCTGGGTGATGGTGGCCTCATAGAATGAGTTGGGAAGTGTTCCCTCCTCTACAATTTTTTGGAAGAGTTTGATAGAATTCTCCTATGTTGCCATCTTGTCCTGAATGTTGTTTGTTGGAAGATTCTTTTTAATTAATTAATTTATTTATTTTTATTTATTTTAGTTTTGGCTGCATTGTGTCTTTGTTGCTGCACGTGGACCTTCTCTAGTTGTGGCCAGCAGGAGCTACTCTTTCCTGCAGTGCATGGGCTTCTCATTGTGGTGGCTTCTCTTGTCATGGAACACAGGCTCTAGGTGTGTGGGCTTCAGTCATGGAGGCACTGAGCTCAGTAGTTGTGGCTCACAGGCTCTAGGGTACAGGATCTTTATTTTTTGTCACATGGGCTTAGTTGGTCTGCAGCATGTGGGATATTCACAGGCCAAGGATTGAACCTTCATTGGCAAGAGGGTTCTTAACCACTGGGCCACCAGAGAAGTTTCTGCTGTAAGATATTTTTGTGTTACTGCAATATAGTTTATCATGTTTTTGGTAGGATATTTGCTTTAAAATATTGTGTTTGTTTCTGCTGTACAGCAAAGTGATTAGGCCACACTTATGCATATATCCCCTCTTCCTTGGATTTTCTTTCCATTTAGGTCAGCACAGAGCATTGAGTAGAGTTCCCTGTGCTATACATTCTGTTCTCATTAGTTGTCTATACATGCTGGAAGACTTTTAATCACAGTTTCAATATAATTGCTTGTGACTGGTCTGACTTTATTTTACATTTTTTCTAGTTCGGTCTTGAATGGTTGTACCTTTGTATGAATTTATCCACTATTTCCAGGTTATCCATCTTATTGGCATATAGTTGCTTGTAGTAGTCTCTTATGGTACTTCGTATTTCTGTGGTGTCAGTTGTAATTTCTCCTTTTCCATTTCTAATTTTATTGACTTGAGTCCTCTCCCTGTTTTTCCTTGATGAGTCTGGCTAAAGGTTTATCAATTTTTTTTATCCTCTCAAAGAAAGAGTTTTTAGTTTCATTGATCTTTGATATTTATTTGATTGTTTGTATTTCATTTCTTTCTTCTCTGATTTTTATGATTTTTTTCCTTCTACTAACTTTGGGCCTTGTTTGTTTTTCTCTAGTTGCTATAGGTGTAAGATTAGGTCATTTATTTGAGATTTTTCTTGTTTCTTGGGTAGGATTCTATTGCTATAAATTTCCCTCTTAGAACTGCTTTTCCTGCATTGCATAGATTTTGGATCATCATGTTTTTCTGTCATTTGTTTCTAGGTATTTTCTGATTTCCTCTTTGATTTCTTCAGTGATCTCTAGGTTGTTTAGTAGCATATTGTTTATCCTCCAGTTCTTTGTGTTTCTTACAGTTTTTTTTTTAACCTGTGTTTGATTTATAATCTCATAACATTATGGTCAGAAAAGATGCTTGATGTGATTTCAGTTTTCTTAAGTTTACCGAGTTGTTTGGAAAATTAATAAAGTGGTCTTGTTCAGGATTCAGAGGCAGAAGCAGGACTCTGATCTGTGACCCGGCCTGGACTGTGTGCCTTCTTGCACATGTAACAATTGCTGCTAGCAAGTAAAGCAGTACTTATAATAAGACATGGAGTTGGTCTTGAAATTTCTTGAACCCTGGGGACCTTGTAAGCCCCCCAGGGTGTAGAAAATCTTGTGACTCACATGGTGAAACCAACAGCATTGTAAAAGTGAGTCTAGAGCTCCATTTTTGCATGCAAACTGGAATTATAAATGGAAACTCCCAGAACTCCAATCTGAAGTCTCACCCATGGGGTGGATGCACCACCTGGGACCCTTCCCAACTGGGGGTCCAGATTGCTGTCCCTTGGATTTTCCAGCAGCTGTTTGGATCTGGAAGTAGGTGTCAGCCCAATTCTGTAATGTATACCCTGTTATATTTCTCAAATATTCTTATTCCTTTTCTTCTAATGATTGTATATTAAAATTAATCTAAATCATCTTTCATTAAAGAATTGATTAAAGCTGTTTATTTCTGTATAATGAGTGCATATTTTGCCAGAAAATCCAATTAAACTTAAAACCAAAAGCGGGCTTTTGGCAAAACATTAATTGGAATGGTGAGCAGGATTCACAGAGCAAAATGTCTTTCTTTAAAAAGAAGAAAGTTAAAGTTAATCAGGTTTTCATTCCAGGATGGGAGGTGCTCCCTTACAACTCATTAGCAGAAGAATGGGTATATCAACTGGACTGTGTGAGAACTAGGAATCTAAATTAAAGTGGGCCAAACCTTTAGAAGTCATTGAATACTTGTGGCTTGTGTCAGTTAAGAAAGGAAAAACGTTCTGTGCTGGGTCAGAACCCCTGATTCCCCTCTTTGACTACCGTAAACTACATGAAACCAAATTAAAAGTGATAAAAAAAGAAACCAAACTGGAGAAAAAGTATACGATTTGCAAGGGTGTTTGTCCATGTTACAATGTCAAAATTATATGTTAGCTGACTAAGTCTCCACTTTCCAGTTGGTAACAAGAAAAGCTGCTATAAAGGTTACATTAGCTAAATACTGAAATAAACCTAGGAGGTCTCTGTCTGCCTGGGTATATGTGTATGTCTCAGTATGTGTCTTTGTCTTTGGATACTACTGCTAAGGTGAAGTGATAAATGAGCTCTTTTTAATTGGCTTAAAGAAAAGTAAACACTTAACAAATCAAACAATTCTAAATACAAGAGAAATTAAGCTAACTAAATTTCAGGTTCACGTGAACTGGGAAATACTTAGTATTAAATTAATATTTGTTTATCTAATTAATATATAGATTCAGTATTAATATTTGTTTATCTAATTAATATAGACATGTCTTTAGGAGTCATCAACGTTAAGTATAATCCTTTTATTGTGCCTAGGTTTAGTATAAGCTAAATAGGATCTTAATATATCTGCTGCAAATTTGTCAGCAAGGAAAGTAACTCAATCTGAAGAAATTTTAAGAAAAGAAAATGCAAATGAGATAAGAGCCTTGGGTGATTGATGTTTACCAATCTACACAGTGCTGATATAAAGGATAGTTCGTGGCTATTTAAAGAAAGAAGGACTTATGTTTTTAGTTTTAAAAAAAGGTAAAAAAATGGAATTATATTTTACTGAGAGAAAAGGAAGTAGGTCTGATTTACAGGTGGCTGTTTCTGAGTGGGAAAATAAAATGATGGATACAGAATATGATAAAAAACTAAATAGTTGTAGAAAGTGGACCCTGAGAAAAGAGTTTTGTGCATGGTATTAGTTTTCTTGAGATGTTGAACTGCCTATGATAATGATTTTATGTTTCTTTACCTCTTAAATGATCTGTTCTATCACATAAGAAGATTTCTGCCTTTGAAATCTTGTATTGTCACTTTGGTAAAGTAAATAAGTATTATTTCACAATGATCTATGAAGATTATTGCACATGTAGATAAAGCTCACTCTGCTTCTACAAAAAATTAATGTCTCATTCTAAGACTTTTGCTGTCCTGTTGTCCTTGTAACAGGACAATGGTATACTCCTAAGTCCGAAAAATTAAAACCAGTCACCAATAGCTGTAAATCAAACAGTCAGGGCTATGGGAAATCCAAGACAGCCACTTGGCATTTCCCAGCTCCCTGCCAAACCTCATTCTTTATTTGACAGGATTAGCCTTCCCTGGCCACAGTGTTAATGCCCTCACAATCAATTTAAAAAAAAGAATATTTCACTAAATATTAAATTCTAGTTTTCTTAATTGAGGTGTGTGTTTACCAGGATTCATTTCCCTGGTAGTTCCTTGTTGTTATGTTTTATTACTAAAAAGTTTAATTGAATTATTCTAAAGCTTATCTCAGTAGTCTATCTTCGGATGGAGATCAGATGCCCCCGTGACCTAAAACAAGGGGACATAGAATTACACTTGTCAATCAACGAACTGTATATGAATTGGAGCTCATGGCAGAAGCAGCAGGGCAAAAGCGTGTCTTTTGGTTTTTGGAGTAGAAAGTTTGCAGAGGTTTGGAAAAATCAAACTACCTTTGATAATCATTTGTTGGCTTGTTATTGGGCGTTAATTGATACTGAACAAATAACTGTGGGTCATACTCTCATATTAAGTCCTCAAGTGCCAATTATGCAATGGATTTTTAGCTCACCAAAGACCCATAGAATGGGGCACAGCAGGAGTCTAGTATAATTAAATGGAAATGATATATACAAGACGAGACCAAACTGGGTCCACGGGGTGATGCTGTTTTACATGAAAAGGTTTTGAAATTCCAATGGAAAACCTGAAGCCGGAAGTCATGATTAAACCCAAGATAACCTAGTGGCCTGTAAAATGGGGAAAGCCCTTGAGTCTTTAACCAAGACAGAAGAGAAACATGCCTGGTTTACAGATGGCTTGGCAATATATATAGGATCTGTTTGTTACTGGAAAGCAGTAGCCTACAATCCATTCACAACAAAACTGTTAACTACTACTAGAGAGGGAAAAGGCAGTCAATTTACTGAACTGTATGCAGTATATCAATTTTGAAACAAGAAAATTTAACAGAATGTTATATTTATAGAAATAATTCATTCAAAGGAGTTGTGGGGAAAATAGCTATGGGTAGATATTTGGGAAACTGTGCAGAAAACTAATGTCTCAGTTTTTCATGTAGACACCCATAATACACCCAATTTCATGGAACGATGGTATAATTCAATTACAGATGAACAAACTCAGAATCAGACAGTGGAATTCGATCCAGATTCCAGGGATCTCAAAGCATTGGCACTTTGGGTGCACCAGAAATGTGGTCATCTGGGAGAAAAATCTACATACATGTGGGCTCAGGATTAAAGTATTTCTTAACCCAGGATTTTGCAATGTCCAATTTTTCACCATGTTAAACATAGGAGCTTTCCACAATTAAAGGACAGCTGACCCACTGCAAACTGCCTGGGCATATATATGCCCATATATGGCACATTGATTATGTTGGTCTATTAATTCGAGATAAAGGAAGTCAATACGTGTGTATTGCTGTGGACACCTATTCTGGATAGTTAGTAGCAATCCCATTTGAAAAAGTCAACCAGACTAATACTATTAAAACATTAGAGGTAATTAATTTATATTATGGTGTTCCACTTCAAATTCAAAGTGACAGTGGGTCACATTTCAAAGGTAAGTTAATACAAGAATTTGCCCAGGAGTACAATATATAATGGATTTTTCATACCCCTTACTACCCTCAAACACCCGGTTTGATTGAAAGAATGAATGGTTTGCTTAAACAGCAATTAATTTAACTTGGAGAGAACTCTTATAAAAAATGGAAAACTAACTTGAATACTGCCTTCAACATTTCAAATACTAGACCTACCGGACAATCAGAAACTTCCCTGATGAGAATGACTATATCAAACTTACAAACTCATAAAATAGAGACTTATCCAGAAACAACTGAATATTGGGTAATTTCGCCTGGAGGATTAGCACATTTTCAAGCCTCTTCTGAGGCTGCAGGATTTAATTTATATTCTATACCTGAACAAAGACTTACTAAAAGGTGAATTTGTGCTGTATCAACTGGTATCAACATAATGATGTCTCCTGTACATTTTGGACTTATTAAAGAACAGTGGAGTCTGGTCCTTAAAGGTATTTGTGTCCACAGGGGAGTTACTGAACCTGATTTTCAAGGAGAAATTTAGGTGCTTTTACAAAATGAAGGAAATAATGATCTGTTTATTAATAAACATGATCAGATTGCCCAACTACTGATTCTTCCATGTGTGATTGGTAAAGTCCAGAAAGGACAACCTCCCACCCTATTAACTGTTAAGGTTGATGGAGATTTTGGATCCATGGATGAAGCACATTCATTTGGAGCTAAAGTCTGGGTGAAACAACCCAACCGTCCCCCTATATCTGCTGATGTAACTGCACAAGGAAAAGATAACACTGTGTTGGTGATGATCCCTAGACAAGAAAAATGGAAATATGTGCCATTAACCCATTGTTATTCTTGTGAATAGATCATTTTTGGAGTCTTGACTGTGATGTGGATCATCACCTATGCCTTAACCCTAGGATCTATGCTGCAGTCAAACAAAGAACAGAACCCCCATGCCTCAACTCCAGGATATCTGCTACGGTTGAAAAAAAGGAACATGAAAGAAAACATTGAGGAATCTTCCACTGGAAAAACGTGAGCCAGACCCGAACCAAAGATAGCTTCACCTGCCCTGCAAAGGAGGCCTGTCCTCTAATTATGACTTTCTGTGTTCAAAACCTGTCTGTCTGGTCCAGAGTAAACACTGATAACCCATGGGCTAGAGGTTTTATTCCATCTCCTAATTCCTCCTCTCTTGTAGTCAAATTAAGCCCAAGATATGTTAATGTCTACTAATGAATATACATGGAGAAAATCATTTAATGTATGGATACCTAAAATCCATCTGATACTTGTTCCAGACAGCATTACTAAATGCACAGACACCTGGTGCTCATGGACTTTATATCATTATAAGGTTGTTAACACAAGTTCTACGTGTCAATTTCATGTGTTGCTTATCATTTTTGGAAATGAATATTCGTTGCCTCATTTTGCTGGAAATTACTTAGATTTTAATAATCATCCCCATTTATTAACAGACTGTGAAAAGACTATTGAAGCATTGCTTTGTGGCCTGACTTCCCACATCTGGGAACCCTGTTTCTTAGAGAATTCCATTAACTAGTGTGAATGGACTATATTTCCTCAATCCTATAGTATGTTTTTTAAAGTTGCTCCCCAGTTTATATGTATTTTGACACATGACATTAAGACTACTTCTACTTATCAGCTAGGAAACCCTTTTTCAGGATGTCTAGCACATGTAAATCACTTACATTGGAAAGGGACAGCTTACTTCTTTTCCCCCATACACAAACAGTTGTTGTGGACTCAAATGTTAATTCTTACTTGATCTATTCCCAATATTAGTATGTCCCTTGAATCTCTGAAATGAATATTACAAAAATCAAATTTATTACAAAAATTTGTAGATACACATAGTCATACTTTGTTAGAACACTGTACTGCTACTACTATCTCAGCCAACAAATTAATGGATGTGGGAGTTAACGTACAGAAGCATCCATGGGATGTGGGACTTTTTTCTTACTCAGTCGCCTCAAGCTAAACAATTGCTCTCTGCCTTGTTTAATCCATTTTTTGTACTATTCATTGTACTCATTTAACTGACTTTGGAATTGTTACTTATCTTGAAAAACTGCTTGTGTTATATTGTCTTATTCTTATGCTCTTCAGCCTAAACAATCCTAGAGGCCGAATATTGGGAAAACTAGTAAAATAGTATCGTTCAGGCTTCAGAGGCAGAAGCAGGCCTCTGCCAGACCTGTGACCTTGCCAGGACTGTGTGCCTGCTTGAACACCCAAGAATTGCTGCTAGCGAGTCAAGCAGCGCTTACAAGAAACGGCGTGCATCTTGGAATTTCTTGAGCCCTGGTGACCTGGCCAGTCTTCTGGGGCCTGGAAAATCTTGTGACTCACATGGTGAAATCAACAGCATTGTCACAATTGAACTAGAGCTGCATTTTTGCGTACAAACTGGAGATATCAGTTTGCAGCCTGGAATTATAAACGGAAGCCCCCAGAACTCCAATCTGAAGTCTCATCCATGGGGTGGACACACCACCCAGGACCCTTCCCAACTGGCACTCTGGATTCCTGTTACTCGGGACTTCCCAGCACTGTTTGCATCTAGATGTATGTGTCTGCCTGATTTGGTGATGCATGCCCTGTTATGTTTTCTAATATTCTTATTCCTTTCCTTCTAATGATTGTATATTAAAATTAAACTAAATCACCTTCCATTAAAGTGTTGATTAAAGCTGTTTATATGTATGAAACGATTGTTTATTTTGCCAAGAAATCCAACAAACCTTAAACCTGAAATCAGGCTTTTGGCATAGCACAAGTTTTGATTTATGACCCAACATAGGACCTCTCCTGGAGAATGTTCCAAGTGTACTTGAGAAGAAAGTGTACTCTGCCACTTTTGTGTGGAAGGTCCTATAAATATCAATTAAGTCTATGTGGTCTAATGTGGCATTTAAAGTTTGTGTTTTCTTATTAATTTTCTGTCTGGATGATCTGTTCCTTGGTATAAGGGGGTTTTAAAGTCCCCTACTATGGTGTGTTACTGTCGATTTCCCCTTTTATGGCTGTTAGTATTTGCCTTATGTATTGAGGTGCTCCTATATTGGATGCATAAATATTTACAATTGTTATATCTTCTTCTTGGATTGATCCCTTGATCATTGTGTAGTGTTCTTCTTTGTCTCTTGAAATAGTCTTTATTTTAATGTCTACTTTGTCTGACATGAGAATTGCTACTCCAGCTTTCTTTTGATTTCCATTTGCATGGAATATCTTTTTCCATCCCCTCACTTTCAGTCTGTTTGTGTCCCTAGGTCTGAAGAGGGTCTCTTGTAGACAGCATATGTACAGGTCTTGTGTCTGTATCCATTCAGTCAGTCTATGTCTTTTGGTTGGAGCATTTAATTCATTTACATTTAAGGTAATTGTTGATATATATATTCCTTTTACCATTTTCTTAGTTGTTTTGGGTTTGTCTCTGTAGGTCTTTTTCCTCCCTTGTGCTTCCCACCTAGAGAAGTTTCTTTAGTTCAGCATGGCCAGAGGAGGCCCTCTCGTGTGTGCCGGGCAGGCTGCCGGGACCCATGCCATCCATAGAGGCCTTGCTATGTGGCACTAGTGTTTCCTGGGACCCGCATGGCCAGAGGAGGCCCTGGCAGGGGCAGGGCTTAGGCCCAAGGCCCTAGCAGGCTCACCAGGGCTTGACAGGTAGGTGCTGAGGCGTGTTCCCTCTCCACTTCCTAAGGAGGCCAGGCAGAAGTCAGGGAAGGGCACCAAAATAGCGTCCCCACCCTTTGTGTTCCACTCAATAATGATGCCCCATGTCCCTGGTAGCCCTGGCCTTCCCCACCAACGTTTCTGATGTGGAACCCCTCCCCCTGCCACCCCAGGCTGTCTCCTCACCACCAACAGTCATCCCCAACTGGGTTCACCCTCAAAACCTCACTTTCCAGCACCCAGCCTTCCTCCCCACCTCCTCCCTGTGGTGTGCAGGACTGCAGCATGGACTATGGGCACAGGTTCCACTCCTTCCCACCCCCCACAGACTGGTTGCCATGCTCCCCTCCAATCCCCTGATCCCCCAAAAGTTCTCCTGTGTCCCCGCCAATACCCCCACCATGGGTGGGATCCCCCAAGTGTGGGAACCTCTCCTCTCCCACAGCTGCACCCAAGGGTGACGGTTCAATCCTGCCTCCACCCCTCTCCCTCTCTCCTTCCTTACCATGCCCCACTCGGTTGAGTGAGGACTCCCTCCATCCCTGTAGTTGTTCATGGACCCCCACCAGTGCCCAGCAGGTGCTCCATGGGAACTCTTCCAATGTCCCCCTGCTGTACCTATGAGGAGACCCAAACTCCACATCCTCCTACTCTGCCACCTTGATTCTGCCTATTTAATAACCTTTGGGCTTCCCTGGTGGCACAGTGGTTAAAAATCCACCTGCCAATGGATGGATTGGGTTCATCCATTGGGGTCAACCCACTGGGGACATGGATTCAAGACCTGGACCAGGAAGATACCACATGCCACAGATCAACTAAGCCCGTGCACCACTACTACTGAGCCTGCAACATAGAGCCCATAAGCCACAACTACTGAGCCCATGTGCAACAACTACTGAAGCCTGCATGCCTAGAACCCATGCTCGGCAACAAGAGAAGCCACTGCAATGAGAAGTCTGCACATCACAATGAAGAGTAACCCCTGCTTGCCACAGCTAGAGAAAGCCTGTGCGCAGCAACAAAGACCCAACTTAGCCAAAAATTTTAAAAATAAATAAATAAAATTTATTTTAAAAAATAAAATTAAAAAAAATGACCTTTACTCCTCACTATATATAGCCTTTCCTAGTGAGATTTTCACTTTCTTATAAATTCTTACTTCTTTTCCATTTAGAGAAGACCCTTCAACATTTCTTTAAAAGTAGGTTTAGTATTGATGAATTCTTTTACTTTTTTCTTCTCTGAGAAGATTTATATCTCCTACTATCCCAAATGATAATCTAAGTGGACAGAGTGTCCTCAGTTTCAGGTTTTTCCTTTCATCACCTTGAATATGTCATGCCACTCTCTTCTGGTTTGTAATGTCTCTGCTCAGAAATCAACTGACAACTTTATAGGCATTACCTTGTTTATGACTTACTGTTTTTCTCTGGCTGCCTTTAGAATTTTCTGTTTTCAACTTTTGCCAGTTTAATCAGGATATGTCTTGTCGTGGGTTTGTTTGTATTTATCTTCTTTGGCACCCTTTGTGCTTCCCATATTTGGATATCTCTTTCCTTCTCCAGGTTTGGAAAGTTTTCAGAGGTAAGTTTTTCAAATACACAGTCAATGTCCTTCTCTCTCTCCTCTCATTGTGGAACCCCTTTAATGGAACCTTGGAATGCCTTTATCCAAGAGATCTCCTAAATTGCTTTTACTTTTAAAAAATCATTTTTCTTTCTGTTGTTCTGATTAGGTGATTTCTATTATTCTACCTTCCAGGTCACTTATGCATTCTTCTGTATCATTTATTCTGTTATTCATGCCTTCTACTTTTTTTCTTTTTGATTTCAGATATTAAATTATTTATTCCTAATAGGGTAGTTTTTATATTTTCTACTGTTAAAGTGCTCAGTGGTTATATTAATTATTTTCCACAATCAGTTATCATATTTTTAAACATCTTTATTGGAGTATAATTGCTTTAAAATGGTGTGTTAGTTTCTACAGTATTACAACGTGAATCAGATTTACGTACACATATATCCCCTTATCCTCTCCCTCTTGCATCTCCCTCCCACCCTCCTATACCACTCTTCTAGGTAGTCACAAAGCACCGAGCTGATCTCCCTGTCCTATGCCGATGCTTCCCACTAGCTATCTCTTTTAAGTTTGCTAGTGTATAATGTCCATGCCACTCTCTCACTTCGTCCCAGCTTACCCTTCCCCCTCCCCATGTCCTCAAGTCCATTCTCTATGTCTGTCTCTTTATTCCTGTCCTGCCCCTAGCTTCTTCAGAACATATTTTTCTTTTTAGATTCCATACATGTATTTTAACGTATGGCATTTGTTTTTCCCTTTCTGACTTACTTCACTCTGTATAACAGACTCTAGGTCCATCCACCTCACTACAAATAACTCAATTTTGTTTCTTTTCATGGCTGAGTAATATTCCATTGTATATATGTGCCTCATCTTTATCCGTTCATCTGTAGATGGATAATTAGGTTGATTCCACAACCTTGCTATTGTAACTAGTGCTGTAATGAACATTGTGGTACATGGCTCTTTTTGAATTATACTTTTTTCAGGGTATATGCCCAGTACTAGGACTGCTGGTGATATAGTAGTTCTATTTTTAGCTTATAAGGAAGCTCCACAGTGTTTTCTGTAGTGACTGTATCAATTTATATTCCCAACAACAGTGTAAGAGTGTTCCCTTTTCTCCACATCCTCTGCAGCATTTATTGATTGTAGATTTTTTGATGATGGCCATTCTGACTGGTGGGAGGTGATACCTCATTGTAGTTTTGATTTGCATTTCTCTAATGATTAGTGATGCTGAGCATTCTTTCATGTGTTTGTTGGCGATCTGTATATCTTCTTTGGAGAAATGTCTGTTTAGATCTTCTGCTGATTTTTGTTTTGGATTGTTTGTTTTTATTGATATTGAGCTGCATAAACTGCTTGTATATTAATCCTTTCTCAGTTGCTTCATTTGAAAATATTTTCTCCTATTCAGAGGGTTGTCTTTTTTCTTCTTTATGGTTTCTTTTGCTGTGCAAAACTTTTAAGTTTCAGTAGGTCCCATGTATTTAGTTTTGTTTTTATTTCCATTTCTTTAGGAGGTGGATCAAAAAGGGACTTGCTCTGAGCAGGTTCTACCTATATTTCCCTCTAAGAGTTTTAGCAGATCTGGCCTTTCATTTAGGTCTTTAATCCATTTACAGTTTATGTTTGTGTGTGGTGTTAGGAGGTGTTCTAATTTCATTATTTTACATGTAGGCATCCAGTTTTCCCAGCCCCACTTATTGAAGAGTCTCTCTTTTCCACATTGTGAATTCTAGAATCTTTTATCAAAGATAAGGTGACCATATTTGCATCGGTTTATCTCTGGACTTTCTTTCCTGTTCCATTTATCTATATTTCTGTTTTTGTGCCAGTACCACACTGTCCTGATTACTGTAGCTTTGTACTATAATCTGAACTCAGGGAGCCTGAATCCTCCAGCTCTGTTTTTCTTTCTCAAGATTGCTTTGGCTATTTGGCTATTCTTTTGTGTTTCCATACAAATTGTGAAATTTTTGTTCTAGTTCTGTAAAAAATGCCATTGGTAGTTTGATAGGGTTGCATTGAATCTGTAGATTGCTCTGGTTAGTAGAGTCATTTTCACAATGTTGATTCTTCCAATCCAAGAACATGGCATATCTCTCCATCTGTTTGTAACATTTTTAATATGTTTCATCAGACTCTTATAGTTTTCTGCATACAGGTCTATTGTCTCCTTTGGTAGGTTTATTCCTAGATATTTTATTCTTTTTGTTGCAGTGGTAAATAGGAGTGTTTCCTTAATTTCTCCGTCAGATTTTTCAGCATAATATATAAGAATGCAAGAGATTTCTGTGCATTAATTTTGTATCCTGCAACTTTATGAAATTCATTGATTGGCTCTAGTATTTTTCTGGGGGCATCTTTAGGATCCTCTGGGTATAGTATAATCTCATCTGCAAACAGTGACAATTTTAATTCTTCTGTTCAGATTTGAATTCATTTTATTTCTGTTTCTTCTCTGACTGCTGTGGCTAAAACTTCCAAAACTCTGTTGAATAATAGTGGTGAGACTGGGCAACCTTGTCTTGTTCCTGATCTTTGAGGAAGTTATTTCTGTTTTTCACCATTGAGAACGATGTTCTCTGTGGTTTTGTCATATATTTCCTTTATAATATTGAGTTAAGTTCTCTATGCCTACTTACTGGAGAGTTTTTATCATAAATGGGTGTTGAATTTTATTGAAAGCTTTTTCTGCATGTATTGAGACTATCATATGGTTTTATCCTTCAATTTGTTATTATGGTGTATTACATTGATCACTTATCATTTTTTAACCAATGTTTTTAATTCTTCATATGGTAAATTGTTTATTTCTATTTCATTATTAAGTTTTTCAGTGTTTTTAACCTTGCTGTTTCTATTGTTGGTAGTTCTTTACCTTTTCTTTTTACTTAACATTCTCTACCTCTACTCCTTTACTTTCAACCATTACCTATTGTCATCTTGAATGCGTGTTGGAGCTGTCTCTTTGTGCACATGCCTCTGGTGAGAGGGCTGGACTTGATATGGATGCCAATCATGACTTTTCTCAGTGTGTACTAAAAGCTGTAATCTTGGTAGAAGGTGAAATGAGATCAAAGAGTGAGAGCTTGCACTTAATGTGAGGTGAGATTTATCTCTGCTTAGTGACTTTCATCAATCTATTCCTCCATTGTTGGAGAGAAACCCTGAGTGTTGGTATTGAGCTGGCTCTATTCCCTTTAAGTGTATGTTTTTCCCTTTCACTATACTAGGAACATTGTCCCAGGGAATGGGAGTGCTGATGCAGGGGGCGTCCCTGCATCAGCAAATTTTAACAAATTATAACATTTGTTCTCTCTACAGTCAACTCCGTCTCTCTTCTTGAATCTCTAATTTTCTTTCCAAATATTATTTTATTACAGTTTATTTCTATCTATCTGCATGAGTAATAATATTTTGCCTTGTTCTTTCTTTTGTTATCTCTGTTTTTCTCATTTTCTTTCTTCCCTCTTTCTCTTTTATTACCTCTACATTTTTTTCTTAAATTTGGCCCACTTCCCCAATATGTTGCTTTAAAAAAATTTTTTTCCCCAATTTTGTTTCTTGAGTTTTACACTTGCCAGATTTTTCTGGATCTTTTAATAATGAGAGTTAGGAGCTCTGTCTTTTACTTACTATGATATTGCAAATGCTTATCAGGCTAAACATGGATTAGTTTGGTACACAATAAGCAAGTGATGTATTATGTTTTGCATTTTGTTTCTGCTTTCCTAGTTCATCTCTTCTTGTCTGTTTGATATCTCTATTTTAGCTATCTCTGTGGTTTGTCACTTCTTTTTTTTCAGATTAGTATGTTTGCCCGAGGTTGTACTAATGTAGGTGTCTTGTACTTTATTTCCAGTTTGTATTTCCATTTTCTGTCTCTGACTTATTTTTCCCTCTGTCTCTGGATTCCATTCTCTCTTGTTCTCTAGTTTCTCCTAATGTTTCTTTCCCATATTTGCCCTGTTCAAATTATTCTAAGATTAAAAACCCTTGCAGTATCATTTTGGCATTTTCCACCATTCTGTCATTGAAACTCATTTATTTCAGCCTTCTTGTTCTTTTTCCTTTGGTCTTGGTTACCTGCCTCTTTTTGTACTGATGTTTATTCATCTTTTTATTCTCTTACATTTTTAAAATTACTCCCTTCTGATCGTCTCACTGCTGCTGCTTTCTTCATCACGCTGGAGGTTAGATCCTCTTGCTGATTGGTTTTCTTCATGTACTTATATGTACTGTTAAAAGAAGAGATTAAAGTATAACAGCAAGGGTCAGAAGCAGCACTGCATGCTTTTCTTGCTCTTATCTTTCAGCTTCCTACTTTTTATCCAGACTTACAAAATCCTTCAGTAGACAAAATTAGAAACTGGATTTTCAGGGACATAATGTGAAAAATGGCAGAAGAAAACCCATCATCTATATCTGCTGCTACCTCTGAGGAACAAGAACAGTTAATAAACATAAACTTGATAATTCACTCTGCATCTGCTGAGCACCACACAGATGCCTACACTAAAGTCCTCATGACACTGTCAGTTTCATCAGTATCAAGCACAGCACTGGCTCTGTCAAGAAGTTAGTAATCAGAAACTTTAAATGTAATTTAATGATCATTATTTAAAGATTTAGGTTTTGGATCCTCATACCCTATTGCTGCTTTTTAATTGTAAATTCAAAGATATGCAAGTTAACGTTTTTTGAGCTTGGTTAATTTCTTTTTTGTTGTTGTTGTTGTTGCTATTGTTGTTTTTCTCATCTTTATTGGGGTATAATTGCTTTACAATGGTGTGTTAGTTTCTGCTTTATAACAAAGTGACTCACTTATACATATACATATGTTCCTATATCTCTTCCCTCTTGCATCTCCCTCCCTCCCACCCTCCCTATCCCACCTCTCCAGGTGGTCACAAAGCACTGAATTTCTTGAAGAACCTGAAATATCTTTATTTTGGTTCTGGAGACCCGGACCCATCCATGATATAACCATCAAAGTTACTTTATGCTTCAACTCTTTGCTTTCTTCCAAAAAATTAAGGTATCCCTAGATTTTGAAATGCACTTTTAGAATGTTGCTCTTACATTGTCTTCCCTCTTATTAATGAGTGGATCTGTAATATTAATGAAAAGTGGTTTTCAACTGGTAGTCAAAAGGCAACAATTTTAATTTTTGATAACTTATGGAACATACGGAAAAACCATGCACTTGGAGAGATACAAGTAACCAAGATAAATATCCATTACTAACAATAAATGCACTTCAAAATTTCCAAGGTTATATTAATATGATTTATAAAATTATAAAAAAGACTACTGAGTCAATTTTTCCATATAAAATTTGTAAGAACTATCTTATACAAAATACATAGGTATTTTAGCTTGTAAACACCAACATCCTTGGTATCTTGTCAAATATCTAGTTGTTGATTTATATAGTTTAATGGGCATATCCAAACCTTGCATGATATCTTATCTTTGCCATGAGAAAATTTAACTTTTCCAATTTTATTTTATATTTATTAAAATCTTTTGTATTCAGTTCTTTTCTCATTGAAAATTACAATTTCTCATTGTAGAAAACTGTCAGGTATTACAAAAATTTCTGAATAACACCCCAGATCTTCCTAAAACTTTTCAAAATAAAAGTTCTTTACATTGTACACCTGGAGTTTTGTTTTTTCCCTTCTGTTCTTTATCAAAAACCTAGTGCATGCTGAATATATTGTGCTGAAGCTTGACTTTAGATCGTCAAAATGTAAGAAAGCAATCTAACTTTAGGTTAGATTAACATGTTAGTTATGCTAGTTAATATGTTTAATAACAGGAATTTCTAGAATTTATGTAATATACATTATTGTATACAATGAAAATTTGAATTTTCCACATTTTTTGGTAAACTAATATTTATGGGGTAAATATCAGGAAACAGAATGCCTTGGTTTCTTTTATTAGATTACAAAGAAGGGAGAATGTTTGCCACCTTGGTAAATAGAAGTTTCTAGGGTGTGAGGGAGTATATATCTTTACAACATACAGGAAAAGAAAAATGAAATCCTAATTTGAACTTGTTATTCTTGACCTAAGAAATTTACCTAGAAAGAAGTATCAAAATAGCAAATTTTCTTAAAGAAGCATATTTCTGACTTCTTGCTTTGCTTTCTGGAGTGGCTTAGTTTATATAAATAAATATATGTAATATATAATTCATCATATACATTATACATTATTATTATGTGTAAGTATAATGGTTGTAGGAGTTCTTTATTCTGGATACTGGATGCTTGTCAGTAACATGATTAGCAAATAATTTCTGCTATCCTGAGGGTTTTTTGCTTTCTTGATCATATTTTGATGCACAAAATTTTTAATTTAATGAAACCCAAATTGATTTTTTATCACTTGTGCTTTGGTATCAATGTACAAATGTTCTGCCAGATCCAAGGTCATGAAGAATTACCCCTATGACTTCTTTTGAGTTTTATAAATTTTGTCCTTATATTTAGGCCTTTGATCCATTTTAAGTTATTTTTGGAATATGATATGTGGTGATGGTTCATCTTCATTCTTTGATATGTGGGTATCTAATTGTTAGCACATTTGTTAAGAGACTATTCTTTCTCCACTGAGTGGTCTTGACATCGTGTTTAAAATCAGTTAATCATAGATGTATATGGTGATGTTACATTAAAAACTTTTTTAACATTTTCTCCCAGAACATTTGCTTTCTGCCTCTATGGATTTATCTAATCTGGATATTTCATATAAATGGAATCATATGATATGTGACCTTTTGTGTCTGGCTTTTTTCACTTAGCATAGTTTCAAGATTTTTCATATAGCACTTTCAGTACTTCATTATTTTAGGTAGATAATGTTCTATTTTTTGATACACCACGTTTGCTAACACATTTAATTGATGGGCATTTGGGTTGGCTGATGTGAATAATGCTGCTATGAATATTTATGTATGTGTTTAATTGAACACCTGCTTTTAATGATTTTAAATGATGTGAGTCATGTGGTATCTATATTTAGCTTTTTGAAGAACTGATTTATTATTTTCCACAGAGGCTATTCATATTACTTTCCTGTACATTCCATACAAGGCACACGTGAGGGTCCAATATTTCCGTATCCTGGCCAACACTTAGTATTTTCCTTTTTTTGTTTATTGACATCCTAGCAGATATGAAGTGGTTCTCATTGTGATTTTGATTTGCATTTACTGAATTACTAATGATGTGAAGCATCTTTTCATGAGCTTGTTTCCTTTTTGTGTATTTCCTCTGAAAATATTTATTCAGATCCTTTGTTTACCATCGTGTTAAACTGTATGAGTTCTTTATATATTCCGAACATGAGACTTTTAGGATATATGATTTGCAAAAAATTTCTCTCATTCAATGGGTTCCACTTTCACTTTTCATGAAAATGGTTTTTAAGTTGAAATTTGTCATATAAAATTAGCTGTATGAAAGTGAACAATTTAGTGGCATTAGTACATATACAGTGTTGTGCATTCACTGTCTTTATCAAGCTCCAATTTTTATCACACAAACGGAAATTCTTTACCCATTAAATAATTCTCATTTACTACTGCATGACCCTCAGCCAGCACTGCTTTGCTTTTCATCTTGAAGGATTTGTTCTTTTGGGATATTTAATGTAAATGGACTTATATGTTGCTTCGTGTCATGTTTTTCTTTCATTAGCATAGTGTTTTTAAGATTCATCTGTGTAGATTTATTTAATGTACCTCATGCTTTCTTATGGCTGAATAAGATTTCAGTACATGGATATACCATAATTTGTTTTCCATCTATCCCTTGATAGACATATCTTTTTTCCATCTTTTGATTATTGTGAACTGCTGATAACATGACTGAATATGTACTTGTTTGAGTCCCTGTTTTCAGTTCTTTTGAGTGTATTCTCAGAAGGGAATTGAGGGATCATACATTAATTTCATGTTTAACTTATTCAGGAACTGCCATACTCTTTTTCTCAGTGACTGCACCATTTTACATTGCCATAGTCAGTGAATAAGGTTCCAGTTTCTCCACACTCACAAACACTTATTATTTTTAGGGTTTTTTTTATTATTATGGTGATGTGAAGTGGTACAGCATGGAGTTTTTGATTTGCATTTTTTAAATAATTAATGACGTTTAGTATATGTACATGTGCCTCTTTGGACGTTTGTATATTTTTTTGAGAAATGTCTATTAAAATCATTGTCTTTTTGTTTAACAACTGATTATCAATTTATTTGAAATGTTGATTTAGACATCTGTAATGATAACTTCAACCTCAGCTCCATACTGACGGAAGTAATTTGCTTAACAATCTCAGAAGGACTGTGCAGGTTAAGAGTCTCTTGTCGATCCTCATCTGGAAAAAAAACCAAGTCTTAGAAGCTTCACCACAAGTTTTCCCTGTAGCTTTTCTCAGGAGTTTGCACCTCTGATTAGGTAAGCACACACCTTCTCCAAAGCTTTCACACTGCAGCTGGTGAGGATGATTTGAATCCAGTGAATCACTGCCTCTGGCTCTACCGCTGGGAGTCTTTCCAGTATCTTTGAAAGCCATGACTGTGGTAGACAGCTCCCTGATTGACTTGTTCCTCAGAGAAAGAGAACCTCAGTGATTCAGGAGCATGAACTTCCTAACACACTGCAAGGCAAGTCAGTTCAATATCCCCTTGATATATCAACAAACAGTGTGGTTTGTTTGTGTGCAATGCACAAGTGACCAGTGAAGAAATGAATGAAGATGACCCAGGTCTTTTCTGAACAACAGTGTATTTTCAGCTTTCTAGAACAGACCTTTTATTAAGTAAGTTCTAAAATATATTACATTGGATAAAAACAGTCCCTGCAGAATGGAGGGGTTCTCCCACCTGTACAGAAGCCACCCCCACAAGCATCACTCCAAACAGTCTCACATGGCCTCCCACCTGGCTCTACACGAGCTTCTTGTACTAGCTACCATGCCCAACTGGTAAGGCGAAAGTTCAAATAGTTTGAGTTTCCAAAAATGTTAAACATCAGGCAGTTACTGATTTGAAACTGTCCCCTGGCAGAAATTAAATCCCTTTCATTTTTATACTTTGATAGGTAGGAGTTAGGGAGGATACCTGTTGTCTCAAAGTTGCCAGGAGGAATTTTTTCACTTTTTATTATTATCTTCCTTCCACCTTTTTTTTTTTTCAAGCAGCCACCTCCTCCCCACCATAAATAACCAGTTCCCTCTACTTGCATAGTAGTCTTTTCCTTGTATTTTTTAGTGACAGGTAAATCCCCAGAACCTTAAATTCAATCACTCCATTGTTCTGTGAACTTAACCTTAAAAAGCCAAAGTGAAATCAGGAACCTACTCTGGTTCTGGGATTGGAAAAGTTCAACTCAATAAGGAACTGCAACTGAGTGGTGATAGTCACCTCCGTACATATTTTTAAGGAACATAGTTTTTCAAATGACACTCTCAGTGAAGACTATTACTTGTCCTTCTCAGGGTTTTGTGTGCATGTATGTGCAAGTATATATGTGTATGTGTTCTTGTGTTTTTCACTTTCATCCACCTCAGATACATTGCCTAACCCAGAGACTTAGCACTGGTCACTTCCTCTCATCCTCACACTGAAATAAAGTCATAAAGAGTCCACCTTTCCCATAGTCTTTGAGTTTGTGTACTCCTCCACCCCATCCCTGAAGCCTAGTTCAGATCTCCGAGATAATTCACCACCACCTGTGCAATTACTTCTTGAATGAATGTAGCTGTGTGCCAACAACACTGAAATTTACTTTATATAATTTTCACATTATTAAACAGTCATCATTTCACCCACCTGCCCAAACATATAAAAATGCAGTAATTGTTAGTTCATAAACTGTAAAAATAAAAACAAACAGGTACCAGGCTGGATTTCACCTAAAGGTTGTAATTTGTTAATCTCTGATTTAGCCCATAAGCTTCTTGATGACAGAGGCCTATATTTTAATCTTTGCACCGCCAGTGATGAGGAAAGTGCTAGTTGCTTGAAATAGCAGGTGCTTGATAAATACTTCCAGAAGAGTTGTGACAATTTATCATAGTATCTTTAGAGCCACAGAAGACATATTCATATTTGTCCATATTTAAAAACAAATGAAGGAGAGCTGTGAGATTGTATGAGTTATTTTTTTTTCATAGTAGGAACTTTACATTTCAAAAATCTTCAATACCCTTATTATTTGTAATAGGGAAATTGATAAGGGAAATGCTTGATTTAATACTAGCAGACATAGATTTTAATTTATCCTCAATAATATGTTGAGGGTTTTTTCATATTCCTGACTCTAAGTTGGAACAAACACTCCTGTGTCACGGACTCTGCGTGTACTCTCAGTTAACTTTTACCAAATACAAAGAAACACATGGAGGTGTGGCTCTGGCTGGCTATCAGTCATCAGAGATTCGTATTGACCATGCCACTGATGCACTGGCCACAGATGGTTGTTTTAAACTCCCTGTGCAGTTCTCTCACTGCACTCATGCTGTAGAAGGCTTCTGCCAACAGAATGATCCCGTACAAGAAGAAAAATGATGCAGTTCCATAGATGACACACTGCATCAGTTGTATTCTATGAAAAGAAGAAGATCCCAAGTGGCTAAGTTCATGGCATGGTAAACAGATGTTTTTGGCCTCTGGAGGAAGGCCATTAGGGTGACATCCCTTGCCCTGCTGATGGCTTCAGTGGGCTCATGGGGCATTGCAGGCAGGCATCCCTGCCCAGTCCACTGCAACCTGAGCCTTTCTTCCAAGGTGGGCAGCCTTCCCAGACAAGAGAGAAGTTTCCTTTGGGCAGGGGCCCAGTTGCAATCTTTTAATACTTAATACATTAGATTCATTTTACATATAAGTAAATGCAGACATTGAGGAGGTAAGTCAGTCATCCAAGGATACAGGGTTAGTGGCAGAATCAGCCTTTAACTCTGTTCCGATGGACGACATGTTCCTTCCACCACATCAAAATACCTCCTAACAAGGCCTACTGCTTTATGTTATTCTACTGAAACCCTAAGCAAACACTTAGGGGTTCTTTAAGAAGTAAATTGGGCATGTGCTTTTTGCACTGAGATTCTCACTACACAAATCATTGTACGTAAAGTAGGCTTAAAATGCAGAAAGTTAATTCACAATTAACTTTGTCTTAATTAAAAGACAGAGATCCACGTGACTCTTTACAATCTTTAGCAACCCACTGGAATCACTGGGAGCTTTAGAAAATACTGGTAACTGAGTCCTATTCCCAGAGATTATGATGTAATTGGTGTGGGTGGAAGCATGGACATGGGAATTTTTAGAGCTTTCCAGAAGTTTGAGAGCCATTAATCCAGATCATTAATTAAATCAAAACACCTTTCCCCCATTCAGCCATGGTAAGTATTTCTTGGTCTTCTTTGTACATAGATGTCACTCAATTAATGCCTTGTTCTGCTTAATTGCCCCTAACATTCTGCCCCTTATCACTTTTCTCGCTTCTTTGTATGCCATTTATTGACAGATAAAAAGGAGTAAAATTCCCTCCCTAAGGACTCTTCCAATGTGTTTCCATTATAGTTCCATAAAAATTCATTCATGCTTTTTTCAGTCTGGTGAAGTTTCTTATAACTACAACAACAAAAACAAACAACAACAACAAAAAACAAGCATTGTTAATATTTGCCATTCAAAAAGCAAAAAACTCTGAAGGATAGAGAAAGGGAATAATATTTCAAGGCAATATATACATTGCTGCTGAATTTATACAGTTAAGATATCTATGCATGGGAGTTAAGATTCCACTCAGAATGACTGCAGAATGGGAAGACAGAATTTGGGGCTAAACCCCAGGAATTTCCCTTTTTCTGCATAGAATGATGCCTGGGGATTTATTCTTCTGCCAAAGAGTTAAAATACTGTTCCTATAGAATTTGACTTGGGCTAAGTCTTCAGTGGGTTTCCAAACATCCCAGGGATGGTCATTTCCTGTGAGAAAACCAGAAGGTATCTGTTATTTGGTGTGATGATCGGCAGTGTCAACCTATCACTTTTCCACCATCCCCTATGTCCATGGTTACTGAGTGCAGGGTGTCCTATATCTGCACCTGGCCATTCCCAGGTGGAACTCTATCTCCAGGCAATAACACCCTGAGTTCCAAACAACTGCCAATATCTTCCATTACTTTTCCTTTCTCTCACAAAGCTTTTCTTTATCTACACACAGTAAACTTTAATTAAAGGCAGTAGTTATCTGCCAAGTGAACACACTGTAGTGTTTTTAGTCCCTAATTTTTTTATTGTACTAAAATATTCATAACATAAAATTGACTATCTTAAGCATCTGTAAGTGTGCAGTTCAGAGGTATTAAGAACATTCACATTGTTGTTCAGTCATCACCACCATCCACTTCCAAAACATTTTTCATCTCACAAAACTGAAACTCTATACTCGCTAAACAATTTACTCCCCATTTTCTCACCCTATGCCTCCTGGCAATCACCATTCTATTTTCTGTCTTTATGAATTGGGCTATGTTAAGTTCCTCACATAAGTTGTATCATACAGTATTTATCCTTTTATTACAGACTTATTTCGCTTAGCATTAAAGTTCTCAAGATTCATCCACGTTACAGCATGTCCCATATTTTCCTTCCTTTTTAAAACTGAATAATATGCTATTGTATGCACAAAATACATTTTTCTTATTCATTCACCCATTGAAGCATGTGTGGGTTGCTTCCTTGTTTTAACTATTGTGAATAAGTCTGCTATGAACATGGATATGCAAAAATCTCTTTGAGACCTTGCTTTAGAGTGTATACTCAGAAGTAGAATTGGTAAGTCATATGGTAATTCTACTTTTAATTTTTAAAGGAAGCAACATACTAATTTTCACAGCAGCTATATTCGGTTCCTAGACTATGGTGATGATTCCAAGACTAATGCACTTTTCAAAACTAATCCAAATGTACTTTATTGTGTATAAATTATAGTTTAATCTGACATTTTAAAAAGCAAAAGCAAAAAATCCTCACCAACATTTATTTACTGGTTTTATTTTTCAAATTAGCAATCCTAATTAATGTGAGGAGATATCTCACTATAGTTGTGATTTGCAGTTCCCTAATGATTATTGATGTTGAGCCTCTTTTCATGTGCTTACTGGCCAATTTCTCTTCTTTAGAGAAATGTCGATTCAAATACTTTGTGCATTTTTGATTTAGATTTTTTTCATTGTTGTTGAACTATACATATTGTTGTCTATATATTCTGGATGTTAATCTGTCATCAGATATATAATTCGAAAATATTTTCTCCTATACGTTTTCCTTTTACTCTTTTGATATTATCGTTTGATGCACAATATTTTTAAATTTTCATAAAGTTCAGTTTGTCTATTTTCCCTTTGGTTGCTTATGTCTTTGGTGCTATATACAAGAAATTATTGCCAAATAAATGTGAAAATTTTATGTCTTTTTCTAAAAGTTTTGTTGCTTTATCTCTCACATTTAGGTCATAGATCTATTTTCAGTTAAATTTTGCATATGATGTTAGGTAAGGATCCAACTTCACTTTTTTCAGGTGATTGTCCAGTTGCCCCTACAGAATTTATTGAAAAAAATTGTCTTTTCCCCACTGAATGAATGGTGTTGGCACCCTTATTGAAAATCATTTGACCATATATGAAAGAGTTTATTTCTGGGCTCTCTATTCTATTTCATGTGTCTATATGCCTATCTTTATGCCCATATCACACTGTTTGGGTTGCTGTATTTTTGGAGTAATTTTGAAATCAGGAAGTATGAGTCCTTTGGTTTTTCTCCTATTTTTTTCAGGATTGTTTTGGCTATTTGGGGGTTCTTTGAGATTCCAAATAAATTTTAGAATGAGTTTTCCTGTTTCTGCAAAACAATATATATGTCTTTCAGTTTTTCACATTGATTACATTAAATCTCTAGATCACTTTGGGTAAATAGCTTAACAATAATAAAACGTCCACTCCATGAACACGGAGGTCTTTCAACTTATTTAGTTATTATTTAATTTCTTTCAGAAATGTTTTGCAGTTTTCATTGCACAAGTCTTTAATATCCTTGGTTAATTCTTAAGTATTTTATTTTTTTGGATACTACTGTAATTAGAATTTTCTTAATTTCCTTTTCAGATTGAATATTGATACTGTATAGAAATGCAACTGATTTTTATGATTTTATGTGGTGACTTGGTATCCTGCCTCTTCACTAATTTGTTTAAATTCTAACAGTTTTGCTTGTGTGTGTGTGTGTGATCTTTAGGGTTATTTATATATAAGATCATATTATCTGTGAACAGAGATAATTTTACTTCTTACTTTCTTATTTAGAGGCTTCTTATTTTTTATTCTTGCCTAGTTGCTCTGTTTAGAACTTCCACTACTATTAATATGTTGAATATAAGTGGTAAAAGCAGGTATCCTCATCTTAGAGGAAGAGCTTTATTTTCACCATTTAGTGTGATGTCTGATGTGGGTTTTTTATTAACACTTTTATTATGATCAGTAGTTTCCTTCTAATCCTACTTTGTTGAGTTTTGTTTTTATTTTCTTTTTTTTTTTTTTTTTTTGCAGTACGCGGGCCTCTCACTGTTGTGGCCTCTCCCGCTGCAGAGCACAGGCTCCGGACGCGCAGGCCCAGCGGCCATGGCTCACGGACCCAGCCGCTCCACGTCATGTGGGATCTTCCCGGACCGAGGCACGAACCCGCGTCCCCTGCATCGGCAGGCAGACTCTCAACCACTGCGCCACCTGGGAAGCCCGTTTGTTGAGTTTTTGATCATCAAACCATGTTGAATTTTGTCAAATGCTTTTTTTGCATCATTTGAGATGATTGTTTCCCCCCTTTATTATGTCAATGTGGTGAATTACATTGATTGATTTTTTTTATGTTGAATCATGCTTGCCTTCCACAAATAAATCCCACTTGGTCAATATACTGCTGAATTCATTTTGTTGAAAATGCTGACATCAGTCTTCATGAAGGATATTGGTCTGTAGTTTTCCTGTAGTGTTTTTATCTGGCTTTGGTGTCAGAGTAATGCTGGTCTCACCTGATGAGTTAGGGAGTGTTCTCTCTTGGTCAATTTTTCTTATGTTTGAGAAGGATGGGTGTTAGTCTTTTTAGTGTTTGGTGGGATTCACTGGTGAAGAAGTCAGGCCCAGGGCTTTTCTTTTTTAGAAGATTTTTTGTTACAGATTCAATCTCCTTATTAAGTATATTCATATATTCTTTTTCTTTGTGGTTTAGCCCTGGTAAATTTTGTGTTTCTAGGAATTTGTCCATTTGACACAAGTTATCCAATTTGCTGGCATACAACTGCTCATAGTATTCTCTTATAATCATTTTTTATTTCCATAGATTTGGTAGTATTGTCTCCACTTTAAATTTTGACTTTTAATTTTGGATCTTCTGTCCTTTTTCTTAGTTCATTTATCTAAAGGTTTGTCAATTATGCTAATGTATTCAAAGAACCAACTTTTGGTATCATTGATTTTTCTATTCTCTATTTATGTCTTCACTAACCTTATTAATGTCTTCCTTCTGCTAGCTTTGAGTTTAGTTCATTCTTTTTTTCTAGTTCCTTAAGTTGTAAAGTTAGGTTGTTGATTTGAGACCTTTACTTGTCTGCAGCTATAAATTTCCTCCTTACCACTGCTTTCACTGCATCCCATAAATTTTAGTGTGTTGTGTTTTCATTTTTGTCTAATTTTTCCTGTGATTCCTTCTTTGATCCATTGGTTGTTAAAGAGTATGTTATTTGGTTTCCACAATTTCTGAATTTTCCAGAGTTTCTGCTGAAAGATCAGCTGTTAACCTTATGGGGATTCTCTTGTGTGTTATTTGTTGTTTTTCCCTTGCTGCTTTTAATATGTTTTCTTTGTATTTAATTTTTGATATTTGATTAATATGTGTCTTGGCATGTTTCTCCTTGGATTTATCCTGTATGGGACTCTCTGTGCTTCCTGGAGTTGATTAACTATTTCCTTTCCCATATTAGGGAAGTTTAATCAACTTAATCAACTTTAATCAACTATAATCTCTTCAAATATTTTCTCAGTCCCTTTCTTTTTCTCTTCTTCTTCTGGAACCATTATAATTCGAATGTTGGTGCATTTATTATTGTCCCAGAGGTCTCTGAGACTGTCCTCAGTTCTTTTCATTCTTTTTTCTTTATTCTTCTCTGCAGTAGTTATTTCCACTATTTTATCTTCCAGCTCACTTATCTGTTTTTCTGCCTCAGTTATTCTGTTATTGATTCCTTTTAGAGTATTTTTAATTTCGATTATTGTCTTGTTCATTACTGTTTGTTTGCTCTTTAGGTCTTTTAGGTCCTTGCGAAATGTTTCTTGTATTTATTCTGTTTCTGAGATTTTGGATCATCTTTACTATCATAACTGAATTCTTTTTCAGGAAGTTTGCCTATTTCCTCTTCATTTATTTGGTCATGTAGGTTTATATCTTGCTCTTTGCCTGCAAGATATTTCTCATTCTGCCTAGTTTACAGTATTTGAGATATCTTTTCCCTAGACTGCTGGGTAGTTCCTCTTCCTTCTGTTGTCTGCCCCTGGTGTGAGGTTGGTCCAGTGGGTTGTGCAGGCTTCCTGATGGGGAGGACTGTTGCCTAAATTCTGGTGGGTGGAGCTGAGTGTTTTCTGTCTGATGAGCAGGGCCATGTCAGGTGGTGTGGTCATGGATTCAGATAGAGGCCTCCATGAGAGCTCTCAGCAATTAATCTTCCCTGGGGCCAGGAATTCTTTAGTGGTCCAGTGTCCTGGACTCGGTTCTCCCACCCCAGAGCCTCAGGCCCAACTTTTGGTCAAGGGACCAAGACTCCATAAGTCTCTCCTCCTGGCAATAAAGGGGATTATAAAACAACAACAACAAAAAGACTAACAAAACCAGACAAATGGTAAAAATAAAATCAAACTGCAACAGAAACAAGGAAACACACACACAAAAGAAACAAAAACAGAACCTAATAAATCGAAAAGCAAGAGAACAACCAGAAAAAAGAACCCAAGAATGAAATCAAACAATTAAAAGGAAAACTTATAAAAACACAAAACCAAAACAGGTTGCCAACTGAAGAATGAAGCAAAGAAACAAAACAAACCAACAAAAATTATTTAAAAAAAGAAGAAGGGAAAACCAGAAAGGGGAACAAAGACAGAACAACAGAATAGCAACATAGAAATATAAAAAAGATAAAATAGAAAATATATTAAGAAAAAGAAAGACAAAACCCCAGAGAAATTGTAGAAACGAAATCAAACAAAAACAAGGAAACACACACATAAACGAAACAAAAACAGAGCCAAATAAAACAAACAGCAAGAGAACAACAGGACAAACAGAAGAACTCAAAAACGAAGTCAAACAATTAGGATTAAAACTAACAAAAACACATGAGCTAAAAACAAAACCAAAGCAGTGTGCCAGCTGAAGAATAAAGCAAGGAAACAGAACAAACTGATAAGAATGATTTTAAAAATACTAATAAAATAAAATAAAATGGGAAAAAGCACAGGACAACAGAAAAGCAAAGTAGAAATGGAAATATATAAAAAAGGAAAAGTATGTTAAAGAAAAAGAATGGAAAAAAAGAGAAAAGAACACAACAGAAAAGCAAAGAAAAAATAGAAGTATATAAAAAGTATAAAACACGAGATCCCAAAAGACTAAATAAAAAAAAAAATACTAAAAGAACAACTAGCAAACAAACAAAAGAAAAAACAAAACATAGCCAGAACCAACAACCAAATGAATCAAAACATAATAAAATTAATAGTAATAATTATGTTTCCCTGGAGTCTCTGCTGTAAATGTCCTTGGACACACCATGAGCCACAGCCCATCTCTGCCTCCTGAAGAGGCTCTCCTGCCTCTGGACTGGCTTCTGGACCTGCTGTGGGCCCTGTGGGGACCACTCAGCATCTGATCTGGCCCAGTTCCTGTGTGTGCCGCCCCCAAAGTCCACAGATGCCAGGGCTAGGCCGTTTTAATTTGTGGAAACACTCATTGTCTACTCAGATATTCCATAGACGCAGGGTCTACCTATAGCCGATCATGGGAATTTAATGTGTAGCTTGTACAGCTGATGGAAAGATATTAGATATTCTTCCTTAGTCACCCCATCCCTGGGGTTCAGCTTTGGTTTTTATCCCCACCTCTGCGTGTGGTCCACCCAAGGAGTCTGGTACTGAGGCTGACTTGGAGCGCTTTGTTCTGCCCCAGTGAGGACAGGGCTTAGAGGCAGTATGACTGCTTGGGTCATGGGAGCCCCAGTGGTGTCAAATGTGCAGGGAAGCCAGTGGCCATGGGCATAAGAGTTATGGCCCTAGTGAGGGCCTTTTCTGGCACCTGGAGTAAGGCAGGTGATGGCCAGCCCTGGCCGCATTTTTTCTGGCAGCTGGCAGCAGTCACATGAGGGCCAGCCCCAAGAGGGCTTTTTTTTTTATTGCCCTGCAGTCATCACATGAGGACCAGCCCTGAGTGGGCTTCTTTTATTGTCGTTCCCAGCATGTGGGGAAAGAGATTACAATAGTGGCTGCTTCCCCTGACTATGACTCAGTGGTAGTGCCCTGCTTCCATAGCAGTCTGGTCTTCCTCTGTAGGCATTCCCTGCTGTGGATTTCCTCCCTCCTGTCCCATCAGTCTGTCTCCCCACAGCCAACAGCAGTTCTCACTCTGGGCCTATACTCCAATCCCCACACACAAGCTCCCAGCCCCCTTGTACACCTACGAACACATGTCCCAATCTGGGGCCTGCAGGGCCACAGTACAGACTGTCTTTGTATTTCTCACTGTGTCCTGTCTGTTGCTGATCAGCCACTTCACCCTCTTCTGACAGCCTCAAATGCTTCTGTTCTGTCTCAATCGATTTCCCCATCAGAGAGGTGGTTTCCCCACTGGAGAGGCAGTTTCCCCAAATTTGGGAATCTCTCCTCTGCTTCAGCTCCCCCAACCCAGGATGCAGATGACATCCTGCTTCCTTTCCTCCTCCTTCTCCCTTATTTTTTCTGTCCTACCCAGCTTTACAGGGACCTTTATAGTCCTTTCCAGTGTCCAAGGTCTTCTGCTAGTTTTCAGCCAGTGTTCTGTGAGAATTGTTGCAACTATAGATGTATTCCTGATGCATCCATGGAGAGAGATGAACTCCACATCCACCTACTCCTCTGCCATCTTGGATCCCCGTGGGGTTTTTTGGCTTTTTTTTTTTTTGATTGTTGTAGGTTATCTGTGCTGAGGAACAGCTCAAGGTGTAAAGTTAAGATCTTCTCATGTCTTTTCTGATCCTGTGCCTTTCCCTGGGCTTGTGCAGTCACTTTCTAATTTCCTGCATATATATGGTTGGTTTTGAATGTCTTAGACTTCAGTGCTGGGCCCCAAAAAGGGAAAAGAGAAAAATTAAGCAAGGGGATGGGTAAGCACTGACCTTTTAAATTCCCTGTAAGTCATTTAAGCCAGAGCGAGAGGGAATTAGAACAATGGGAGAAAGTGCAACAGCAATGGCTGCCTGACTCTAATCCACAATTAGAACACAAATCCTTGATACTTGTAGGACAAGGTTGTTTTTGCCCATTCTGGTTGCCAAAGCTGTGTGCAAGGTGCTCCAGGAACCCATGCAGAGCTGCTTATGATAAGAATGGCAAAGGGGCAGTTGCCGCTGTGATAAGAGAGGAAATTGAATGAAGAGTGGAAATTGAATAAAATTGAAATTGTAAATTTTTCTCTGGAAGTTGTATTCCTTAAATAGGATCCAGAGTTCCAAAATAGCTACATCAGACGGATTCAGCTAACACAAATGTTGTCTAGATGCGGAGACAGATTCCTGGTGTTTCCTACTCCCACTATCTTCCTAGAGTCCTTACTACACTATAGTTTCTTTAAAAAAAAAATTATGAGGTTGTAATTTAAATACACTTTTAAAAGGAAGCAGGTACTTACACCTCGTTCAGCAGGGCGTGGTCACTGGTGTTGGTGGAGAAGTGTTGCTCAAGGACCACCACGGTGCCCTCAAGAGCCACATACCCACAGGCACAGAACAAGGCGACCCCAGAGAAGCAAAGGAAGGTGGCCACCAGGGAGGCGTAGGGGACTCCTCCCAGACACTTGATGCAGCATTCGAAGCAGCCTGGACTCAGAGGGGAGAAAACGCATCTGTTAAGGGCAAAACACTTTCTAACTTTGTGAAGGCCACACATTAACAGAGAAGGCTTGACTCGTCCATCTTCCCATGCATGCTCTATGGATAATAACTCAATGTCCCAAGGACCAGAGGGGGAGCTGTCGTCATCTCACATTCTGTGGGTGAGGACTCGGGGGCTCCAAGAGGAAATATGTAGCTTAATTTGCTCGGGGTGAGTGGCAGAGCAGCCAACTGACAAATAGTTATGGAGTAAGGCACAATTCTACAAGTTCTTGTTTGACCCGGGGTCGGGTGAGGGGCCCCCTGCTCAAGTAGAAGCGAGCAGCAGTCATCCCACTCGCAATGTCAAAAGAACTGCAGTGAGGCTGTGGTTCTATGAAGAAAAGCGACCGTCAAGTTTCCCCCAACCTCAGCCTTCTGGGGTTTCGGGTACCTATTTTTCTCTTTCTGCAGCAGCCAATGGCTTTCCCCGAGCCTTTAACCTCCCAGAAGAGTCAAATATAGTAATTACACTATTGCTGGGGTCAGAAAAGTGTCAAGGGAATCATTTTGGAAAGGTAGTGGTCATGTTGGTCCCTAGAAGCACCAAGTCACCCAGATCCGCTCAAGTGGGTCCGCTCAAGTTTCATGTCAATATCAGAAATTAGCTCAACTTTTAAATAAAAATGTTCCCCTGGGCCAGGAAGCACAATCAATTTAATCACAGTCCACCCCCACCTCGCCTCCTCAGAAGGAGAGCCTGCTCGGCCTGCACCAGCTGGCCACCGACAAGAGCGACCCCCACCTGTGTCACTTCCTGGAAGTGTAGTAGTTTTTTTCAAGCACGATCCGGTTACCAAAAAAACTGGACGTTTGGAAAAATTGTGTCCTGGAATTTAAATTAGAGTGGAACGTGCCACAACAAACACCCAAGGGACTGTGGCACATTACTTCTTCCCCCTTCCCCTCCAACCACTCGACAGATCGCCATCCCTGCAAAACCGCTGAGATGAGCATGTTGCCGAAGGTAAGTGGGGTGACTCTGAGGAAGAAGGGTGGAGGAGGGAACCCCAGCACCAAGAGACCTGGACACCGGGTGGCTTAACAACGCTGTTCCAGCCACAGGGTCCATCACTCTTTCGGTGCAGTGGGCTTGCCTAGCTATAGGAAAGCACTCCTGGATGTGGAGATAGTGGTGCCGTTCAGAGTGGATGAAGCGCTACATGTGCAAGCTGGACCCCTTTGCTGGCAAATACTCCCCAGCTGCCTCAACCCCACCGCAGTCAAGCTTTGGGACCCAAGCCTACTGAGGCTTCAAGGATGTGACTCCAGGCCAGGTCATTGAAGCCTTAGGGGAATATAGGAGGTATTCCTTTATTTTATTTTTAATTGAATTTTTATTTTATTATGGAACGTAATTTACAGTGTTGTGTTCCTTTGGCTGTACAGACACTTGATTCTGTTATACATGTACATATATCTATTCTCTTTTGGATTCTGTTCCCATGTAGGTTAATCCAGAGTGTTGGGAACAGTTGCCTGAGTTCAGCTTTGGTCCTGGATGGTAACCTGTTTTATATACATTAGTATGCATATGTTAATCGTAACCTCCTAGTTTATGCCTCCCCCGCAACCTTTTCCCTTTGGTACCCATACTTTTGTCTCTACGTCTGTGACTCGGTTTCTGTGTTGTAAAGTATAGTTTATTTGTGTCAAGTTTTAAACCCCACCCATGAGTGATATCCTATGTTATGTGTCTTTCTCTGTCTAACTTACTATCCTGAATGTGATCAAATTCAGGTCCTTCCATGTTGCTGTAGTGGGCATTTTTCATTCTTTTTTATGGCTGTGTAATACTCCATTGTATAGATGTACCACATCTTCTTCTTACATTCATCTGTTGATGGACAGTTTGGCTGCTGCCATATCTGGGCTATCATACACAGCTCTGCAAGGAACAAAAGGGTGCCTGTGGGATTTTGCAAGGATGGGGTTCTATGCATATATGTCCAGGAGGGCCACTGGCTGATCATAGGGTAGTTCTTAGTGTATTTATTTAGGAAACCTCCATACTGTTTTCCATAATGCCAGTTTATATATTAGTGCACAGTGGGCTTGGCCAGCTGTTGGAAGGCACTCCCCAAGGCCTGAGGGGAATACTGGGGGCATTCCTTTATTTTATTTTAATTGAATTTTTATTTTATATTGGAGCATATTTGATGTATAATGTATTTATTTAGCTGTATAGCGTCTTGATTCAGTTATACTTCTACATTTATCTACTCTGTTTTGGATTCAGTTCTGAAATAGGTTATTAGATAGTGTTGGGAACATTTTCTTATTACAGCGTGTTTCCAAGCATTGTAAATTGTGGAGCAGTGAACGTTGGGGCACATGTATCTTTTTCAATTAGAGTTTTCATCTTTTTCATATAGATGTCTAGGAATTGGATTGCTGGATCATATTTTAACTCTGTTTTTAGATTTTTGAGGAAGCTTTATTGTGTTATTTCTAGTGGTGTTACCAATTACTTTCCTACCAAGGCTGTAGGAGATTTCTCTTTCTTCCACACCCTCTTCAGCATTTGTTATTTGTAGAATTTTTAAAGATGACCTTTTTTAGTCTTGTGAGATTGTACCTCGTTGTAGTTTTGATTTGCTTTTCTCTAATAATTAGCCCTGTTGAGTACATTTTCATTTGCCAATTGGTCATATGTATGTCTTCTTTGGAGAAATGTCTATTTAGGTCTTCTGGCCATTAAAAACTCCCAGTTCTTATTGACATTTTTCTGCAATTCTCAAGAAGCTCAAAAACAGAGAGGGGGCAGTTGTTATCTAGAAATGAAGGCTGAGACAGTGAGGGAGGAAGGCAGATTCACGCTTGGTTTTGGTCTTTCCTTTCACTTGTTCTTTAAGGATAGAGCCCAGTATGGCTGCCACCATAGGTCCTCACCTTGGTCAGCAGCCTACACTTTGCATTCACGCATTCTCACCAGCCCCCTTCTCCCTGACTGCTTTTTGTTATCATCATAAGCTTCTGTTTATGAGCAGGAAGCTTTACATGTGACTCAGTGTACCACTGACACATCAAGGTCCAGCCTTCCTCAGGTGCTACGGACTGGCCAAAGCAGGAGGCAGTAGGAAAAGCCCAGCCTTGATAGTAAGAAGAGCTGAGTTTAAATCCTGTTCCATCTCCTTCTGGCTCAGCAACGTCCAGGAAATTAGTACATTCTCTGAGCTTCTGTATTCTCAGGTTAAAAAAGGGATAATCATTTTTTATAAGGTTGTTGTAAATTTAAATAAAGTAATAGAAGTATCATGTCTCATACTGTGTCTGGGATATAATAGATGCTCATAAACAATAGCTATTATTATTATTAATGATCACATCATAGTGCAGTCCCAATAAATGTAGAGGAACTTCTAGGCCCTGGGATATGTGGTATTCTGAAATGTAACCACGTATGCATTTCTACTTGTATTTGCATTTCTTTCCACTAACTTGTTCCCACAAGAATCGAGTAATGAAGGCAGGTATAACTATTACCATTTTGCAAATGAGAAAAACCTGACTCAGGGAAATCTGTCACTTGCCCAAGGTCACAACAAGTCATAAATTGAGAGCTTTGACCCAATTCTTCTGAGTCTTCCCACCATACCAGAATAAACCAATCAAGCATTAGCTTATTTCTGATTGAGGAGAGCAGCAGCAATTTTACTAGCAGATTTGAAGCCGTGAAGAAGCAACTTAGGGTTGGGAAGAGAAGGAGGCTGGTTTACTGGGGTGGCACTTGGGGATTACAGAGCCAAAACAGAAGAGAGTGTTCGCCTTGACTTAGCCCAGGGTTTCTCACCCTTCGTGCTCCTGGCATTTGGGACTGGACCATGCTGTGTTCAAACCCACTGACATTGCCCCACTCTCTTTGCACAACTGAGGCAACGGGCATTGTTGAGATCATTGTCTTCTTCCATAAAGTTTCTCCAAGTCTCTGTTACCGAATTTAAGTTCGTGTGCCTGATGCGCAGTGAGGCCAAACAAACCAAAAGGTCAGAGTGTGAAGCAGAGAAAGGTTTATTGGCAGGGCCAAGAAGGAGAATGGGTGTCTTGTGTTCAAAACACCTTGAACTCCCTGATGGTTTTCAGGGAAAAGTTTTTAAAGGCAAAATTTGGCATGAGGGCTTCAGGGCATGTGACTTTTTTTTGGTTGGTGGTAAGGTAAGAGGGTGGTGCTCCAGGAGTCTTCCATTCAGCCTGAGGTTACCATCCTCCACCTGGGTGGGGGCCTTGGTTCCTGTAGAAGAACTCAGAGATATTGTTATTTTTATTCCTCGAGCAGGAGGTCAGATCCTGCTTTAATCCCTGCATTACTGTTTCTTGACTTCTCCTCCTTTGTGTCTGCATTCCCTTACTTGGCTGATTAGTAACTGTTTGAATCTACTCTTTCGTACTCCAGGAAGGTCTAGGAGGCTGAAGCCTTTTTCCTACAAACAAGAAACGGGGGACCTAGAAAGGTTTTTGTGCTCAGGAGGACCCCATATGGTTCTTCTTGGTTTCTACTCCATAAGGCATCTTTAATAAATGTGGCTGACAGGGACTTCCCTGGTGGCGCAGTGGTTAAGAACCCACCTGCCAATGGAGGAGACACTGGTTCAAGCCCTGGTCTGGGAAGATCCCACATGCTGTGGAGCAGCTAAGCCATGTGCCACAACTACTGAAGCCCACGTGCCTAGAGCCCATACTCCACAACAAGAGAAGCCACCACAACGAGAAACCCACACACCACAACAAAGAGTAGCCCCTGCTCTCCACAGCTAAAGAAAGACTGCACGCGGCAACAAAGACCCAACACAGCCAAAAAATAAATAAATAAAAACTTTTAATTAAAATAAAAAATAAATGTGGCTGACAAATGGGCAGGAAATGATATCTGGCAGGTCATCTACACATGAAAGAAGAAAGTGTTATCAAGTCCAAGCTCACTCTGCTCACAGCATGACAGACCAGTAAATCCAGAGAGAAGGTGTTGATGCAAGGAATAGAGACTTTATTCGGAAAGCTGGGCATCTGAGAAAATGGCGGACTAATGTCTTAGAGTGCCATCTTAACGGGTCTGGGTGCTTTTCTTTTATAGAACAGAGAGGGGGAGGAGGTGAGAAAGTAAAGTGAAAAGGCCATAGTCTTGCAAAATATCTCCTGGCTTGGCTAGCACTGAGGAGGGAATGTGTTCATTTCTTCTTTTCTGCAGCCATTCACAGGTGGGCAGGGTAAGACTGTCTCCCTGTGAGCTGAACAAAGGTACTTTAGTTTAATATTCAGGCAGAGGGGCAGGGTTCCCCGAGGCAGGCCATTTTGTATGCTTACAGCTATAGATAGCATCCTTTTAGTGACTATAGTAACAAAAGCAATGAAAAGCAAAGGTAAAAGAAAAAGAAATAGGGCTTCCCTGGTGGCTCAGTGGTTGAGCATATGCCTGCCGATGCAGGGGACATGGGGTCGTGCCCTGGTCCGTGAGGATTGCACATGCCGTGGAGCGGCTGGACCTGTGAGCCATGGCCACTGGGCCTGCGCGTCCAGAGCCCGTGCTCCACAGCGGGAGAGGCCACAACAGTGAGAGGCCCGCGTACCGCAAAAAAAAAAAAAAAAACAGATCCAACATGGAGTCAGATTCTGTTCTTCGCTGTTACAAAAGTACTTGGGGGCTTCCCTGGTGGCGCAGCGGTTGAGCGTCCGCCTGCCGATGCAGGGGACACGGGTTCGTGCCCCGGTCCGGGAAGATCCCACATGCCGCGGAGCGGCTGGGCCCGTGAGCCATGGCCGCTGAGCCTGCGCGTCCGGAGCCTGTGCTCCGCAATGGGAGAGGCCACAACAGTGAGAGGCCCGCGTACCGCAAAAAAAAAAAAAAAAAAACAAACAAAAAAAAAAAAAAAAAAAAAAAAAAAAGTACTTGGACCCAAACCAGGGAGCATTCATTAGAAGATGGCTTTCAGATCAAAGGGTAAAGAAATGGGAAGGAAGAGAGGGAGCAAAGTGAAGAATATCATTAGAAGACTGCTTTATGTTTCATTTGCTTTAGAAATGTTTTGGTATGACCAAGCCTTCTATTCTGTTTCACATCAAACTGGAAGTAATCAAAACAGAATCTGTTTAACAACATTATAAAGTCATTTAAAAATTAGAAGGGGACAAATGCTTTAAAATCTGCTTTGGGACAGATTTATAGTAAGAATAAAACGCAGAGTTAGGAGATCTATGGGCTTAACTTTGGTAGTATATGCATGACCTTGGGCCTGTAATTCTAGACCATTGGTTCTAGAACCTTGAAATGCATCAGCATCACCTGGGCAGCTTTTTAAAATGCAGACAGATGAGCTCCAGCCCCAGAATTTCTGATGATGCTGCAGGTCTGAAGTGGGGCCTGAGAACTTGCATTTCTGACAAGCTTGTAGGTGATGCTGATGCTGCTGATCCCCAGATCACACGTGGAGAACCACTGCTGTAGACCACAATGGTTCAAGTGGTCTCATTCTCCTAATTGGAGGAATTTTTGAGTCTTCCTGGCTGGGACCACAAATCAGACCTCCACGATTCAACAACTGAAGAATCAGGGATCTTTTTATTGCTGAATCACTGGGTATTTGCACATTTATAAGACTGCTTTATTATTAAAATGTCAAGGGCCATTAAACTTGCAAGAGGACTTTAGGGAAACTTTAGAGTTGTATTAAGCAAGAACAGAGTTGGGAAGAAGGTGGGGGGCCTTAATCAAAGCATAATCATGAATAAGGGGAGCCCAAGTGGCCCTGAAACTCTACAGAAATCTGCTGCCATTCAAGGCATCAGCCCACTGGGAAACACCAGAAAATGTACAAGGAAGAAGTGATTGCTTTCTTCATCTTACTTATCATGCTTCTTCTCTTTGTGGATGTGGTTGGTTTTGATGAGTGTTTCTCAACCTCTGCACTAGTGATGCCAAAAACTCAGCATCTGTGCACCGCTGCCGAATTGAATCTTGGAGACAGAGTTTCGGGTGAAGTAGAAAAGAATAGCTTTATTGGTTTGCCAGGCAAAGGGGGACACAGCAGGCTCGTGCCCTTCAAAGGCTGTGTGTCCCAACCCAGGAGGATTTGGTGAGGAGGTTTTGGTTTTCATTTTTTGTTTTTTGCGGTACGCGGGCCTCTCACTGCTGTGGCCTCTCCTGCTGTGGAGCACAGGCTCCGGACGCGCAGGTTCAGCGGCCATGGCTCACGGGCCCAGCCGCTCCGCGGCATGTGGGATCTTACCGGACTGGGGGCAAAACCGGTGTCCCCTGCATTGGCAGGCAGACTCTCAACCACTGCGCTACCAGGGAAGCCCGTGGTGAGGAGTTTTATAGCAATGGTTCAAGGGCAGGGTGGCTCATAAGGTTCAAGGTGTGTGCAGGGGCTGCACTCCTTTAATCTGGCCTCAAGTGGTGGGGGTGAGGCCTGGATGGGCCTGGGGACCAGGTACAGCCAAGCCTACCCCGCCGCCCATGGTTTTGGCTTTCTTTCCTGGAATACTCACTAAAATGATGATATTTGTGTAGATCTAAAGGCAAACAGAAAAGATAACATGGGAAAAAATGCCCCCGGACAATCATACCACAGTAAGAAGTAAACCTCAACTACACCTTTAAATATAAAAGACATGACATGTTTGAACTTCCTCTTGATTTCATTGACTTATTCATTGACTTCATTTATTCGTAAGGCAGTTTTATTACCAATATCTCCCCTTTTAATTTAAGCCACTTTCCTCTCAGCCCATCTTCAGTGGGGCTGAAACACTGCATAGGAGTCGTTTGTGAGCTCCAAGGTCATTGGGTTGTTAGCCATGTGCTCTCCCAGCTGAAGATGAGAGCTGGGCTGCTCAAGGCCGCCATCCATCTAGGACCCATTGTTACCTGAAAACTGGGTTTGCCTTTTGGTGGGTGTTAGACCAAAAGACACAATCAAGCCAAAGATCAGAAGAAGAAAGGATTTATTATTACTTGCAGCATGTAAGCAGAACACCAGGGATCTTTCCCAAAGCAGTGCCTCCCAAACAGCAAAGCTGGGAAGTTTTAAGCTAAGGGTACATGCATATTCATTCATGAAGGGGTTTGAGCAGAGCAGAATTCAGCATAGAATTGGGGCCAAGGTCGACAGAATCCAAGCTTTAGTTGATTGAAGTCAGGAGGGTCAACATCATCATTCCATCCTCCACCTGGGTGGGGACCTTGGTTCCTGCTGAACTCAGAGACTGGATCAGATTGTGATGTGCATCCCTTGAGGAGGAACTAGGACTCTGTTTTATCACTGAACTATTGTTTCTTGACTGCTTTTCCTTTGTTCCTGTATTCCCTCACTTCCCTTAAGATCATTGATTACTGAGACCTGTTTAAGGGCAAGCACTATGGCCAGGCTTAGATCACAAAATGGCTTAGGCCAAATATGGCTTCTCTTATGTCAAGAAAGCCATGCCTGGTTTTCTTTCTCCAGAGACCCCCTACCCTATCTGCTTACACCACTTCAAGGGCTCGTGACCTGTGCAGTCACACAGGGCCCCGAACTTGGAAGGGCCCCCCACTTGGCTTACTGCTTCGTGGTCACCATCTTGAAATTCTTAATTAGTGAACAAGGGGCCGTGCATTTTCATTTTACACTGAATCCTGCAAATGATGTGGCCAGTCCCGCCTTCATCCTTTGTAGAAACGTGATTCTAACTTAAGCCCCCTGGCGCAGTCTTACTATCTATTAAGGACTCTCTGTAAGCATAAGAACCAATTTTTAAAATAAATAACAGCAACAACAACAAAGATGACAATTTTTAAGAAAGGAAACATCTTCTCTGGCACTTTCCAAAATAAAGATGTCTAATACTGGCCAGCAGATGTCACTCTTGCTGAGTGACAAGAGGGGATTTTTAACAGGCCAGCTGGTCTTGAAAGATTTTTGAGCCTCCAGGGAGTCAAGTCTTCAAAGAAGTTTGATCTAAGGATGCTTATTATAACATACTGTTTTTTTTTTCTGATGAGAATACTACCAAAAACACTGGAAATACACCATCCACCAACTCTAAGAACTGCAAATAATGTATAAAACAAGTTATTAATTCAGTTAAATAAAAAAAATGTAACTAAATGTCACTTCTTCAGCTAGGGGGACGTATTACTTTATTTCTTATTTATTTATTTAGTTTTTCTTTTTGGCTGTGGCACATGGCATGTGGGATCTTAGTTCCCCGACCAGAGGTCGAGCCCATGCCCCCCGCAGTGGAAGCACGGAGTCCTAACCACTGGACCACCAGGGACACATTATTTTGATACTGGCTTGTCCTTTCAAACTGGTGGTTAACACAGGGGATATGTAATATTATGACTTATGATAAGAAATATAATTTGGTCTCGGTCCCCATTTCTAGTAGAGAGCCACTAAAACCCTTGGAATTTCCTAAGTGAAAAGAGTGATTAAGGTGTCTTTTGTTATGTTGATGAGGTAACTTTTGGAAGCATCTAAGGACACTGGCGGGTGGAGCGTTGGGGTGAGGGGGCGGCAGGTTACCAGGGGAACCAAGCGGAGGACCAGAGGTTTGGAACTTTCAGTTCCACCCCCCGACCCCGACTTCCAGGGCAGGGCTGGAGGTTGAATCAGTTACCAATGGCCAATGGTTTAATCAATCATGAAGATGTAACAAAGCTTCCATAAAAACCCTAAAGGATGGTGTTCGGAGAGCTTCTGGTTGGTGAACACGGAGAGATTTGGGGAGAGGAGGGTGCTCGCAGAGAACATGGAAGCTCCGTGCTCTTTCCCCATACCTGCCCTCTGAGTGTCTTTCACCTGGCTGTTCGCGAGTTACATCCTTTTATAATCAACCAGTGATCTAGTAAGTAAAATGTTTCTCTGAGTTCTGTGAGCCGCTCTAGCAAATTAATCGAACCCAAGGAGGGGGGCTGGGAGCCTCTGGTTTACAGCCAGTCGGTCAGAAGTACAGGTAACAACCTGGGCTTGCAACTGGCATCTGAAGTGGGAGTAGGGAGGAACTACACAATAGTCTTGTGTGACTGAACCCTTAACCTGTGGGATCTGGGGCTACCTCCGGGTAGATATTGTCAGCATTAAGTTGAATTGTAGGAGGTTCAACTGGTGTCCAAACAATTGCTTGCTGTATGTGTGAGGGAACCCTCTGTCACGTTGAAACTGGGTCTCAGAACACCAAAAGAGCTTAGTAAAGACATTTGCCCAGTGTGTTCCCTTAGTTTCTTGAAGGGTTGGATTTGTTGCCCAAAAAAACTGTCAAAGGTTAAAGTCCAGCAGAGAATTGATGCCTTTCATTCCGCGTCTCATAGCAAAAAATGGCAGAATGAATCCAAGGTTTCCCTTGCATGTGTTTACTAATTTGCAGGAAGGTCCCTGCTGAACATATATACCGTGTTCAAGGTACGTCATCCCTGTGTAAATAGACAGGGGTGGCGTGAGATGATTCAGTTGCTAGAAAAACTATTTGTTGCTAAGACCAAACTCCATTTTTAGGTAATGGGAACAGTCTACTCAATATTAAAATGTCACTAGCACTAAGGTAACTGTTCATCATAGAAAGACATTCAAATAACCCTCACAGTCTCTCAGATGAGTTATTTTATGTGGTGAAAGATAGGAAAGCATTCTTTCAACTTTCACCAGAATTCATTAGTGTGTGCAACACTACAAGATCAGCAAAATTGCAGTACATAAAGCAAATACACCTGCAAACAATAATACAAAAGTAACATGGTAATAATGCCTGGGTTTCATTAAAGAAAATGGTCTTGGTTAGTCCATCATGATCCAACAATCCCTAAGCCAGCAGCCTGGGAAGCTAGCCCTCCAAGTTTCTGGGCTTGGACCAATTATCCAAGATGTATGTGCAATGGACATATAATTTATCATATGTTGTTTTGGCAAAGCCAAAATGCTTATGCTTACAAGAAGATGCTCAATACACAACTATATTACATCAGTAAAAGTTGGAAGGCTAATTAAACTACACATAGCCTTACAAAAGCAGACTGTAGGCCTCAGTGTGTACACACACAGAGTGGACTGGTGGGGCTAAACATCTTCAAAGATCGCCCATTAGTGATCTTCACTTCTACTCTGCATCAGCAACCCCCTTCCACAGCCCCACTCTGGGTCACGTCTAACTCATCATCGTTCCGCCCAGCCCCTTAAATCTCAATATATCAACCACAGTCTCCTGTCCTTGCATCGTCTCCAGCACACATTCTCTTTGTGCTTACGGATATCCATCTGTCTTCTCCCCATCCAGCAGCCCACTCCTGGCCTGATTTCTCTACCCAGTGCAGAGTACATGGCTGGCCTTGAACATGTTCTCATCAACACAACAAACTTCCTTGTGCCACTGTTCTGCCACCATATGCAATGGGTGAAATTCCAAGCCAGGCTCCACAACCTGCCCTTGCAGTTCACCCCTGCTGAAGGTCATCCCACTACCCCCAGTGGGGCAGCTTGGTTCCCTCACAAAAGGGCCCCAGCTTGTCCCAGAGGACTGGTGGAAACTTTCCTCATGACTGTCTGAGATACTTAACACTCTTCTCAATCCCCCCACTTAACAATCATTAATATTTAATATGTGTTAAATAGATTTAATATTTCCTCTCTAATATTTAATACTCTTCACCATCCAATAAACACTTTTTGGCTAAAGACATCAGTTCCAGGATGGACCTGGTGGCAGGCCAGAGCCAGTCCCCCACACCAAAACCATGCATAGAATGTATAAGGAACTAAGTTATATTGATGCCAAGCAGCAAAAATGTCTTTTAATAGTAGTAAGGTTGCTGCCCTGAGCTCCAGCCTAACATGATCTGAGAAGCAAGGAGTCTAACTTTCTGGGCCCCTCTGCCCTGCTGGTCTCCTGCTGCACAGGGTCTGCTGGGCCCCCCAGCTTCAGATGCACCTCTGTGAGGAAAACACAGAAGCTGCAACTCCTCACCTACTGTGTCTCCTTGATCCTATGAATAAGCCTCAACTGGCTCGTTTGCTGGTTCTATAGAAAACTAAGTCAAGGAGTCTGAGTGATCAATCTCTGTAATTCTGTTACCTGCCCTGGCCCTGCCACCTGGCCTGGATGAGTTTCCAACCTAATTGAGTACAATGAGGTCTGATGGGAGATCTGCTGGGGGCTTCTAGAAAAGCAGGTTCCTGTCTCAAGAAAGCATTTTAATCTGTGTACACTGCAACAAACTGCCCCAGGGGCAATAAGATTGCTTTGGTAGTTTAAATTTAGTTACTCTCCTGACTGTTCAAATCACTCCCACTCCCATAGATGCTGGACACTTTCCAAACAGGTGAGTCTAAATAATCAACTTCCCTTTTTTAGAAAAGAATTTTATTTATTTTTTCTGGCCATACTGCACAGCTTGCAGGATCTCAGTTCCCCGACCAGGGATTGAACCTGGGCCATGACAGTAGAAGCACTGAATCCTAGCCACTAGGCCACCAGGGAACTCCCTCACCTTCACTTTTAGCAGAATCCTGATGCAGTCTTGGATGTATGAAAACTCAGATAGGACCCAAGTCAAGGGTCTGCTAAAGCAATTCCTTTTATATTTGCTTTTCACGTTTTGTTGTTTCCTAATTTTTCTCCAGCAGATCTGCATTATTCTAATTAGACAAAAAGTTACTGTGTGAGAACTAGGTTCACATCTATCCATTAGTCCTTCCACTCTTGTGAGCCTTAGTTCCTCATTGGTAAAATGAGAGGTTTGGACCCTGTGATAGTTAAATTCATTCCAACCCTGACAAACCAGAATTTGGGGAATCTAAGGAAATGGGAGTCAAGACTGAGGAGGGGGCCACTTAAAATAACAGTAATAATGTGGCCACAGATCTGTATATGTTAACATGGAATGACCTCAATGTAAAGTTTTAAAGGAAGGGTGCAGAATACTGCATAGTATTTGTGTATGTACAAAGAGGCTATCTTGAATGATATGAAAGAAATCAGTTACAGTAATTCCTCTGAGTTGGGGATAGGGACCAGCCTGGGGGTCATTTTCTACTCTTTAGTCCACTTGGAATTTTTACCAGCTGAACTATATTGCCTTCTCAAATCAAGAAAAAAGAAGTAGGAAAGTGCCGTAACAACTTTCTGCCATTTGACTTTTTTTTTTAATTAATTAATTATTTATGTATTTATTTTTGGCTGCATTGGGTCTTTGTTGCTATGCGCAGGCTTTCTCTAGTTGCAGCGAGGGGCTACTCTTCGTTGCAGTGCGCAGTCTTCTCACTGCGGTGGCTTCTCTTGTTGCAGAGCTCGGGCTCTAGGCGTGCAGGCTTCAGTAGTTGTGACACATGGGCTCAGTAGTTGTGGTTTCCAGGCTCTAGAGCGCAGGCTCAGTAGTTGTAGTGCTCGGGCTTAGTTGCACCGCGGCATGTGGGATCTTCCCCGACCAGGACTTGGGCCATATCCCCGGAACTGGAAGGCAGATTCTTAATCACTGCGCCACCAGGGAAGTCCCTGCGGTTTAACTTTATAAACATCTAGAGCACTTAATATATGCTAGCTATTTTCTCCGCATCCTCTCCCTTCAGTGTCACCTCAGCTTCCAAATTGGTTATCTCCAATTTACAGATGATTCTGAGAAGTTATATCACTTCTTAGGGTCATTCAACTTGTGAGCCGCAGAGCTAAGATTTGGGCCTGGATCTGTTTGACTCCAGAAAACATGTTTGTATTTCCCACGTGTTTGTACACAGGGAGATGGAGGCCACGGGTTCTAGATGATTTTTACCCAGAGCAATGAAGAGAGCATGCCTGAGTGAGCTGCGGCTGCAGAATGTGTGTAGCAGAGGACTTGTGGGAATCACAAGCTCGGTGTGCTAGGGAGCCCTCGCTTGCTTCTTATTACTCAGGTGGAGCCCAGGCATTGCTACACCTGCTCTCTGCTTTCCCCTCCACATGCCGGAGGCTGCTTCTGAGAATGCCTGTGTTTCTCGGCCTGCAGGCTATTTTTCTGGTGGCGTGAGGATGTTTGACCCCCCGCACGGGCAAGCCAAAGTGTCAGAAAGGGAATGTTCCAGAAGGAGCACTCAGCCAAATGGGCTAGAGGGGCATCGCAGCTCCCTTGCCTCCTGGGTTAGGCGAAGCCGTAGCCTGCCCTATGCTGGCTCCCCGAGGTCCTCGGCAGGATTGAGCCCCAGCTACCCGCTGTGGCTGCTGGTCAACCCCACCCTTTATTGTCTTCCTTCCCTTCCCAGCGGCTCCTCCCTCTACTGCCAAGTTTCCTGAAATCACTTCCCAGAAAAGTGGCTTGTGTTTGCATCCTTGCTTCAGGGACTGCTTCTGGAAACCCCAAACTATGGTGACAGGAAAAGCACCGTAGAGGAATGACTCCGAGAGGAGGGGCCGACATATCATTTTGTATTAGACTGAAAACAAGACGCCACTCATTCTCTTTCGTGTGCACATCAGATTTCTTGTCCACAGACCAGCGTGCTCCTGGACTCCGACTCATGATTTTGCGTGGGTAAGCGCAAGAAGCCCACACTTTGCATCGGAAGGCACAAGGACACGGGGACAGCTCTTGAACCTTTCTCCAGATCACTTATGGCCCGGCCACGGGGTGACCACACGGAGAGCCCTCTCTGTGATGGAGTGTTGGGCTCCAGCGGCTGCCATCCCTGCCGGGGCCAGAGAGAGGCGAGGCGAGGCGAGGCGAGGCGAGGCGAGGGGAGGGGAGGGGAGGGGAGGGGAGGGGGGTGAGTCCGCACCACTTTCGCTGGGGCCTTATGCGCAGAGATGGCGCGGGCACGTCGCCTCTCGCCAGCCCTCCTGCCCCGAGGCCAGAGCACCCCGCCTCACCCCACACCCAGCCTCTCCTTGGGCTGCTCCTGGACCCTCACCGCCTGCCTCAGGCTCCGCCAGAAACCTTGCCACCTCTTACGAATTCTGGTAGATTCTTTCTGCTGTTCTTAGCAAAGTATAATCAAACGTGACTGGGAATTGCCTACTTGAGTAACGGAGCAACTCAGAAACAGACAAATGCCCAGCAATCTTGCTCTACTTGCACTCTTCCGGGCGTCATGACCTCCATCTGTGTACGTGTTCAAGGGAAGGAAAGCTACGTGAGGACTTGCACACGTGCAAGGTACCCGAGAGCGTGAGAACTGCTGGCAATTAAGACAGATTGTTTTCAAGTGGATGGCAAAGCTTATGGTGCTATATATTGCTCGTTTTTCATTGGCTCTTACTTGGAATTTGGGTCAAATTGAAGTTTGAAAGTGAGATGACAGATGGATTAAACAACGCTTTCCTTATTCCCACTAACTGTGCTCTCGTGCGCTAATACCTCCAGACTACATATTAAGCCTGCAATTTTCTATTGGGCCTGTCCCAGATGCTTGGTCTCATCTCGATTCAGATTAATTTGGTTGTTGACTGTTAAGGAGAGCTCTCTCTACTGACCTCACATTTTTCTTCAAGGTAGACCCTTGCAGTTCTCCAAAGGCTCAAAGACTTTTGGTATTTTTATCTTCTTGGTCGCTATCTCATCAAACTGTCCACTTGATTACTAATCAGGGGTTTGTCCTTCATAGCACCTTTCTAATTCACATTTCCACCATCTCTGCCTCTTAACATGAGCACAGAAGATGACAGATTTAGCTGGAATCTTGTACTAACATCCTAGTGGATTTCCTTACTGGAGATGGAGTACTTCCTGAAGAGCTGGGTCATATTAATCTTCAAAAATGCTCGGGAATTCCCTGGCGTTCCAGTGGTTAGGACTCCGTGTTTTTAATGCTGTGGGCCTGGGTTCAATCCCTGGTTGGGGAACTAAGATCCCACATGACTTGTGGTGTGACAAAAACAAAAAAACCCAGAAAACTACTCTTTTAGCAACTTTCAAGTATACAACACATTATTATTTACTGAAGTTACCATGCTGTACATCATATCCCCATGACTTATTTTATAGCTGAAAGTTTGTACATTTTGACTCCTGTCACCAATTTTGCCCACCCCCTACCCCAACCTCTGGCAAGCAACAAGCTGTTCTCCATATCTGAGTTCAGTTTTTTTGGTTTGGGTTTTTTTTTAATATTCCACCTATAAGTGAGATAATACAGTCTTTGTTTTTTTCTAACATATTTCATTTAGCATAATGCCCTCAAGTTTCATTCATGTCATAAATGGCAAGATTTCCTTCTTTTTATGGCTGAAGAATATTACATTATATATATGTGTGTAGTATGTGTGTGTATGTGCATATATATATATATATATATATATATATATAAAATCACATTTTCTTATCAATTCATCTGTTAGTAGACATGTAGGTTGCTTGCCTGTCTTGGCTATTGTAAATAATTCTACATTGAACACGTGACTGCATACATCTTTTCAAGTTAGTGTTTTCATTTCCTTTGGATAAATACCCAGAAGTAGAATTGCTGGATTATATGGTAACTCTATTTTTAACTTTTTGAGGAATTTCCATACTGTTTTCGATAGTGGCTGCACTAATTTATATTCTCACCAGTGATGCACAAGTGTTCCCTTTTTTCCACATTCTTGCCAACACTTGTTATTTCTTGTCTTTTTGATGATGGTCATTCTAACAGATATCACTTCTAACAGAATTGATATCTCATGGTTTTGATTTGCATTTCCTGATAATTAGTGATATCAAGCAACTTTTCATGCACCTCTTGGCCATCTGGATGCCTTCTTTGGGAAAATGTCTATTCACAACCTCTACCTATTTTTTAATTGTGTTTTGTTGCATTGCTATTGAGTTATATGAAATCTTTTTGTATTTTGGATATTAATCTCTTATCAGAGAAATGATTTGAAAATGTTTTCTGCTGTTCAGTAGGTTGCCTTCTCATTTTGTTGATAGTTTCCTTTGCTGTGCAGAAACTTTTTAGTTTGATGTAGTTCCACTTGTTTTTGATTTTGTGGCCTTTACTTTTGAAGTTAGGCCCCAAAAATCATTGTTAAGACTGATATCAAGGAGTTTGTCACCTGTTTTCTTAGGAAAGTTTTATGGTTCCAGATCTTACATTCAAATTTTTAATTCACTTTGAGTTAATTTTGTGTACGGTGTAAGACAGTGATCAAGTTTCATCTTTTGCCTGTGGCCTTCCAGGTTTTCCAATACCATTTGTTGAAGAAACTATCCTTTGCCCATTGTAAATTCTTGGCTCCTTTGTTATAAATTAATTGACCATATATGCATGGGTTTATTTCAGGATTCTTTATTCTGTTCCATTGATTCATCTATCTGTTTTAATGCCTGTATCATACTATTTTGATTACTATAGTTTTGTAATATAGTTTGAAATCAGAACACATAATGCCTCCAGCTTTGTTCTTCTTTCTCAAGATTGCTTTGCCTATTTGGGGTCTTTTATGGTTTCATACAAATTTGGGGATCGTTTATTCTATTTTTGTGAAAATGCCTTTTAGATTCTCTTGATTTCTTCTTTGACCCATTGGCTTACTAGTCCATTGGTTCAGGAGCAAGTTGTTTAATCTCCACATATTTGTGAATTTCCCAGTTTTTTCTTCTTGTAATTGATTTCTAGATACCATTGTGGTCAGAAAAGATGCTTGATATAATTGTTGTTTCCTTATTGATTTTCCATCTGGATGATCTATCCATTGATAAAAGTGGGGTATCAAAGTCCCCTACTATTATTGGATTGCTTTCTATGTCTCCTTTCAGGTCTGTTAATATTTGCTTTATATTTTTATGTTCTCCTGTGTTGAGTGCATAAATATTTACAAATGCTATATTCTCCTGTTGGACTGATGCCTTTATCATTATATCAATATAATGACATTGTTTTGTCTCTTATTACAGTCTTTGTCTCAAAGTCTAGTTTGTCTACAGCCTTTGTCTAAAAGTCTATTTTGTCTGATATAAGTATAGCTACCCCAGCTTTCTTTTGGTTTCCATTTGCATATAATATCGTTTTCCATCCCTTCACTTTCAGTCCAAGTCTTCCCAACAACCTATAAAGCCTTATGTTACCTCTCTAAGCTCCTCACCTACAATCAATCTGCCCCAGCTCAGTCTTCTCCAGCCACACCAACTTTCCTGCTGTTCGACACACTACCATATAGAACATTTTCTTTACTGTTCATATTTTTTTTAATCAAAGTATAGTTGATGTACCATATTATATACATTACAGGTATACAATATAGCAATTCACAGTTTTTAAAAGTTATACCCCATTTATAATTTTTACAAAACATTGGCTATATTCCCTGTGTTGTACAATATATCCTTATAGCTTATTTTTGAAATATTTATATATTTATTTTATTATTTATTTTGGCTGCACCGTGTCTTCATTGCAGCATGAGGGATCCTTTGTTGCAGCATGTGGACTACTTAGTTGCAATATATGCACTTCTGAATTGTGGCATGCAGACTCTTAGTTGTGGCATACATGTGGGATCTTGTTTCCCAACCAGGGATTGAACCTGGGTCCCCTGCATGGGGACCGCAGAGTCTTACCACCCGCATGGGGAGCTCAGAGTCTTACTTAAGCTGTAAGGGAAGTCCCCCTTACAGCTTATTTTATGCATAATAGTTTGTACCTCTTAATCCCTTAACCCTCTATTGCCCCTCCCCTCTTCCCTCTCCCCACTGGTAACCACTAGTTTGTTCTCTGTATCTGTGAGTCTGCTTCTTTTTTGTTATATTCACTAGTTTGTTGTATTTTTTTAGATTCCACATATAAGTGATACAATACAGTATTTTTCTTTCTCTGTCTGACTTATTTCACTTAGCATAATACCCTCCAGATCCATCCATATTGTTGCAAATGGCAAAACTACATTATTTTTTATGGCTGAGTAATATTCCATTGTATACATATATCTTCTTTATCCATTCATCTGTTGATGGACACTTAGGTTGTCTTCCGTATCTTGGCAATTTTAAATAATGCTGCTATGAAGTTTTATAGCAGCATATATCTTTTCATATTAGTGTTTTTGTATTTTTCAGATATATACTCAGCAGTGAAATTGCAGGGTCATATGGTAGTTCTTTGGTTTGTTTTGGGGGTTTTTCGTAGTTCTATTTTTAGTTTTTTGACTAAAAATTAGTTCTATTTTTTAGTTTTTAGTTCTATTTTTAGTTTTTTGTTTTCCCACCAAAGAACTTTTGTTCTAGCTGTTTCCTCTTGTTGCTTAGAATATTCCTGTGGTAGCCTGCCTCCAAGATGGCCCCCAATGAAGCTCACCTGCTGGTATTCATGCCTTCGCGTAGTCCTCTTCCATGCTGAGTAGAGCTGACCTGTGCAACCAATAGGATATTGCACCAATGATGGGCTGTGACTTCTGAGGCTAGGTCATAAAGACATTATGACTTCTGTCTTGTCCTCTCTTGGATCCCTGTCTCTGGGGGGGAAACTGGTCACCTAGTCATGCAGATACTCAAGCAGTCCTGTGGTGGGCCCGAATGGTCAGGAACTAAGGCCTCCTGCCAACAGCCAACCATGTGGGTGAGCCCCCTTGGAAGTGAGTCCTCCTTCTCTAGGCAAGTCTTTGCATGACTGTAGTCCCAGCTAACATCTTGACTGCAACCTTGAGAGACATCCTGAGTTAATTAAGCTGCTTCTGAATTCCAGACCACAGGAACTATGAGATAATAAATGTTAATTTTTGTTTTTAGCTTCTAAGTTTTGGGGTGATTTGTTTCCCAGCAGTAGTTAATACAGTTCCTCCCCTAGATACTGACTTGGTTAATTCCCTCACCTCTTTCAAATCTTCTCTCAAATCTCACTCATCCAATGAGTTCCACCCTGCTCTCTCTATTGAAATCTGTGCCTCAAATCATGATTCCTCCCTATCCTGCTCTAATTTTCTTTTTCTCATAGCACTTATCACCTTCTAAAATGACATCTAATATACATGTCAATTATGTTTATTTTTGTCTATTCTGTCTCTTATAACACAACTTATTTGAACACAAGGCTCTTTATCTGTTCTATTCACTGATGTAACCCAAAAACCTAGAAAAGTGTCTGGCACTTAGTAAGTGCTCAAGAAATGTTTGATAATCACTCTGATCAAAACCCTTCAGTGGCTCTTCAGGGCCTATAAAATAAGGTCAAAGCTATATAATTTACAAGATCCTCCCCAACAAGACTTCTCTTTCTTCAAGCCTCTCTCTTGCTTTTTGCTTCTTTCCAATACATACCCTTCCCTTCATCCAAACTCACCTGCACACTATCTTGGCCCTTACTTGTATTCGTCACTCACAGTACTCCCAAGACCATCTTGGCATAGGAAAATCTGACCTACCCATTCTGCTCTTGCCTCATCCATAAAAATGGTCTTGGCTCCTTTCAGTAAAAGAGATTTTTTTTTGTCCTTCTGTGAACTTGCTCAGTGCCTGGAGACCCCCTACGGTTTTACACTTTACTTATATTGACTTTCAAACTAATTATATGTATATGGACTGTGAACATGTTGACAGCAAAGAACCATTCATCATTCTAATTCAATTCAGAAACATTTATTGAACACCTACTAAATGGTAGTCACCTTGATAAGAATTGGGATACAAAAGAAAAGAATGGGGGTACAAAATGGGTAAGGAAATGCTCCAATCCTCGGTGTTTTGTGCAGAAGAGAGAATGTGGCCATGATGAAAGCAGCAAACAGCAAAGTAAAGTGAACCTGTGAAGGACATGAGAACTGGCAGCTAAAGGAGCAGACAGACAGCCAGAGGCTGGCAGGAAACCATGGAAAGCAGGTGACTCGAGAAAGCAATAATTAACAGTGAGCAAGGCCACAGGGAGGTCAGGGCAGAGGAGGGCTGAAAAGCACCCACTGGGTGGCAGTGAGGAGGTCACCTTTAGTGTGGAAGATTCCATCAAGATGCTCCCTGCTCATATTTCCAGGGCACGCAGGAAGTCTACATTTCCCAGACTTCCTTGCAGTTCAGTTGGGTGGGCCATGTGACTGATTGCTGACCAGTGGGATGAGGGAGGAAGTGATGTATGCCCAGTCATAAAACTTCCTGCACAATCCTTTACTACCTCTCAGCTTGCTGGCTGGAAGAATGAAAAGGATACAGCACAGAACTTCAAGACAGCTCCAAGGTGGGGCCACAGGCTAGAAGGAACCTGGACCTCTGAGTCACCACATAGAGGACAGCTGCCCAAGAGAGCCATTCAGCCTGCATGGGACTATGACAGGGCAAGAAGTAAATGTTTATTATGTCAAGCCCCTGAGAACTGGAGGCTGTTTGTTACTGCAGCCAGTGTTAGTTTTCTTGATATAGTGACATGGTAAAGAAGAATTTTAACAGTGGAGGGAATAGTGACCAGACTGTTGTGGGCTTCGAAATAAAGGGTGGGGGGCAGGGAAGTGGTGATGATCTGGACAATCTCCAGAGTGGAGCTCAGCTATAAAGTGTCATTTGCTGACATTTCCAGCAGCGTAGGGAATTAGTGCTTCAGCTTTGAGGGGTGAAAGTGTAGGTTCTGGCTTGGTGTTGTTTTTTTCATTTTAGTTTTTAAAATTTTTTAAATTTATTCAAGTATAGTTGATTTACAATGTGTTAATTTCTGCCATACAGCAAAGTGATTCAGTTATACCCACACATATACATATATGTATATATATATATATTCTTTTTCATATTCTTTTCCATTATGTTATTGGGTATTGAATATAGTTCCCTGTTCTCTACAGTAGTTGCTTGTTGTTTGTCCATTCTATATATAATAGTTTGCATCTGCTAATCCCAAACTCCCAATCCAACTGCCCCCTGACCCCCTCCCCCTTGACAACCAGAAGTCTGTTCTCTACATCTGTGAGTCTGTTTCACAGATAAGTTCACTTGTGTCATATTTTAGATTCCATATATAAGTGAGATCATATGGTATTTGTCTTTCTCTTTCTGACTTCACTTAGTATGATAATCTCTAGGTCCATCCATGTTGCTGCAAATGGCATTATTTCATTCTTTTTCACTTCATGTTTTAAATTTTCATTCTTTTCAAGTATTCCATTGTATATATGTACCACATCTTCTTTATCCATTCATCTGTAGATGGACATTTAGGTTGTTTCCACATCTTGGCTGTTGTGAATAGTGCTGCCATTAAAATAGGGGTGCATGTATCTTTTTGAATTATAAGTTTGTCTGGATAGATGCCCAGGAGTGGGATTGCAGGAGCATATGGCATCTCTATTTTTAGTTTTTTGAGGAACCTCCATACTGTTCTCCATAGTGGCTGTATCAGTTTACATTCCCACCAGCAGTGCAAGAGGGTTCCCTTTTCTCCACACCCTCTCCAGCATTTGTTGTTTGTAGATTTTCTGATGATGCCCATTCTAACTGGTGTGAGGTGACACCTCATTTTAGTTTTGATTTGCATTTTGCTAATAATTAGCAATGTTGAGCAGCTTTTCATGTGCCTGTTGGCCATCTATATGTCTTCTTTAGAGAAATGGCTATTTATGTCTTCTGTCCATTTTTTGATAGGGTGGTTTATGTTGTTGTTGAGTTGTATGAGCTGTCTATATATTTTGGAAATTAAGCCCTTGTCACTTGCATCATTTGCAGATATTTTCTCCTAGTCCGTAGGTTGGCCTTTCGTTTGGTTTATGGTTTCCTTTGCTATACAAAATCTTGTAAGTTTGATTAGGTCTCGTTTGTTTATTTTTTATTTTATTTCTATTGCCTTGGGAGACTGACCTAAGAAAACATTGGTACGATTTGTGTCAGAGAATGTTTTGCCTGTGTTCTCTTCTAGGAGTTTTATGGTGTCATGTCTTATATTTAAGTCTTTATGGCTTGGTGTTCTTAATATATCAATGTAGCAAGAACGTCCTCATTCTTTTTCACAAATGTAGAGCATTCTATTGTGTGAATGTACAATAGTTTGTTAATTAGCTATGTATCATTCATCATTTAAATTGTTTAACATCTTTTGCTGTTTTAAATATGTACCATACATTCTATCAAAATTTTAATATTCTATAATATGTATCTTTACACTTATCAATTTCATAGGCTTCAGATTTTACTATCTGTGCAATGAGAAAATATTGATGGATATGAAGTTAAAGAGAGAAATTATCCCATTTACTTTTTCCAATGAGGTCACCTAGATTGAAAGCAAAGAAAGCAAAGAACCTGAAAATAAGCCAGTGAGAAAGATGCAGAATGACCCAAAAAAGAACAAAAAAAAAGATATAAGTTACTTTTACTAAGAAGTTTAGCTACATGTCAAAACAGAGAAATAGACTTCTTATTGCAATTCTCAATAATTGTGTTTCTGTCATGAAATAAAGGAGTTTCCCTGAGACTGTCTGAGCTTCTAGAATTTGGAGCACATGCTGCCTTCTACAAATTGCATGGGTGGGCCCTCTCCAGAGAGAGAAGCCAGCTGTGTTCTTTCATCATATGGTTTCCATACTATAGGTGGTCGGTCAGTTTATTAGTTAGCAGACACAGGGTCAATCAACACCTAGAACCTCGTCTTATCAAAACCCCAATTCTGAAAGTTTGAAGACTTACAGTTGGGCTTTTTCCAAGTTCTAAAAGCAATGGAGGGCTGGCAGCAATCCCATGAAAACAATCTACTTAAGTCACCAGAAGAATGTTTAAATGCCTAAATTCTTGCCAGTGTCTATTCAATTCATGCAGGGCATGCTTAACATTTAATTGAAGCCTTGAAGAGAATTGCATGGAGAAGGCTTTGCTGGGATTAGGAGTTGGTGTCCGGCAATAAGGAAGTAGTTCTTCATTTCTTTTACCACTGCACTGTTTTATTTTAGAAAAAAATTTTTTTTAACCCATTGACACATCTGTTGGCCATGTGAAGGTCAAGTCCAGATCAGTATGAATTAGAATAATTTTTCCTCTATCTCAGGAAATTAGGGCCTGGCCTGGTTCAGGTGATGCCATCCTTGGAACATGTAACCAGTTTCCCCTTTTCTAATCAGGTGTGTATGTGGGGACATGGGCTGATTGAGTTCAGCTCAGTCACTTGTCACTCTTGTCAGCCCTGGAAACACAAAGTGTTGATTCCTTACTCTCCGCACCCTGACCTGACCCTGAATCCAAGTGGGACCCCAGTTTAGGATCCCATGGATGACTGACTCATTTATTCAGCTGGCCTCCTGAGGCAAGAAAAGAAATTGATGGCCGCTTTCCTTTCAAAACCTTCACAGCAAGGCAGAGTGAATATTTTTGTTGATGATAATCTATATTAAATCACATTCTATAGAGCTCCTACTTACTAAGCTCTTATTCTAGAAACTGAGAACTTGGGAAGAGAAGAGTGAAATATGCTTGTGTTGTAAGCAAACCAGATCCTATAAATCTTTCTGTCCCACCCCAGGGTCTGAAGGAGGAAAGAGGCCTTCCTGGGTCAAAGGGACCACTAATACGCCTTGTCACAACTGTAGATCAAAAAATAGCTTTACATTCTGGTCCCAAAATATGGTCACTACCCTTCTACCCCCTCTACACCCAGGTAGATAGCAAATAAGCAAAAACTCAACCTACTACTTCAGAAAAGTTACTAGTCTGTTTTCAGTGGTGTTTATCCATTACAGCTTCATCTGAGGACAGAAATAGTGGCTCTTATTGCTACTGTAAGAGAATTTGAAATGCTTATTAAATATTGCTGAAATAACATTAGACCATGTGATAGTTGAGTCACAGCAGTTAAACCAGTTCAATTTCCCGCCATCTCTGTATCAGCTCCTGTTCTGTAAGGGCAGCCAGCAAACTGTGATGCAGAGGTTCTTTGTTCTCTATTTTCCTCTATGATCAGGAACACTTTTAACCATGTGATGGCCTGATATTTTAGGTTATTCTCCTCTGTTTCTTTTTCTTCTTTCTTTTTAAAAATTAATTAATTAAGTTATTTATTTATTTGGCTGCACTTGGTCTTAGTAGCAGCGTGCGGGATCTTCATTGCAGCATGCGGACTCAGTTGAGACATGTGGGATCCAGTTCCCCAACCAGGGACTGAACCCGGGCCCCCTGCATTGTCAGCGCAGAGTCTTAGCCACTGGACCACCAAGGAAGTCCCTCTTTTTCTACTTTCTTGATGACTCTACCCTTACTCTTCTCTGCACAGGCATCCTTGATTCCCCCAGGGAAGTGATGATACAGGCAAAAGCAACTAAACACAAGTGGCCAAAATTTTGACTTTCAAAAATGCAAACCTGGGGGCTTCCCTGGTGGTGCAGTGATTGAGAGTCCGTCTGCCGATGCAGGGGACACGGGTTCGTGCCCTAGTCCTGGAAGATCCCGCATGCTGCAGAGTGGCTGGGCCAGCGAGCCGTGGCCGCTGAGCCTGTGTATCCGGAGCCTGTGCTCTGCAACGGGAGAGGCCACAACAGTGAGTGGCCCATGTACAGCAAAAAAAAAAAAAAAAAGTGCAGACCTGGGTATGATACAAAGATCTGGAAAAAGGCACAGCAAAGCTGGGTGCACTTGCCCTGTGATCAAACATAGAGAAGATTATCTGGGATGCGGGGGAGGAAGAGAGTCAGAAGTTAATTGAGAATCATTTAGATGCCCGTGGGTCCCTGAGGAAGCCTGTGTTCTTCACCAGCCAAGTCAAGGAAGAGAGGAGGAAATCATTGAAGACAGGCCTAGTTTGGGCATCTTAAGGTGAAAGGGAGGTGTGCTCTGTCCGTGGTTAAAGCCTAGGTGGGCAGGAAGAGCCCAGGGCTCCCTGTATCCAGCTTGCTGTGGGAGCAGAAGAGACGTCAATTTGTTGTGTCTACAGGAAGTGTAAGGCAGCCTCCAAGAGTTTCTCAGAGCCCTGACTTGACCAAGAATGGCAGAATGTTCACCAGTGCCAGGGCGGGTTGTGCTCATGGTACTACCATCCAGTGGACTTCAACAGGCCTTGAAGTTGGAAACAAGGGCAGGCAGGATGGGGACAGGAATGCCCAAGGACCAAAGACCAGAGGAGAATAAGGCCGGCTCAGTGGGTGCCAGGAAGTAGGGCCACAGTGGGAAAATGATCCCTATGTAGAGGCAACACAAGATGGCAGAGTGAGTTTCTATCCGCTAGTAAGAAGGACCCAAGGAGGTTAAATTCCATTACTTGAAGTTTTATTGGTGCTAAGAGTCATACCAGAAATCTAGAAGTACTTAAGTTCCTGGAGAAGACAGATTGGAGCAGATGGGCGACAAAGAGAACTGTCTTCTTTCTAGCCATGCCATAAGCTCTGTTCTGAGGATGAATGACTGATGGCAAGCAACAGCAGAAGGAGAGGAAAGATGCAGAGAACACTTAGAAAGAAGAAAGAGAAGCTAAGAATGAAGCACTTTATGTGTCCCAGACACAGGAGCAAAAAGGGGTGGGAGGAGAAGAAAGAAGTGTGAAAACAGTGAGGAGGAAGCAGGGGGGCAAGGGCATGTGGACCTGTGGGACCTGATTACTTTGAACTCACCCTTAATGCCAGCTCTGAAGAGCTGGGTCGTTTAGATGTTTACACAGAGTGCAGACACATTTTATACCAGGAAAAAGGGAGAGTTCTCAGTGACTAGAGTGTCCATATAATTCATCTTCTAAACTAGGACTCTTTTGAGTGTGAAAGGGAGTGCCAGGCGGGTGAGACGCTGGGACGTATGGCTACTCCCTCCAGGCCTGTGAGAGACAAGGAGGTACTGGCCATCTAAGGGAAATGGCTACATATGGGTTCAATTTCAAATTTATTAATTGGCACTTGAGGTTAGATTTGCCCCAGAAATCCACTAATAGCTAGTCAGCTTTCAGTAAAGACTCTCTACCGAAACAAGCAATATACCTTACTCTTGTCATTCTTATCTAAACTGGAAGTTAAGGGAATTCCCTGGCAGTCCAGAGGTTAGGACTCTGTGCTTCCACTGCCGAGAGCACGGGTTCTCACGGTGCGGCCACAAAAAAATTAAGTAAATAAATAAATAGGAAATTGATTTACCATCACTTCCTGAGTTAAGGAAAGTAATTCTCAAAAGCATCCCTTGGGGGAAAAAGGGAGTCATCTTATATTTGAGTTTCTATGAAGTCTTTCATATCACAAGATCATCCCTAAATTATTTTAACAACAAAATATTTTTAGTGGAAGGCATAATAGTCTGAAATGACCTCAGTTGTTACTGATTTGGGATACCTGTAGAAGTCGCTTTACTCATATCAACTCATCATTTCTCTGAAAACACCTATGAGTAGGTATTGATACTATATCACCCATTTTGCAGAGGAGAAAACTGAGGCACAGGAAGGCTCAGTGCCCTGTCCTGGGTCATAGACAGTGGAGTGGGAGAACCAGAGTAGTGCCACAGCAGGCTGGCTCTGAAGCCCCTGAACCATGCTTCCTCTTGCAATCACTGTCAGTGCGTGTTATTGTGAACAAGCCTTTCTAGAAGCTCTTCAAACGCAATGGAATACACCATTAAGTCTGAAGATCACAAATGTCTACCCAGTGAATGAAGAAAACGTGACTGAGAATAAAATGTTCAGTGGCCCCAAGATACAAGTGGCTGTATCTCAGATCAACTTAGAAGGATGATGGAAACCGGGAAGATTCCTTTAGGTGATTCCAAAAGTGCTGAAGGCACTGATGAAGACATCAGTATTGGAAGGTGCATGTGGAGAATCTGAATGAAATATCTTTCATAAAATGTGAACAGGGAAAAATTCTAAAAGTAATTGCTTTATATTACATGTGTATTTAAATATTTAAATATATTTAATGGTACTAAATAGGTAGTTCTCAACTGGGGGCAGTGTTGCCCCCTAGAGGACATTTGACAATAATCAGAGACATATTTTGTCATCAGAACATGGTAGGGACAGGGAGGTGCTACTAGAATCTAGTGGGTGAAGGCCAAGGATGCTGCTCAGTGAGCTTCTGCTGTGATTCTCTGTCCCTAAACGCCATAACACTAAGCCTGGAGAATGAACACTTCACAGGGCGGTGATGTCACTTGTGATTGGATATAACCCACAGTTGATGTAGGAAAATGTTTCTCAAACACGTCCTTGACACTAGTTGTATGAAACATTCGTAAAGAATGGCATGTGTGGTCTTATGATTTGGGAAAATACTGTATACCAAATTCTCCCGTGTAGCTTGGCAATGGACACTTTGTGTAAGTCTCGGAGAAGTTCTGGAAAATACTGGAGTTTTGTTTAATCCAAAATTTTCCAAATTTATTTGATCACGGAGCCTTTAAAAATATCCCTAATGGGTAGAGGGCAGCGATGCTTCTCGTGTTGTCATGCTTGACTGTTTACATGCTGAAATGTGTTTTATGAAGAATTAATTTCATTTTATTACTTTCTATATGACTTTAGAGCAGTATACTAGTTTTCTTTGGGGGTGGGGTGGAGGGAGGTATATGAAAGTTATATTGCCTGTGAATTTCATGTGAGGATAGGAAAGTGGGCGCTGTAAACAATCTGTCAGAAGAAGGTATGGCTCCAGGCAGGTGGAGAACCACTGCTGAGCAGCGAGCTTCGGCACAAAGGAGAGCGATGGTGCAGGCTACACCCTCCATCACAGATGAGCTCAAAGAAGAGGAGAGAATATGAGCTGTGGAGTCCTGCTGAGGTTGCAGCATCACAGAGCAGAGCTGGAAGCCACCCAATTCCTCGAGCCCCACCTCCCACTTTATAGACAAGGAAACTGAGATCCGCCAGCTAACATGTCTTGACCAAGAGCCCTCTCAGTCGCCATAAAATGAAGGGTCTTCTTGTGCGCTCCTTGAGTGGATGAACAGAAATTTCCTGAAGCAAGTATTTTCTCATCGTATTGTTTCCACAGAATTTACTATGTCGGTTCATGTTCACAAATCCCTGAAGAGCCATAGAATGATAATATGTTAACTATGTTTCCCTGGGACTCCTCCAATCCCTTGAACTACATTTACCCAACCCCCAGAGCACAGACTTGAAATCGTCCCCCTGGAGACTGCACGATAGTTTGGAAAGAGAATTGGCCAAGAAGCCAGGAAATATCAAACCCCCCAAAATCAGCCTGATTCTTAAGGATAACACCTTTTATATTTCTTTAAACATAAAAGGTATTACATATCGCACTTGCCAGACTTTGTTGAAATGAAATGCGACTCCTTCAAACAATCGTATCAACCCTAAAAGGATCAAAGCTTGCCACAATTGAGCATTTTCAAAAGTGAGAAGTCAAGGAGCTCAGAGGCCTGGCTTTTGCCATGGCTGTTCAGGATGCTTGAGTTTGTCACCTCAATTTTCTGTCTTCCCCATTTGTATAATAGGGATGGAAATGTATTTTCAGTTTTTCTTGGGGTTTTTTTGAAGGTAAAGTGATACAAAGTATTGGAAAGCTCTTTTAAGATTTATAAAGCTTCACAAATATAAGGGACTGTGGTTATGACACATGCACGTAGCTTTTTCCACCCTGAAATGAATGTATTTCAGGTGACTTCTGTGTTGGGTCCCAGACTAATTCAGATTCCTAAGTTTGTTCACTGCCAAGTGGTTTCAGAGTGGCTTACTGATTTATCCAAAGCAGTCTGGCTTCCTCCCTGTGGATGAAACCAGCAGAGAAGCCAGATAGTTCTGGAACTTAAATCCAGATGTTTTCATCATGCTTTCCAATATACACTCAACTGCAGTGGTATTTCTTCATTTCCCCAAAGGATCAGGAAATAGAAATGTTTACACATACAGCATTGTATACTCTCAGTCACAGCAAGTATGCACCTTGACTATTTTGACCTGAAGAGATTTCTGGTTGCTTGGAACATGCTTTCCCAGACAGACAGCGATGCTTAGATTCTGGACATTTATTTTTTCTTCTTTCTTTCTTTGTTTTTTTATCTTGTAAAGACCTCCATCCAAGGACCGCCAGGAACACCTATAGTTGACGTGAACCTATAGTAGAACATGTTGGGCTTATTGCTCTTTGCATCAAGGGAGACTGCCCACCATGGGGAACCATTGGGCATTTCATTAAGAGGTTTTTAGAAAGGACTTATTTTAGAATTTGAGTTTGTGTTAGATGACTTGGAGGAGAATTTATGGAAATGGGGTTTTGTTTTAGAGTGGATACTGTGAATAAGTGAGGGTAATTCTATGATTGGGTATTTTAATCTTATTTATAAGGCAGAAGAACTACATTCAGTCCAAAGCTCTAGGTGGTAGACGCAGCAGTCATCATTTTTGCCAGGAGAGGACATGTTTGTGACCTTACGATGCTCACATCTTGTTCTGTATTCACATGTGATAACAGGATGGTTTTGTTTTTGTCTTGATCCCTCCTGGTCATGGAGTGGCCTTGTCTGACGTTGATGCTCTGTGCAATATTTATGTTCAGGAAAACACCAGGACCGAGGTCTAAGGCAGGCCAGCGTCTAGAAACTTCAAAGCCTAGTTGATAAGGGGCTGCTTTTCTCTTTCTCAATCTTTAGCATGATATACAATATAGATACAAATCCCTACACACAAAAAAAGCATAACTTAATGAACTTTTATAAGATAAACACCCTTGTAATCACCATGCAGGTGAAGAACTTGAGCTGTGCCAACCCTCCTGGTGCCTATCTCGGACACAGCCCAAGGGAATAGATGTACTTTCACAGTAATCACTTCCTTGTGTTTCTTTACCATTTTATCACTCAGTGTCTCTCCTTAGACATTGTAGTTTGGTCTTGCTCATTTAAAAAACTTCTTGTGGCTTTTGAATCTTTGAATCCATAGATTCCCCTCTATCCCTTTCTTATAATTTATCTATTGAAAAATTGAGGTCATTCGACCCACTCAATATCACAGTGTCTGGATTTTGCTATTTCCTATTCTTGGGCAATTCAACCCTGACCTTGGTTTTCTTTATTCCCTTCTGCTGTAATCTGGATCCAGAGGTCTGAATGGGCTCAAGTTCAGCGTCTTTGGCAAGTCTGTAGGTGGTGTTGTGTTCTTTCCTCAGGAGGTACATTCTGTCTCATTGTCCCTTAAGTTATTTTTATAAGAAAAATGAATGCTGTTTACAGGTGGGAAATACTGACTTAGCACATCCCCAACCCCCCAAGGAGGCCAGCTGTGCTTAGGAATCCCCCCCAGAGGAAACCCAGAAGACAAGGCTGAGGAGGAGTCTTATAGCACAAAGGGCCAGGAATGGAACCTGGGATTGTACTAAATGTCTGTGGATAATTTCCCTTTTCTGTTAGTTTTATATGTAATGTGGAAATGCGTGTCATTCAGAAAAACTTAAAATAGAGCATGGTGACATCTGGCACAGATCACACATGGGTCTAGTTTTCAGCTGCTACCATCAGATTTGGGGATTTGGGGACCCTGCTGTGATCCAGATCAGGACTGTAAAATGTGGTCACGGTGGTTTACCACACCTTGTATTTTGGGCCAAGTTCCTAGTTGGGCTTAACACCACCAGAGTTACCACTTGTAGGGCACTGAAGTGACTTAGTGAGCAAACCCAAATTTAGGGTCTTCTATTGATTTTCAACCATCACACAGCCTAGCTCAAGTGAAACTAGAAGTAGCTGTTGTCAAGCTCGCAATTTGTTCAGGCTCTCACCTTGCCATTAACCTACATTCCTCATCTGTAAGTAATTTAAATTCACCTGACCTTTTGTTTGGAGAAGGTAGCCGAGTCTTGTCAAGGCAGATCACCCCAAACCTCTGCTGGAGAGATCTGTCTCCAAACCCTCCCCGAAGGACTATCTCTCAACCTCTTGAGTTAAGCCTTGGGGTCAAGCACTGGCAAGCAGCTCTGTTCTCTGGGATTTTGTGCAAGAAGCAGGCTGGGAAAAAGAAAACAAGTTTATTTGCAAAGGAGGGACTGATAGCAACAATGACAGAGGACAAGCTGGAGCACAGACACACTTATTTTGAGTGATACAAATCCTCAGGGACCACAGCCTTAGAAACAGAAAGTAGCTAAGAAACATGTACCAAACAGGCCTAGCATTTTATACTTACATGAGCCAAATCATACTCCGTTATCCACATGAAACTCTCTGAGGCTACACTAATAGAGTAGCCACTATCCACATGTGGCAATTTAAATTTCAATTAATTAAAATGAAATAAAGGGCCTTCCCTAGTGGTGCAGTTGTTAAGACTCTGAGCTCCCAATGCAGTGGGCCTGGGTTCTATCCCTGGTTAGGGAACTAGATCCCACATGCCGCAACTGGGAGTTCGCATGCCACGCTAAGGAGCCTGTGAGCCACAACTAAGGAGCCCACAAGCCGCAACTAAGACCCAGTGCTACCAAATAAATAAATAAAATAAAATGAAATAAAATTATTCAGTTTGTGTGTTGTATTAGCAACATTTCAAGTGTTTAGTAGACACAGGTGGCTGATGGTGACCATTTGGACACCCCGGACATATAATATTTGCATCATTGCAGAGAGTTCAGTCGTCCAGTGTGTGTCTAAGTGTGCAGCAAAGTGGTGTTTGTACTCTTTTCTCTTCATTAAATATGCTCCTAGAGTCTTCTTTCTGATCGTTCTCCAAACCCTCTGAGGGCACCTTGCCTATTAAGACCGCTTCTCTGAATGGAGCGAAAGGGAGCTAGGAACAACTAAGCCAGCGGTCACTGTCAAGCAAAACTCATTATTTTCCATTTCTTTTATTCCCAGCCAACCCCCTGCTGCCTTTACCACCTGCTCACAGGGTCTCAGCAGTCCCCAACCAGGTCACATGCTGTTTCCACCAGGACACATTTCACACATGTGAAGGCAGGATTTCCAGAGTGAAGGAGAACTGAACACTTCTGGGATGAGGTTTTAACAGCTTCCCCATGTGTGAGGCCCAGGCCATTCCTCTTGGGACTGATCTCAGATCATATGGTTTCCAATGTTTTGAAGGCAGCTTTGAATACCTCTGGATATTTTATAGGCTGAGGAAATTGGAGCCTCATTTTAGGTATATTATAAAGGATCTCACCAGAGTAAAGAAGAAAATATGTCCAGATTCAAAGCAGTTATTTATAGAATGGTCATTCTCTTATTTTTAAAGGAAATACTTGTACCATATAAAATATGGTGCATATTTTATGGTGCCATATAAAATACATGCCACCACAGTCAGGAAATAGTTAGGAATAAGAAGGAAAAGAAGAATTGATAAAGAGGAATGGCTCCTTTTTAAATGTTATTTTGCGGAGTTCCCTGGTGGTCCAGTGGTTAAGACTCCACGCTCTCAATTCAGGGGGCATGGGTTTGATCCCTGGTCAGGGAGCTAAGATCCCGCATGCCACATGGTACAGCCAAAAAAAAAAAAAGTTATTTTTCTTAAAATACACTTCATATAACATATGTGTGTGTGTGTATGCACGTATGTGTGTTTGTATATATGCAAAAATTGCAAGTTTTTTGTTTGTTTCTGGGCTCCCCATTAATATCAAGAAGATCCTAGAGACAATGATGAATCAGACATCCGTGAGAACACTGGATATCTAGAAAGGATCATCAGTTTGGGTGCAGCTGAGCAAACAACTTGTTATTCCAGATTTAAAAGACATTAAAATAAAATGCCTTTTAAGTGACTCCCTTTTGGGAGGCCCTAGATGAAAACCATTTGGAAAAGACACTGACTGAAGTGAACACATAATGGACTCTATTTCCCCCAGTGATAGTTAGCCATATTCTATTTATTTATTCATTTATTAAATTACTGGTTTATTATTTTATTTATTTATTTATTTTTAGCTGTGTTGGGTCTTCTTTGCTGCACACAGGCTTTCTCTATTTGTGGTGAACACGGGCTACTCTTTGTTGCAATACATGGGCTTCTCATTGCGGTGGCTTCTCTTGTTGCGGAGCATGGGCTCTAGGCACGGGCTTCAGTAGCTGTGGCACGTGGGCTCAGTAGCTGTGGCTCACGAGCTCTAGAGCACAGGCTCTGTAGTTGTGGTGCACGGTAGTTGCTCCATGGTATGTGGGATCTTCCTGAACCAGGGCTGAGGGTGGGCCAAAGCTCCAGGGTCTCGGCGAAGGAGAGGAGCTTAACCAAAGTTTGGTTGTCAAGCATTTTGTTCTGATGGATCAGTGGGTACAACGGTTCATTGAATCATTTTTAAGGTAAAAAATGGGAATTTCGAGACTGTGTCTGGCCTTGTCATATGTAACAAGGGTTTGTTCACAAGTCTTATCTAAGTCCTGTGGGGAAAGGTGGTTCTTTGCAGTAAGCCTTTTCCCGGAACGCGAAAGCATGGGGTTATTTCTTAACTTTCTGCAGTTTTCCAGGTGCATAGGGCTCAGGCAGAGAACAATGTTGTCATTGGTGAGAGAAGGAACAGGGCATGTTTTTCATGGCATATATACTTTTGTACTTGTGAATTTTATCTACCCAAAAATTAGAAGTTTGTGGACTTCCCTGGTGGTCCAGTCATTAAGACTCTATGCTTCCACTGCAGGGGGCACGGGCTTGATTCCAGATCAGGAAGGTCTGCATGCCACACGGTGTGGCCAAAAATAACCCAAAAAACAAAACTAAGAAGTTTAAACAAATGCAAAATTTTAAAATAAATTTTAAATGAATAAGTAAAAGATCACAAATTCCAGAAACCTCTTTCCTTGCTACCATTGAGAATTCTTCCAAAATGGCTCTGGATACAGAAAGGAGTCTTGGGGAGTATTTCTTAAAACTTTGGTGAAAGTGCTGAGGTTAGGAACTATCCAGTGTTTTGAATACTCCCTTCTGAATGTCCTCCCTACAGATATGAAGGGCGCTTTGGGCGTGAAGGCGGCACACTGCTGGGTGCAGAAACCACCTCTATCTGTCTCTGGGTTTAATTTCACAGACAGGCATTGTACTCCCCACGAACGTGCTGAGTTTTCTTATCTCTATCTCTCCTACACTAGAACAAATCATGAAACAGGAAGCAAACTGTAGCCCAAATGTATGCAAATAGAGAATTCCTGTTCCTCTGCTGAAAGGGATTTTGCTGAAGCCCAGTGGTTGTCACATGGAGCCCTTGTTAAGCAGAGTGAAGACAATTTTGTAGAGTTGGAGGATTTTCTATCACCACTGGGAACTAATCTTTTTTTTTAATCTTCATTTTCGACCTCAGCCAGAAGTCTCACTATTCCCTTATCAGCGTGCTACTGTTCCATCCTACAGGTGCTTAGGCAGCATTTACACACCCAAAGACGCTGGCCTTGGCAGGACCCAGGTAGTACAGAGCATTTGTTAACTTGATCTGCCTCTTCTGAGCACCAGAAACTTGATTTCAATCACCAGTTAAAGTTCACGAGTCCAATTCTCTTAACAGTACTTAAAAGGGTTCTCTTACTAAAGATAGCATAATAACAGAATAATTAAACCCACTCTCGGGAAATGAACTATCTACAGCTTTCTAGATTAAAAAATATATATTTATTTATTTTTGGCTGCATTGGGTCTTCATTGCTACACACGGGCTTTCTGTAGTTGCAGAGAGCGGGAGTTACTCTTTGTTGTGGTGCATGGGCTTCTCATTGTGGTGGCTTCTCTTGTTGTGGAGCACGGGCTCTAGGCATGCAGGCTTCAGTAGTTGTGGCGTGCGGGATCAGTAGTTGTGGCTCATGGGCTCTAGAGCACAGCCTCAGTAATTGTGGCACACAGGCTTTGTTGCTCCACAGCATGTGGGATCTTCCCAGACCAGGGCTCGAACCTGTGTCCCCTGCATTGGCAGGATGATTCTTAACCACTGCTCCACCAGGGAAGCCCCTATGCAGCTTTCTAAATACAGTTGTCCCTCAGTATCTGCAGGGGATTCGTTCCAGGACATCCCACCCACATCTCTTTGGCTACCAAGATCCACGGTTGCTCAATAATAGAACGTGAATTAAAATCAGACACCTGGACTTCCCTGGTGGTGCAGTGGTTAAGAATCTGCCTGCCAATTCAGGGGACATGGGTTCGATCCCTGGTCCGGGAAGATCCCACATGCCATGAAGCAACTAAGCCCGTGCGCCACAACTACTGAGCCTGCACTCTAGAGCCCGCATGCAACTACTGAGCCCATGAGCCGCAACTATTGAAGTCCACGTGCTCTAGGGCCCACGTGCCACAACTACTGAAGCCTGCGCAACTAGAGCTGGTGCTCCACAACAAGCAAAGCCACTGCAGTGAGAAGCCCATGCACTGCAACGAAGAGTAGCCCCCGCTCACCGCAACTAGAGAAAGCCTGTGCACAGCAACGAAGACCCAACTCAGCCAAAAATGAATTAGAATATAAATAAATAAAACATATTATAAAAAGTAAGATAAAGTCAGATACCTGGTGATTACCTAAAAACAATCCACAGTACTGGAACTGCACTTAAATTGACAATTTAGAATGTTATAAACATCACTGAGTGAAAGTAGATACAAAACAAATAAGCAGGCTGTTTGCTGATAGGCTGGAACCCACAGTCTGCAGGAAAACGTGTCCCTTACTCCACCAGCTTCCCCCTCTGGGTCTCACTGGTGCTTGGCGCACAGAGGCTCTGGAGGCTGAAGCTGTCAGGGCAAGCCAGCGCGTAGTAAGGCCCAGCTTTCAGTTCAGGCCCCTGAGTCCTGAGGAGCTTCAGTGCAATAGCTATGTTTTCCAGTTTCTATATTTGATGCTTTGATATCTGAGGCCTTGCTGATGCTAGAGGGATCACCTCTCCCAGGGTTAGTCAATTGCTAGAGAGAACAAACAACAGGGAGCATGCCTTTCATGTACAAACCAACCAATCCAGAGCTCAGACCCCAACGACTTCCTTTTTGGGATTCTTAATACTCTGAGCTACTATTCCTCTGCCCTAGTCACCCCAGGGCCACGTACCAGACAACTGGGGGAAGCCTCTATGCCCAGAGCCTGCTGAAATTATCCAAAGTGGCCAATCCTAAGCCTGCTTATGTTGTCTCACCCATTCCTTCCCATGGAAACACAACAAAGGTTCTGTCCATGTCTTCCCCTGCTCTCTCTGCCTCCTGACCACCCCTGGTGCTTCCCCATGTGGCCGTGCATGGCATGCCATGTCTCCTCTTTTTAGGTATTTGTGAGTATAATAAAATTCTTCCTTCATGATAGCCATTTCCACGTCTGTGTGTCTTACCATACTTGACTAGACTAAAACCTGGGTATCCTTAAAACACTCAGCATCCAGAGTGGACCAAGGCAGGGAGCCTGCAGGAGGCCTTTACCTATGGAACCTGCAGGAGCTCAGAGGTGCTGTGCAGAGTATGGTCCACAGATCTCCAGTCCAGTTCTCCAGGTGCTAGCTGAATGACGTGGCAGGAAAGCACTTAACCTCACTGACCTTTACTTTCTCCATCTAAAAACGGAGATGAGGGTCCACCACAGAGACTTCTATGGGAGATAAATGAAGCACTCAGCAAATGTATAGTCACATCACACTCTTAAATGTTTAGTTCCTTTCCTGAATTTCCCTTAGTTGTTTGCCTTTATCTTTTTACTCCATTTAAAATACATTCTTATCAAATCTCACATTTTAACTGATATTTATTAGTATTATTTGCTTTTATCCTTTTATACCAGTGTCTAAAAATAGAAATGTAATGCAAACCACAGAGGTAATTTTAAAGCTTCTAGGAGCTCCATTGAAAAAGTTAAAAAAAAAAAAAACCACACAGGTGAACTTAATTTTGAAAACATTTTATTTTACCAAATATATTCAAAATATTGTCATTTCAACATATAATCAATGTGAAAAGTTACTAAGTCTTGAAAATATGTTGTGTATTTAATACATACAGCACATATCAATTTGGATGCTAACTTTTCATCAGAAATACTTGATTTGTATATTTTACACTTGAAAATGTAGATAACATACCCAAAACTTAAATTCATAGAAACAAAAGGAAAATGTTCATTGCCAGGGGCTGGAGGGCGGGGAAAAATAAGGAGTTATTATTTAATGGGTACAGAGTTCTGAGGATGGATGGTGGTGACAGTTGCACAACAGTGTGAATGTAGTTAATACTACTGAACCATATACTTAAAAAAAGGCTAAGAGAGTACATTTCATGTTATGTGTATCACACAACGAAAAAAAGAGTCCGGTGAGTCCCGTGCCACTACTAACAAAAGAGGTCCCCTCTCCCATGGAGGCCTCGCGATGTGGCCTGTGCTGACATGAAACTGTCCCTTTAACTCCAGATGAGCCCACAGACAGGTCTGGCTCTCACCTGAGTTATCTGCAGAGTCTTCAAGTTCCACGAGGAAAGAGTACCCGTTATTCCAGACGCGGAGGCAGGTGGTCGGGTCGTAAGAGACGGTGAGCGGTTCTAAGCCAGGATCGTAGACACTGTCCCTCCACCGGTCGTTGATGGGCGACTGGCACTCACCCCCCGGGACCAGGTCCACGCTCTCCCAGAGAGGGTGCACTAGGAGAAAGCACATCGGGTCTGTCCTCGAGATGACACTAGCTGGAATCCCACTGCGGGGATGATACGGTCCCATGTAAGCGTGTATGCTGGGTTCACCTCTTACGTGAGCCAGCTGTGAGGATTAGGCAGCCATCCTGCAAAGCCTGGGTAGAATGTTAGCATTGCTAAGGCCCCTGGAGTCCTACCACATGAATAGCTATGACACTGTATATATTAAGGTGTACACGCACACTCTGTCCCACAAGGGTGCTGATGACATCACTGACGGTGATTTTTCTACCAGAGTCAAGCGCCAGGTCTTTGTGGCAAGTCCCTGATAAATCTCAGGAAATTTCTTATAACAAAGAAAGAGCTATCCACACATAATGGATAGAACACACATGTATAATTCGGGTGGTCCAGCTCTCTGCCCTTTAGAATCAGCACGGATGGGCAGAACCGAGACCAACAGGAAAGCTGGACAAAATATGAATCAAGATAAATCATTACCAACGACCCTCTGCACCTCACCCCACCACGGAGAATGAGTCTGAGGACTGGCGAAAGTGACAAGGCAGCTGCTGCACAGTCAAACCCCCCTGTGCGTGGCAGGGTCACTGGCACTCCACTTGTCGTAAAAAACAAGCTTGCCTCTGGTTTCCTCTTACAGAGGAGACGGTTCTCTTCCTGAGATAGCTGCCCAAAGCAGGATCTTAACCTTGGATTTTTTTGGTACAAGTGCCCCAGCAGCATAGACACAGAGCGCTCCAAGGCAGTTTCTGGACCAGTGGTTCTCAAAGGAGGGAGCGATTCTGACCCCGGGGGACATTGGGCAATGTCTGGAGACACTCTCGGTGGTCAAAACTGGAGGAGGGTGCTACTGACATCTAGTGGGTAGAGGCCGGGATGCAGCTAAACATCCTACGTATTTAGGCTGGGCCTTCACAGGAAAGAATTACGTGGCCCCAAATATCATTAATGCCAAGGTTGAGAAATCTTGGTCTAGAGCAAAAGACAATAGGCAAACTCAGGGCATTTCCTCTTTTTTCCCCCCCCCGGCTCAAGTTTTTCGTATAATGCGGTAATCTCATCTCTAGAGAGGTCCGAGCCCAACGTTTTGGGTTTTCTCCCTTAGTGTTAAATAACTTCTGAACAACAAGAACTTACTTTAGAGAAGGAGGACTTTCTGTTTCAGAAATCTAAAATGAAAAATGCATACGAATTGGTACAATAGTCATATTGGTATCAGATTAGAATGCAAGTTCCTTGCAGGGAGGAGCCATACCTCCCTCCCTTTTTTCCGTGCCCTGTAGCGCCCTACTGGGTATATGCCCTTTGAGTATTGATTATCCAAATATTATTGTTGGGATAAAAAGCTGTATTTGATTAATTTTTTAAATTTTTTTTATTAATTTTTATTGGCATATGGTTGCTTTACAATGTTGTGTTAGCTTCCACTGCACAACAAAATGAATCAGCCATACTGATTAATTTTTAATTTGATATTTTAAAACTTCCAGAAACCCCGAGAACAGCCATGATTCAGTCTTAAAGCTGCCCGCCGGCACAAAGAAACCTGACAACACTGTCCGCTCTGAGATGCTCAGACTGAGGCTGAGGGTTTGAGCATTCACACCCTTCAAAACAAGCTCGTGCAGGTCTCGTAAGGAGACTAGGGGAGAAGGGAATAAGGAGCAGATCCCTAAGATGATGCCCTCTTCCACCCAAATCGTCCCCCACTTCATTCAGGAAATGGCCTAGAGTCTACTCTCTCACCCACACAAACACCAGCCCAAGGAAACTGGGCCTGTTCCTTCAGCTGTATGGTCATAACGCTCCCGTCAATTTGTATGCCCCTCGGTTCACAAGTTCAGCTTCCAGGTTTTCTTTCCCCCATCCATCTCCTCCTTTAGGAACCCGGAGCATTCCCCCACCAGGGAGCCCTTGTCCCCTTCACTGTCCTCTTCGTGAAGCCAGCTTTTGCCCAGGGCGCGTTTTGCTAAAGATAAATTCACATTTTTGTTCTCTCCTCCCTTCCTCTTCCTGCATTTTAACAAAATACAGATTAAAATGATTTCTTGGTGGTTACTCAGACTTCCCCTCAAAGTCGGAAGGTGATTACGTGTTCTGACTAACGGAGCCTGCGTTTCCAGCTTCTTCTCATGTGGGGAGAATGAAATAAACAGAGTGATTCTGTCAGCCATGGTTTAAGGGCACGACGTCACACTGTCGTTAGGAAGGTGTCACTAATGTAACACTGAGAGCAACACAATCCCTTTAGATTCCACAGTGAGGATGTGCTCAGCTTTAGTTCCTGTTTACATGACTGGTCCTGTCTTCGATTTACTTTGTGCTTGTACCACCTTCAGCTCCAGCCTCGGGGGTGTCCGTCTTTCGGGATCATTCCTGTCTCAGCCCCTCAGTTCCTACTCCTTCTCAGAAATCAATCTCCCCTCATTCAGCTCAGGGCTGGCTCCTCTTCTTGGCTTCTTAATTGTCACCTCTTCAGCAAAAGTGTCGCCTCCGCACCTCCCTATCCTCTTATGCGATCCTCTCTTGTTTTTTTATTAATCATAGCATTCTGATCTTTTCCTTCAAATCGTTTATTACATGGGTATGATGATAAGTATATGCATATATGCTTAGTTTTCTGCACCCTCACGGCTCTGCAAGCCCCATGAAGAACTGAGCTGGCTTTCAGTCCCTGCTTGTGGATTGAATGTATAAGATAAAGAGCATTACTGGGAAGGGGTCATTCCGTTTTATCTTTCCTTTTACTCTGCTGAGCGCCGCATTGTTTTCTCCTTAAGGATCTTTGAGGTTTATCTCTTCTTTGTCCAGCCCATGATCATCAGCCTCATTCAGGCCCCTGTACCACAGACTTTTCCTCAAGGAAAGGTCCTCTTGCTCACTTTTCCTCCTCTCTTACTCCCCTCTACTGTGTTTTGCCATCCATCAGTTTTCCTAAATTACCACCTTCATCATGTTGTTCCCATGTTAAAGACTATGTGAAGTCCAAGCTTCTGCATCCAAGCACCGAGGTTTTCCTAGTAGGAACCCACCTCGCCCATCTAATTTTATTTCTCCTCATTCTTCCCAAGCTCTGGTCTTGCCACGCTATTCCAGAACCTTGCCAGGCTACTCCCCTTGGTCAGTCAGTGAGAAGTGCTGAAACTGTAGGATACCCTACTGGGCTTTGAAGACTTAGAACAAAATCCTGTAAAGTACCTCACTAATAATCTTTATATTGATTACATGTTACAGTGATAATATTTTGAATATAGTGAGTTAAAGTATACAACTAAACTTAATTTCACCTGTTTCTTTATCCCTTTCTTAGTGTGACTGTTAGAAAATTTAGAAGTGTCTATGTGGCTCGCCTTATGTATCTTTTGGACATTACTGCTGTATACCGTCACTAGCTTTTTCTCCGGTGCCTTGCACTGTACTGTCCTTTTTCTTGAGATGGGCTATTTCCTCGTCAAATTGAACGCCATCCTAGCAGGCCTAGGGCTTATTGCAGTGATGGGATACACAGGGACCCTCAATGTGACTTTGTTGGGGATGGTCACAGAATCACAAATTGCCTTGTTAGAGCATCAGGGTTGTGAAAGGCACTTTCATGCTGAGCCCAGGTAAGCACAGCATCTCATGCAGTTACCAGTGCAGGAGACTAAGGCCCACATTTCCTGGTGGTCAGTTCAGGGCTGTTTGTTAGTTCCTTGTAGCTGCAGATACTCCTGAGGTCGTTAATTAAATCCAAAGGGCTCTTAATCTGTCCATTGTTTCTCAAGGTTATCTAACTGTTAATGAAAAGACTCAATATGGGGCATCCTGAGTCTGGATTATCTGGCGATTATCAGAGTTCTTTGTCAAGACATTGTAAAATAAGCTGTTTTTCTTTTTTTTTTTTAATTAAGTTATTTTTATTTTTGGCTGCATTAGGTCTTCGTTGCTGAGCGCAGGCTTTCTCTAGTTGCGGTGAGCGGGGGCTACTCTTCGTTGTGATACACGGGCTTCTCATGGCAGTGGTTTCTCTTGTGGCGGAGCACAGACTCTAGGTGCACAGGCATCAGTAGTTGTAGCACGCAGGCTCAGTAGTTGTGGCTCACATGCTCTAGAGCGCAGGCTCAGTAGTTGTGGCGCACGGGCTTATTTGCTCTGCGGCATGTACAATCTTCCCGTATCAGAGCTCGAACCCATGTCCCCTGCATTGGCAGGCAGATTCTTAACCACTGTTCCACCAGGGAAGCCCAAAACAAGCTTTTTAATACTCTTATTCTCCCAGCTTTGTATCCTTCAAAATTAATTGAAGAAATAGCTGAACAACTTTCTAACACAGTTCAGTTATTAGTAGATCAGTGCTGTAAAATAGAACTTTCGCTGATGATGGAAATGGCCAGTATGGTAAGTACTAGGCATTTGTGGCTATAAAGTTTTAATGAATTTTAATTTACTTGTGAATACCCATGTGGGTCTAGTGCCTACATTTTATACAGTACCATTCTATTCCAATTTATCCGAAAAATAAATTTCTCTTCCTTCTAAAATGAGAGATCATGAACAATATGAATCATTGGAATAATAGCAATTAATAAATATGTACTATTTCCATTCTCGATGATGTTGTTTATATTTCATTCAATTAAGAATTAACATTTTTACATTTATTTTCTTATGCTCTAAGGTCTCATGCTTAATTTTTAAAAGACTTTATTACTTAAGGTACAGTGATTTCCTATATACTGCCCATGCTCACACGTGCATAGCCTCCCCCATTATCAACAACCCGCGTCAGAGTGCTACTTTTATTGCAATTGACAAACCTACACTGACACATCAGAATCACCCAAAGTCCATAATTTACATTGTGGTTCACTCTTGGTGTTGTACATTCTGTGGGTTTGGACAAATGTATAATGACATGTATCATTCATTATAGTATCATACTGAGCATTTTCACTGCCCTAAAAATCCTCCATGGTCTGCCTGTTCATCCCTCCTTCCTCCCAATCCTTAGCAACCACTGATCTTTTTACTGTCTCCATAATTTTGCTTTTCCAGAATGTCATATAGTTGGGATTATACAATATGTAGCCTTCTCAGATTGGCTTCTTTCACTTAGTATATGCATTTAAGTTGTCTCCATGTTTTTTCATGGTTTGATAGCTTTCTTATTAGTGCTGATAACATTCCAGTGTTTGGATGTACCACTATTTATTTATCCATTCACATACTGAAGGACATCTTGGCTGCTTCCAATTTTGGCAATTATGAATAAAGCTGCTATAAACAACTGTATGCAGGTTTTTGTGTGGACATGTTTTCAACAACTTTGGGTAGATACCAAGGAGGACTGATTGATTGATTGTATGGTAAGAGTATATTTAGTTTTGAAAGAAACTACCAAACTGTCTTCCAAAGTGGCTGTGCCATTTTACATTCCCACCAACAGTAAATGAGAGTTCCTGTTGCTCCATGTCCTTGTCAGCATTTGATGTTGTCAGTGTTCTGGATTTTGCCCATTCTAATAGGTGTGTTTTGATGTCTCATGATTATTTAACTTGGATTTTGCTGATGATATATGATGTGGAGCATCTTTTCATATGCTTATTTGCCATCTGTATTCTTCTTTGATGAGGTGTCTGTTAAGGTCTTTGATACTTTTTTTTGTTTTTTTTTTGCGGTATACGGGCCTCTCACCACTGTGGCCTCTCCCATTGTGGAGCACAGGCTCTGGACGTGCAGACCCAGCCACCATGGCCCACGGGCCCAGATGCTCCGCGACATGCGGGATCCTCCCGGACCGGGGCACGAACCTGTGTCCCCTGCATTGGCAGGCGGACTCTCAACCACTGCGCCACCAGGGAAGCCCTGATCCATTTTTTAATTGGATTTTCTTACTGTTGAGTTTTGTTTTCCGATCTACTCTAACTAAAATTTTTTTATGTGACAATTAGGCTAAATTTCAGTAGATGATACATGAAGTGAAATTAATTTTTTCATCTTGGGTAACGGGTATAGGATTTTATCTTTATTTTATCATATTACCAGTCTGCAGGGTTAGGACTGTCAACATTTACTGTGTGCAACTTGAGGTCACAGCAAACAGCAGTTTAATTTGACACCAGGGATTACCTGGGGAGGGAGACAGTGAAGGTAGAGCACAGGGCACAGTCCCCAGTGAAATACTGCTTCTAAATTCACCACAGCCTCCTCCTTCAGTACTCCCTACCCTGCTCCCGGATCCTAAAATTGGTCAGACATCTGAGGGAGATGCTGAGCATATGACAGTGATGAAGATGGTGATGATGATAACAATTATGGTACTAGAGGTAGCTGTGGACACCAAGTTCTCACTGTGTGACAGGCGTTAGCTAAGGACTTTGAACATTACCTTTTCTAACCCTCAGAAATTTTGGGTCATCTTTGACCATGAGTGTATACTGGGGTACTGAACTTCCAGAAACAATGACTATTGTCCTTACAGCTAAACAGATGAGGAACCAGGATATACAAACAGGACATGCTCAGTGGTCCAGGACAGCAAAGACCAAATATTATCCTGGGTGAAACAAGGAGGGACAGTATAAACACCAAAAGCAAAACCAAATCATGTCTGTCATCTGTATGTCTTAGTAACCTACAAACAAGAACATCTAATGTGGGAAATTAATCAAGGGAAGCCCCTCATCCCTAAGTCACTACCACATTTTGTTTTTGTCAGCACCAAAAGGAGCAAGCTAATCTATCTTTTTTTTTTAATCTATCTTTTTTTTTTCTGGCTGTGCCACTCTGCTTATAAGACTTTAGTTCCCCAGCCAGGGACGGAACCCTGGCCCTCAGCAGTGAAAGCGTGGAGTCTTAACCACTGAACCACCAGGGAATTCCCTAGGAGCAAACTATTCTAAAGACATGAGCATATTGGATTTTAGACCCTTAACTTTCAACTTTCTGTTAAAAAAACTCTTTCTGTTAGTAACTAGGTAAATATGACTACTTTTTTCCATTTTAAGCCTTAGACCGCAAAGTGCCAGTGTTGAGAATAAGCCAGTTGGGTAGGATGTGGGCCTCATGGTAGGAAGACACACCCAGCGACCAGAAATTTATTATGACTCAGACCAGTTCAGTTTAATGAGAACACAGTCAATATCGGAGGAAACAAAATAAACTTACAGTAAAAATATATTTATGAAGCAGTTTCAAGGCAATAGATTTAGCTAGATTAGCATTAGTAATAAATTCCTTGTTTGATGTGCAAAATAGGGTCAAAGAGAGTAAACCCAAGGAGGAAAAGTTGAGAAAGCTAGAATCTGTAAGCAAACCAACACTGGAAAACTCTGTGTGAATTCACTGTGAATGGTGGAAAATACATAACTACTTAGCAGATATGCTTAACCATTTCATTAAACTCATGTCTCCACCAACACACACATTATCCTCTCCGATCATCTCAGGGGTTCTGTACCAGGGTTACTTGGCCCCCCAGGGGACACTTAGGGATGCCATGCAGCATCTGCAGTGCACAGTCCACCCCAACAGCACAGGACGACCCACGCCCATGGCAGTAGCACCATGGTGTCAGGGAGGACCATCTGCTGCCTCACTTGATCTGCTGGGTTCACAGCGGAGCACACACCGGCAAGCTGGTCAGCTAGAAGCACCTCTTCTGCAATTTGTAACGAGGGATGGAATATTCCAGAGTATGAAGCTACTGAACTGCTTGCAAACATGAATATGCAAATTCCAGAATGTTCAGACTCACAGAAATAATTCGCAGTCCGTGGATCAATTTTAGTAAAAAGACGGTTGCTGACAAAAAACAATAAAGAACAGGTTCAAAGTATTTGAAACTTGGGAGTTCTTTGACCTATTTCTGCATGACATCATTTTAACAAGTCAAAATCGATGAAGGAAACACCTTTCCACACGGCACCGTGGTAATCATTTCACAGTATGTACGTGTATCAAATCATCATCATGTACACCTTAGACTTGGGTCTAAGGTCAATAAATAGGTCAATAAGGGTCAATAAATCTTAGACTTGGGTCTAAGGTCAATAAATAAGGTCAATAAGGGTCAATAAATCTAGGGGAGAAAAAGGCTTTCCATATTTGAACAAACAGAAATAATGGGTTATGCTCTCAGTTCTCAAGGCATCTAATCCCAGTCTGGAATGCCACTGACATCAGAGCTGCAGACACATGTGACTGTTAGGAAACAACCAGGCTTCTGTTCTCTCCAGGCAGCCATGTACTCACAGGCTCGGTTCCAGGTTCTGTAAGTGCAGGTGTAGAGGCTGAAGGGCCTTGCTAGCATGGACCTCGGAATCTGGAACCTTCTCCACTGTGCCTTGCATGGAGAGGCTTGAAGAATGACCCTCAGGCGACTCATCATCACCATCTTTAGCTTGAAGTCTTGATCAGCTCCCAAGTAACTTGCAGGAACCTAATAACCCAGAGCAAAAGGAGGACAGAGGAAGAAAAGTCGCAAACAACAGAGGTGGCCGATCACGTGGAAAACATCATTCAGATTATTAGTATGCGGGAGGGGGAGGTAAATACAGCAGGAGTGGAGTGAACCAGGCAGAGGGTGGTAGGAGGTGAGGTCCAGAGGTAGTGGATGCCATATCAAGGAGACATGTAGGCCATTGTAAAGGCTCTTTCTCTAACTCAGGGTTTCTCAGCTTCGGCATTGTTGACATTTTGACCAGATAACTCTGTTGTAAAGGACTAGTCTTTGCACTGTAGCATGTTTAGCGGCACACTTGGTCTCTACCCACTAGATACCAGTGGTACCTTCCTTCCATTTGTGACAACCAAAAATGTCTCCAGGCATTGCAGATGTCCCTTGGAGAAGGGGAATCACCTCTGATTGGGAATCACTGTTCTAAGAGAAATGGGAACACAATGGAGTTTTCGGAGTAGAGGAGGGACATACTCTGATTTACATTTTTTTTTTTTTACATCTTTATTGGAGTATAATTGCTTTACAATGGTGTGTTAGTTTCTGCTTTATAACAAAGTGAATCAGTTATACATATACATATCTTCCCATATCTCTTCCTTCTTGCATCTCTCTCCCTCCCACCCTCCCAATCCCACCCCTCCAGGTGGTCACAAAGCACCAACCTGATCTCCCTGTGCTATGTGGCTGCTTCCCACTAGCTATCTACCTTACGTTTGGTAGTGTATATATGTCCATGCCTCTCTCTCGCTTTGTCACAGCTTACCCTTCCCCCTCTCCATATCCTCAAGTCCATTCTCTAGTAGGTCTATGTCTTTATTCCTGTCTTAGCCCTAGGTTCTTCATGACATTATTTCTCCTCTTTAATTCCATATATATATATATTAGCATACAGTATTTGTCTTTCTCTGACTTACTTCACTCTGTATGACAGACTCTAGGTCTATCCACCTCATTACAAATAGCTCAATTTCGTTACTTTTTATGGCTGACTAATATTCCATTGTATATATGTGCCACATCTTTATCCATTCATCCGATGATGGACACTTAGGTTGTTTCCATCTCCGGGCTATTGTAAAAAGAGCTGCAATGAACATTTTGGTACACGACTCTTTTTGAATTATGGTTTTCTCAGGTATATGCCCAGTAGTGGGATTGCTGGGTCATATGGTAGTTCTATTTGCAGTTTTTTAAGGAACCTGTTCTCCATAGTGGCTGTATCATCAAAAAATCTAGAAGCAATAAATGCTGGAGAGGGTGTGGAGAAAAGGCAACACTCTTGCACTGCTGGTGGGAATTTGAATTGATTTACATTTTTAAAAGCTCATTCACAGTGCCCTACTGGAAACTTACCAGGATGGAAGAAAGAAGCAGGGAGCCCATTCAGGATAATCCAGGGGCTGGAACTAAGGATGTCACAATGGACGTGGTGAGAATTGGCTGGGTACTGGATGTATCTTGGGGATACAGACCATAAGATGTGAAGGAAAGCAGTCAGAGATGACTGGCAGATGCTTGGCCTAAACAACTGCAAGGATGGTCTTGCCACGAACTGAGATGGGAAGACTGTGTACGGAAAAGATTTTGGGTTGGGAAATCAGCAGCTCAGATTTGGGCATGTGGAGTTTGAAATGAAATTCCAATAATTCAAGTGAGGAAATATGGTAGAATATTCTACCTCATGGTAGAACGAGGATGAACCCCTGAACAAAGAAACAGAACCCGGCACAGGAGCTGGCAGCGAGGGAAAGATGGCACTCTTACTACTAATTCTATTGGGTTTGAGGTGGCAAGGGGTCAGGCGAGAGGAAAGGTCTAGGGAGAGTTGGCAGTGCAGCTCTGGTGCTCGAGAGGTTGTGAGGCTAGAGAGAAAAGGAAATCCCCTCCCCCCAGGGTTAACAGGTATATAGAGACCAACAAAATGGAGTTATTAAGGAGGCCAAGAGATGGAGAAGGAATGGTCAAAAGCAACCAAGGAAGGAATGGAGCATGGAAGGTCAGGGGCAAGGAGGGTTCCAGGGAAATCCTAATAGAAAGAAACTTAATTTAGCTAATGCTAGGCTACAATACGTGTAACAATACATGAGATTATTAATGTTCAGGTATGTGCTTCGGAAAAAAAGATGCTTATCAGAAAAATGTTTATGAATTTGCACATAGACTATAAACTGCAAAATTTAGCATTACAAATAAACTAATACTCATTATTAAATAGGCCCCAGGTGAACCCTGGAACGTATAAATGTAGAATACATTTTCTCAATAAATTATATTTTGTTGTACAGGCACAGGAAAGGTGTGACCATGAGCTGGATGGGCCCTGGGGAAGGTAAGCTTTCTATGCTACATGCCCTTTGCTATCACTGATTATATATGCTCTTGGGTTTTACTTACACCGTCCTTATCTGCTGTTTTGCAGACAGAAATGTGTGAATGAACAGATTCTAACAGCCTTTTAGAATCACTTGTAGATTGTGTATTTATTAAATGCCTTGGCTCTTCAATTCTGCCTGGTTAAGCCATTTGTACTTATGCAAAACACCAAAAAAAACCCCCCAAAACAAAGCACAGAAACCTACTAAAGGTTACATATTGCATTGAAAAAAAATTCCTTGATTCTTATCAGATGGACCCTTCACTTTCTTGCCTTCTGATTTAGAAAGGAAGACAGCGTTTTTGCAATTCTCTGAAATTTAAATTAGAAGTTATGTTTCCTTATCTGACTGAGAAAGTTCAGCTTGCTCCTCTCACCCACTTCTTCTCTATGATCCCAATATAGGGTTGCCAAAGGTTACATTTCTATAATTGCTTAGTGTGCTGCAATTGCTCCAGCGCACTAATTGCTCCAGTGGAATGATATTAAATGCATTTCCCTCTTTCCATCAGATTTCCTCAATATTCATATTCAGTCAAAAGGAACTCAACTCATTGTATTCCAACTACGAGTGGTGGCAGCCTTTTGCCTGGCTCCAGGGACAACGGGGCAGGCGTGCACAGGCACAGAAATGGTGCCCTTGCTGCTTTCGGCATTTAGGTGCATTTTAGACCTGGTACTGAGTTTACAATTTCTGAGTGAAGTAGGAAAGCCCTAGAAAGTTGAAAGGTTTTCATTTCCAAAATACTCAAGAACAGTGTAGCTCTTTATCAGGACCAGAAGGGAGAGTGGGGGCATGGGGCTGGGGAACATTGGTTCACTGTGGACTTCAGTGCAGGCTGAGAACAGAGCCCCTTCTGAGGGATGTGCAGGGGCAGCTTATGGGTAGCGTGTGGACAAGCTTCCTTCACCAGAGACTTCCAACTTCTCTCCATACCCCAGCAAGACTTTTAAGCAGCAGAGTGGAGATGACCACTGTCAGCAAAGGAAAAAGGGGAAGCAGAAAGCAATGTGGTTTTCAGTGGTTGACAGAGAATGAACTCTACTCGACATAAGGTGTACACACCTTCATTATCTCCCCATATTTCTCAAGCTTTCTCAGCAAAAGTAAACAAGAGAGAATTACACTAATAATGACTTTCCAGCATCCTCTGAGCAGTAGCTTTCAACTCACGCCACAAAGAATTACAGCCACCAACAGCGTCCGTATTTGGTAGGTTCCTCCCCTCTAGCTCCAGGACGGGGCACAAAAGAAAAAAGAAGAAAGAATTGAGGAGTAGAGAAGACTCAAACTTGTCCACATGATATAGCTGCTGATCCCCTGCCCCGGGTGTGGTTGTGAATCCGTCCGTAGCCCTTGGTATAGTCAGGAAGAAAATCAACAACGCAGATATGAGTGAATCCAGTCTGCTAGGCCTCGGTTTCTGAAACTGCAACCCCCTTACTTCCCAGACTCTCTGGGACAGCTGTTCTACCTTTAAATGCACAAAACCGTAAGGGGGTGTAGTTTTCTGGTGACCCTCAGAACGGAGGAACAGGATTAGAGCAGAGGTGGAGCGACTCCCTGCCTCCCATACCACCATCGTACAGAGAAGCCCGGCCGGGACTGCGGCCATCCGAGCGAGGCCAACAGTTGTCCCGGCTCCGGGGCCCACTGCAGCGCGTGATCGTGTCTATGAAAGGATCCCTGTTTTCTCTGCAGGCCTACGCTCCCCTGCTGCCCACGCTCCACATCGCCGCCGGACTTTACCCGAACGTTCCCCAGAGTGGGAACCACTCTGTTGGCTACCGGGGTGAGAGGCTCACGCGCGCGGCCATCTTGGCCACGCCCCCTTATGCCTAGCCGCGCCCCTCACGCCGGGACACGTCATTTCGCTTATTCACGTCACGTCTCCGCGCGACCGGCCCACGTACCGACGAAGCTTAAAGTCCCGCCCTGGCCACGCTCCCCGTGTCGGAGCCCGAACCTGTTTTCCACCCAGCTCTGCACCTGCTCTCTGTCCTGACTACGCCCCTGCTGCCATCGTTCCTGGCCTCCGGCCGCGGTCACGCGCCGGCGCGCTAACTTGGCCGCACCCCTGGCCTCGCCGTGGGCCCACCCCTCCTTGGAGCCGGACCATCTTTGTTGTACACCTTAGAACTGTAAGGCACTCCCCCACGGACATGCCGCGCCCACGTTCACGGTAAGTCCTTACACTGCACCTACACCAGGGACCTCCTTTCTCTTACGTCACTTGCATCCCATACGCTACTCCGTGGCCCCGCTTCTTCATCGGCGTCCACGCCCCTGATCCGAGTCCTTTCACATTCCTTTTATCCTCTGGGCCACGCTCGTTTCTGTCCACCTCTCCCGCAGTCTCGACCAAGCCTGTCTTGCCTTTACGAGCGGCTACGCACCGATTGAGTCCCACATTTTCACGTCAAGCCTCTGTGTTCCGCCTAGGCCACGCTCTTCCCGAAGTGGCCGTCGCTGACGCTCCTTCCCACGGTGTCCAGACCCCGCCCCTCAAGCCCGGGTTACGTTTCATCCCCTCTATAGTCCACTCCCCTCTGTCCTGGCCAATCCCGGCGCTCCGCCCACGCCGCACTGTACGACCCTGAGGTACCCATTGATCGCGCTAACTCCGCGCATGCGCATTTCCCTGCATTCCGCATTCAGTCATGGCCACTCCCTGGGTTCCCAGGCCATCCCCTTCTGTTTGGACTCTGGCCTGGTCCACGCCTCCTGCTCTCCCTCTGCTGGCCGAGCCTGGTCCTGGGAAGCCGCAGAGAAGCGGGCGGGCCTCACGAATTTCAGGAGAAAGTCGCCCGGGTCTCGGAGCTAGATGTTAGTGGCGTGTATAGGGTGAGACGAGCCTGCAGATCTCTGCTCCTCGCCTAAAAATGGATTTTCTTCATATTTCTCCCAGTTCCAAACACCAGAAGTCCAACAGCAGAAACCGGATAGGAAACGTAACTGAGGACCAACTGGAACTGTGTTCCTACCAGCTTCCCAGGCGACTTTAAATGCTAGCGGGCTGCATGGAATAAGCACACTCCTCTACTTCCTGATGGATGTCTCCATCAGACGACTTTTCTAGGTCCCTCGTGCCCTTCTGCTGTCTAGGACCTGTGGAGACAACACCACACTTAGATTTCTGCTTCTGGCCCCCTACTTTGAGATTAATTTTCTTTACTCTCTCCATTTACAATTCTGGGTCCACAGGAGAAAAGTGAAGAGGTTATTACCAGCTTTATTTATTTATTTTTTTCCTGTCCAGAAACCTCTTGAGTGGGCGCTCCTAGGGGAAGGGCACTTTCCATTAGCCATTCAGTTATTCATTCATTGAAGTCATATTTATGGAGTACTGTGTTCCAGTGAGAAGACAAACTTCAAGGAGCTTATAGCCTGAAGTTCCCCAGCTTGGGTTTGGATGGGACAAGAATTGATGAGAAAGTTAGAGAAGATGTGGTAAGGGGGTCGGTTATAGGTGGAAAAGGACTTGGTAAGTGCTGGTCTCTTTCTTTTAAATTGAGGGATAATTGACATGTTACATTTTATTGGTTTCAGGGGTACACATGATTCAATATTTATATAATTGTGAAATGATCACCACAATAAGTCTAGTTAACATCCACACATAGCTACAAATTTTTTTTCTTGTGATGAGACCTTTTAAGGTTTACTCTCTTTGCAACTTTCAAATATGCAACACAGTATTATTAACTGTAGTCACCTTTCTGTACATTGCATCCCCATGGCTTATTTATTGTATCAATATGACTGGAAGTTTGTAGCTTTTCGCCACTTTCACCCATTTTACCCACCCCCACACCCTGCGTCTGGCAACCAGCAGTCTGTTCTCTGTATCTGTGAGTTCGGTGTTTTGTTTTTTGTTTGTATGTGTGTTTTTTAGATTCCACATACAAGTGAGATCATATGGTATTTGTTTTCTCTGTCTGGCTTATTTCACTTAGCATAATGCCTTGCATGTTCATTTGTTTGTTTTCGAGAAGCACAGTTTTTCTTGATTTTTAGTCCCAACGGAAATCCTGATTCCTCATCACAATGATGCTATGAACTAAGTAGGAAACAAGTGTCATGAAGTGTGTCATAAAGAGTTTCATACAGATCCCCTCAATGTAAACTGTTGCCACAGTCACAAAGCACAACTAAATCAATTTTGTGAACCACCCAGACTTTCCTGTTTATTTGAGATCACAGGCCCTCGGTGGTATGGCTTAGCCAGGGCAGCATTTAGATCATAATTCCCCACGATGGCAAGTAAGTTTTAGCTCACATGTCGACTGACTGAATAACTGCATTGGGAAGTTTTGTGGCTGAGTCCAGGGTCTGAAGGAAAATGTTCTGTAATAGATTAACAATGTCTGTTGTGGGTCCAGGATGGATGAGTGGTTGCAACAACCTATCTGGCATCTCTGATTTGTAGTAATAGAGGTCTTGCATGCACGTCTTTTAGGCGGTCTTCAAAAACAACATTTCGTACTGTAAGTTTTTGATGTTTTCAGACAGTAGAAAGATCAAGGTCACTGTCACTGGCCAAAACTTAAGGGCAGAAACTTTGATGTGTTGATTACTTCATATGCTTTGTATATCAAGCAGAATGCGGGTAGCTTAAAATTCTGTTATGAAAATGAGAGCATCTAACCTGAAAGATACATGGTCCCTCTACCTCTTCGTAGAGGTTGGTAAAGGCGGTACCTATTGGCAGGGCTAAATGTGACTGGGTGACACTAACTGGCAGCCAGATATAAGATTAAGAATGGAAAATACTACTCTATAGAGCATGGTTGCAATAATCTTTAGCCTAGAAAGAATATCATGACTTGTCAAAACTGTGAGAAAACTTTTTTTTTTTTTAATTTATTTATTTTGGCTGCATTGGGTTTCCATTGCTGGGCACGGGCTTTCTCTGGTTGCGGTGAGCTGGCGCTACTCTTTGTTGTGGTGTGCCGGCTTCTTATTGTGGTGGCTTCTCTTGTTGTGGAGCACGGGCTCTAGGCACATGGGCTTCAGTAGTTGTGGCACACAGGCTCAATAGTTGTGGCTCGCATGCTCTGGAGCGCAGGCTCAGTAGTTGTGGCGCACGGGCTTAGTTGCTCCACTGCATGTGGGATCTTCCTGGAATAGGGCTCAAACCTGTGTCCCCTACATTGGCAGGTGGATTCTTAACCACTGCGCCACCAGGAAAGTCCCGAGAAAACTCTTAATACAACACCCAAGCAAAGTTGGAAAGAAACATTCAGGAAGAAATGTCAGTAAAGTCCTGTTTTTACTACATGGGAATTATTTTTTTTCATTTTTATTTTTAAAATTTTTATTTATTTTCATTGAAGCATAGTTGGTTTACAGTGTGTTAGTTTCAGGTGTACAGCAAAGTGATTCAGTTATATATATTTTTTCAGAGTATTTTCCATTATAGTTTATTATAAAATATTGGATATAGTTCCCTGTGGTATACAGTAAATCCTTGTTGCTTATCCATTTTATGTATAGTGGTGTGTATCTGTTAATCACATACTCCTGATTTATCCCCCACCTTTCCCTTTTGGTAACCATAAGTTTCTTTTCTATGTCTGTGAGTCTCTGTTTTGTATAAAGATTCATTTGTATTATTTTTTTGATTCCACATATAAGTGATATCATATAACATTTGCTTTCCTCTGTCTGCCTTGCTTCACTTCATATGATATTTTCTAGGTCCGTCCACATTGCTGCAAATGACAATATTTCATTCTTTTTTATTGCCGAGTAATATTCCATTGTGTATCTATACCACATCTTCTTAAGCCTATCGTCTGTTGATGGGCACTTGGGTTGCTTCTTGGCTATTGTAAATAGTGCTGCTGTGAACATTGGGGTGCATTATCTTTTCAAGTTACAGTTTTCATCTTTTTCAGATATATGCCCAGGAGAAGGATTGCTGGATCCTATGGTAGCTCTATTTTTAGTTTTTTAAGGAACCTGCGTACTGTTTTCCATAGTAGCTGCAGCAATTTATATTCTACATAGGACTTATTTTAATGTATTGGTCTTCATGCAGATGAGACACTCAGACAGGTGCATATGCATCCTGTTTATGAAATTGTCCTTTAAATTGCTACCTTAGGAATATAAAGTTGGCAGAATTACACTCACTTAGTTTGTCTGAATTAATCTTTATTTCCAAACATTAGTGATTAACTTTCTCTGAACTAGAAAATTGTTACCCTGTGTGAAAAAAAGTCAAGGTTCATAATGGTTACAGTTGTTGATTAACCTACAAAATTTGATGAGCCTTCTAATATCATAGCTTCAGATTTTTTTTCTCATCTTGAAAAGGGCATAAGATACAGGAGTGGAGACAAAAATTTTCCAAAGCCCAGGGTTCTTTGTTTATCAAAGATACTGGGAGTTGTTTTTCTCTGGCTGGGAATGTCAAAAAAATTGCAATATACCTCGTAATACTTCATTTCCACAGTCTTGAGCTCCTTAAACTGCCCATTTATGATTCAAATAAGTCAATTCAGTGTAATTAAGTTACCAAATATTCATGGGCCGTGAGAAATGCAAATGGAACCAAATATAGTCCCTGCCCTCCAGGAGCTTAAACTTTGTAGGACCCAAAAGCAAATCATGTTGGCAATAGACCCATGTACAAATGTGAACAAAATGCTATGGGAACACAGGACAAAGAGAGAATAAAAAGTTAGTAGATTAGACAAGTCCGCAACAAATAGTAACAGCTAAAAATCTGTAACAAAAACAAAAGAAAAGAAAGATTTCTAGAAGGAGCTGATCGTTGAGATAGACCTGTAATAGAGGTTAAGATGTTTAAAGATAAAAAAATGAAAGCTCACAGTGTTCGAGGTTGTATAGGTTTACAAAATACCTGTTTGTGACAGTGAAGCAGAACAATCAGCTTCAAAATTTAAAAGCTACATTGGTTCTCCCTGCTACATCTTGTTTTATTGCAGGTAAATGGAGCATACATAACCCCCCACATGTGTTTACAACTCTGATGTACTTTAAAAGGCATCTTGTGTGAATCAAAAGAACAATTCACATGTTTTCTTTTCGTGTGGTCTCATATTTAATTCACCCTCCAGAGCAGTAGATCAATAGTTATGTGCCAAGAAACTGCTTTCCAGTAGTGTTGTGGAGTACGAAAAAGCACAGAGAAATCAATTTCTCTTTCCTGTCTCAGGAGACTTAGTGCCTTTCATATTGCTCATGGCTACAGTAGTCTCAGCTTTTTATCTGCGTTCCCTAAACTCTAAACATTGGCAGTAAATAGGACCATATTCAGAATGATTGAAAATGCTTTATTTGCCATCATTGCCGCTGTTACTGATAAATTATGAAGCTCCTATTTGTGAAATTGCTGAAATGAGCATTGTATGAAGCAAGTTTGATATGAATTCTCTGGAGGTTTAATACTTAAAATTGTGCCTGAAAATAAAGGCTAAGTATGTACAGGATTTTGAAAAGTGGAAGAAAAAAAAACCCAATATGTTGAGAGGCAAGAACAATAGCATCTAGTTCTGTGTTCCACGTCTTTTATTGAACTCTCAAGCTCTTTAGTTGTTAACTCATTTTTAGCATGTTCCAAGTGATCCAGACCTTGTAAGACTCTTCATATTTTAAGTCAAGTTATTGACGGTGTCTTATTTTATCATTATACGTTTTCTCTCTCTATTCATTTGACAGACCTATAAAAGTCAGTATTTTAAATCATTTCATTTTTGGCTGCTGTTTCTTTTGCTAATGACAGTACTCTTCTAAGCAAATACTGGGGTATAGAAAAATAAAACTGTAACTATAGACTATTTAGAAAACAGAATGAGATCACTGTACATCTGTACTTCTTATGTCATGTGGCCAGAACAGTAGTCCGAGGAAAATTCGTAGCCACAGATATTTTCACATTAACTGAGAAAGATTAAAAATAAATAAGCCTACTAGCCAACTCAAGAGTTATAAAAAGAACAAGAAAACCAGTATGACAGAAAGAGTAAAGACTTAATAAATGTAAAGATGGATGAATCAGAAAGCAGAAAGAAAGGAATTAAAAATTAAATGCATGATCTTGTTGTTTGATTAAACAACAAAAAAATAGGTAAATTTCTGGAAAGAATAAAGGGGAAATGAGAAAAAAAATTAACATATAACTAGAAAATATAAAGGGAATGTAACAGTGAATGGAGTATTTTATGGGAAATATTGTATAAAGTCCATGAGAAAACTGGAACATCTTAATGAAATGAATGCTTTTCTTGGATACTGTAAACAGCGAAAAGGGACTCAGAAAGAAATACGAAACCTGAAATTACTGACAATATAAGAAAATTTTAAAAGAACTCTTCCTCCGAAATATGTATGGTCCAGAATCTTCAACTCTGAATATTTTATTTCTTCTACATTTTCAAGTATTTGTAAACATAGACAATGTTAGAAATCTTTCTGTACCATTTTCAACATGGTAATACGAGGACTGGAGAAAAGAATCAGCGGTTGAAAGGGAACCTAAATATTCTTCTACAAAAATGGATTTAAAAACCTAAAGAAAGAAAAACACAGCACCTAAGTCCAGAAGCATGTTAGAAATCATCAAACTGAGCTTATCTAAGGGTTGGATCAGTGTAAAGAAATTTTAAACTATAATGTACCAAGTGGTAAAAATTCTCGGATCATATTAATAGATACTGAAAAGGCAGGTGATACAATTCAATATAGGTTATTGAATACAATTCAATAAAGGGAATTTTCAGTAAACTAGGAATAAAATAAATTTGATATATCTCATGATCTATCAATTTTAAAGTGACTCACCAGGGAATTCCCTGGCCATCCAGTGGTTAGGGCTCCACGCTTTCATTGCCGAGGGCACGGTTCGATCCCTGGTCGGGCAAGTAAGATTCCGCAAGCCATGCATCCACGGTATGTGTGGATGCATGCATGCATAAATAAATAAATGAATGAATGAAAATAAAGCAACTCACCAGAAAGGGAGCAGCTATCCCTTCAGGGTGAGGAAGAAGACAAGAGCCCATGTGATTGCCACCGTGATGTTTCCCTGTTCCCATAGGGCCACTACAGTGAGAAAAAACAATAACATCACACGAGAACATACAAGAAGATCCAAGGCTAAGGAAGGTGTGTTTCAACTATTAAAATATATTCACAGTGGTCATTCATGCGGGTAGTAGTATGGGTATTTTGTACTTTTCTCTTTTTGCCTCTCTGTATTTTCTGTACAGAACTTCTATTCTTTTTTCTATTTTTTTTAAAAATGAGACAACAAACATTGAGAAATCATAATTCAGAAGAGAAGAGATTTTCTTCTCTTTTCAAATGAGTGGCTTATACTGACAAAAACTCAGCATTTTACTGTCTTCAAGCCTCGTCACATAAGTGACTAAGTAAAAGCAGAAGAGAGACATTTGATATAGTTATGAAGTTTTAAGGTGAAAAGAAGGCTGAATCAGATTTCTATCTCGCTAACAGGGCTTTGTTCCTTGATGCAAATAATCAGCTTTGTTACCATCTCTGTCTAGTCCCTCCCCGCCCCCAGGATGCCTTTATTTAGTCTAACATTTCCTAAGATAACTTCATCTAGTCTGACTTTATTTTCAGGGGTCAGTTATGCGGGCCCTTATAGGAAATTTCCATTTCATCTAATAGTGAAATTTCTGGAATGACTACTAAGCTAACTTTTGGCCAATTCTCTCTCTAGTACAACTTTTCCTGACTCTGTGCCCTGGCAACCAAGGTGAAGGAGATGAGGAAAATCTCCTTAAGTGGAGTTAGCCAACAACAGTGGGTCATCTATGATAAGCTATCACCCTAACCAGGAAGGGGAAATGAGAAGTGTAGCTGTTGGTATTTTTCTTGTTGCTGCTTTAAAAATCCAGATTGTCCGTTTAACAGCCGGGTCACCCGATCTAATTTTTCCATTCATGGTTTTCAAGCAATGAGGTGGAATGTGGGGACTGAACACATGGAGAGGCGGCGTGGTAGAGAGGAAAGTCCTGACACTGACCTGCTGGGGGGCTTGATCAGCACCTGTAGAATGCCCACTAGGGGAAAGATTCTTCTCCACTCACTGCCGTAGTCCTCAGAGCATCTCTGAGGTTTCTTTACAATTTCAGTTTTGATCAGTGATGACCCTGAGACACAGTCGGGTTCAGTGTGGTGGAGATAGGGTTCAAGTGTAAGTCATCCAGGCTGGTAAAGTGACACCCATTCCACTCCCTGTTGCCAGCAATGCCTTAAATACTGGATCCTCGGTTTCCTCATATGTAAGATGATTATACCACAGCAACTGTGGGGTGCTGTTTTGAGGATTAGAGAAATAATTCAGCAAAGCTAGTTCATGGTCGGTAGCTCCTAATTACTGTTGTGTAGCTGCACTGAGCAATGTAGTTGCTTAGCCACATGTTTCTACTTAAATTAAATTAACTTAATAAAAGTTCATTTTCTCAGCAGCACTAGCCCCATTTCAAGTGCTCAACAGCCACCTACGCCTAGTGGCGTTGGTATTGTATACATAGTGTATAGTGCAGATATAGAACATTTCCATCATCACAGAATGTTCCATTGGATCGCACCACACCATTAACTTTTGATTTTACACAACTGCCAGAGCTTAGCGCTGAGCAAAACCATTCTCTTTGAGTTGGAAACTCTCCTGAATGTTTACCTGTGGTGGTGAGAGTCTAATGAGGCCAGTCTTGGAAGGGTGTCCTTTGTTCACCAGAGATAGAAAGGAGTGATGTTTGTTTCCTAAATTAAGAGAGTCTATCGATACCCCAGAGATATTTCAGCCCTGAAAAGATGGGACGTTCATGCCAAGGTAGACCTCCAGAAAGGACTAATGCTTTCCACCGTGCATTTAACCAGACAACAACAGAAGAAAGGTGGGGGGAGGATTCCGACTTTTGGCTCAGCAGAGAAAATATTCTTTGGAGGTAGAATTTGGAAAGGACAGCTAATCTGTTTTCCAAACAGATTTTCGTAAATAACTGACAGGAGATGGGCTGCTTCTCTCAAAGCGTTAACCCAGATGATGGGGTTAATCATTAAACCTTTTAGTTGGTGGCTTGCTTGTTTGTCTGATATTCTAATCCGGGTCACAGAGTGGCTAAGGCAGCTTTAAGAGAAGGGTGGATTTTTTTTTCCCTCCGTTTGTCTTGTGTTTTCCGCTTTGAAAGAATGTTGTGGCTGCTCTTTTTTCTAGTGAGTGCTATTCATGCCGAACTCTGTCAGCCAGGTACGTAAGCCTTGAAACTTCAAAATAGATGAACAGTTTTCTAAATGATTGACAAGTCTCTGCCTGAAAGACTTCTTTATTTTTCTAAACCTGCCGTCGTGTCATGGCTTGAAAGTTGAGCCTGTGAATGTTTTATGAGTTTGAAATTAAAATTTCAGCCATTTAAGATGATTGCAGTTAAACTTCCAGGTATATCTGGGGCAGTTTACTTGCAATTCTGTTGATTCGAGTTGCATTAAATATTAGGATCTATCAGGTTCCATTTTGGCAGATTTTATCATCATATAGTTCTCTCTCTCTTTTCTCTCCCTGACAGATGCAAAAAATGCTTTTAAAGTGAGACTTAGTCTCAGAACAGCTCTGGGAGATAAAGCAGTAAGTGAAGAAACTTGTATGTTCCTTTAAAATTTTGTTTGCTGATAACACTTCTTTCTCTTCATAGTTATCTTAAACTTGTATAGATTGCTTCTAAAGACGTGAAATCTGATATTTTCTTAAAGCAAAAAAGATTGTAATGAAATAGAAATTGTTAGTAAAGTGATTTTGCCTGAAGTATTTAATCTGCAGTGTGTGCTGGAAAATATGTGAAGTTTTGTGCTACCCCAAACAATTTTGCAAGCCTGCACGTTTCAGCCTAGCAGAGTGGAGCAGAGGGGCCTGAGTCAGGCTCTCAGGTGTGGGCTGGGCTCTGCTCCTCACCGTTGTGGTCATTTGAACTTTGTCAGTGACTTTTCTCATCATTGAAAGGAGGGCACGTTTCACCAGCATGAGATCTTTCATAGCACAAAACGTTGCAATTCTCAGGTGAGGTTTCTTCAATTCTTCTCAGATGTCAAAGTAATAGCATGAAATATATGCTTATGAAATTAAAGTTAAAAAAATACTCATGGGGCTCCGGTAGCTATAGGAACAGTAAAGACTGTTGAAATAATAAGATGGAGTTGTGTCATTCTAGTTTCGGTTTTCGGGCATGGTCTGTGACCATTTTCCCGAATAGAAGGTGATAGTAAGACGCCTCAGGCTAGAGATGATAAAAGAGTGCTAAAGATACTTGGAAGTATTCAGTTGGCAGGGCAATCCACCGTTTTGTTTGCTTGCTCCGTGAGTAATAATCATTGTAACTGCCACCATTCCTTGAGAACTTAGTTTACTTTCTAGCTGGGACCCTCTTAATCACTTTGCTCACATCAGCTCATTTAGCCCTCACAACAACCCTTTGAGGAAGGTGGCATGGGTATTCCCATTCTCATGAGGTGGATGAGAAAACTGAGGCGCAGAGACATTACGTGGCCTACTCAAGATGTCAAGTCAGCAAGGGGCAGGGGTCAGGTTTGAACCAGGCAGTCTGACTGCAGAATCCACCATCTCTGCCAGTGCGTAGGGTTGCTTATCCCAGGATCCTCTGAGGGCAGGCCCCGTGCTGGGTGCTGGGGATGCAGTGCAGCTAAAACCAGGCTTATCCTTGCCCTAGGGGAGCTTATAGTAGTGGAATTTGTTGCATATTAATGAACCAAATGCAAGTGTGTAATCTTGACAAGCATTACAGGGAGGAGAAGTACGTAGGGGCTTTGGCCTCACGAGGGGCCGCAGGAACTGGCATTTGTGTGAGGTCTAAAGCAGGAGTAAAAGTGAACCAGGGGATGAAAGGAAGGAGGGTGGAAGGACCAGCACATGCAAAGGCTTATTATAGGAAGGAACTTGGGGAGAGTGAAGGGTGGAAGGAGGACAAGGTGCCTGGAAGTGGAGCAGTGGGGAGGACCATGGTGCATGATGAGCTTCGGGCGGAAGGAAGGGTCAGGCCAAAGAATGTGTGGGCTCTGTTGAGAAGTTTTGATGTTTTATATATATATATATATATATATATATATTTATTTATTTATTTATTTAAATTAATGGATCCATTTATTTATTTATTTTTGGCTGCGTTGGGTCTTTGTTGCTGTGCACGGGCTTTTCTCTAGTTGCAGCGAGCGGGGGCTACTCTTCGTTGCTGCGCACGGGCTTCTCATTGCGGTGGCTTCTCGTTGCAGAACACGGGCTCTAGGCATGCCGGCTTCCGTAGTTGTGGCACGCGGGCTCTAGAACGCAGGCTCAGTAGTTGTGGCACGCGGGCTCAGTAGTTGCGGCTCACGGGCTCTAGAGCGCAGCCTCAGTAGTTGTGGCGCCCGGGCTTAGCTGCTCCATGGCAGGTGGGGTCTTCCCGGACAAGGGCCCGAACCCATGTCCCCTGCATTGCCAGGCGGGCTGCTAACCACTGCACCATCAGGGAAGTCGTTGATATTATCTGTAAAGCGACGAGGAGTTTTGTGGAAGGAGTGTCATGACAGAATTTGTGTTTACAAGACACTTTGGCCACAGTGTGGAAGACAGAGAGTCCAGGCGCCTGGAGTCGAGAGGAGGACCCAGTTGGGCAGCAGGTGGAGTAGTGCAGGTGGGAGATGATAGCTATTTGGAGTATGGTGTGTTGGTGGAGAGAGGGGGCAGGGAAGGGATTTCAGAGCCACGGGGATGGGCTGAGAAGGAAGAGAGGACAACGGGTCAAGGATAAGCTTTTGTTTCTAATTATGCAACTGGATGCATGATGGCCCATTTATGAGTCAGGGAACCAAGAACCAACAAGAAAACCATGGCTTTAATTTTGGACTTACTGAGTTTGAGGTATTATTGACAAACAGGCAAGGACAGAGCTGGCTTGAGATACACATTCCTGCGTCACCTGCACTGAGGTGGTAATGACAGTGCTGAGGGAGAAAGCAGAGGGTGGGAAGAGGAGAGGGGCTAGCCTTGAGCTTAGCAATTCTCGAAAGCTTAAGGCTCTTGTAGAGGAGGGTGAACCTGCAAAGGAGGCAGAGGGGCAGGAGGACAACCAGGATGATGCTGTATCACGAAAGGGAAGAGAGTGCTTTCGGATGAAGGGACTGTTCAAGAGCATCAAATGTGCTGTTGAGAGGCCAAGCGAGGCGTGACTGGAAACCGCTCATTGGGTCATTGGTAACGTGAGAGAGCCGCTTTGTGGAGTGGAGGGATTGGAAGGCAGATGGTGGAGGAGATTAAGAATAAGTGGGCAGTGGGGCTTCCCTGGTGGCGCAGTGGTTAAGAATCTGCCTGCCGATGCAGGGCACACTGGTTTGAGCCCTGGTCCGGGAAGATCCCACATGCTGTGGAGCAGCTAAGCCCGTGTGCCACAACTACTGAGCCTGCACTCTAGAGCCCGCGAGCCACAACTACTGAAGCCCATGTGCCACAACTACTGAGCCCGCGTGCCTAGAGCCCGTGCTCCGCAAGAAGAGAAGCCACCGCAATGAGAGGCCCGCTCACCACAACGAAGAGTAGCCCCTGCTCGCCGCAACTAGAGAAAAGCCCACGCACAACAACGAAGATCAAACACAGCCACAAATAAATAAAATAAATAAATTTATATTAAAAGAAAAGAGTAAGTGGGCAGTGACCATGTAAAGACAGAAGGATGGACAACTCCTTTGGGAATTTTGGCTCTGAAGGGCAGGAGAGAGACAGCAATGGGTAGAAGAAGGAGGATTGAATAAAGTGATTTCGTTTTGCTGTTGTTTTAATCGGAAAGAGTTGCGCATGGTTCAGAGTCAATGGACAGCCTCCAGTCAGCACTGAATGCACAGAAGAGAGGGGAAAACTGTATTGTTTAGATCCTGGGAAGGGCGGAATGGAAGCGTTCCTAATAGAGGTGGACAGAACAGCCGTTGACAGGAGGAGAAACACCGCATCTGGCCCTTCGGGGGAGGATGTGGATAAGACATGTGCCTATGGGGGAAGTTTTGTACTTGGTGTCAGGAGGGCGGGGGAGTGTAAGTGGATAACTCGAGATGGATCAGTAACTTATAAAACAAGAGCGCCTAATGAGAGTGAGGTTTGAGGGAAGCACTGAGATTTGGGGAGGCCTGAAGGAGCTTTGAAATAGTCATTGTGAACCACGAGAGAGAGAAAACTGACGGAGAATCCTAAGGGGATCCTGGGCAATCTGGGAGTAGGTCATCGTGAGTTTAGAGTTAAGCCACAGAACCTGTTTTGTGATTTTCTCCAGTTACACTTGATTACCACCTAAAATGTGGGGTCAGCCACTTCAGTTTGCTAGGGCTGCTGAAACACAGTACCACAGATTGAGTGGCGTAAACGACAGAAGTTTGTTTTCTCTCGTTCTGGAGGCTGGAAGTCCAAGATCAAGGTGTCAGCGGGGTCGGTTCCTTCTGAGTTCTGTGAGGGAGGGATGTGGTCCAGGCCTCTCCCCTTGGCTTCTAGATGGCTGTGTTCTCCCTGTGTCTACACGTCTTCCCTCTGTATGTGTCTGTGACAAATTTCCTGTTCTTTCAAGGACACCCGTCATATTGGATTAGGGCCCACCCTAGTGATCTGATTGTAACCTGATCACCTCTGTAAGACACTATCTCCATATATATTGGTTCCATTCTGAGGTACTGGGGGGTTAGGATTTTAACATATGAATTTCTTTGTAGGGGGGTACAATTCAGCCCATAATACACACATACACTCAAGTTTTCAGCTAAGAATATAAAAAGTAAAATTGTACCGGAGTTAATAAAGGGAAGGAAGCTGAGAAGGGGAGTCAGTTTATGAGGGAAAGGTGAAAGGGAAGAAGGGAATCAACTGTTTATGTCCAGGATGAGATGTCCAAGTGACCTGTTTGTTGACTGGCTACTAACACTGCAGATTTGGAAGAAGATAATGCAATGGGAAACACACCACACTTACAGTGATAGAGCAGCCGGGAAACTCTATCCTGAACATTATGGTGACATGATTTATCATGGTCACCAGTCTTTATTGTATGAGGAAGGTGAGAGAGAGACGCAGACAGACAGACACACACACACACACCAACACCAGCGTGGCCACAGTTAGAACCCAGTGGACCAATTTTTACCCCATGCCTCTTCACTTTACCTTCGGTTTTACTTCTCTTTCAGTACGCCTGGGATACAAATGAAGACTATCTCTTCAAAGCGATGGTGGCTTTCTCCGTGAGAAGAGTTCCCAACAGAGAAGCAACTGAGTAAGTAAGCAATGAAAAGTCTAAATTGATTGTTTGCAAGTATTATTTGAGACAGGACATTAATTCAAAACTCAATCTTGAAAATAAGGTATACATCTAATTTTTAAGGGACCCACATTTTAATTCAACATTAAAAAGAACCTTTATAATCTAACTCAGCTTATAGTTCATATCATGTTCTAACAATGCTCTTCATTCAATAGGCACTATGAAGAGAAATATAAAACTTTGTAGTTACATGTCATAACCTTTGTACATTTCTCTCTCTCTTTCTCTCTCTCTCTCTATATATATATATGTATAATATTATAAGTTGAAGTCGTATAAGTTGAAGATTAAGATGCTGACAAGGTAGGTTTCATTCTGAGGCCTCTTCTTTCAGCTTGTAGGCAACACCAAATCTTTGTAGGCTCACATGACCTCTTCTTTGTTGAGGGGGAAGTGGCAGCGGGGAGAGTGAGCATTCTGGTGCCTTTTTGGATGAGGGCGCTAATCCTCTCTATCAGGGCTCCACCATATGACCTCATTTAACTGTAATTATCTCCTTATAGGCCCTATCTGCAAATATTAATACATTCACATTAGGGGTTAGGACTTGAACATATGAACTTGGTGGGGGCAAGGGGATAAGTGCATAGCACTCATTTTGAAAATAACTTACATATGTATAGGTTCATCGCACCGTTGGTATCTGTCGTAGCACCTTGTTTATTTTCTTCAAAGCCTTAGTACAACTTTTAATAGTTTTACATTTGAATCTGTTCTTCCGAAGGATTCTTCCCTATTTGTGGTGTTTCCTTCCATCTCCATTTGTGATTAGGGTAACACTCCTGGTTTCTCTCTACTCCCTTACTTCACTCTTCCCTTGAGAGGTGAAATGACTGATTTGATTGGTGGGCTGGAAGGATAAACTGGGCATGGGTTCGCTTCTCTTGAGGAGCCGGCCTGCCCTCAGCACGCATTTTTCTGCGCTGCCCCCCACACTAAGTACAGAATCAGGCCCTGCCTGGGCAAGCTTACACACCCACACGGCTGTCCGTGCTGTCCAATGTCAGTTGAAAAATTGAAAAGCACAAACCTAGATTGGGGTCAACAAATTGTTTTCCTGTAAATGCTCAGGCAGCTTGAGTCCCAGCAAGCAGTACTGCTCTCAGGGGGCTGAGGGATGAGGGCTGCCTCATGAATCGGGATGTGTTTAAGATGCAGTACAAGTGCTGCCGCCTAACGGTGGCTGCTTCTTTACATGAGCAGGTTTCCTCTATGGGAAAGGGCACCACACAATGCAAGATGAATTGAAAACAACTTCCCAGACAGGCTGCCTCTCCCGAGTGTGGTGGGTAATAGAAAGGCACCACTAGCTTGGCAAATGGATCCGATTTTAAATGTGCTTTTCCAAGGTCTTTTGGTGCCAGTGTGAGGCAGAGTGGATTCTAGAGGATGGGAAGTATGCCTGTTAGGATGGCTTTAGGGATTCAAATCTTGAACATTGGCCGTTTTTTTAAATCGTTTTTTTCCTATCCTGTCACTGCTTATTTCTATGGATAGTGCAGAAAACTTAGAGCTACTGAGATGCACTGGGTGGAAGATGTAAAGAGTAACTCACTAAAGATAGTCAAATAATGAACAGAGTAATGAAGACTCTTCGTCCCACCTTTCACTCAGTCCTAACTACGGTATCTCATATCAAGCACGATCACCTGCAGTGACACAGGGCTCAGTGTCTCCTCTGCATATTTGGGAACGTACCGCCAGCCTACCCTTGACCCAGTATAAGCTGGATTGACTCTGCCAGAGGGTGTTCTTCCTAAAGCGAGGTCCTGGCCACATCCATGAAGGACTTGCAGGAGAGCTGAACGGGTCCAGTCACCATGACCCCAAGCGGGCAGTGGAAGAGAAGGTCGAGGGTCCGAGAGGCAGAGGGCGAGGCCCTGCAGGGAGGGTGCGGCATGTCCACGGCCTTCCCCGCAGGACAGGGGCGGGGATGGGTCCCGGTGCGGGTGCACCACGCAGCCCGCTGGGAGCTGACAGCTGGGTCCATGTGATGGGCGCCCACTAGCGCCCAGGCCACACTAGTGGCCCCCTTGCATGTTCCCCTGCCCACCTCAGGTCAGGCAGAGCTGCTAGCAGAGAGAGGAGTCGTCTGCGAGAGGAGAGAGGGGCACATCCCTCCCCAGCTCGCAGACGTTCCCAGGGCCACTTCCAACTGCCACCGGAGTAGCAGCACCTGGAGCGCGAGCCACCGTGATGGTGTCCCCAGCCACTGCCACTGTCCCGTGGGTGGAACAGAAACCGGCGCCTGCCTCTTAGCTGGAGAAGTCTGAAGGCAAAGGCTGGCTTGAGCCTCCATGGCTGGGTGAGAGAGGGCGGCTTTGCCAACAGCCTGCACTGGGACGGCTGCCTGCACTGGGACGGCTGCCTGCCCGGCCCGGGGCCAAGCAGAGGCCTCCGGAGGGAGCTGCACGAGTCGCTGCCTGTGGGGCCCGAGATCCAAGTGCAGGGCAAAGAGAAGGCGGCAGAGCGGGCAGGGAGGGGCAAGATGGAAGCCTTCGGCCCTGGCCAGAGTGCGTCGTCCTTGTCAGGGGAAGGGGCAGTGCACAGGTCCCCAGACGGTCTCCTGAGGCCCCCCGGGTGCACTCTGGGTGGAGAACGCCAGGACCCGCCCCGGCACGGTCCACCAGCGGCCAGAGGGCAGCACAAGGAGCCTGGCTAGGGAAAAAGAAGCTTGCCTTTTTCTCTCCTGTCGGATCCCCGCGCTCTCCCACCTCCCTTTTCCATCCCCCGGTGAGCGGGACTGCGGGGAGGTAAGGGGCGAAGCGCAGGAGGGGTGGAGCCAGGAGAGTAAAAGAACAGAGCAGGCCTCTGAGGCCAGCACGGCCGGCCAGGGCGAGGGAAGCCCTGTGTTAGGGGCGGGAAGACAGTTCGTCTAGGTTTTGATCAGACCAGACCGGCCTGAGCTCTTTAAGGGCCAGAAGTGACAGGCAAGCTCCATCGTGCCTCCTCGAGATGCTGTCAGGGAGTGAGGGAGAGAAAGAGCTGACAGAGCGCCCAAGGCAGTGGCGTGAGAAGCAGAAGCCTCTTCTTCACGGCGCTCCCCTGAGGCCGCCTGTGCCCTACACTGCTGGATGGGGGCCAGAGAATTAAGTAACCTCTGTTGGAAGCCTGCTGTGTAGGCTGCTAGGTAGGCCCTGAGATGTAAATGATGGGTAAATCCAGGTCGCACACAGCACAGGCCCACACCCAAGAAGCCGGCCCTGGGAGTCATGGAAGATGGACGAAATGTGACAGAAACAAGACAGTTCCTTTGAAAGCATTACTTACAAATCTTGATATCCAGTGGTTTTCTTGCTCTTCCCTGGATTTTCTTAAAAGTAGAACGGAAGAGGGAAGGACAAGTTTATGTTGTCTGAAAGTAGAAAGTTCTGGTTTCATTGGATCAGATTACTTGAAGGTTTCTTGGGACTTTGATTGAAGATGGTAAACAGGTGTTTTCAAGTTTTTATAATAAGGTTTCGGCCAGGTTTTCTAAAATAGTTTCATAGGAATTTTTAAATGTTGAAAGTATTATCTCAGGAAAATATGATTGAGTTTAAACTTTAGTCTATTTTCCAGGAAAACTGAGAAATCTAGCTGCCTGGTTTACTCCAATATTGGTTGTTTAGAATAATATATCATTTTTAGCAGGAGAGGCAGAAGTCTAACTCAGGCCTAGCGTTCCCTTTCTGAGTAACATGATGTAGGGCACGGAATGGATTTCTTCCTCTGCCTAATTATTCAAGGATAAGCCTTGTGATCTAAGAACGAACAACATGCTCTTGTATCCACGGTAAGGGGATTAACGGTCTCGTGCCTGTTAAACAGCAGCCCAGCTCCTGTTTAGTCCTTTGATTTCCAGAAACAAGAGCCCGATTCTTCCCACCCTAGTTGGCCCTGTCTGGCGCCACTGATGAGGAGTGGCAGTGGAGCCAGTTCTGAGACAGTTACCTTCAGACCAGGGCTCCCCACACTTGAGGGATGGGAGTGGCCCTTTCTACCCTTTTAGTGATTTGCTGACAGGAGCGACTGTATATGTGTAAATACTACAGCTTTGCGAAGCAGTCGGACAAAATTATTATCCCAGTGAATACAAAGAGTTCCATCAGACCCATCTATATTTACAGATCTTGAAAGTGTAGGTTTGCTGTTTAGCTGTGCTGATGCCATTTCAGTCATTTATTTATTTATTATTTTTATTGAGGTATAATGGACAGATCCCGTTGTATTAGCTGCGGGTATACGGCACAATGATTTGATATTTGTATGTATTGTGAAATGATCACCTCAGTAAGTCTAGTTAACATCCATCACCGTGCATCGTGATGTAATCTTTTTTCTTGTGCTGAGAACTTTGTAAGATTTAGGCATTTCAGTTTATTCATTACATCAAAACATACTTTAAAAGACACGTTTAGTTCAGTAAGTGCTGTCGGCTGATTAATGTTTCATTTTGTGCAAATCTTAGAGGACATTCAGTGTGGTCACATTTAGAAGAAAGGGCGTGGAAGAAGTCACGCTGGTTGGACATAATCTATCACTGGAAGGAATCTGCGTCTTTTGGTCGCCAAGTAAATTATCTACCGAAACCCGTAAAATCACTCTTCGTGGTACTCCCTTTAGCACCCACTTTCCTTACATGTACACTTCCTCTTGGCTACCTCTATCTGCACTATATTCAGGAGTCTTCTTACACTAGAGAGTTGTCTGTGTTATGTTGTCTGAATATTTGTGATTGGGGAAACAAAGTTTTAGGGAAGTAATCTCCCTCCTTTCCTTCCTCCCTTTTCTATTATTGCCGTGCTGGCCCAATTTACTTTCTCAGTTACTCTCTCTTGGAGTAATGTAGAAACAGTGAGTAAAAACAGTGGAGCTCATTACTCCGTTCTGTTAGTTCATTCATCCACCTATTCACATCACAGTCACTGAGCGCCCACACGGGCCACACTTCAGGAATACAGGGCCGCACAGGGCAGGGTGGACTTGGGCCTTGGCCTCGTGGCCCAGGGCCCAGAGAAGTCTTGTGTTGCAGATGGACAGAGTGTTTGATAGGCTCCCAGGGAACGCTCAGCTGATAAAATTGAAAACGGTGCTCAAAGCTTGGAGACTATGAAGCTCTACTGTGGGTAGAAATTAGAGCCCCTCCTGACAAAGACTGTGGACAAACCACGTGGAATCCAGAAGCCCTGTGCCCTCCCCTCTGTCCTGGGTCTGTTCTCCGACGGAGCATGGAGCCTCGTGGGCAGATCCGGGCATCTCGGGAGTTTTGGCTCCCACTTTGGTTTTAATCTTCTGGTGAGCTCACACTGTGACCTTGATCTTAGTGCTATTAAGCGTCTTAATAGCACTAAACTCCTAGACCCGGCACTTATGGGCAGGGTCGTGCAATCTAAATGCCCCTGCAGTAGAACGCTTTTCCTAACCCTCCCTAACCATAGCGGCTAATCCTTGTTAGCTCTCGGTAAACATCTGTGAGTGAATGCTTGACGTCCTGGCTCTTAAACCAGGGTCCCGTCTACTGGGCTGCAGTGGACACAAGCAGACGGTGTCCCACCCACCATTTCTCCTTCGTGTTGCACCTGAGTCCCCTGGGCGGATACTCCCACGGTGAAGGTGGCGGGAATGGCCACAGTAGAAGGAGCTCCCGGCCGCCTGCATTTTATCTCTTGTTGGACCTCAGTGTCTTACTCTTGAGGTAGCCAGGACATCCGTTAATTTCCCAAAGGGTCATCCAGACAAGGAGGAAGCCCCAGCCCACGGGGGTGTCTTCATCGTCCTCTGCAGCCTCTGCCTTGCAGCTGGCTCCAGAAGCAGGGCTGTGCTTTCCCCTGGCCCTTTCCCCACAAGCTCGCTACTTTGGGAAGTGGGTTTACTCATTACCAGTTCAACTGCCTGGATCAGAACAAAATGTAAACACATCTCTGTAGTTCTGTTTCTGTAGTTGATATTTGTAGAGCAGAAGCTTACTGTTTTGTGTGCTTAAAACCTTTGACTTACTTTTCCTGGCTAAACCATCATGTAGGAGGGATACTTACTGCTCTTCTACTGAGGAAGACCCTAAGCAGTTAACCGTACCCTCACTGACACACGAAGGTCTCAAGCCCTTTCTGGTAACTCACGCAGAGTGCAGTGCCTTGTCTCATGTCTAGCAAATGGCAGGGAGTAAACTTCAGAATAAAAGCTTGATTTATAGAGTTTCAGCCCAGGTTGTTTTGTATGTAACAGTAACTGTCTCCATTGAAAATGCTGAGTTTAATATTTTCAGCCAGCAATTTTAATGTTTTGGACATCTTTATTTCTAAGTAGATAACATATTTTCCTGTTATTTGCTGAGGTGCTGTGTTAAAGCCTGAGTTGCCACCCAGTGGAAACACGGAATGAAGGACTTGAATTCGTAGTAAGGGATAGCGGGTTCCATGGTGATGGGGACAGAGGAAGCGCTTGGGCCACAGTGTGTCGATGCAGCTTGTGTGCATCCCTCCTCCTGCCTTGGTTTCTTCAGAGCACATCTCCCCACCTGTCAGTGTGTACATTTATTTAAATGTTTACCTTCTGTCTCTGCCCCCTTAGAAAGCGTGCTCCATGGGAGGGAGAAGGGGCTTTGCTATGTTTACAGCTCATTCTCTGATCCTCTAAAGGGGAAACCTTGAAATTCATGTTTGAACAGTATTTGAAGTGGCTTTAGATGGAAAGAACAATACAGGCTAAGTGTCCAAATGACCATTTACTTGGTTTCCGGCCCCCTGTGTTATGCTAGCAATATTACTTTGTATATATATATTTTTTGATTTATATAAACGGCTTGTGCTACCCATAATATGCCACTTCCCATCGTTTTCATTTGACAGTGTATTTTTGAGATATACTCGTTTAAAAAAAATGTGTAACTCTAGATCCGTAGTTCCCAACTGGAGGTGATTTTTGTCCTTCAGCGAGTGTTTGGCAGTGGCTGGAGACATGTGTGATTGTTTTTACTGGAGGAGGTCCTGATGATATCGAGTCCACAGAGGCCGGGTTTGCTTCTAAACATCCTGCAACGCACAGGGCATCCACATCATAGAATTATCTGGCCCAGACCAAACAGTGCAGAAACCCTGGGCTCTTTCTTTCCTTTAATCTGTGGAATAGTAGTCCCTTGATAGCAATACCATATTTACTTTATCCCTTCCCCTGTTGGTGGACATTTAGGTTCTTCCAATGCTCTGCTCTGACAAAGGGGGCTGCGAAGAACATCCTCACCAGTGTGTGTGTGTGTGTGTGTGTGTGTGTCTGTCTGTGTGTGTGTGTGTGTGTGTGTCTGTGTGTGTGTGTGTGTCTGTGTCTGTGTGTGTGTGTGTGTCTGTCTGTGTCTGTGTGTGTGTGTGTGTGTGTAAGAGTGTTTCTGGTGGCCGCACTGTGTTCTAGGAAACACTTCCAAATGCCGCTTCAGAAGGGCTGGACCTATCGACACCCACAGCACTGCCTGGGATTCCAGTTCTCTGCATCATTTCCAGCATTTGATATTTTTTAACTTTTCAATTTTTGCGAGACTGAAGATGATAAATGAGTAGCTCATTTTAAAAAACCGCATTGTCTGATTGTTAATAAGGCCCAAAACATGAGTCATGCGCACCCCACAGCATTCTGCAAAGTGGGGGATATGTTTTTGCCAAGCACACACCACTTCATTTTGTTCCTCTCTGTGTCGTTGAAAAAGGCACATTTTGGGAGACCGGGCGTGATGTTTCTGCCAGTAGAGGGCACTGTCCCTCAGTGGCTCTCCACCAGTGTCATTGTGCACCGCGCGCCCCGCCCCTCCCCCCCAAACATCTGGCAGGGCCTGGAGACGCGTTGTATGTTTACAATATGGATTATCTACTGGTACCTAGAGGACAGAGACCAGGGATTTTGCTAAAACCCTACAATGCAGAGGTCTGCACCCCACAAAGACTTGTCTGGCCCCAACAGAGCCAGGGTGGAGAAACCATCATGTGGATGAAATCCTAATGTTTGAATCTTTGAAAGAAAGACCACACAATCTCTAGGATAATGAAGCTATTTTAGTATTATTTAACATAAGAACCACCTTTAAACCGTATGAAGTGGGCAGTAGGGGAGACGCACGCCTTCCTGAGAAGAGTCTTGTCAGGGGCAAAGGCAGCAAGGGTGGGTGGGCAGGAGGGAGTGCAGGCCTGGACGTCAGCGGTGCTTCTTCGGGGCGGGCTCTGCAGGTAGGAGAGGTGGCTCTGGGGCTTGGCAGCTCCTGGCTGGAGTGGAGGGAGCTGGCCTGGCGGTCCGTGCCAGTGACTCAGGCAGGGGTAGGGCAGGGGTCAGCTGGGTAAAAGAAATGTGGGTTTGAGTGTCAGGAGGAGGTGGCCTTGGCTCTCAGGACTCACGGGGGACGTCAGGCTGCAGGAGGCCCAGGCCCGGGAGTGGTGATCCGCTCCCATCTCTGCAGCGAGGCTCTGTGACTGTGCCCTGGGCCGGTGGTGGGGGTGGGGGTGGGGGTGGGGGTGGGGATGAGGGTGGGGGGTGGGGGGGTGCTGGTGGGGGTGTGGCGGTGGGGGTGTGTGGGACGGGCCTCACAGCAGGGTGGGCGTCAGGCAGGGCTGCTGTCAGGCCGGGGCTCAGTGTCCTCTTCTCGGAGGCGGTTGCACCGGGAGCAGATGCTTCTTCTCAGAGGCCTCGGCCTGGGCACAAAGGCAGGGACCACTCCATTCCTCAACACGGGCCGGAAGGCCGACAGCCTGGGCTCGGGGCTCTCAGACCTCAGAGGCCCGTCGAGCCGCCTTTGTCCTTGCTCGCGTCGGCTGAGGGCCCTCAGCTCGGTCTCCTTGGCACAGGGTTCCGGGGACTCCTGGCTGGGCGGACACGTGGACAAGCTGCTTAGGCTTTCAACGGGGGCGGTACGGACGCCCACCAGGCTCTGCGTGTGGCAGGAGAGGCGGGCGTTCCACCGGGACCTCATCGTGAAACCGTTGCCACGGCCGGAAAACCCCAGCCTCGAGAAGGTGCGGAGGGGCGGCCCTCTGGGAAGGCGCCTCCAGGCCTGGAGCACCAAGAACCCGCGGACCGGGTAGTACTTCCAGCTGCGCAGGATGGCGGGGAGCGGCCTGCTGCGGAACGAGAGCCCGCGATCCCGGCGGTGGCGGCGGCGGCGGCGGTGGCACAGGATTTGGCACCCGGCCCGGCCCATCGGGAGGCCGGTGCCGCGGGCGGGCCCGGTGCATGGGAACCGTGGGGACCGGCGCTTCCGGGCGTGGGCTGGCTGCGTGGCCTTGGCCGTGCCCAGGTACCTGCTCAGGTAGCTGCCCATGCTCGCGGGTCAGTGGGGTCGGACCTTCGACGGGCTTTGGCTTCTGGGCGGCCCCGAAGTCTGTAGACGTCAAGCTTACGACGCTGAGGCGACCATTGGCATCGGGGTGGGGGATGGTTCGCGGGGCGTTGGAACCTCTGGGCACGAGGTCCTGCGCGCGCCAGGCCGGGGCCTCTCGGACTCACTCGGGCCCTCTCGGACTCACTCGGGGCCTCTCGGACTCACTCGGGCCCTCTCGGACTCACTCGGGGCCTCTCGGACTCACTCGGGGCCTCTCGGACTCACTCGGGGCCTCGCGGAGCCACTCGGGGCCTCGCGGGGCGCCCCTGTGTTCTGAGCATAGGGGATCCTTCAGCTCCCACTGCTGGCCCAGGCGCTTGGCTCTGGGTGGCGGGGGAGCCCTCCACTTTTTGCCCTTGACATTTAAAGGGAGGAAATATAATAATTTGTACCAGGTCCTGAAAATTGACTGAAGGGCACTCTCTTTCATTACTGTAAAAATGGACAAAATGCACTTGAATGCTCCTTTAAGGGAAAAGAGCGAAGTTACTTGTATTTCTACAGAGGCTAGAATGTTTGCTAATGTCACTTTGTGTAATTTTATTCTTAAGGACCTGGTGAAAGCCTTTCGGGACTTATTTTTTAACCTGGACAGCACTGATTCCATGTGGACTCTCCTAAAGGTTTCAGTCCTCATCCATTCACAGATAGATAGTGTTCTCTCTCAACGCTAATAAGATTTCTCGTCTTTCATTTCTACTGATAATGAATAGTTGAAAATTTCCTGCTTCCAAAACAAACTTTGCAAGGGCTGTTGGGTAACTGATTACAGTGCTGAGGTTTGGAGGTCTGTTCACGGTGGTGTGAATCAATCTCTTGTGAAAATTTTCCTCAAAAGCACGCGCAGAAGGGACCTATTCGGCCAGCTCCATGGCTGGCATGGGAGACGGAAAGTAGAAGCCTGCAGTGAATCCAAAAGCGGTCAACAGATTCTGTCCACATGTGACAGGTGGATGGTTGAATGGTGAGGACACTAAACAGAGTTTAATGAGGAAGCCCCAGAAGGTTTCTGAGGTCAGAGAGAGGCCACATGTTTTGGGATGCCACGGTGTGGTCAGCTGGTGAGTGTGGGGGATGAGATCCCTAACACTGTCCGCTCACTGATGAATTCCTGTTGTTATTCTTGTTTTGGTCCGATTCCTTATTTAAGAATGATCCCCAGGTATATGATTTTGAAAACAGAGAAATTCCAATGGTATAATTTTCTTTTTCTTTTTCTTTATATTTTTCCTTATTAGTCATCCATCTGTACACATCAGTGTATCCACCATTTTGTTCCCTCGCTCCATGAGTAATAATCATTCTAACCGGCAGCATTCCTTGAGAACTTAGTTTACTTTTCAAGCTGGGACCCTCTTAATCACTTTGCTCACATCAGCTCATTTAGCCCTCACAACAACCCTTTGAGGAAGGTGGCATGGGTATTCCCATTCTCATGAGGTGGATGAGAAAACTGAGGCGCAGAGACATTACGTGGCCTACTCAAGATGTCAAGTCAGCAAGGGGCAGGGGTCAGGTTTGAACCAGGCAGTCTGACTGCAGAATCCACCATCTCTGCCAGTGCGTAGGGTTGCTTATCCCAGGATCCTCTGAGGGCAGGCCCCGTGCTGGGTGCTGGGGATGCAGTGCAGCTAAAACCAGGCTTATCCTTGCCCTAGGGGAGCTTATAGTAGTGGAATTTGTTGCATATTAATGAACCAAATGCAAGTGTGTAATCTTGACAAGCATTACAGGGAGGAGAAGTACGTAGGGGCTTTGGCCTCACGAGGGGCCGCAGGAACTGGCATTTGTGTGAGGTCTAAAGCAGGAGTAAAAGTGAACCAGGGGATGAAAGGAAGGAGGGTGGAAGGACCAGCACATGCAAAGGCTTATTATAGGAAGGAACTTGGGGAGAGTGAAGGGTGGAAGGAGGGCAAGGTGCCTGGAAGTGGAGCAGTGGGGAGGACCATGGTGCATGATGAGCTTCGGGCGGAAGGAAGGGTCAGGCCAAAGAATGTGTGGGCTCTGTTGAGAAGTTTTGATGTTTTATATATATATATATATATATATATATATTTATTTATTTATTTATTTAAATTAATGGATCCATTTATTTATTTATTTTTGGCTGCGTTGGGTCTTTGTTGCTGTGCACGGGCTTTTCTCTAGTTGCAGCGAGCGGGGGCTACTCTTCGTTGCTGCGCACGGGCTTCTCATTGCGGTGGCTTCTCGTTGCAGAACACGGGCTCTAGGCATGCCGGCTTCCGTAGTTGTGGCACGCGGGCTCTAGAACGCAGGCTCAGTAGTTGTGGCACGCGGGCTCAGTAGTTGCGGCTCACGGGCTCTAGAGCGCAGCCTCAGTAGTTGTGGCGCCCGGGCTTAGCTGCTCCATGGCAGGTGGGGTCTTCCCGGACCAGGGCCCGAACCCATGTCCCCTGCATTGCCAGGCGGGCTGCTAACCACTGCACCATCAGGGAAGTCGTTGATATTATCTGTAAAGCGACGAGGAGTTTTGTGGAAGGAGTGTCATGACAGAATTTGTGTTTACAAGACACTTTGGCCACAGTGTGGAAGACAGAGAGTCCAGGCGCCTGGAGTCGAGAGGAGGACCCAGTTGGGCAGCAGGTGGAGTAGTGCAGGTGGGAGATGATAGCTATTTGGAGTATGGTGTGTTGGTGGAGAGAGGGGGCAGGGAAGGGATTTCAGAGCCACGGGGATGGGCTGAGAAGGAAGAGAGGACAACGGGTCAAGGATAAGCTTTTGTTTCTAATTATGCAACTGGATGCATGATGGCCCATTTATGAGTCAGGGAACCAAGAACCAACAAGAAAACCATGGCTTGCTTATCCCAGGATCCTCTGAGGGCAGGCCCCGTGCTGGGTGCTGGGGATGCAGTGCAGCTAAAACCAGGCTTATCCTTGCCCTTGGGGAGCTATAATAGTGGAATTTGTTGCATATTAATGAACGAAATACAAGACTGTGCTCTGGGTCGGTGGTGGGGGTGGGGTGGGGGGGTGCAGGTGGAGGTGCGGGGGGTCGGGGTGGTGGTGGGGGTTGGGGGGGGCCTCACAGCAGGGTTAGCAGTAGGCAGGGCTGCTGTCTGGCCGGGGCTCTGTTTCCTCTTCTCGGAGGCGGTTGTACCGGGAGCAGATGCTTCTTCTCAGAGGCCCCAGCCTGGACACAAAGGCAGGGAGCACTCCATTTCTCAACACGGGCCGGAAGGCCGACAGCCTGGGCTCGGGGCTCTCAGACCTCAGAGGCCCGTCGAGCCGCCTTTGTCCTTGCTCGCGTCGGCTGAGGGCCCTCAGCTCGGTCTCCTTGGCACAGGGTTCCGGGGACTCCTGGCTGGGCGGACACGTGGACAAGCTGCTTAGGCTTTCAACGGGGGCGGTACGGACGCCCACCAGGCTCTGCGTGTGGCAGGAGAGGCGGGCGTTCCACCGGGACCTCATCGTGAAACCGTTGCCACGGCCGGAAAACCCCAGCCTCGAGAAGGTGCGGAGGGGCGGCCCTCTGGGAAGGCGCCTCCAGGCCTGGAGCACCAAGGACCCGCGGACCGGGTAGTCCTTCCAGCTGCGCAGGGCTGCGGGCAGCGGCCTGCTGTGGAACCAGAGCCCGCTGTCCTAGCGGCGGCGTCCCAGGATTTGGTACCCGTCCCGACCCATCGGGAGACAGGTGCCGCGGGTGGGCCCGGTCCATGGGAACCATAGGGACTGGCGCTTCCGGGCGTGGGCTGGCCGCGTAGCCTTGGCCGTGCCCAGGTACCTGCTCAGGTAGCTGCCCATGCTCGCGGGTCGGCGGGGTCGGACCTTCGACGGGCTTTGGCTTCTGGGCGGCCCCGAAGTCTGTAGACGCGAAGCTTAACGGCGCTGAGGCGACCGTTGGCATCGGGTGTGGGACGGCTGTTGGGGTGTCACAACCTCTGGGCACGAGGTCCTGCGCGGGTCAGGCCAGCGCCCCGCGGACTCAGGGCCTCTCGGAGTCACTCGGGGCCTCTCGGAGTCACTCGGGGCCTCGCGGACTCACTTGGGGCCTCGCTCGGGGCCTCGCGGGGCGCCCCTGTGTTCTGAGCATAGGGGATCCTTCAGCTCCCACTGCTGGCCCAGGCGCTTGGCTCTGGGTGGCGGGGGAGCCCTCCACTTTTTGCCCTTGACATTTAAAGGGAGAAAATATAATAATTTGTACCAGGTCCTGAAAATTACAGAAAATTGACTGAGGGGCACTCTCTTTCATTATTGTAAAAATGAACAAAATGCACTTGAATGAATGCTCTTTTAAGGAAAAAGAGCGAATTTACTTGTATTTTTACAGAGGCTGTGTGTTTCTTCTAGAATGGTTGCTAATGTCAGTTTTTGCAATTTTGCTTATAAGGATATGGTGAAAGCCGTTCAGGATTTATGTTTTAGCTCCGACAACGTTGGTTTGTTTTAGGTTCTTCTCTTATTTTTCTACGTTCATACATTTCATACATTCATATATAGACTGTCTAACTGAACACTATTGCCATTTCTTTCTTGTCACTTCTACTGGTGATCCAGGTATACAGACTAGAGTGAGGCCCATTTCCAACTTATAGTTGGGAGCAGGTACCCGCAAAAACAGTGTCCAAAGCCTGCTGGTAAATGTTACAGCACTTCAGTCTGGAGGTCTGTTGTTGGGCCAACCCCTGTTACTGGAGTAGGAGAGGGGTGGAAACAGTGGCCAACAGAGGAAGCAAGTCCTCGATCAACAGATTTGTCTGGTTCTGAGAGGTGGAAGGCTGAATGAAGAGGACACTGAGAAGATCCTGATGAGGAAACACAAAAGCATTTTGTGTCAGAGAGAGAGGCCAAGAGTTGAAGAAACAGGGATGCTGTCAGCTAACAGGTGATGAAGAATGAGATACCCAATGCCCTCTACTGAGCCATTCCCTTTGTTTCTTTTTTGGTAGATTCCTTGTTTTAGGAATGATCCCCAAGTCTATGATTTTGAAATAAAGGAAATGTCCTATATTATTTTCTTAGTAGGACATTTCTTCACCTCTTAAGATGGTAATAACACCAGAGTGGAATGTCTAATGCAATTTGGTATTATTCACTCATAATGTACTTTTTTTCTTCTCATCACCTGCAGAATTTCCCACGTCCTACTTTGCAGTGTAACCCAGTGGGTGTCATTCTGGTTTGTGGTTACCAGTCCTTCAAGGAATCACACCCTTCCTGCTGTTGAGGTACAGCCAGCCATAAGGTAATCACCGCTAAATATGCCTTCCACTGGTGAATCAAGTTATTGATTAATTCAGCTGTTTTCATAGATTTTGAAGACTTCTCTCTCTGGTTCCAAGTGATTTATTTATTAAGATGCCAAAGGTTTCATTTTGTTATCTTGGAATAGAGATTAGTATAGATCAGTGGTTCTCATCCAGGGGCAGTTTTGCCTCCAGGAAACATTAGGCAATGTCTGGAGACGTTGTTGTACAGTGCTGGTGACGGAGTAGGCAGAAGTTAGGGACGCCAGTTAACATCCTCCTGTGCTCAGGATAGCACTTCACAACAAAGAACTATTCAACCCCAAATATCCATTGTGCTGTGGCTGAGAAGCCCTGGTTTATACATTAGCTAAGAAGGTTTAGTACTGTCTTCTTTTGGCGAGAACACCTTATACGGCACTATTGTGTGATGGTTCATCATGTGCCTTCTCGAGCCCAAATGCTTACGTGTTTTTTGGGTTTTTTTTTAGGGAAGTATAGTTGCTTTACAATGTTGTGTTAGTTTCTGCTGTACAGCAAAGTGAAAGTCTTTACCTTTAAAAGATAATTTTTTGAAAAAAAGGTAAAAGCATGACTTTCATACAAATTAAAAATGAATGCTATCAAAGATTTTATTATCTTATTAGTTAATGAGGGAACTAGTAAGATGTTAAAACCAGTTTAAAGGAGACTTCAAGGCAGCATGCAAATGCAGGAATTGAAGAATGGTCATGTTTATTTATTAAAAGATACACCAGTCTATCCACTGACGGTGCTCCACCAGACACAATTCACCTTGATTTTCTGTGGACAAGAATCATTTACATTGTATCAGTTTTCTCCAACTTACACATATGCAAAATAACTCAAAAACAATAAAAGGTGGAAACTGTCCAGAAAGGTAGATTTGCAGGACTCTCAGTCATATTTTTTGCCCATTTGAAGTTTTACCCATTTTTTCCTGACAGTTCCCCATCTCCTCTCCTTGGGATTATAACAAACTTTCAGAAGTGAAATGTATTCTTTTCTGCCCAGAAGCAGAGGAAGCAGTTTGTTTTTATTTCAATTAATATGCACTTTATGTGTGTCAAAACGTCATATCCCACACATGATTGGTGTTGGGCAAAGGTGTATTGGAAGAATGAGTTCACAAATTAAACTATTTCCTGAAAAAGAATGAAACAAAAGTTCACTCTTCTTACAAAGGATTTATTTACAAGTTACTGAAAAGCATATTTTTTCTCGTTACCAAAGAGAAATAGCTAGTGAAAGAACTCATCTGCTCTTTGTAAAATATCAGTGTTTAAGATAATGAGTGTATAATCAAATGCCAAATGTTTTTGTGTGAATAATCATCTGTTTCCCTTGCTGAAGCAAAGGCATTGAGGCTCTATACCCATGGGGAATGATTTAACAAGGGTTTCTTTGTTTTGTTTTTTTAATAAATAAATAAATTTATTTTGGCTGCATTGGGTCTTCGTTGCTGTGCGCAGGCTTTCTCTAGTTGCGGCGAGCGGGGGCTGCTCTTCGTTGCGGTGCGCGGGCTTCTCATTGCGGTGGCTTCTCTTGTTGGGGAGCACGGGCTGTAGGCGCACAGGCTTCAGTAGTTGTGGCTCGCGGGCTGGAGAGCGCAGGCTCAGTAGCTGTGGCACACGGACTTAGTTGCTCCGCGACATGTGGGATCTTCCCAGACCAGGGCTTGAACCCGTGTCCCCTGCATTGGCAGGCAGATTCTTAACCACTGCGCCACCAGGGAAGCCCTAACAAGGTTTGAGCTAAATTGTTTCTGTGCTTTTGCCAGTAAGAATACTGCTAAGAGCCACTACTTAGGGAGTAAGAATTAGGAATATTGTATTTCATGAGAAAAGGGATTTTTATTCAAGCCCTGTGATGAGGGAGGGCTACAAGGAAAATGAAGGCACTGTGGTTAAAGCAGGCTTCAGTTAATGTGAGGAGGAGGAGTGAGTGTTTACGGTGAAGGTCGAAAATCTAGATGAATATGTTCACAACACAATGTCTGTTTCAAAGGCCCTAGTAGGAAGGGCTATTGAGGGGGTGAGAATGGCCAATAGAATGGGAATTTATGTCCGGGAATGGATAGGGCTCATCAGGATTTTATGAAAATAAAGGAAACAGTACCAAGAGGGAAGGATAGAGTGAAAAGAAAGGAGATGGTACCTAGAAGGCAGGTAGTAGGAATTTCAAGGCTGAAGAGCCTATGTGGTTGGGCAAAATAATGCTAGTTCCGCCTAATGCTTGCATAATATTTTCTGGTTCACAAGGCATGTTCTGATGCATCTGTGGCATTTAGTATCAGCACCAATCATTTGTGAGCTGTTATTATTATCCCTGCTTTATAAATGAGGAAATTGAGGCTCAAGGAGATTAACTGATTTGCTCAGGTCACCTAGAAAAATAAAGAGTGACAACTTGAACGCAGGCATGCCGCCAGCACATGCAGTGATTTTTTTTTTTTTTCCTCCCGGTCTGCTAGAGTATCCACACCTATGGAATTAGGTGAGGGGATGACAGACCAGTTCTAAGATGTCTGCTTTTGATCTGTTTTGAGGGCCTGGCCTTATTCAAGGCCAATCTTGGCTAGAAGATATCCATGGTGATTGACGCCTCTTGGGGATTTCAGTGGTAGGTGGAGATATAGTTTGTACTAAACTAGAACCTCTTATCAGCCTGAGTGCTAACCAACCAGGTAGACAGAATGAGAATGCAGAGCAACTTTTCACTTTACTCTGTTATACCTTGGTAGTGGGGTTTGTTATTTTGTGGGAAGGTTTGTGTTACTGTGTTAGCAATATTAGGTTACGAAAAAAGAAGACATTCCGTAGTTTGATTAAAATTGCATGGAAATTATCCCCTGCTGCAGATTCCCTGGCTGGGATTCTCCTTCCCATTTATGAATAATCAGGCCTCCCCATAGGATTTCATTTGCTAAAGGAGGTCTTTCCTGATACCCCGGTGCTGGTCTGCAGAGATTCTCCAGCTTTTACTCTCAGGTTCAAGATCAGTAGTCACCAGCCACATGTGGCTCTCAAGCACTTGAAATGTAGTTAGTCCAAGATTAGATATGCTCTAAGTGTAAAGTACACACCAAATTTCAACGACTTAGCACAAAATAAAATGTGAACCAACTTAAAATTGATATTACATGTTGAAATTATATTTTCTTGGATATAGTGGGCAAAATATATATATATTTTTTTAAGTATTTATTTATTTGGCTGTACTGGGTCTTAGTTGCGGCACAGGGGAGCTTTAGTTGCAGCATGTGGGATCTTTAGTTGCGGCATGTGGGATCCAGTGCCCTGACCAGGGATCGAACCTGGGTCCTCTACATTGGAAGCCCAGAGTCGTAACCACTGGATCACCGGGGAAGTCCCAAAATATATGTTATTAAAATTAATTTTCCCTGTTACTATTTACTTTTTTTTTTAAACGCAGCTCCTAGAAAATGTGACATCACACGTAAGGTTCACATTATATTCTGGTTTCAGTGCTGCTCTAGAGGTTGTTGAAGTCAGCTTGCCTAGTGTGAATTCAGTAAAGGCCACACAGTATGTCCAAGAAATCTCCTCATCTAATTTGCAAATTCCAGTTAGAAATATAGTTTCAGTCAAATAAGTTTTTGCTACCAACCCCTCCCTAACTGCCACCAACCCCTCCCCCTCCCAAGTGCCACTACCACCAAAAATACAGATTTTCCCTGGGAAAAGTAATGCATTTACCTTCATATTTTTCTAGACTTTCGGACTCCTAAAGCGCCATTTACTTTAGTCATATGGAACTACTTGCAGCTGATGCAACAAATCATACTACATACCATGTCTCCAATTCCTATGCTCACTGCACACTTTGGTCTAAAGAACTCCTACTTGTCCCTCAAAGCACAGCTCAAAAGTTGCCTTCTTAGGAAAGCAGCTCTGACATTTTACTATTGTGTACTTACCCCTCTGCTGTGCTCCCACTGTGCCCATATTTACCCCTTGCACTGTGATTGCACTGTGATTGTGGAGGGACTGATGGGCCACTCTTCTAGACTGTAAGCTTCTTGGGTATTTTTATTTCATTTTGTATCTCCAGTACCTAGCACAGGATCTGGTACTTAGTAAGTTTCCAGCAAATGTTTGTTGAATTGAATGAAAAAAAAAAAAAAAAGATCAAATTGATGGATTTGCAGCTGCTCCTGGCTTCGTGCTCTCTTTTCTCCTGCTGGTTTTGTTTTTTCTTCTCATATTTATCACCCACTTTTTGCATATTATTTTATCTTTTCAGGCTGTTGGTATTTTTGTAAGGCACCTTAAATAGAGTTCTGTCATTTTAATCTAGATGCTGCCTCTCAGGAAATAAAACATGGTGGGCAGAGCTCAAAGCTCAAGACTTCCAGTTACTTCTAGGACATTATCAACAGTGGAGGGCAGTAGTACATAGAGAAGCATCTTTCTGGCAACAAGCACTGCCACTTATAGACAGAAAACCACAGCATGATGGTCCTCATCACACTGTCTGTTCAACCTGAAGTCTCCTGCTAGGGGGATGCTCTGTTTATAGAGATAGTTATAATCATGGATAGTTATAATCATGGGGAGATAGGGTTATACCTTCTGTTTCTAATGTTTCTTCTGTCTTGTTTCATTTGTTTTTAATCATCATTGTATTTTAGAATGATTAGGAACCGGATCAACAATGCCTTCTTTTTGAATGACCAGACTCTGGAATTTTTAAGAATTCCTTCCACTCTTGCACCACCTACTGGCCCATCTGTGCCCGTCTGGATTATTATATTTGGTGTGATGTTTTGCATCATCATAGTGGCAACCATGCTATTGATTTTGTCAGGAATCCGGCAACATAGAAGGTAAGATATTTAAAGGGAGTGATTTAAAGAACATTTTCTTGTTTACTCATGACTTGGAAAAACAAGGAGAGGATTTTCCCCTAGCTGAAGAAAATGTGTTATATCTGAAATTGAAAAAATTGGTGATTTTTCAAAATATCACTTATGTTTTTGGAGACTTTTTGGAGTCTGTGTCCCTAGGTTAACTATGAGTCCTTCCATTACTATCTTTCTTTCTATTCTATACCATGTGAATGTTTTATATCTAGAGTTGGTTTTAATATCTGGGTTATGATTTTGTAAGCTGGATATACAGAGCTAAGCAGACTTTTTGGGTAGGCAGAGTTAATCTTTGCTAGTCATCCACCTCCAAAGACTAGTACTTCCGTAGTCCTTTTCATGCCTCCTCACCTTGGCCTGCCTCTTCCAGTGCCTGCAGCTGCCATCTTGTTCTACACACTTTTGCAGTGTTTTATATTCCCTCCCTTTGATGGATGCTCTCCCTCTAGTGCCTATGATTTTATATAGACCCGTGTTCTTCACAGTGGCCTTTGAATCAACTTCCTGCATCAAAATTGCCTGGAACACTTGTTTAAAATATAGGTTCCTTTGCCCTACCACAGACCCACTAAAGTTTATTCTCTGAAGGAGATGCATTCTTTTAATTGAAGTTTGTTGATGTACAATTGAAGAAAATATGTTTTAATGAATATCTAGGCTATTCTAATTCACCTAGTTTCACAGCTTGCAATTTAAGTACTTACATTTAGATTCCCACTCCTGGAGTTCATTTAGCTGGATTCTGGGGCACATGCAAACTTTGATGTCTATAAATTATTGGTATTAGAGAGTTTCAGACCAGTGGGAGAGTTATTTAGGTAGAGAGGAGACAAGATTTCTTAGCACAATGAAAGGAGAAAATAATTTTGTTTACAAGCACCTCTGATCCAGAGGGGCAGTGGAGAGAGTCCTCAACTCTTCTGTAGACACTCTGATGTGCCTAAACCTTCCCTTCTGATACCAAGGAAGAGGAATTTTGGTAAGTGGGAATCACAGGCACACACATTGGTTTTCAAAAGTGTTGGTGCCCACACGGGACATGCAGGTTGTGTTTGGCCAAGTGTGTGTTTGACGAAATGTTTTTCCTGAGACTTTCTACTTTCCATATGGTTCACCCTGGTTATTAGCAGAAGGTAATCATTTTAATTTGGGGCTTTATAATTTTTTTCACAAATGGTAAGTGAAATGCTATGGAATAAATGTGATTTACGTGTAGTGCCCAAATTAAGCTCAAAGATTAAGATCAAGTTGTACTTGCTTGCTTTTCTTGCTCTTGGCATGACACATAATGCTGAGAGGCTTGGTATAAATTATTAATCTGTTTTATTTTGTTTTTCAGAATATTAAGAAATATTCTCTTGCAGTACTTGAATAACTATGTTTAATAGTTTTAAGTTTTATTTTAATCCTGAAATGCTATGATTCTATGGTTTCCAACAATTGTAACCTTTGTGAATTTACACCATCTCCTTCGTTCCCAATTTCCTCACTAGTACACTATGGTGAAGGAGGTAGAAGAATGGGCTCTGGAGATAGACTGCTTGGATTCCAAGTATTTATTGCCTAGACTCTGCTCTTGTATGTAATCCATGAACTGTGTGGATACCAGGAAATACCGGCAATGAGTCAGGGAAACCAAGCTCAAGAAGATAAGGTTGTGGTGCTAGAGTCAAGTTGGTTAAATTTTTCTTTACTGTCTGTGCATAGATAACTTTGCTCAAGTGACAGTGAGGTATGTTAGAAAGAATTAATTTGCTGAGATCAAAAGTGTTAATAGAGTTCTTGAAGTAGTGCCTGGCACTACTGCTGTTAGCTGTTACTGTTATTTTATTATCCTGCCAGTTGCTGTTCTTTCAGCTCGTTCGTTAGTCTGGGATCAGCTATCTCTTCCTTCTGAGCAGATTCTGCAGTAGTATAATAACTGAGTGTGTAGCATCATAATCTGTTGCTCGGGAGAAGGGAGGCTGTTGTCACAACCTTGCCTTCACAAATTTAGTTCATGTTCAAACCAGGAAACAGATGGACAATTCTCCTGTGTCAACCTGGAGAGCATCAATAACTAGCAAATAGACTCAGGACAGTTATGACAATCTTCTGAAGAGAAATTGATTTGTTGGGTTTTCCATTTGATACGGAAAAAATTTGGTGGGTTTTTCTTGGGCAAAGTATTGCTTCAAAGGTGGGGAGAGGGTGCAGTTCGAAGTGGGGAGAGCCCTGATCATTGTGATGAAAGTGTTTTCTAATTGTGGAAAAAAATGGGAGTTGCCCCTGAAAGTCTTTAGTGGTGACGAAGACAAAGATTTGTTCAAGAATCCAATTCACACATTAGATAATAATGAACATAGTTTGTGTAGTACAAAATCTTAAACCTAGAAGACGAGGAGGGACCACAGGGTCATCTGAATCACCATTCTGCTTCTGCAGAGAAGAGTGCCAGTGTCCTCTAAGACATGTGCATCTTTATACTTACTACTGAAGAAATTTCTCAAGTAAAGCTTTAACTATTCTGGTAGCTGTGTCAATAACAGCATTCCACTGACTGTTCAGAACCGCTGGGTGGAAAGTATGCAGTCACTGGTGGCCCAAACTAGGTGAACTCAAATACTAGTTATACCCTTTAGCTGAGTGACCTTGGTTGCGTCATGTAGTTTCTGTGGGTCTGTTTCTCCATCTGTTATGGGGAGATAATGTCTCACAGGACTTCCATGAGGATTGGGTGAGAAAATGTGTATAAAGTACCTAGGTTATAGTATGTACTAAATAAACGGTAATTATTATTATGCAAGATGAGCTTAACCCATTTCTGTGATTAAGGGATGCTGGAAAAAGATCTCTTTTCCATCCAGATATTGCCACCATACTGCAGAAAATTTTCCAGTTCAGTGGCTTATTGCTTGAGATTTTATTAGTTAACGAACACCTATTTTAAAAGGCAAGTGATCTTATTAGGCCTGCTGTTTACTATAATAGTGGTGGACTGACTAATCAGCTCTCTAAAAAAAGAAAAAGATACCCTGATTTGTAGCATTTGCTGACTTCCTATCCAGTCTGAAGTTTCTGAATGTTTGAGTCACCTCCAGCAAGCCTGTACCAGCCAGTTTCAACTCGCCATTACAACTGCCGCCTCTTCGTGAAATAATTCGAGGAGGTTGCTTCTCTATTACCATCTAGTTGAGAACAGCAGTTAGAAGAATTGAGAGATTTGTTGAAGGAAAAAAGTTGGAAAAGTGATTTTTTTTTTCTTTTGGGGAACAGCTAGGGAGTTGGGTATGTGGGAAGACAACCAAGATTAACTGCATATACTTGACAGTGATGTCTGTACTAGATCTGTGTCTAGCCCCAGCCTGGAAGTGGATATTTTAGCTCTCTGGTCAGCTTTATAGTAATGGTGATGATGGTGATGATGTGATGTGTGTTTTAGTTGAAAGAGCACTGGATCAGTACTCCTAGTTCGGGGTTCCAGTGTCATGCCCTGGCATTTTTTAGCTGAATGACCTTGATCCAGTCAAGGTCATATATGGAAAATGAGGATAATATTTTCTTAAATAGTTACGATGATGGGAAGACAAAATTGGAGAATACACACAAGTGCTTCATACACTGGGGAGTGCTGTATCAATGTAAAGAAACATCATCATCAAAAAGCAGTTACAAAGTGCTAATTCTATGTAACCTGGCACGTTGTGCTATAACAGAAGAGTCACAGAGAGCACAATTTCAGACTTGTATGTATATAGTAGAATTGATTCATGACTCCTGCATATAAATAGACTGTGATAATGTTATTTTCTTAGGAAGGAATCTTAAACAATGATCTGTATCCATCTCTCCAGAAGCCAAGGCCCAGAGAGGGAAAATATCTTATTCCTTTATTGACCATCCATTATGTGATAGGAGCTCTAGAATGTATCATGGAAGAGACGTACATAGATAACATGGGTGGTCCTTGCCTATAAGGTGATGATAATCTTGTAGTTGTAACAAAGCCAGGTCAAGGACTCAGGACACTGAACCCTAGCTAGTGCTAGCAGTTGAGCAGAGTCACTAGTAAATTCACTTGGTTTATTTCTGTTTATATTTCTCTTCACCTAAGGTCAATAGTAAAGGGAAGCGCATTTGGATTTCTATGATTTTTTTCACACGAGGGGTTGGGGCTCAGCCTATATTTTCATATACTGAAACTTCACATTCTTACAGTCTCAATTAAGTGAATAAATTGTCTTGAAAATAGAAATGTAAATGAAATCATAAATGTTAGAGCTAATAATTGTTTTACTTTGCTGTTCTTAAATGTACACACTCAAAAGGAATCAAATATGTGTTTTGAGCGAAGCCTGGGGAGATGAAATAGAGTTCTAGGTCTACTCCTTTCACCAGTTTCATCCCATTCTGAAAGACAAGTTGCTCTACATATTTGAGTCTCAGCTCCTGCATTTGAAAAACAGGGATAATAATAAAAACTACATAGTACTGCAGTAGGAATTAGGTGAGATGATGTGTACAAAGCACTTAGTCTGCCGTGTAATAGATACTAATTCTTATTGTTTTTGCCATCACATCACCAGTCTCACTGTGCTGCAACGCCCACTAAAATCATTCCAGCAGTGCTGCTATTTCCCCAGGATTCATCCATACTGATTATGACCACAGTCCCAGTTCCCCAATAATTAACTCTGTCCTGTTTTGAAATCATATTTGTCTGTCCTTTGTTGTTTGTCTGTTCTTGGGCCTTGGGTTTTCAGCCCTATCTTGTTTGAAGGGAGACAAAAATACTGTTTCTGCTTCTAGCTGCCACTGCTTTATCTTGAGCAAACCCTGATCCTCAACACCCCCTAGATACGTGGGCCACCCGATACAGGCAGACCTCACTTTAGTGTGCTTCACTTTATTGTGCTTTGCAGATACTGTGTTTTTTACAAATTGAAGCTTGTGGCAACCCTGCGTTGAGCAAATCTGTCAGCACCATTTTTCCAACAGCCTTCTATTGGAAGAAGATGCCACCTAGAACTTCTATAGCTAGAGAGGAGAAGTCAATGCCTGGCTTCAAAGCTTCAAAGCACAGGCTGATTCTCTTGTTAGCGGCTAATGCAGCTGGTGACTCAAAATTGAAGACAGTGCTCGTTTACCATTGTGAAAATCCCAGGGCTCTTAGGAATTATGCTAAATCTACTCTACATGCACTCTATAAATGGAATAACAAAGCCTGGATGACAGCACATCTGTTTACAACATGATTCACTGGACATTTTAAGCCCACTGTGAGGGCCTACTGCTCAAAAAAAGATTCCTTACTGCTGGGGCTTCCCTGGTGGCGCAGTGGTTGAGAATCTGCCAGCCAATGCAGGGGACATGGGTTCGAGCACTGGTCTGGGAGGATCCCACAGCAGGGCTGTATTACACAGCAGACTAGTTGTGGCCCGTGAGCCACAACTAGGCCTGTGAGCCACAACTACTGAGCCTGCGCATCTGGAGCTTGTGCTCTGCAACGAGAGGCTGCGACAGTGAGAGGCCCATGCACCGCCATGAAGAGTGGACCCCACTCGCCGCAACTAGAGAAAGCCCTCGCACAGAAATGAAGACCCAACAGAGCCAAAATAAATTTATAAAATATTACTGCCCACTGACAATGCACCTAGTCACTCAAGAGCTCTGATGGAGACGTATAACAAGATTAATTTGTTTTCATGCCTGCTAATACAACATCCATTCCTCAGCCCATGGATCAAGGAGCAATTTAGACTTTCAAGTCATATTGTTTAAGAAATACACTTCCTAAAGCTACAGCTACCATAGGTAGTGATTCCTGTGGTGGATCTGGGCAGTCAGTCAAAAACCTGGAAAGGATTCACCATTCTAGGTGCCATTAAGAACATTCATGATTCATAGGAAGGGATACAAATATCAGCATTCACAGGAGTTTGGAAGAAGTTGATTCCAATCATCACGGATAACTTTGAGGGGTTCAAGGCTTAAGTGGAGGAAGCAGCTGCGGATGTGGTGGAAAAAGCAAGAGAACTAGAACTAGAAGTGGAGCCTAAAGATGTGACTGAATCATTGCAATCCCATGACAAAATCTTAACAAATGAGGAGTTGCTTCTTATGGATGAGCCAAAAAAGTGGTTTCTTGAGATGGAATCTACTCCTAGTGAAGATGCTGTGAAGACGGTCAAAATGACAACCAGCGATTTAAAATATGACATAAAGTTAGCTGATACAGCAGCGGCAGGGTTTGAGAGGATTGACTCCAATTTTGAAAGAAGTTCTCCTATGGGTAAAATGCTATCAAACAGCATTGCATGTTACATACAGAGAAGTCATTCATGAAAGGGAGTCAGTCGATGCAGCAAACATCACTTTTGTCTAATTTTAAGTAATTTCCACACCCACCCAGCCTTCAGCCACCACCCTGATCAGTCAGCAGCCGTTGACGTCAAGGCAAGACCCTCCACTAACAGAAAGGTTACAATTCACTGAAGGCTCAGATGATGGTTAGCATTTTTTATCTCTAAAATATTTATAAATTAAGGTATGTACTGTGATTTTTTTAGACATAATGCTATTGTACATTTAATAGACTACAGTGTAGTGTTGCTCGCTTTATTGACGTTGAACCAAACCTGCTATATCTCTGAGGTATGCCTGTACATTTTTGGTCCCCTCTTTTGCCCATCTTCTCTGTGGATTTATGAGAAATAGCCACACTAAGGCTTCTAAGAGCTAGTTTCAGGTGTTTTAGTCATGCTTTTTGTTTGTTTGTTTGCTTGTTTAATCCTCTTCCTGAACCACCTGACATGCAGGAACAGCGGAAAGTCATTAACACTCATTTTTATTTTTCAGGAAAAAGAATTCATGTTTTTAGCAGAACATCAAATCAGAATGATCCAGAAAGATAGTTAAGTTTTATTATACTTACAGCAATGTGCAGGCAGTGACTCAGTTTATTACAGGACACACTATGAAATGTGACAAAGGGCTGTATTACTGTTAGATGATAACCTTCGAGCTTCTTATCATGTCTGCCAGCCAGCAAGTTACTGACACTGCAGTTTGTGAAGCCTGGCAATGCCAAGACTGTGAACAACTAGGTCTAAGGTCACAAAAGAATAATATGTACCTAATTTGTCATGGACACGGCTCACATTTTGATAAATTTCCACAGCGATTTTGCTCAGAATCTTTTTGATTAAGAGATCCTTATTCTAAGGAAGAGAAACTTGTCCTCATCCATCTGCATCTTCCTTTTTCGTTCTTCCCCATTCCTTGTGATGCCTGGTGGATTATTTTTCCTTTGTGGTTGGTGGGGGAAGGGGAGGCAGGATTTCTTGCCATGATCTGCAAGTGTCCAGCTCTCTGCAATTCTTCTTCTAACTCTGTAAAAACATTTTCTTAAACTGAAGAAACTGGCAAATGAACACTGGCAACCATCATTTCTAAGACTGCTGTTGCATTGCCACCTACTTCAGAAATCCACAAGGATTTTTGTAATATGACTTTCATAGTTACATACACAAATTTCAGGGTAAAACTTGACTGTTAGAAACCTGTTTATTTCTATGGAGAATTATTATTCACTCCAAGCCCAATGAGGAGTGACTTGGGGAGAAATTGCATGAGCTAGGCATGTTTGATGATAATTTATAAATATACATTTGTTGCTAGGGTGTCATTCTTACTGAACCATCACTCTTTTATAATCCATGAAAAGGAAGGGAGGATGAGTGAAATTTGGAGTTTTCCTTTTTTACTGAGCCCTTTCTTTTCACTTTAGGACAAGAACTGTGTCTCTTCCAACACATAGTAGACACTCAAAACATAGTTATTGAATGAATGTTGGATACTATGAATGGAAGTGATGTGTTTGATGGTTATAGAATGTCAGTTGTCTTTTGCTTTCTGGACGACGTGGAAAGTGACGAGATACCCCTGTCTACAGGAGGAGGGGCCAAAGAATTCTAGTCCTCTGATAGGTGATTTCCCCTGGCTGGAGGACCTTCTCAACACAAGAAATTGTATGCCTACTGCAACTGGCACTGATCATTGACCACTGATGCTTGGAATGGACAGTATCTTCACCCTGAGGAAGGGAAAACACAGCAGCCTGTCCTTACCTAAGTCACTGGAACTACAACCCACCAACTTCCACTCTCAGCATTGGGCCTGTAGTGATACATTTTGACATTTGAAAGTGGCATGCACAATGGCAAAATACTTCCAAGTGATGACAGTGGGATCTACAGTATTGAAATGCTACTTTACTTTTCTTTATAAACTCCACCTATTTGAAATTATCTAATAAACCATCGGTGAAGCCTGGCAAAATCAGTACTCCTAATTCCTAAGGTATGAAAATGAGTACTTTCCTCCATCCATTTGAAAAAATAACTATTCAATAAATACAAGAAATATCACATGTGTACATTCCCTTCCTCCCTTCTTCCCTTCCTTCCCTCTTTCTTCTGATAGATCTCATTCAAAACCTACCTTGGGCTGCTGTCTGAGTAACTTTGCCTACAGCGTTAGTCCATCCATTCTTCCATCCAGTTGTTTGTTCCATCACCCAACTACCGTCCAATCATCCATCCATCCATTTATCTAACTAGCTAGCCAGCTACTCATGTGTCTGTCTATCCAATTCTAAGCACATTAGTTGAGTGCCTACTCTATGCTGTCAGCTGTTTTACAAAATATCTTTTAATTTGGAGTTGACTGATTAGTTCCTCCTGAGAGATTCAGGTCAGAAAAGTTTGGTGATGGAGTAGGGCAGGAACATAGAACAGAGAATTTTATTTTTAAAAAATGTATCTTCTCGGTGCATCACGTCTAGAGGCACTTGTCAATTTGTCTCGTTGGTGATATTCACCAAATTTCTCCCTTTACAAAAATCAAATGTCTCTTTATAATTAGTACATTGCTTGTAGGGGTGTTACATTGAGACCCTGTGAGTATGCTGTTCCTTAGTCATCTCCCACTCAGTGCTTTAGTATCCATTAAGGAGCCTCAACAGAATCAATTATTATTATTTGGTGATTTTCTGTTTCTGTTGCACCTTCTATATTGGTTGTCATTCTTTTGTAAACAAGAGCTCTTTCTTTTCTTTGCCCTCCTCCACCATATTCTTTAAAGCACTTTGAAATGAGCTCTCATGTAGGACTAATAAGGACCTCTACCTTGATCATCTTTGGGGCATCTTCACCAACCTCCTCACCCACTAGAAATTCACTAAGTTTCTAAGGGACTTCCATAGCGGTGGAAGTCCATCCTGGTCACCACAGCAATGTCCACCATCCCAGCCATGTGATCCACTCAGGTCTGCCTCTTTGAAGTTTCTACAGATTTCTGGGACAAGAGAATCTTTGACAAGTCTGGGAGCCTCATGCCTAACATCATACCTCATGCAGTGCAGACCAAAAAAAAGCGGGTGGGGGGGGATTGTTATGTCTTTATCATATATATGATATCATTATGTAATATGTAATGTCCTTCTTTATCCCACATAAAGGTATAATTCTTACCTTTTCTCCTCTATAGGTGGTAAGCTATTTTTTTTCTGGCTTCTTTTAAGGATTTTTTTTCTTTTATCTTTGATATTCTGTAGTTTGAAATGACATGCTCAGTTATAGTTTTTGTTTTTAATTCTCTCTGGTGTTTTCTGAGCTTTCTGGATCTGTGGTTTGGTATCTGACATTAATTTGGGGAAGTCCTCAATTTTTTCAAATATTTCTTACATTACTTTTTCTCTTACTGCTTTTGTGAACTCTTCGGCCATTGCCTAGAAGTCAGCCCTTTTGGGTAAATAACTCCGGGGGTATGTTGCCTCAAAATATAAATCACAATAAAAGATGTATCTCCATATTCTATAGACATAATAAGGACTTCACCAGGAGACTCCTTATTGCCTTTGGAATCCAGACATTGCTGATTTTGACCAAGACACTTGTTTTATTTCTCAGAATACAAATGCTAGATTTTTCAAGAAGATACTCATTGGAACTTCCATTTCTCCTAATGAGCATAATGGAATATTCAAAGAACTCATATTTAAGTTACAAAGCAACAATAACAATTGAGTTCTGCTCTTCTGTCCTCTTCCCCCAACCTGCTCTCTCGCTGAGATTCACAATTGCCACAGGCTTTGATTAATGTAAGTTCACACTCCCTGAAGACACATACACCATCTACCAATATCATACAGTTCTCTCAGCTGCCATTACTGGCCATAAAGGAGGACACCTCTACCAATCTTGTTTTTGATGTCTACCTTGCCTTGTGGCCCTCTTTCCTGATCAGGTGCCTACTTTGTGTTCTAGGGAGGCACTTGTCAGTCATCATCAAAGCTTAAAGGCATAAAGAGGTCAGTTACAATAAAAGGCTAAAATTAAGACCCAGCTTTGAAGTTTGCCTTGACATCAGAGGAAAATGGGAGGGCCAGAAATAGTCTAATCTCATGTTCTTTCCACTGTGTTCCTGTAGATAAGGTCTTCTAGCTAGACAACTCTTTATCAAAAGGACGAGGCACATTACCTGTTTATCCCTGAGTAACAAGTTTTAGTTCTCTGCTAGTGATTTGAAGTATCCAAACAAGTAGATTAAATCCTCCCATGGGAACCATGGGGCACCCGATCTTATTGATGCTACAAAAACTACTTCCAACAATCCCTGTTCTTTTCATGAGTGCAGTACTCAGTCACTGTGTAATGTGATGTTCCTCCTCTCTTGAGCTGTATGCAGTTGGTAAAATGCTGTTACTCTCATCTATTGTTTTGTGTTCAGGTATCTTCATAACCGTAGGACAAGAATCCCTCCAGTCAGTGGGTGAAAGGAGGTGACCAAAACACAAACCTTAAAGATAAGAGAAGAATTACAGTCAAATACAGAAGAAGAAGACAGAGCTTACTTTGAAAAGGATGAAAGAGTAGATCGGTGAAATTGAAAAATATGGGTAGGAGGACAGCTCCAATTATGCATAGCAGAGTGACTTGTATTTATCTCAGTAAAGTGAAAGGCAAAGTGCAGTGCTATGAGTGAATTGGGGGGCTTGAAATGTATGAAAATGAAACTGCACCTTTAAGAAGGTCAACACAGTCTTCTAAGAATCAAACACAGTCTTACTGGATCTTAGCAAAGGCCCCTGCAAGTAGTCTTGAATTCCTTTACTTTCTGTCTGTTAAGTACTGAGCAGAAACAAATTGGAAAACGGAAGTAAAAATATGGTAACAGCACATGAAAGAATAAAGACAAAAAGAAAAAAGACAGCAGAGTGTACAAATGCAAAGTAAAGCATAAAGCTTTCAAAAGGAAATGAAGAGACTTAGAAAACTGGATTAATAGAAAACTAAGAAGATGGTGGAAGATTAAGACACGGAGATCACCTTCCTCCCCACAGATACACCAGAAATACATCTACATGTGGAACGACTCCTACAGAACACCTACTGAATGATGGCAGAAGACCTCAGACCTCCCAAAAGGCAAGAAAGTCCCCATGTACCTGGGTAGGGCAAAAAAAAATAAATAAATAAATAAACAGGGACAAAAGAATAGGGACGGGACCTGCACCAGTGAGAGGGAGCTGTGAAGGAGGAAAGGTTCCCACACACTAGAAGCCCTTTCACGGGCGGAGACTGCGGGTGGCAGAGGGGGGGAGCTTTGAGGCCGCAGAGGAGAGTGCAGCCACAGGGGTGCAGAGGGCAAAGCAGAGAGATTCCCACACAGAGGATCGGTGCCGACCGACACTCACCAGCCCAGGTGGGAGGGTCTGGGAGCTGAGGCTTGGGCTTCGGTCAGAGCGCAGGGAGAGGACTGGGGTTGGTGGCGTGAAAACAGCCTGCAGGGGCTTAGTGCACCACAGCTAGCCGGGAGGGAGTCCGGGGAAATGTCTGGACCTGCCGAAGAGGCAAGAGACTTTTTCTTCCCTCTTTGTTTCCTGGTGCGCGAGGAGAGGGGATTAAGAGCGCTGCTTAAAGGAGCTCTAGAGACAGGCACGAGCCACAGCTAAAAGTGGGGACCCCAGACACAGGCATGAGATGCTAAGGCTGCTGCTGCCACCACCAAGAAGCCTGTGTGCGAGCATAGGTCACTATCCACACCGCTCTTCTGGGGAACCTGTGCAGCCTGCCGCCGCCAGGGCCCCGGGATACGGGACAACTTCCCCAGGAGAACACATGGCGTACTTCAGGCTGGTGCAATGTCATGCTGGCCTCTGACGCCACAGGCACCTTGAGCATCCATACCCCTCCCTCCCCCCGGCCTGAGTGAGCCAGAGCCCTGAATCAGCTGCTCCTTTAACCCCGTCCTGTCTGAGCGAAGAACAGACGCCCTCCTGCGACCTACACACAGAGGCAGGGTCAAATCCAAAGTGAGCCCCTGTGAGCTGTGAGAACAAAGAAGAGAAAGGGAAATCTCTTCCAGTAGCCTCAGGAGCAGCGGATTAAATCTCCACAATCAACTTGATGTACCTGCATCTGTGGAATACCTGAATAGACAATGAATCACCCCAAATTGAGGACATGGACTTTGAGAGCAAGATATATTATTTTTTCCCCTTTTCCTCATTTTATGAGTCTGTATTTGTATGCTTCTGTGTGAGATTTTGTTTGTATAGCTTTGCTTCCACCATTTGTCCTAGGGTTTTGTCCATCCGTTGTTTTTTGTTTTTACTTTAAAAAATTTTTTTTCTTAATAATTATTTTTTATTTTAATATCTTTATTTTATCTTTATTTTATTTTACATTCTTTCTTTTCTTTTCTTTCTTTCTTTCTTTTCTTTCTGTTTTTCTTTCTACTTTTTCTCCCTTTTATTCTGAACCATGTGAATGAAAGGCTCTTGGTGCTGCAGGCAGGAGTCAGTGTTGTGCCTCTGAGGTGAGAGAGCCAACTTCAGGACACTGGTCCACAAGAGACCTCCCAGCTCCATGTAATATCAAACAACAAAAATCTCCCAGAGATCTCCATCTCAACACCAACACCCAGCTTCACTCAATGACCAGCAAGCTATAGTGCTGGACACCCTATGCCACACAACTAGCAAAACAGGAACACAACCCCATTCATTAGCAGAGAGGCTGCGTAAAATCATAATAAGACCACACACACCCCAAAAACACACCACCAGATGTGGACCTGCCCACAAGAAAGACAAGATCCAGCCTCATCCACCAGAACACAGGCACTAGTTCCCCCCACCAGGAAGCCTACGCAACCCACTGAACCAAATTTAACCACTGGGAACAGACACCAAAAACAACGGGAACTACGAACCTGTAGCCTGCAAAAAGAAGACCCCAAACACAGTAAGTTAAGCAAAATGAGAAGACAGAAAAACACACAGAAGATGAAGTAGCAAGATAAAACCCACCAGACCTAACAAATGAAGAGGAAATAGGCAGTCTACCTGAAAAAGAATTCAGAATAATGATAGTAAAGATGATCCAAAATCTTGGAAATAGAATAGAGAAAATGCAAAAACATTTAACAAGGACCTAGAAGAACTAAAGAGGAAACAAGCAATGATGAACAACACAATAAATGAAATTAATAATACTCTAGAAGAGATCAATAGCAGAATAACTGAGGCAGAAGAACAGATAAGTGACCTGGAAGGTAAAATAGTGGAAATAACTACTGCAGAGCAGAGTAAAGAAAAAAGAATGAAAAGAACTGAGGACAGTCTCAGAGACTTCTGGGACAACATTAAACGCCCCAATATTCGAATTATAGGGGTCCCAGAAGAAGAAGAGAAAAAGAAAGGGACTGAGAAAATATTTGAAGAGATTATAGTTGAAAACTTCCCTAATATGGGAAAAGAAATAATTAGTCAAGTCTAGGAAGCACAGAGAGTCCCATACAGGATAAATCCAAGGAGAAACACGCCAAGACACATATTAAACTATCAAAAATTAAGTACAAAGAAAAATAAAAGCAGCAAGGGAAAAGCAACAAATAACACACAAGGGAATCCCCATAAGGTTAACAGCTGATCCTTCAGCAGAAACTCTGCAAGCCAGAAGGGAGTGGCAGGACATATTTAAAGTGATGGAGGAGAAAAACTTACAACCAAGATTACTCTCCCCAGCAAGGATCTCGTTCAGATTTGATGGAGAAATTATAACCTTTACAGACAAGCAAAAGCTGAGAGACTTCAGCACCACCCAACCACCTTTACAACAAATCTAAACGAACTTCTCTAGGCGAGAAACACAAGAGAAGGGAAAACCTGCAATAACAAACCCAAAACAATTAAGAAAATGGGAATAGGATCATACATATCGATAATTACATTAAATGTAAATGGATTAAATGCTCCCACCAAAAGACACAGACTGGCTGAATGGATACAAAAACAAGACCTATATGTATGCTGTCTATGAGAGACCCACTTCAGACCTAGAGACACATAGAGACTGAAAGTGAGAGAATGGAAAAAGATATTGCATGCAAATGGAAACCAAAAGAAAGCTGTAGTAGAAATTCTCATATCAGACAAAATAGATTTTAAAATAAAGACTATTTCACGAGACAAAGGACACTACATAATGATCAAGGGATCGATCCAAGTAACTATTGATCAAGGGATCGATCCAAGTAACTATTTATGCACCCAAGATAGGAGCACCTCAATACATAAGGCAAATACTAATAGCCATAAAAGGGGAAATCAACAGTAACATATTAATAGTAGGGGACTTTAACACCACACTTTTACCAATGAACAGGTCATCCAAACTGGAAATAAATAAGGAAACACAAGCTTTAAATTATACATTAAACCAGATGGACTTAATTGATATTTATAGGACATTCCATCCAGAAACAACAGAATACACATTTTTCTCAAGTGCTCATGGAGCATTCTCCAAGATAGATCATATCTTGGATCACAAAGCCTTGATAAATTTAAGAAAATTGAAATTGTATCAAGTATCTTTTCTGAGCACAATGCTATGAGACTAGATATCAATTACAGGAAAATATCTGTAAAATATACAAACACATGGAGGCTAAACAATATGCTACTTAATAACAAAGTGATCACTGAAGAAATCAAAGAGGAAATCAAAAAATACCTAGAAACAAATGACAATGGAGACATACCGACCAAACACCTATGGGATGCAGCAAAATCCCGGAGCTCTGCTGCAGCCATGACTGTGTCTTCCTCAAAGAGCCCTTGTCTCCTTTTTATTAAGGTAATGTTATTCACATAAAATAAAACCCACCATTAAAAAGGTGCAATTCATTATGTTCTTTAACCAGCATCTCTACCACCATTAAAAAAGGTGCAACTCATTATGTTCTTTAACCAGCATCTCTATCAAGATCCAAGCATTTTTATCAGCCAAATTGTATCTGTTAAATCCCTGCTCCCCATTCCATCATTCTTCAGCCGTTGGCCAACTAACATGCTGCCTTTTGTGTCAGTTTTCTTTCACCAAGCATAATGTTTTCAGGATTCATATATGTTGTAGCATTCATTAAGTGACTAAATAATATTACACTGTATTTTATACTACAGTGTCTTTATCTGTCTGAAAATGGAAACTTGATTTTTTCACTTATTAGTTATTGTGAATAATACTTCTGTGAATATTGTTGAGAAATATATGACTCTCTTTTTTCAGTTGTTTAGGAACCTGGTAGTGGAATTGTGGGTCATGTGGTAATCTCTTTAAGTTTTTGAGGTTCCAGTTTTTCCTTATTCTGTCAAGCATTTATTGTTATTATTATTATTCTCCATTTACTAAATTATATCTACCCTAGTTGCTGTGAGGTGTTAGGTATTTCATTGACTTTATTTATTGAAGAAGAGTCAATTTACAGTGTTATATTACTTTTAGCTGTACAGCATAGTGATTCAGTATTTTTTCATATTTTAGTCCATTATAGATTTCTATGAGACAATGGCTATAATTACCTGTACTGTACAGAATATCCTTGTTCCTTATCTCTTTTATGCATTGTAGTTTATATCTGTTAATCCCATTCCCCTAATTTGTACCTCTCCCTTCACCCTCCCCTTGGGTAACCACAAGTTTTTTTCTGTGTCTGTGAGTCTGTTTCTTCTTTGCATATCCATTAAGTTGTATACTTTTTAGATTTTACATATACGTGACATCATACAGTATTTGTCTTTCTTTCTCTGACTTATTCACTATATATGATAGTTTCTATCATAGTTTCATCCATATGGCTGCAAATGGCAGAATTCCATTCTTTTTATGGCTAATATTTCACTGTGTGTATGTATATTACATATATTTACACATATCAAATCGTCTTAATCTAGTCATCTGTTGATGGACCCTTAGGTTGCTTCCATGTCTTGGCTATCAGTGTGTGATATATAGTGCTGCAATAACATAGGGGTGTGTGTAGTTTTTAAATCAGTGTTTTAATTTTTTTTGGATACATACCCAGGTGTGGAACGCCAAAATAGTTCTACTTCAGTATTTTAGGACCCTTAATACTTTTTTCCACCGTAGCTGCACCAATTTACATTCTCACCAACTGTGTAAAAGAGTTCCCTTTCTCCACATACTATCCTAAATTTGTTATTTTAGACTTTTCCATGATCGCATTCTAGCACGTGTGAAGTGTTACCTCTTTGTAGTTTTGATTTGTATTTGGCTAATAATTAGTGATGTTGAGCATTTTTCATATGCCTGTTTGCCATCTGTGTGTCTTCACTGGAAAGGTGTCTGTTCAGGTCTTCTAACCATTTTTGATTGGGTTCTTTGTGGTTTTTTGATATTGAGTTGTATGAGCTGTTTTGTGTTTGGGGATATTAACCCTTTGTTGGGCACGTCATTTGCAAATGTTTTCTTGCGTTCAATAGATTTTTAGTTTTGTCAGTGGTTTTCTTTGTTGCGCAAAAGATTTACGTTTAATTAGGACCCATTTGCTTTATTTCTTTTGCTCTAGGACACTGAATCAAGAAGTATTGCTATGATTTATGTCAAGGATCATTATGCTTATGTTCTTGAGCTTTATGGTGTCAGGTCTTACATTTAGTCATTAAACTGTTTTGAGTTTATTTTTGTATGTGGTGTGAGGGAATGTTCTAATCTCATTGTTTTACATGTAGCTGTCCAGTTTTCCCAGCACCACTATTGAAGGGACTATCTTTTCTCCATTGTATATTCTTCACTCCTTTGTTGTGGATGAATTGACCATAGGTGTGTGGGTTTACTTCTGGGCTTTCTATTCTATTCCATTGATCTATGCATCTGTGTCTGCACCAGTACTATGATGTTTTGAATTGTATAGCTTTGTACTGTAATCTGAAGTCCAGGAGGGTTATACCACCAGCTTTGTTCTCTTTTCTCAAGATTGCTATGGGAATTGATAGCCTTTTGTGATTCCATATTAATACTAGGATAATTCGGTTTAGTTAGTGAAAAATATCATTTGTGTTTTGATAGGGATTGCATTGAATCTGTAGATTGTTTTGGGTAGTATGACCATGTTTACAATATTAATTCTTTCAATCCAGGAACATGGAATATCTTTCCATTTTTTTGTATCATCTTCAGTTTCCTTTGTTAGTGTTTTATAGTTTTCAGAGTATAGGTATAGGTTTGACTTTTTCCTTAGGTATTTTATTCTTTTTGATGTATAGGTTTGACTTTTTCCTTAGGTATTTTATTCTTTTTGATGTGATTTAAAATGGGATTTAAAAATTGTTTTCTCTTTCTGATATTTCATTAATAATATATAGATATGCAACACAATTCTGTACCTTAATTGTCTATTCTGCCACAACCTAACTGAACTTAATTTATTAGTTCTAATAATTTTGTGGTGAAGACTTTCAGGTTCTCTTTATAAAGTGTCACATCATCTGCAAATAGTGAGTTTTTCCACTTCCCTTCCAATCTGGATACATTTTATATATTTTTCTTTTCTGATTGGTGTGGCTAAGACTTCCTTTACTGAGTTAAATAGAAAAGGTGAGAGTGGACATCCTTTTCTTGCTCCTGAATTTAGCAGGAAGGTTTTCAGCTTTTTGCCTTTAGCATGTTGTTGGCTGTATATATTTATTAAATACCTTTATTATGTTGAGACATGTTCCCACCTTAATGAGATATTTTTATCATGAATGAATGTTGAATTTTGTGAAATTCTTTTCCTCATCTATTGAGGTTATTGTGTGATTTTTATCCTTTCTCTTTGTTGTTAAAGTGGTGTATCACATTTACTGGTTTGTGAATGTTGAACCATCTGTGTGACCTTGGAATAAAACCTCTTTGTTATGATGTATGATGCTTTTTATATATTATTGGATTAAGTTTACTAATATGCTGTTGAGGCTGATCACAGATATTGGTCTGTAATTTCCTTTTTTTGTGTGGTGTCTTTGTCTGGTTTTGGTATCAGGGTGGTGGTGGCTTCATGGAATGAATTTGGGAGTGTTCCTTCCTCATCAATATTTTGGAATCGTTTGAGAAGATATTAGTTTTCCTTTTAAGTCTGGTGGAATTCCCCTGTGAAGACATCTGATCCTGGACTTTTGTTTGCTGGGAGCATTTAAATGACAAATTCATATTTACTTCTAGTGATTGGTTTGTTCAGATTGTTTCTTCTTAGTTTAGTCTTGGCACGTTTCTAGAAATTTGTCCATTTTTTCTAGATTGTCTTAGTTTGTTGGCGTATAATTGTTCATAACATTCCTTTTTTTTTCTTCTTTTTTTCCTCTGTTGAATCAGTTGTCATTTGTCCTCTTCCATTTCTTATTTTATTTGTTTGGGTCCTCTCTTCTTGTTGTTGAATCTAACTAAAGTTTATCAGTTTTTTTTCCCCAAAAAACCAGCTTTTAATTTAATTGATATTTTCTGTTGTCTTTCATTCTCTATTTTATTAATTTGCTTTCTGATCTTTATTATGTCATTCCCTCTGTTGACTTTAGATTTTGTTTGATCTTTTTCTCAATCCTTTATGTTGCAATTTAGGTGGTTGTTGTTGTTTTTGAGATTATTATTGTTTCTCTATCACTATAAACTTCCCTTTTAGAACAGTTTTTGCTGCATCCCATAGATTTTTGAAGGTTGTGTTTCTTTTTCCATCTGTTTTAAGGTATTTTTGATTCCTCATTGACCCATTGGTATTTAAGTAGCATGTTTCTAGTCTCCACGTTTGTTATTTTCCCACTTTTTTTTTTCTGTTGTTGAATTCTAGTTTCACGCCGCTGTGGTTCGTAAAAATGATTGATATAATTTCTATCTTAACTTTGTTGAGGCTTGTTTGGTCAGCTTTTATGTGGCATATCCTGGAGACAGTTCCATGTGCACGTGACAAAAATGTGTATTCTGCTGCTGTCAGATATAATGTCCTGTAGATTTGTATTAAGTACAATACAACTAGTCTATTGTGTTATTGAAGACCACTGTTGCCTTACTGAGTTTTCTGTCTAGATTATCTGTCCATTGATGTCAGTGGGGTGTTAAACTTTGTACTTTTATTGTATAGTTGTCAATTTCTCCCTTTACATGGATTAGAGTTTACTTTATATATTTAGGTACACCCCTGTTGGGTGTGTATATGCTAACCAATGTAACATCCCCTTTTATTGATCCCTTTATCATTATATAATGTTTTTATTTGTCTCTTGTTATAACTTCTTTTAAGTCTATTTTGTCTGATATGAGTACTGCTACCCCTACTTTCTTGTTATTCCTGTTTGCATGAAATACTTTTTTTCCATACTCTCAGTTTCAATCTATAAGTCTTTTGCTCTAAAGTGAGTCTCTGTAGGAAATGTATTGAAAGGTCTTGGGTTTTTTATCTAATCAGCTATGCTAAGTCTTTCAATCATAGTATTTCCTCCACTGATTTTTAAAGTAATTAATGATTAGGTATGTATGTATTATCATTTTGTCACTGTTTTATGGTGGTTTTTGAGTTTTTTTCTTTTCTTTTTTTTTTTTTTTGCTTGTACTCGATGTGATGATTTTCATTAGTAGTATGCCTCTGTTTCTTTTTGTTATTTTGCATATCAGAGTTATGTTATTGATTTGTGATTACCGTGGTGTTCATATATGTTGATCGTCAATTATATCTACTTGATTTAAACGAATAGTCATTTAAGTCCAAACATGTTCTAGAGATCTACACTTTTATCCCCCTCCCCACCTTTTGTATTTTTGATATCATATTTTACATCTTCAGGCTTAACGGTTTTCTATTTATTGCAGTTATCACTTTTTTTCCCACAATTATTTCCTTTAATCTATATCTTGTATTATTTAAGTGATCCTCAGTCCTACTATATACTTGTCTTTTTAGTGGCATTTTCCTTTTCCTGTAGGTTCTCACCTTCTTGCATTGAGTGATGACACTTCAATATTTAAGGGCAGGTTTAGTATTGCTGAAATCTTCTCGCTTTTTTCTTGTCTGAGAAGTTGTTTATATTATCTAAAATTATATGTGTTACATAAAATATAGTTCCTTGTACTGTAAATGATAACCTTGCTGGGTAGAGTATTCTAGGCTGCAGTTTTCCCTTTGAGCACTTTGAATATATCTTGCCACTTCCTTCTGGCCTGCAAAATTTCTGCGGACAAATCAGCTGACAGCCTTATGGGAATCCCTTCTGTGTCACTCTCTTTTTCTCTTGGTGCACTTAGAATTTTCTCTTTAGCTTTTGCCATTTTAAGTATGACATTTTTTTTTTTTTTTTGCGGTGTGCAGGCCTCTCACTGCTGTGGCCTCTCCCGCCACGGAGCACAGGCTCTGAAAACGTAGGCCCAGCGGCCATGGCCCACAGGCCCGGCCACGGCCCACAGGCCCAGCCACTCCGTGGCATGCGAGATCCTCCTGGACTGGGGCACGAACCTGCATCCTCTGCACCGGCAGGCGAACTCTCAACCACTTCGCCACCAGGGAAGCCCTTAAGTATGACATTTTTTTTTTTTTTAAAGAAGATGTTGAGGGTAGGAGTTTATTAATTAATTAATTTATTTTTGGCTGTGTTGGGTCTTCATCTCTGTGCGAGGGCTTTCTCTAGTTGTGGCAAGCAGGGGCCACTCTTCATCGCGGCGCGCAGGCCTCTCACTATGGCGGCCTCTCTTGTTGCGGAGCACAGGCTCCAGACGCGCAGGCTCAGTAGTTGTGGCTCACGGACCTAGTTGCTCTGCGGCATGTGGGATCCTCCCAGACCAGGGCTCGAACCCGTGTCCCCTGCATTAGCAGGCAGATTCTCAACCACTGCGCCACCAGGGAAGCCCAAGTATGACATATTTTGATGTGGGTATGTTTGGGGTCATCTTGTTTGGACCCTCTGTGCTTCCTGTATTTAGATATCTGTTTCCTTCATTAGGTTTGGGAAATTTTCAGGGATAATTTTAGAAAATATTTGATACATTTCTCTCTGTCTTCTCCTCTGGAAATTCTATAGTGAGAATGTTCATGTTTAAAGTTATAGTACAGATCTTGTATGTTGCTTTCTTTCTTTTCTTTCTTTCTTTTATTTTTTCCATTCGTCTTTCTGTCTGCTCTCCTGATTGTATGATTTCCATTAGTTCATCTGCCAGATCACTTATGTGTTCTTCATTGCTTCTAGAGCATTTTTTATGTAAAGTTTTGAATTATCTACTTGTGATTGGGTTATTTATATTGTCTAGTTTCTTGTTAAAATGATCTGTGTTTAGATCAATTATATTTTCTAAATTCAGTTATCATTTCTATTACTAGGGTTTTGAATTCTTTTTTCTTTAATAAATAGGTTTTTTCTATTTTTTTTATACAGCAGGTTCTTATTAGTCATCAATTTTATACACATCAGTATATACATGTCAATCTCAATCACCTAATTCATCACACCACCACCCTCACCCCCCCAAACACACTGCAGCTTTCCCTGCTTGGTGTCCATAGGTTTGTTCTCTATATCTGTGTCTCAATTGCTGCCCTGCAAACTGGTTCATCTGTACCATTTTTCTATGTTCCACATATTTGCGTTAATATATGATATTTGTTTTTCTCTTTCTGACTTACTTCACTCTGTATGACAGTCTCTAGATCCATCCACATCTCAACAAATGACCCAATTTCATTCCTTTTTATGGCTGAGTAATATTCCATTGTATATATGTACCACATCTTCTTTATCCATTCATCTGTTGCTGGGCATTTAGGTTGCTTCCATGACCTGGCTATTGTAAATGGTGCTGCAATGAACATTGGGATGCATGTGTCTTTTTGAACTGTGGTTTTCTCTGGGTATATGCCCAGTAGTGGGATTGCTGGATCATATGGTAATTCTATTTTTAGTTTTTAAATTAACCACCATACTGTTCTCCATAGTGACTGTATCAGTTTAAATTCCTACCAACAGTGCAAGACAGTTCCCTTATCTCCACACCCTCTCCAGCATTTGTTTGCAGAGTTTTTGATGATGGCCATATTGACTGGTGTGAGGGGATAACTCATTACAATTCTAATTTCCCTTTCTCTTTTGATTCATGATTTTGAGCAACAATTCCTGTGTTTCTTTGTAATCTTTACATCTTCTTCGAGAATTGTCTATGTTACCCTTCTGCCCTTTCTTGGTTTGTATATTTTGCTTTTTTCGATACTGAGCTTCATTAGCTGCTTATATAATTGGAGAATAATCCTTTGTCAGTTGCTTCTTTTGAAAGTATTTTCTCCCATTCTGAGGGCTTTCTTCATGTCTTCTTTATGGTTTCTTTTGCTGGGCCCAAACTTTTAAGTTTCATTAGGTTGCATTTGTTTATTTTTGTTTTCATTTCCATTTCTCTACGAGGTTGGTCATAAGTATCTTGCTGTGATTTATGTCACATAATGTTCTGCCTATGATTTACTCTAAGAGATTTAAAGTGTCTGGCCGGCCATTTATGTCTTTAATCCCTTTTGAGTCTATATTTGTATATGGTGTCCAGAAATATTCTAATTTCACTCTTTAACATGTGGCTGTCCAGTGTTCCCTGCACCACTTACTGAAAGGGCTGTCTTTTCTCCATTGTATATTCTTGCCTTCTTTATCGAAATTATGGTCAGCATATATAAGTGGGCTTATCTCTATGTTTTCTCTCCTGTTCCATTCGTCTATATTTCTGTGTTTGTAACAGTACCATACTTTCTTGATTCCTGTAACTTGGGAGTATAGTGTAGAGTCAGGGAGCCCAATGCCTCCAGCTCCATTTTTTTTTTTCTCAAGTTTGGTCTTGCTATTTGGTGTATTTTGTGTTTCTGTACAAATCGTGAAATTTTTGTTCCAGTTCTGTGAAAAATACCTTTGGTAGTTTGATAGGGATTGCATTGAATCTGTAGATTGCTTTGGCCAGTATAGTCATTTTCACAATATTGATTTCTCCAATCCAAGAACATGGCATATCACTCCATCTGTTTGTATCATTTTTAATTTCTTTCAACTGTCTCATAGTTTTCTGCATACATATTTGTCTCCATAGGTTGATTTCTTCTAAGGAATTTTATTCTTTTGGTTGCAGTGGTAAATGGGAGTCTCTCCTTAATGTCTCTGTCAGATTTTTCATCATTAGTGTATAGAAAATCAAGATATATCTGTGCATTCATTTTGTATCCTTCTACTTCTGAAAATTCATTAATTAGCTCCCGTAGTTTTCTGGTAACCCCATTTGGATTTTCTACATATAGAATCATGTCATCTGCAAATAATAATAATTTTACTTATTTTCTGTTTTGGATTTCTTTTCCTTCTGTGATTGCTGTGGCTAAAACTTCCATATCTATCTTGAATAATGATGTAAGAGTGAGCAACCTGGTCTTGATCCTGGTCTTACAGGATGTGGTTTCATTATTTCACCCTTGAGAACAACGTTGGACATTGGATTGTCATACATCACCTTTATTATGTTGAGTAGGTTTCCCCTAGGTCTGCTTACTGGAGTGTTTAATTTTTTTCATCATAAAGTGGTGTTGAAGTGTTTTGAAATATTTTTCTGCATCTATTGAGATTATCATATGGTTTTTATTCTTCAATTTGTTAATAGGGTGTATCATTTAATGATGTGTGTTTATTGGAGAATCCTTTTGTCATTGAGAAAAATCTCACTGATGTAGGTGTATGATCTTTTAAGGTTTTTTTGGATTATTTCTGCTAGCTTTTGATGTGGATTTTTGCATCTATATTCCTCCGTTATAATAGTCTCTAATTATGTTTTTTGTGATATGTTTTTCTGGTTTTGGTAACAGGGTGATGGTCACCTGATAGACGGAATTAGGGAGAGTCTGCAATTTTGGGGAAGAGTGACAAGAATGGGTGTTAGCTCATAACTAATTCTGGACAGCGTTTTCCTGTGAAACCATCCACCTGGTCTTTTGTATTTTGGAAGATTTTATGTCAGGCTTTCAAATTCATTACCTGTAATTGGTCGGTTTATCTTTCCTATTTCTCTCTGGTTCAGTCCAAGAAGGTGGCATCATCCAGAGAATTTGTCCATTTCTTCCAGATTGTCCAATGTATTGACATATAGCTGTTTCGTGTAGTCTCTTATGATCCTTTAAAATTCTGCATTGTCCGTTAAAATTTCTCATTTTTTAATTTATAATTTTACTGATATGAGTCCACTTCCTTTTCTTCTTGATGAGTCTGGCCATTTATCGTTTTTGCTAATTTTAAAACAACCAGGTTTTCCTTTCATTGATCTTTGCTATTGTTTTCTTAGTTTCACTTTAATTCTTGTCTGGCATGATTATTATATGAACAACTTTATTGGAGTTACTTTACAGTGCTGTGCTAATTTCTGCTGTATAACAAAGGGAATCAGCTACATGTATAACTATATCCCCATATCCCACCCCCCTTTTCCTCTCACTCTCACTTGCTCTATGTCAGCCCTCTGGGTGGTAACAAAGCACCTAGCTGATCTTCCTGATCTATGCAGCTGCTTCCCACAAGCCATATATTTACATTGGGTATTGTACATATGTCAATGTTACTCTTTCACTTAGTGTCCTCAAGTCCATTCCCTACATCTGCATCTGTATTCCGGTCCTGGCTCTAGGTTCATTGCCACCTTTTTCCTGGTAGTTGTTTTAGATTCTATATATATGTGTTAGCCTATGGTATTTGTTTTTCTTTTTCTAATTTAACTCACTGTGTATGACAGACTCGAGGTCCATCCACCTTACTACAGATATCTCAAGTTCGTTTCCTATTATTGCTGAGTAACATTCCAGTGTATATATGTGCCACATCTTCTATACCCATTCCTCTGTCAATGGACAGTTAAGTTGTTTCCATGTTCTGGCTATGGTAATCATTGCTCCAAAGCATATTGTGGTATTTGACGCCTTTATTTTTTTTCGATTTGAGTCCTCTCCCTCTTTTTCTTAACAAGTCTGGCTAATGGTTTATCAATTTTGTTTATCTTCTCAGAGAACCAGCTTTTAGTTTTATTGATCTTTGCTATTATTTTCTTTGTTTCTATTTTGTCTATTTCTGCTCTGATCTTTATGATTTCTTTCCTTCTGCTAACTTTGCGTTTTGTTTGTTCTTCTTTCTCGGGTTCCTTTAAGTGTAAAGTTAGATTGTTTATTTGAGATGTTTCTTGTTTCTTGAGGTAGGCTTGTATAGTGATAATCTTCCCTCTTAGAGCTGCTTTTGCTTCATCCCATAGGTTTTGGATCATCGTGTTTTCATTGTCATTTGTCTCTAGGTATTTTTTGATTTCCTCTTTGATTTCTTCGTTATTTAGTAATGTATTGTTGAGCTTCCATGTGTTTGTGTTTTTTATGTTTGTTTCCCTGTAATTGATTTCTAATCTCATAGCATTGTGGTCAGAAAACATGCTTGATATGATTTCAATTTTCTTAAATTTACTGAGGCTTGATTTGTGACCCAAGATGTGATCTATCCTGGAGAATGTTCCATGCACACTTGACAAGAAAGTGTAATCTGCTATTTTTGGATGGAATGTCCTATAAATATTAATTAAATCTATCTGGTCTATTGTGTCATTTAAAGCTTCTGTTTCCTTATTCATTTTTATTTTGGATGATCTGTCAATTGGTGTAAGTGAGGTGTTAAAGTCCCCACTATTATTGTTTTACTGTCAATTTCCTCTTTTATAGACATTAGCAGTTGCTTTATGTACTGAGGTGCTACTATGTTGGGTGCATATATATTTATAATTGCTATATTTTCTTCTTGGATTGATCCCTTTATCATAATGTAGTTTCCTTCCTTGTCTCTTGTAACATTTTTTATTTATTTTTTTTTTGTGGTATGTGGGCCTCTCACTGTTGTGGCCTCTCCATTGTGGAGCACAGTCTCTGGACGCGCAGGCTCAGTGGCCATGTCTCATGGGCCCAGCCTCTCCACGGCATGTGGGATCTTCCCTGACCAGGACACGAACCCGTGTCCTCTGTATTAGCAGGCAGACTCTAAACCACTGCGCCACCAGGGAAGCCCACATTTTTTATTTTAAAGTCTATTTTATCTGAGTATAGCTTTCTTTTGATTTCCATTTGCATGGTATATCTTTTTCCATCCCCTCACTTTCAGTCTGTATGTGTCGCTAGGTCGGAAGTGGGTCTCTTGTCAACAGCACATATATGGGTCTTGTTTTTATATCTATTCAGCAAGCCTGTGTCTTTTGGTTGAACAAAAGTGTGGTTTTTGTTCCACAGGCTGCAGGATTGTAGTTCTTACTTCTGCTGTCTGCCCTCTGGTGGATGACGCTATCTAAGAGGCTTGATGGGAGGGACTGGTGGGGGGTAGAACTGACTGTTGCTGTGGTGGGCAGAGCTCAGTAAAACTTTAATCCACTTGACTGTTGATGGGTGTAGCTGTGTTCCCTCCTTGTTTGTTGTTTGGCCTGAGGCAATCCAACACTGAAGACTACCTGGGCTCTTTGGTGGGGCTAATGACAGACTCTGGTTTGGCCCACCCCAAGGAGTACTTCCCAGAACTTCTGCTACCAGTGTCCTTGCCCCCACAGTGAAACAGGGCCACCTCCCACATCTTCAGGAGACCCTCCAACACTATCAGGTAGATCTGCTCCTTCCCTTGGGTCCCGATGCACACGCTACTTTGTGTGTGCCCTCCAAGAGTGGAGTCTCTGTTTTCCCCAGTCCTGTTGAAGTCCTGCAATCAATTCCCACTAGGCTTCAAAGTCTGATTCTCTAGGAATTCCTCCTTCCGTTACCAACCCCCCAGGTTGGGAAGCCTGACTTGGGGCTCAGAAGCTTCACTCCAGTGGGTGTACTTCTGTGGTATAAGTGTTCACCAGTCTGTGAGTCCCCCACACGCCAGTTATGGGATTTGATTTTACTGTGATTGTGCCCCTCCTACTATCTCATTGTGGCTTCTCCTTTATCTTTGGATGTGGGATATCTTTTTTGGTGAGTTCCAGTGTCTTCCTGTCGATGCTTGTCCAGCAGCTAGTTGTGATTCTGGTGTTCTTGCAAGAGGGAGTAAGAGCACTTCCTTCTACTGCGCCATCTTTGTTCCTCCTCCACAATATCTTGTCTCTTTTTGAATTATGGATTTCTCATGGTATGCACCCACTAGTGGGACTGCTGGGTCATATGGTAGTAGTGAATTTTGTTTTTTTAAGGAAAATCCATACTGTTCTCCATAGTGGTTGTATTGATTTACATTCCCACCAACAATGCAAGATGGTTCCCTTTTCTTTAGAGTCTCTCCAGCATGTATGATTTATACATATTTTGATGATGGTTAATCTGAGCAGTGTGCAGTAATACCTTATTTTACTTTTGATTTGCATTTCTTTTATGATTCGTGATGTTTAGTATCCTTTCCTGTGTTTATCTGCAATCTGTATATCTTTTAGGAGAAATGTCTATTTAGTTCTTCTGCCCATATTTGGATTGGGTTGTCTGCTTTTCTGAATCCTGAGCTTCATGTGCTGCTTGTATATTTTGGAGAGTAATCCTTTGTCAGTTGCTTGCTTTGCAAATGGTTTCTCCCATTCTGCGGGTTTTCTTTTTGTCTTCTTTATGGTTTCCTTTGATGGGTAAAAGCTTTTAAGTTTCATTAGGTTCCATTTGTTTATTTTTATTTTTATTTCCATTTCTCAGGGATGTTGGTCAAAAGGATCTTACTGTGATTTTTGACATAGGGTTTTCTGACGAGGTTTCCCTCTAAGAGTTTTAAAATGTTGGCCCTCCATTTATGTCTTTAATATATTTTGTGTCTATTTTTGTGTACAGTGATAGGAAGTGTTCTAATGTCACTCTTTAACATGTAGACGTCCAGTTTTCCAGCTCCGCTTGTTGAAGAGGCAGTCTTTTCTCCATTGTATATTCTTGCCTCCTTTATCCAAGATAAGGGCACCATGCGTGTGTGGGATTATCACTGGACTTTCTCTCCTGCTCCTTTTACTTATATTTCTTTGTTTGTGCTAGTCCAGACTGTCTTGATTATTGTAACTTTGGAGTATAGTCTGGAGTCAGGGAGCCTGATTCCTCCAGCTCCGTTTTTCTTTCTCATATTTGTTCTTGCTATATGGGGTCTTGCGTTTGCATACCAATTGTGACATATTTGTTTTAGTTCTCTGAAAAATTGCATTATTAGTTTGATAAGGATTGCATTGAAAGTATAGATGACCTTGGGTTTTAAAGTCCTTTTCACAATGTTGATTCTTCCAATCAAGAACATTATATATATATATATATATATATATATATATATATATATATATATATATATATCTCCTTTCTCTGTATGATCCTTAATTTCTTTCCCCAGTGTCTTATAGTTTTCTGCATACAGGTGTTTGTAGGTAGGTTTCTTCTAAGGAATTTAATTATTTTGTTGCAAAGGTAAATGAGAGTGTTTCCTTAATTTCTCTGTCAGATTATTCGTCATTAATATATAGGAATGCAAGAGATTTCTGTGCATTCATTATGTATCCAGCAACTTCAGAAAATTCACTGATTAGCTCTAGTCGTTTTCTAGTAGCCCCTTTTGGATTTTCAACATATAGTATCACATCATCTGCGAAGAGTTACTCTTTAATTTCTTCTTTTCTGATTGGGATTCCTTTAATTTCTTTTTCTTCTCTGATTGCTGTGTCTAAAAGTTCCAAATCTATGTTGAAAAATAGTGGTGAGAGCAGTCAACCCTGTCTTGTTCCTTATCAGAGGAAACTTTTTTTTTCACTCTTAAAACAATGTTGGAGGGACCTTGAAGATGGCGGAAGAGTAAGACGCGGAGATCACCTTCCTCCCCACAGATACAGCAGAAATACATCTATCTACACGTAGATCAACTCCTACAGAACACCTACTGAAGGCTGGCAGAAGACCTCAGACCTCCCAAAAGGCAAGAAACTCCCCACACACCTGGGTAGGGCAAAAGAAAAAAAGAAAAAACAGAGACAAAAGAATAGGGACGGCACCTGCACCAGTGGGAGGGAGCTGTGAAGGAGGAAAAGTTTCCACACACTAGAAGCCCCTTCGCGGGCGGAGACTGCGGGAGGCGGAGGGGAGGGGTTCGGAGCCGCGGAGGAGTGCACAGCAACGGGTGCGGAGGGCAAAGCGGGCAGATTCCCGCACAGAGGATCAGGGCCGACCGGCACTCACGAGCCCGAGAGGCTTGTCTGCTCACCCGCCGCGGCAGGCAGGGCTGCGAGCTGAGGCTCGGCTATCGGTTTTGGACGGAGCGCAGGGAAAGGACTGGGGTTGGCAGCTTGAACATAGCCTGAAGGGGTTAGTGCACCACGGCTAGCCAGGAGGGAGTCCAGGGAAAAGTCTGCACCTGTCGAAGAGGCAAGAGACTTTTTCTTCTCTCTTTGTTTCCTGGTGCGCGAGGAGAGGGATTTAAGAGCGCTGCTTAAATGAACTCCAGAGATGGGCGCGAGCTGCGGCTAAAAGCGCGAACCCCAGAGACGGGCGTGAGCCGCAGCTAAAAGCACGGACCACAGAGACGGGTGGGAGACGCTAAGGCTGCTGCTACCACCACCAAGGGGCCTGTGTGCGAGCACAGGTCATTATCCACACCCCTGTTCCAGGGAGCCTGTGCAGCCCGCCACTGCCAGGTTCCCGGGATCCTGGGACAACTTCCCCAGGAGAATGCACAGCAGGCCTCAGGCTGGTGCAACTTCACGCCGGCCTCTGCCGCCGCAGGCCCACCCACACGCAGTGCCCCTCCCTGCCCCCGGGCCTGAGTGCGCCAGAGCCCCCAATCAGCGGCTCCTTTAATCCCGTCCTGTCTGAGCAAAAAACAGACGCCGTCCAGCGACCTACACGCAGAGGCAGGGCCAAATCCAAAGCTGAGCTCCTGTGAGCTGTGAGAACAAAGAAGAGAAAGAGAAATCTCTCCCAGCAGCCTCAGAAGCAGTGGATTAAAGCTCCACAATCAACTTGATGTACCTGCATCTGTGGAATACCTGAATAGACAAGGAATGATCCCAAATTGAGGAGGTGGTCTCTGAGACCAAGATTTATGATTTTTTCTCCTTTACTTCTTTTTGTGAGGGTGTATGTGTATGCTTCTGTGTAAGATTTTTCCTGTATAGCTTTGCTTCCAACATTTGCCCTAAGGTTCTATCCGTCCCTTTTTTTTTTCTTTTTTCTAAATATTTTTTAATTCAATAAATTTATTATACTTTATTTTATTTTACTGTATTTTCTTTATTTCTGTCTCTTTTCTTGTTTTCTCTCCTTCCTTCCTTCCTCCCTCCCTCCTTTCTTTCCTTCTTGCCATCTTCTTTGCTTTTCTTTCTTTCTCTCTTTCTTTCTTTCTTTCTTTCTTTCTTTCTTTCTTTCTTTCTTTCTTTCTTTCTTCCTTCCTTCCTTCCTTCCTTCCTTCCCTCCTTTCCTTCTTTCTTTCTTCATATTTCTACTAATTCTCTCTATTTTTCTCCCTTTTATTCTGAGCCATGTGGATGAAAGGCTCTTGGTGCTCCAGCCAGGCATCAGGGCTGTGCCTCGGAGGTTGGATATCCAACTTCAGGACACTGGTCAACAAAAGACCTCCCAGCTCCGCATAATATCAAACAGCGAAAATCTCCCAGAGACCTCCATCTTAACACCAGCACCCAGCTTCACTCAACGACCAGCAAGCTACAGTGCTGGACAACCTATGCCAAACAACTAGCAAAACAGGAACACAACCCCACCCATTAGCAGAGAGGCTGCCTAAAATCATAATAAGGCCCCAGACACCCCAACACACACAACCAGACGTGAACCTGCCCACTACAGAGACAAAATCCAGCCTCATCCACCACAACACAGGCACTAGTCCCCTCCACCAGGAAGCCTACACAACCCACTGAACCAACCTTAGCCACTGGAGACAGACACCAAAAACAAGGTGAACTACGAACCTGCAGCCTGCAAAAAGGAGACCCCAAACACAGTAAGATAAGCAAAATGAGAAAGACACACCGCAGATGAAGGAGCAAGATAAAAACTCACCAGACCTAACAAAGGAAGAGGAAATAGACAGTCTACCTGAAAAAGAATTGAGAATAATGCTAATAAACATGATCCAAAATCTTGGAAATAGAATATGCAAAATGCAAGAAACATTTAACAAGGACCTAGAAAAACTAAAGATGAAACAAACAACAATGAACAACAAAATAAATGAAATGAAAAATACTCTAGGTGGGATCAACAGCAGAATAACTGAGGCAGAAGAAAGGATAAGTGACCTGGAAGATAAAATAGTGGAAATAAATAATGCAGAGCAGAATAAAGAAAAAAGAATGACAAGAACTGAGGAAAGATCAATAAATGAAAAGCTGGTTCTTTGAGAAGATAAACAAAATAGATAAACCACTAGCCAGACTCATCAAGAAAAAAAGGGAGAAGACTCAAATCAATAGAAATAAAAATGAAAAGGAGAAGTAACCACTGACACTGCAGAAATAAAAAAGATCATGAGAGATTACTACAAGCAATTCTATGCCAATAAAATGGACAATCTGGAAGAAATGGACAAATTCTTAGAAATGCACAACTGCCAAGACTGAATCAGGAAGAAATAGAAAATATGAACAGAACAATCACAAGCACTGAAATTGAAACTGTGACTAAAAATCTTCCAACAAACAAAAGCCCAGGACCAGATGGCTTCACAGGCGAATTCTATCAAACATTTAGAGAAGATCTAACACCTATCCTTCTCAAACTCTTCCAAAATATAGCAGAGGGAGGAACACTCCCAAATTCCTTCTACAAGGCCACCATCACCTTGATACCAAAACCAGACAAGGATGTCACAAAGAAAGAAAACTACAGGCCAATATCACTGATGAACATAGATGCAAAAATTGTCAACAAAATACTAGCAAACAGAATCCAACAGCACATTAAAAGGATCATACAACATGATAAAGAGGGGTTTATTCCAGGAATACAAGGATTCTTCAGTATACGCAAATCAATCAACGTGATACACCATATTAACAAACTGAAGGAGAAAAACCATATGGTCATCTCAATAGATGCAGAGAAAACTTTCGACAAAATTCAACACCCATTTATAATAAAAACCCACCAGAAAGTAGGCATAGAGGGAACTTTCCTCAACCTAATAAAGGCCATATATGACAAGCCCACAGCCAACATCATCCTCAATGGTGAAAAACTGAAACCATTTCCACTAAGATCAGGAACAAGACAAGGTTGCCCACTCTCACCACTATTATTCAACATAGTTTTGGAAGTTTTAGCCACAGCAGTCAGAGAAGAAAAGGAAATAAAAGGAATCCAAATCAGAAAAGAAGTAAAGCTGTCACTGTTTGCAGATGTCATGATACTATAAATAGAGGATCCTAAAGATGCTACCAGAAAACTACTAGAGCTAATCAATGAATTTGGTAAAGTAGCAGGATACAAAATTAATGCACAGAAATCTCTGACATTCCTATATACTGATGATGAAAAATCTGAAATTGAAATCAAGAAAACTCTCCCATTTACCATTGCAACAAAAAGAATAAAATATCTAGGAATAAACCTACCTAAGGAGAAAAAAGACCTGTATGCAGAAAATTATAAGACACTGATGAAAGAAATTAAAGATGATACAAATAGATGGAGAGATATACCATGATTTTGGATTGGAAGAATCAACATTGTGAAAATGACTGTACTACCCAAAGCAATCTATAGATTCAATGCAATCCCTATCAAACTACCAGTGGCATTTTTCACAGAACTAGAACAAAAAATTTCACAATTTGTATGGAAACACAAATGACCCTGAATAGCCAAAGCAATCTTGAGAACGAAAAAAGGAGCTGGAGAAATCAGGCTCCCTGACTTCAGACTATACTACAAAGCTACAGTAATCAAGACAGTATGGGGGCTTCCCTGGTGGTGCAGTGGTTGAGAGTCCACCTGCCGATGCAGGGGACATGGGTTCGTGCCCCGGTCCGGGAAGATCCCACATGTCGTGGAGCGGCTGGGCCCGTGAGCCATGGCCGCTGAGCCTGCGCGTCCGGAGCTTGTGCTCCGCAACGGGAGAGGCCGCAACAGTGAGAGGCCCAAATACAGCAAAAAAAAAAAAAAAAAAAAAAAAGACAGTGTGGTACTGGCACAAAAATAGACAGATAGATCAATGGAACAGGATAGAAAGCCCAGAGATAAACCCACACACATATGAACACCTTATCTTTGATAAAGGAGGCAGGAATGTACAGTGGAGAAAGGACAGCCTCTTCAATAAGTGGTGCTGGGAAAACTTGACAGGTACATGTAAAAGTATGAGATTAGATCACTCCCTAACACCGTGAAGAAAAATAAGCTCAAAATGGATTAAAGACCTAAATGTAAGTCCAGAAACTATCAGACACTTGGAAACAGTGGCAGAACACTCTATGACATACACCACAGCAAGATCCTTTCTGACCCAACTCCTAGATTAATTAAAATAAAAACAAAAATAAACAAATGGGACCTAATGAAACTTCAAAGGTTTTGTACAGCAAAGGAAACCATAAACAAGACCAAAAGACAACCCTCAGAATGGGAGAAAATGTTTGCAGATGAAGCAACTGACAAAGGATTAATCTCCAAAATTTACAAGCAGCTATGCAGCTCAACAACAAGAAAACAAACAACCCAGTCCAAAAATGGGCAGAAGACCTAAATAGACATTTCTCCAAAGAAGATATACAGACTGCCAAGAAACACATGAAAGAATTCTCAACATCATTAATCATTAGAGAAATGCAAATCAAAACTACATGAGATATCATCTCACATCAGTCAGAATGGCCATCATCAAAAAATCTAGAAACAATAAATGCTGGAGAGTGTGTGGAGAAAAGGGAACACTCTTGCATTGTTGGTGGGAATGTGAATTGGTTCAGCCACTATGGAGAATAGTATGGAGGTTCCTTAAAAAACTACAAATAGAACTACCATATGACCTAGCAATCCCACTACTGGGCATATACCCTGAGAAAACCAAAATTCAAAAAGAGTCATGTACCAAAATGTTCATTGCAGCTCTATTTACAATAGCCCGGAGATGGAAACAACCTAAGTGCCCATAATTGGATGAATCGATAAAGAAGGTGTGGCACATATATACAATGGAATATTACTCAGCCATAAAAAGAAACGAAATTGAGCTATTTGTAATGAGGTGGATAGACCTAGAGTCGGTCAAACAGAGTGAAGTAAGTCAGAAAGAAAAAGACAAATACCGTATGCTAACACATATATATGGAATTTAAGAAGAAACAAAAATGTCATGAAGAACCTAGGGGTAAGACAGGAATAAAGACACGGACCTACTGGAGAACGGACTTGAGGATATGGGTAGGGGGAAGGGTGAGCTCTGACAGGGCGAGAGAGAGTCATGGACATATACACACTAACAAACGTAAGGTAGATAGCTAGTGGGAAGCAGCAGCGTGGCACAGGGGATGATCAGCTCGGAGCTTTGTGACCAACTGGAGGGGTGGGATAGGGAGGTTGGGAGGGAGGGAGATGCAAGAGGGAAGAGATATGGGAACATATGTATATGTATAACTGATTCACTTTGTTATAAAGCAGAAACTAACACACCATTGTAAAGCAATTATACCCCAATAAAGATGTCAAAAAAAAAAAAAAACAATGTTGGTTGTGGTTTTGTCATACATGACATTTATGATCTTAGGTAGCTTCACTCTATGTCTAATTTCTGGAGTTTTTATTTATTTATTTTTAACATGAATGGGTTTTGAATTGTGTCAAAAGCTTTTTATGCATCTATTAGGATTTTCATATTGTTTTATCCTTCAATTTGATAATAGGGTGTATCACATGGATTGATGTTTGTTTGTTGAAAAATCCTTCCATCCGTGGGAAAAATCTCACTTGATCTTGGTGTATGGTTGTTTTAAATTTTTGTTGGATTCTCTCTGCTAGTTGTTGGTTGAGGATATTTGCATATATGTTTATCAGTGATAATGGCCAGTATTTACCAGTAATTACCTTTTATATGATATCTTTGTCTGGTTTTCCTATCAGGGTGATGGTTGCCTGTTAGTCGAATTTGGGAGTCTTCTTCTTCTGTCTGCAATTTCTGGGTAGAGTTTGAGAAGAATGGGTGTTATCTCTGCCCTAAAAGTTGGATAACATTTTCCTGAAGCCATTCACCTTGAAATTTGTTTTTTGAAAGATCTTAAGTCACAATTTAAATTTAATTACTTGTGATTGGTTGGTTTATCTTTTCTATTTCTCTCTGGTTCAGTCCTGGAAGGTTGTATTGTTGAAGGAATTTGTCCATCTCTTCCAGATTATCCATTGTATAGACATATAGTGTTTCTAGGTGTCTCTTATGATCCTTTTTAATTCTGCATTGTTGGTTAATTTCTCGTTGTTTTATTTCTAATTTTATTGATTTGAATCTTCATTGTTTCTTGATGAGTCTGGCCAAATAATTATTCATTTTCTTAATTTTCTAAATAACCAGCTTTTAGTTTCATTGATCTTTGCTATTGTTTCCTTAGTTTCTATTTCATACTTTTTGGGCTTGATTATACTCTAATCTTATTGGAGTATAATTGCTTTACAATTATACTGTGTTAATTATTGCTGAATAACAAAGGGTATCAGCTCTATGCATACCTAAATCTCCATTTCACCTCTAACATTTCGTTTCCTCCCCAAACTCCATATGTCTGCTCAATGGGTGGTCACAAAGCACCGAGCTGATTTCATTGTGCTATGTGGCTCCTTCCCACAAGCTATCTATTTTACATTGAATAGTTTACATATGTCAGTGCTACTCTTTCCTTTCGTGTCTGCAAGTCCATTGTCTACGTCTGCATCTGTACTCCTGTTCTGGCCCTAAGTGTATCGCAACATTTTTTCTGATGGTTTATGTTTTAGATTCCATATGTATGTGTTAGCATACAGTATGTTTTTTACTTTCTGACTTACCTCACAGTGTATGACAGTGACTTACCTCACTGTGTATGACAGACTCTAGGTCCATCCACCTCACTACAAGTAACTATTTTCTTTCCTATAATGACTAATATTCCAGTGTATATATGTGACACATCTTCTTTATCCAATTCTCTTTTGATGGATACTTAGGTTGCTTCCATGTCCTGGCTATCGTAAATGGTGCTGCAAAATTCCTTGCATTACTTGACTCTTTTTGAATTATGGATTTCACAGGATATATGGCAGCAGTGGCTCTCCTGGGTCATATGGTAGTAGTGAGTAGTGAGTAGTGAGTTTGAGCTTTTTAAGGAAAGTCCATACTGTTCTCCTTAGTGTCTGAATCACTTTACATTCCCACCAAGAGTGCAAGTTAGTTCCCTTTTCTCCACACCTTCTCCAGCATTTATGGTTTATAGCTATTTTGAGGATGGCAAGTCTGAGCAGTGTGTTGTGATACCTCATTTTCCTTTTGACTTGCATTTCTCAATATTCGTGATATAGAGCACCCTGTGTCTCTTTGCAATCTGTATATCTTCTTTGGAGAAAAGTCTATTTAGCTCTACTGCCCGTTTTTGGAAGGGTTGTTTGCTTTTTTGGATACTGAGCTTCAGAAGCTGTTTGTATATATTGGAGAGTAACTCTTTGTCAGTTGCATATCTTGCAAATATTTTCTCCCATTTTGAGCATTTTCTTTTTGTCTTCAGTATGGTCTCCTTTGCTGGTCCAAAGCTTTTAAGCTTCTCTAGGTCCCAATTGTTTATTTTCGTTTTCATTTCTGTTTCTCTAGGAAGTTGGTCAAAAGGATCTTACTCTGATTCCTGTCATAGAGTGTTCTGCTTAGGTTTTCCTCTAAGAGTTTTAAAGGGTCTGGCCCTCCATATATGTCTTTAATCCATTTTGAGTGTAACTTTGTGTACGGTGTTAGGAAGTATTCTAATATCACTCTTTAACATGCAGTCATCCAGTTTTTCCAGCACCAATTATTGAGGGCCTGTCTTTTCCCCTTTATATATTTTTGCCTCCTTTATCCAAGATAAGATCACTGTACGTTCATGCACTTATTTGGGGTCTTTCTCTCCTGTTCAATTGATCTATATTACTATATGTGTGCTGGTACAATTCTGTGTTGATTACTATAACTTCGGAGTATAATCTGGACTCAGGGAGCCTGATTACCCCAGCTCCAGTTTTCTTTCTCAAGTTTGCTCTTCCTATTTGGGGTCTTTTCATTGGCATAAAAATTGTGAAAGTTGGGATCACTGTGATGGTGGTTTTGTAGAATGAGTTTGGGTGTGTTCCTCCTTCTGCTATATTTTGGAGGAGTTTGAGGATATGTGTTAGCTCTAATCTAAATGTTTGATAGCATTCACCTGTGAAGCCATGTCTGGTCTGGGCTTTTGTTTGTTGGAAGTTATTTAATCAATGTCTCAATTTCAATGCTTGTGTTTGGTGTGTTTATATTTTCTATTTCTTTTTGTTTCAGTGTCAGGAGTTTGTGCTATTTCTAAGAATTTAGAAATTTGTCAATTTTATTGTCATATTGTTTCTTATTGTAGTCTCTCATGATACTTTGTATTTCTCCAATGTCACTTGTTACTTCTCTTTTTTCACTTCTAATTCCATTGGGTTGACTCTTCTCTCTCTTTTTTTTAATAAGTTTTTAAAATTTATTTATTTATTTATGACTGTGTTGGGTCCTCGTTTCTGTGCAAGGGCTTTCTCTAGTTGCAGCAAGCGGGGGCCACTCTTTATTGTGGTGCACAGGCCTCTCACTTTCGTGGCCTCTCCTGTTGTGGAGCACAGGCTCCAGACGTGCAGGCTCAGTAATTGTGGCTCATGGGCCCAGCTGCTCCATGGCATGAGGGATCCTCCCAGACCAGGGCTCAAACCCGTGTCCCCTGCATTGGCAGGCAGATTCTCAACCACTGTGCCACCAGAGAAGCCTGACTCTTCTCTTTTTAATGATGAGCCTAGTTAATGGCTTATCAATTTTTTTTATCTTCTCCAAGAACCAGCTTTTAGTTTTATTGATCTTTGCTATGGTTTCCTTCATTTTTTTCATTTATTTCTGAGCTGATTTCTATGATTTCTTTCCTTCTTCTAACGTTGGGTTTTTCTATATATATTTTTTTCTCTAATTGCTTTAGGTGTAAGGTTGGATTATTTGAGATGTTTCTTGTTTCCTGAGGTAGAATTGTATTGCTATAAACTTCCCTCTTACAACTGTTTTTCTGTATCCCATAGGTTTTTGGGTCATAGTGTTTTCATGGTTATTTGTTTCTTGGTGTTTTTAATTTCTTCTTTGATTTCTATGGTGATCTCTTGGTTATTTAGTAGTCTATTTCTTGATCTCCATGTGTTTTTTCTTTTTTACAGTTTTTTTTCCTGTAATTGATACAGGAACATCTCATAACGTTGAGGTCTGAAAAAATACTTGATACAAATTTAATTTTCTTAAATTGACCTAGGCTTGATTTGAAAGCCAAGATATTATATATCCTGGAGAATGTTCCATGAGCACTTGATAAGAAAGTGTATTCTGTTGTTTTTTAATGGAATGTCCTATATGTATCAATTAAATCCATCTTGTTTAATATGTATTTTAAAGTTTATGTTTCACTATTGGATCATCTGTCCATTTGTGAAAGTGGGGAGTTAAAGTCCCCTACTATGATTGTGCTACTGTTGATTTCCCCTTTTATGGCTGTAAGCATTTGGCTTATGTATTAAAGTGTTCCTATGTTGGGTGCATAAATATTTACAACTGTATATCTTCTTCTGGATTGATCCCTTTATCATTACATAGTGTCCTTCTTTGTCTCTTGTTATAGTCTTGGTTTTAAAGTCTATTTTGTCTGATATGAGAATTGCTACTCTAGCTTTCTTTTGATTTCTATTTTCATGGGGTATCTTTTTTCATCCCCTCACTTTCACTCTGTATGTGTCCCTACAACAGAAGTGGGTCTCTTGTAGACAGCATATATATTCATCTTGTTTTTTTATCCTTTCAGTCTTTTTGTTGGAACATTTAATCCATTTACATTTAAGGTAGTTATCGATATGTATGTTCATATTACCAGTTTCTTAATTGCTTTGGGTTTGTTATTAAGGTCTTCCCTTTCTCTTGTCTTTCCTAGTCAAGAGAAGTTCTTTTAACATTCACTGTAAAGATGGTTTGGTAGTGTTAAATTGTCTTAATTTTTCTTGTCTGCAGAAGTTTTTATATCTCTGTCCAATCTGAAAGAGATCCTTGCTGGGTAGAGTAATCTTTTTTGTAGGTTCTTCCCTTTCATCACTTTAAATATGTCCTGCCACTCTCTACTGCCTTGCAAGATTTCTGCTGTAAGATTAGCTGTTAACATTATGGGCATTCCCTTTTATGGTATTTGTTGTTTTTCCATTGCTGCTTTTAATAATTTTTCTTTGTATTTAATTTTTGATAGATTGATAAATATGCATCTTGGTGTGTTTCTCCCTGGATTTAACTTTATAGGTCTCTGTGCTTTCTGTATTTGATTGGCTATTTCCTTTCCCATACTAGAGAAATTTTAAACTATCATCTCTTCACATGTTTTCTGTCCCTTTCTTTATCTCTTCTTCTTCTGGGATGCTATAATTGAAACATTGGTTCATTTAATGTTGTCCCAGAAATCTCTAAGACTGTCCTTTATTCTTTCCATTCCTTTTTCTTTATGCTGCTCTATGGTAGTTATTTCCACTATTTTATCTTCCAGTTCTCTCATCAGTTCTTCTGCTTCATTTATTCTACTATTGATTCCTTCTAGAGAATTGTTTTTTTACATCTTTATTGGAGTATAATTTATTGGAGTATAATTGCTTTACAATGGTGTGTTAGTTTCTGCTTTATAACAAAGTGAATCAGTTATACATATACATATGTTCCCATATCTCTTACCTCTTGCGTCTCCCTCCCTCCCACCCTCCCTGTCTCACCCCTCTAGGTGGTCACAAAGCACTTAACTGATCTCCCTGTGCTGTGCAGCTACTTCCCACTAGCTATATATTTTACATTTGGTAGTGTATATAGGGCCATGCCACTCTCTCACTTTGTCACAGCTTAACCTTCCGCCTCCCCATATCCTCAAGTCCATGCTCTAGTAGGTCTGTGTCTTTATTCCTGTCTTACACTTAGGTTCTTCATGACCTTTTTTTTCTTTCTTAGATTCCATATATATGTGTAAGCATACAGTACTTGTTTTTCTCTTTCTGACTTACTTCACTCTGTATCACAGACTCTAGGTCCATCCACCTCACTACAAATACCTCAATTTAGTTTCTATTTATGGCTTAGTACTATTCCATTTTATATATGTGCCACATCTTCTTTATCTATTCATCTGATGTTGGACACTTAGGGTGTTTCCATCTCTGGGCTATTGTAAATAGAGCTGCAATGAACATTTTGATACATGACTCCTTTTGAATTATGGTTTTCTAAGGATATATGCCCACTAGTGAGATTGCTGGTTCATATGGTAGTTCTATTTGTAGATTTTTAAGGAACCTCCATACTGTTCTCCATAGTGGTTGTGTCAATTTACATTCCAACCAACAGTGCAAGAGTGTTCCCTTTTCTCCACACCCTCTCCAGCATTTGTTGTTTCCAGATTTTTAGATGATGGCCTTCCAGACTGGTGGGAGATGATATCACATTGTAGTTTTGATTTGCATTTCTCTAATGATTAATGATGTTGAACATTCTTTCATGTGTTTGTTGGCAGTCTGTATATCTTCTTTGGAGAAATGTCTATTTGGGTCTTCTGCCCATTGTTGGATTTGGTTGTTTGCTTTTTTGTTATTGAGATGCATGAGCTGCTTGTAAATTTGGGAGATTAATCCTTTGCCAATTTCTTCATTTGCAAATATTTTCTCCCATTCTGAGGGTTGTTCTTTGGTCTTGTTTATGGTTTCTTTTGCTGTTCAAAAGCTTTTAAGTTTCATTAGGTCTCATTTGTTTATTTTTGTTTTTATTTCCATTACTCTAGGAGGTGGGTCAGAAAGGATCTTGCTGTGGTGTATGTCATAGAGTGTTCTGCCATTGTTTTCTCTAAGAGTTTGATAGTTTCAGGCCTTACATTTAGGTATTTATTCCATTTAGAGCTTATTTTTGTGCATGGTGTTAGGGAGTGATCTAATCTCATACTTTTACATGTACGTGTCCAGTTTTCCCAGCACCACTTATTGAAGAGGCTATGTTATCACCACTGTACATCCCTGCCTCCTTTATCAAAGATGAGGTGACCATATGTGCATGGGTTTATCTCTGGGCTTTCTATCCTTTTCCATTGATCTATCTTTCTGTTTTTGTGCCAGTGCCATACTGTCTTGATTACTGTAGATTTATAGTATAGCCTGCTGGGAGGGAGCCTGATTCCTCCAGCTCCATTTTTCGTTCTCAAGATTGCTTTGGCACTTCGGGGTCTTTTGTGTTTCCATACAAATTGTGAAATTTTTTGTTCTAGTTCTGTGAAAAATGCCAGTGGTAGTTTGATAGGGATTGCATTGAATCTGTAGATTGCTTTGGTAGTAGAGCAATTTTCACAATGTTGATTCTTACAATCCTAGAAAATGGTATATCTCTCCATATATTTATATCATCTTTAATTTTTTTCATCAGTGTCTTATAATTTTCTGCATACAGGTCTTTCTTCTCCTTAGGTAGGTTTATTCCTAGATATTTTATTCTTTTTGTTGCAATGGTATATGGGAGAGTTTTCTTATTTCCACTTTCAGATTTCTCATCACTAGTGTATAAGAATGCCAGAGATTTCTTTGCGTTAATTTTGTATCCTGTTACTTTACCAAATTCATTGATTAGCTCTAGTAGTTTTCTGGTAGCATTTTTAGGATTCTGTATGTAGAGTATCATGTCATCTGCAACAGTGACAACTTTACTTCTTCTTTTCCGATTTGGATTCCCTTTACTTCTTTTTCTTCTCTGACTGCTGTTGCTAAAACTTCCAAAACTATGTTGAATAAGAGTGGTGAGAGTGGGCAACCTTCTCTTGTTCCTGATCTTACTGGAAATTGTTTCAGTTTTTCACCATTGAGGACAATATTGGCTGTGGGTTTGTCATATATGGCCTTTATTATGTTGAGGAAAGTTCCTGCAATGCCTACTTCCATAGGATTTTTATCATAAATGGGTGTTGAATTTTGTCAAAAGCTTTCTCTCCATCTATTGACTTCATCATATGGCTTTTCTCCTTCAGCTTTTTAATATGGTGTATCACATTGATTGCTATGCATATATTGAAGAATCCTTGCATTCCTGGAATAAACCCCACTTGATCATGGTGTATGATCCTTTTAATGTGCTGTTGGATTCGGTTTGCTAGTATAGGGGTGGGTTAGGGAGGGTGGGTGGGAGGGAGACAGAGGAGGGAAGAGATACGGGGACATGTGTATATGTATAATTGATTCACTTTTTAATAAATCAGAGACTAACACACCACTGTAAAGCAATTATACTCCAATAAAGATGTTAAAAAATAACAAAAATAAATAGGCAGAAGGCCTAACTACAAATTTCTTCAGAGAAGATATACAGATGACCAACAAACACATAAAAGTTTGCTCAATCTCACTAATCATTAGAGAAATGCAAATCAAAACTTCAGTGAGGTATCACCTCACAACAGTCAGAATGGCCATCATGAAAAAACCTACAAACAATAAATGCTGGAGAGGGTGTGGAGAAAAGAGAACCCTCTTCCACTGTTTGTGGGAATGTAAATTCATACAGCGACTATGGAGAAGAGTATGCTGGTTCCTTAAAATACTAAACATAGAAATAACATACGACCCAGCAATCTCACTACTGGGCATATAACCTGAGAAAACCATAATTCAAAAAGAGTCATGTACCACATGTTCATTGCAGCTCTATATACAAGAGCCAAACGTCGAAGCAATCTAAGTGTCCATAGACAGATAAATGGATAAAAAACACGTGGCACATACATACAACGGAATATTACTAAGCCATAGTTAGTGGGAAGCAGCCACATAGCCCAGGGAGATCAGCTCCGTGCTTTGTGTCCACCTAGAGGGGTGGGATAGGGAGTGTGGGAGGGAGATGCATGAGGGTGGAGATATAGGGATATATGCATACATATAGCGGATTCACTTTGTTATACAGCAGAAGCTAACACACCGTTGTAAAGCAATTATACTCCAAGAAAGCTGTTTAAGACAAAAATTTGCATTGAAGCCATTGGGTTGACATACCTGATGTGTGACTTGAGGTTATTCATTTGGTAGTGATTTATAACTCTAAGATTTCCTATTAGCATTTTGACTCTTAAATTCGCATCTAAAACCACATGCTATAGAGTAAGATGCTCTCCATTTGGGGGAAGTGAACAAAACAGAACAAACAAACATAAGCCTGCTGCCCACATCTTAAAGGGCAAAATAAATGATATGGTTATTTTCTTGATAAAACACATTCTGACATGTGTCACTTAATATATTTGCCGTGATTTACCTGTGATATCCAAATAACAAATCCTTTCACTCATGTATTCAATGAGTGTTTATTGAGCGTCTATTGTGAACCAGGCAGCGGGGCTGCAGCTGGGGATACAGCAAAGACACACAGACAACCCCTCCCTGCCCTTGCAGACCTCACTGCATACCGTGTAGTGATGACGAAAGATGTTAAAAGCTAAATAAGTATAACATTCAACTTGCGTAATATTAGTGTCAATGCACATGTAACATTTTCTCAAGGCAAAATCCTGCTGTGTGTCCTATAGGGAAAAAAGGTACAACCCTACAACCGTGAGTCAAAGCTACATCTCCATTATCTCTGGCCTGGCCTGGCCAGGATCTCTTCCCAGAGGCTTTCCCGTCACCTTAGTGGAACTAAAGGTGTATTGAGTTCCATGTGTGAGCAGCATCTCAGGTGAACCCTGAAGCAACAGTGAACATGTGATCCAGCCCACATGACATGCATCCACCCCCATGGTCTCCCTGAGAGTGAGATTCCAAGAAGACCCTCCAGTTGAGAGGAATCACAACCCCGTTGTGGATCGTTCAGTCACTGGAGGGGTTCCTGTACCACAGCCAACCACCTGTTTTCCAAGGAGCCTTGTCCCAGCGGGAGGGGCAGGCTACCCAGCAGCCAGGAGAGACACTATCGTGGTAACGTCCACTGCACTTTGAAACTGGGAGTGATATAGATGCCACACGCCCCTCCACCCAGGGGCCAGAGTCAACACAGGCATATCCATCTAGGTATCCACGAACATACACTGAGGCAGCACGGCTTATAAGAAGAAATACAGGCAGTTCTGGACTTCTTCCCCATTCTTGGCACCGAACTTGCAAAACCCTCAGAATTTCCAAACTGGTGAAGAAGGTCAAACTGTCTTTTTTTATGCATCACAGGCCCCTTCCTGTCCCACCTGAGTTTATGTTAATGCGGTGATTTGGAAAGCCCTGAAGCCTGTCTTTGTTGTCATTTGTTTCTAGGTATTTTTTAATTTCCTGTGTGAATTCTTCAGTTATCATTTCATTATTAAGTAGTGTATTATTTAGCTTCCATGTGTTTGTATTTTTTACAGATCTTTTCTTGTAATTTATATCCAGTCTCATGGTGGTGTTGTTGGAGAAGATACTTGATACAATTTCAATTTTCTTAAATTTACCAAAGCTTGATTTGTGACCCAAGATATGATCTTTCCTGGAGAATGTTTTTTGCTCAGACAGGACGGGGTTAAAGAAGCCGCAGATTCGGGGGCTCCGGCGCACTCAGTTGTGGGGGAGGGAGGGGCACTGCGTGCGGGGCGGACCTGCAGCGGCAGAGGACAGTGTGACGTTGCACCAGCCTGGGGCGCGCCGTGCGTTCTCCCGGGGAAGTTGTCCCTGAATCCCGGGAACCAGGCAGTGGCGGGCTGCACAGGCTCCGCGGAAGGGGGTATGGAGAGTGACCTGTGCTCGCACACAGGCTTCTTGGTGGCGGCAGCAGCAGCCTTAGCGTCTCCTGCCCGTCTCTGGGGTCCACTCTTTAGCCGCGGCTCGCGCCCGACTCTGGAGCTCCTTGAAGCAGCGCTCTTAAGCTCCTCTCCTCGCGCACCAGGAAACAAAGAGGGAAGAAAAAGTCTCTTGCCTCTTCGGCAGCTCTAGACCATTTCCCGGACTCCCTCCCGGCTAGCTGTGGTGCACTAACCCCTTCAGGCTGTGTTCACGCAGCCAACCCCATTCCTCTCCCTGCGCTCCGACCAAAGCCCGAGCCTCAGCTCGCAGCCCCACCCGGCCCGGCGGGTGAGCAGACAAGCGAGAGGCTGGTGAGTGACGGTCGGCACCTATCCTCTGTGCGGGAATCTCCCCGCTTTGCCCTCCGCACCCCTGTTGCCGTGCTCTCCTCCACGGCCCCGAGCCTCCCCCCTCTGCCTCCCGTAGTCTCCGCCTGCGAAGGGGCTTCCTAGTGTGTGGAAACCTTTCCTCCTTCACAGCTCCCTCCCACTGGTGCAGGTCCCGTCCCTATTCTTTTGTCTCTGTTTTTTTCTTTTTTTTCTTTTGCCCTATCCAGGTATGTGGGGAGTTTCTTGCCTTTTGGAAGGTCTGAGGTCTTCTGCCAGCATTCACCAGGTGTTCTGTAGGAGTTGCTCCACGTGTAGATGTATTTCTGGTGTATGTGTTCGGAGGAACGTGATCTATGCATCTTACTCTTCTGCCATCTTCCCCTCCACCTCAGAATGTTCAACTTCTTAGTGGTACGGGGACATAACTGAGGACAGTTGCTCAGTGGCTGCCCAACTCTGCTTGTTATGTCGGAACTGTAATTACTCCATTATGATTTCAATCTTTCATTACTGTGTTGACCAGTTTCTGCAAACGTTGTGATTTAACTTCCTTGTCCAATTTCTGCAAAGATTGAAATTTTGCTTCTTAGGTAGTTACTGCAGAAATTGTTTAGTTTGCCTCTCTATTCACTACAGAGGCTGTGTTTGTTTCTTGGGCTGATTGTTTCAGAACGGTGTCTTAGCCTTCCTGGGCCAATTGCAAAGGTTTTATTTATCTCTCTCACTGTTGCTGCAGAGGTTATGGTTTGGCTCCTGTCTACCTGATGAAGAATTTGTGGATAGCTTTCCGAAAGATCACTGCAGAGTTTTGTGGGTCAGTTTCTGCAGAGGCTGTGGTTAAACCTTCAAAGTTGGTGGTCAAAGTGATTGTGGTTAGGCTTTCTGGGATAGCTGCTTCAGAGGTGGTGGCTGGCTTCCTGTGTCAGTTGCTGCAGAGCTGTGCTTATTTTTCCTGCGTGGATTGCCATACATTTGGTTTGCTTTCTTAGGTAGATTGCTATAGAGAGTTGGTTAAACTTCTCGGCTTGACTATGTTCATGCTCCATGGATACAAGCTACAGAAGTTGCAGTTAGACTTCCTATGTGCTTTTTCCATCTAGGTTTTAGTATTCAGGTGTGGTTTGGCAAACAGTTCAGGAAATAACTGCCACTGAGGAGATAACGTATTACAATTCCAAAGTACTGAAACCATATCATATTATGGGGAGGAGCCACGCTGGTAACAGCAGGGTCAGTCAAGAGACAGAAGGAGCAAGTAAAAATGCGCAAAAGAGCCTTTGTTGTGCTTTCCGTATGAAGAGTAAGACAAGGCAGAGTAAGCAACCTTAGCATTGACTGGAGTATAGTGGTTTACTAGAGTTGTCTGGTACTTAGCCCTGGGGTAATTAGGACAGTTGGATAGTGGCGTGAGTATTAGAACCAGATAAAGTGGGTGGTTGCCCTATGGGCTTCAGATTGGTTGGTTTACATTTGGAAGATGTGCCCTGGGCATGCTTTCTGCTATCTCTTGGCAGTAGCTAAATTTGGCAAGGGCAATCCCTTCCAGTGTCAGAAAGACCCCAAGATGTCAAAGCATAAAAAGAAGTGCTTACTATAATTGGCCCTGTGATAGTCTGCTGTCATATTAAGAAATTTCGGGGTGTTGATATCATGCTCAATGGTAAAGTCCTGGGCTGGAGGTGATATTGAATATTGTCTGAGGTGATGTCATCTGCAATGATGAGTTCCTGCGCAAAGGAGATGTTGTCTGGGATGAGGGAGTGCGCTATCATTGTTAAGTGCATGCCCACTTGAGTTGATATGTCTCTCATATTTCTTTCTCTTTAGTATTATAATAAGGCTGAGTTTGTTGGAGCCCTGCATAAGTGTGTAGGCAGACCCTCTAGATTGGCTCAGAGGGTTCCCAGAACACTTCATCCTTGGGATTGTTGTAAATTATTTTCCCTATCTGTAATGTTCTTCCCCAAGTATCTATATAAATAGATAGCTATATAAATATAGATATGTAATGTTCTTCCCCAAGTATCTATATAAATCTTCTCTTCCAGACTTCCCTGGTGGTGCAGTGGTTAAGAATCCCCCGGCCAACGCAGGGGACACGGGTTCGAGCCCTGGTCTGGGAAGATCCCACATGCTGCAGAGCAACTAAGCCTGTGCGCCACAACTACTGAGCCTGCGCGCTAGAGCTCGAAAGCCACAACTACTGAGCCCAAGTGCCACAACTACTGAAGCCCGTGCATCTAGAGCCTGTGCTCTGCAATACGAGAAGCCACCACAATGAGAAGCCCATGCACCGCAACGCAGAGTGTCCCCTGCTTGCTGCAAACTAGAGAAAGTCTGCGTGCAGCAATGAAGACCCAACGCAGCAAAAAATAAATAAATAAAAAATTTATTTATTTTAAAAAAACCCCATCTCCTCCATATCTTTGCCCAAATGTGCTCTCTTCAGTGAATGAGGAGTTATCCTGTCTTCTCTTATTTAGATTAATACCAATTTTCTATCATATTCCTTATCTCTTGTCCTTGATTTTCCTTAATTTATTACTTCCTTTTAACTTGATATTTTAAAGTTCATCTTTATTGTCTGTCTCGATCCTCAGAATGAAAGTTCCATGGGAAACAGATTTTTATCTATCTTGTTTACTGTGATTACACCATTCCCTAAAACAGAGTCTGACACTCTAGTAGATGCTTATAATCAAATCTGAAAAGGATAAAAGAACACAGTATAACTATGTTATGAGTATTCTCTTTTAAAAATTCCTGAAAAAGGGAATTTATAAAATGTATTGGTAAAAAACTCCCAAAAGGCACCAATAATATAAGCAATTCAATAGAAAATGGACAAAGAACATGATTTGTATTTACAAAAAAAGGAAAACATTCATGGTCTTTAAAAATGTAGGGAGATGTCCAACTTCATTCTTCATAAGAAAAATGAAAAATAACAGTACTTTAAGATGGTAATTTTCATTTATCAAATTGGCAAAAACTAAAAGCTTAACTATTGTCAAGGCTGTCACAAACAGGAAAGTACACCGATGGCACTCCTATAGAGGACAAGTTGGCAATATAGAGCAAAATGACCTACCTTAGATTTTAAGTGAGAGTAAAGATTCAAAAAATAATAATCACTTCAAATTATTTCTAAAAATATTCACCTTTACTGACACTAATTTTGCTTCTCTATCACTATGTCTTGCACCATCTCTTCCCTCCAGCAGAAATGGCTTTCCACAGAATTACATTTTTTAAGAGTTCCAAATTGTTCCCTCACGTCACTCACACCTTTTCTGTTTTCTCCGTGGTTAGTGTGTGCATACACACACAAAAAAACTTAAATATATGTTAACATTAATACGTAAATAAAAATATGGACATACATAATTTTTAAATATAAAAGTACATGTAAATAAAAATACATATAAATAAATTTATGCTGTATACGTAAGGTGTATGCTATATATTGTAATAATGTATACATAGGTTTTCCTGCTTAACATTTAATGAAAAAATAGTTTATATATTTTTTTGATCATACAATTTATGTTTATCTTTAAATAGTTTTAATAATACAGTAAGCATCTGTGAAGTAACTGTTTAAAACATATGGTATGACCTTGGCAATAACCTAGATTTAGTCACTCTTGCAAACGTGACAAGTGAAAAATTATCTTATTTGCATTTCCCTGACTACTTGCTTTTCTCATGAGATTTTTTCTCAACAATTTAAGTTTCTTCTTTTATCAATTACCTGTTCATATGCTTTACCCATTTTCCTGTTGAGTTGCTGTCTTTATATTATTTTTTTGTAAAAGTCATATATATATGTGTGTATATATATGCATGTATATATCTGAGTAGTAATCCTTATAAGAGATTTCTCCCTTTCTTATCTTTAAAATTTAATTATAGTGTCTTAAGTCACAGTTAAGTTTTATTGCAGCGTAGTTACATTTACTAGTTATGGCAGAATGGTGCTAGGTATTCACCAAAACTGTATTATCTTCTGCCTACATTTTATAGTCTGTTTTATAATAGGGATGTGACTAAATTCTAGTAGCCAAATTCTAGTTTTATGCACCAAATCCAGACCTCTCATCAAAACCTCCCATATGTGATCATCCGTATTAGTTTCCCTTACAGTTGGCACAAATGAAGATTAACCATAGGGTGGACTTGGGAGCCTCATGACTTAGAGCAGAGCTACAAGTAAAAGAAGTAGGAAATCCTGAATCAGCTCTTGGAGTAGTAAAAACGGATATTTAACTTGAGCAAGAAATGAATGTTATTTTCTTATTCTTCTAACATTTGGGGGTTTGTTTGTTACTTCAAGTAGCATTAGGTATGTCCCACCTACTCCATAATCTTTTCATATGTATTTTGTATTTACTTCTTGAACTGTGATTATCAATACTTTTTAAATAAAGAGGATAAATACATTTATACAGATTTCTTAATAATACTGTATTCCTTATACTGCTCTTTTGTAGGTAACCATCACCCTCTTCCTTCTCTGCTAATCAGGAATTTTTCTGTCCCTAGAATTTTGCCCTTTCCAGCATGCCATATAAATAGAATTGTGTAATATACAGCATTTGGGCTCTGGTTCTTTTACTGAGAAGAATGCATTTATAACTCATTCATGAGCATGATATGTACTACTGATACTATGTATAAAATAGATAACTAATGAGAACCTACGTATAGCTCAGGGAACTCAGTGCTCTGTGGTGACGTAAATGGGAGGGAAATCCAAAGAAAGAGGGGATATATGTATACGTATAGCTGATTCACTTTGCTGTGGAGTAGAAACTAACACAATATTGTAAAGCAACTGTACTCCAATAAAAATTAATTTAAAAAACTCATTCATGAGCATGAATGTTTGATCCCTTTTATTACCAAGTACTATTCTGGTATATGGATATACCACAGTTTATATATTCACCATTTGAAAGATGTCTCACTTGTTTGAAGACTTGCTTATTAAGAATAAAGCTGCTACATACATATACACTACCAAATGTAAAATAGATAGCTAGTGGGAAGCAGCCGCATAGCACAGGGAGATCTGTTTTGCTTGTCACTTCATTTAGAATATGGCTACTTGAAACAGGGACATTTTTAATTAAAGGCACTGCTCTGATATACTGGCATTGGCAAACCTTTACGCCTGTTTCCCTCTTCACATCTCCTGGGCTCTCCCCTCTTCCAAAACACTTTGAAACCCCCGTCAGATACTTCAGGAGGAGTGTAATACCCAGAAGGGACCACGGCCTGTGAAAATGGGTAGGTCTGAAGGGGAATTCAGGTTGAGGTCCCTTTTCGGTGGCAGGCATTATGAGACAATTCAGCCACTGAGGTCCTCTTTGGCTTCATGTTTAGAACTTGGCTGAAACCAAATGCATGTTTTAGAGGGTGACAGCATTAGCTGCTGCTCAGCTGCTCTGTCTTATCACCAACAGAAAGTTCACCTTCTGCTCAGTTCGGGGAGTCAACAGGAGTTCAGGGTCTCTAAAAGCCTACACATCATTTGTAGAAGGGATCTAAACTTCAGGTATCACCTGAGGTATGCCTTTGGTTCTATGGACCATGGCGCCATTTAGGGGATGTCTATTTTGGAGGGGACCTATAGGAGGTGGTGTTTAGGGACTGAGGGTAGGAATTTGGAAGTCTCTTTGGGGGCATACCCTTTTGCAATAGGGCTTAGGAATATTTGGGGGGAGGTCTTTGGTGTTCATGTTTCGATAGCACACGGTATTTGCAATATTCTCCAAAGGGAGGTGGATTTGGGTAAAATTTGAGATTTCTAATCAAGGCAGGATTTGAGGAAGACTGTTTAAGTTAGGGTTCTAGTACAAATGTTGGGAGCTTGCCAAAATGGCCTTTGTGACCCAGGTTCCATTATAGGGTCCTTCAAGCATTTGGAGACCTGGGTCAATAAGATTGGATGCATCGGGGCTCACTTTTTTTGTATGGATAGTCTTCAACTCAGGCTAAGAAGGGATACTGGAGCCTAGTCAACTAGGATCTTGCTGAGAAACAGGGTACCATTAGGACTTCACTTGCTATAGCTTTATTCACCATTCGTGAAGATATGGGGCCCTTCTTGTCAGGAAGGGAGCAAGGACAGTTGTGCTGAAGGGACACAGATAACATTGTACGAAACTACATGAATTGTTTATTCATGAGGGAGAGTATAGTCCCAATTTAGAGAGCCCTTATTTAGGCCAGTTGTACATCTTTCATGAAGAGTATGGTCTTTGCTCATTCATGTACATAAACCGTGTATAGATTCCCCTAACAGGTTATGGAGTTTTGAGCCTTGCATCTAGTGAAGGAGTAGATACTTCTGTATATGAGGAGGGAAAAGCCTTCTGGACCAGTATGTCAGGTACCTGCAAAGGTTCTAAATGAAAACTCCAGCATTGTTCTTTCCCAGCTCTGTGATCACAGGCAATTTTTTTGCAGCATCCATTGGTGGTATGAAGGTGATGATAAGAAGAACAGCAAATACTTACATGAGCTTTACAGTGTGGGGAATGTAAGTCTTTATCAGGTGTCATAATACACCAGGAAATTTAATAGTACTCCAACTATTAATGTTAATTAGGTAGTACTTACTGTGTGTCACGCTCTTTTTTAAGCACTTTATTCATATTTAGTCATTTAAACTCTACCACTGGGGTAAGTTACAATTATTATCCTCATTTTATAGATGGCCCAGAGAGGTGAGGTGCCTGTCTTCAGGCCACACAGCTGGTAATCATGGAAAGAATTACTGTGAGGGTCCAACACTTCTCTTGGGTCACCTTTGAGCTGAAACACGAAAGAACCTTTTTGTCTTCCTCAGGAAGGACAGCTAATGAAGTTATGTCAGAAAACGATAGAGTAAGGCCCTCCAAAAATTCTCTACATTACAAAACTACAAAGTTGTCAGACTCAACTTTTTCAGAACTCTGGAAATTGACAAAATTTCACAGGAACTAGGGGAGTATTTATGTGTTTAAAAATGACTGAATCTTGGTAAGATCAGCAAGCTCTAGAGACTTTAAATTGTCCCAATCCCATCCTCTTGTTTTCCAGATTAATAATGGTACACTTTGAAATAGTGTGCATTCCTTTTGCATCCCAGTAGCCACCAGAAGGAGGAGAACAAAGTGAGAATTCTTTCAGAACCTTACCTCCAAAGATTAGTCATTATCTGATGTGTCTGATTTGTTCCTTGGGAGACTCAATTTGCAAGACTGTCTATATTTGACATAATTTGGAGCTCACCCAGTGCAAATGAACTTTACCCTGGGGAGTTGCCAAAACAATTATAGGAGCAGAAAGAAATTTTGAAGAAGTAATGCCAAGAAACATCCCAAATTTGTTGCAAAACATCAATATACAGATTCAACCAGCTAAACAAACTCAAAGCAGCATTACTCAAAGAGATCCATACCAAGGCATGTCATAATCAAACTGCTGAAAGCCAAAAACCAAGAGAGAATTGTGAAAGCACTGTGAAGCAACCCATCACATGTAAGAGATTCTCAATTAGACCAAAAACAAAGATTTCTCATCAGAAACCATGCAGGGCAGAAGACACTAGGATGACATTCATAGTGCTAAAAGAAAAAACAAAAACAAAACAACAAAGAAGTATCAACCAAGAATTTTATATCCAGCAAAACCATCTTTTGAAAATGAGGACAAAATTAGGACAATTCCAGATAAACAAAAAACGGAGAGGATTTATTGCTAACTATCTGCCGTACAAGATGAGATAGTTCCTGGAGGGAGTCCAAACTGAAATGAAAGACCTTTTTTTTTTTTTTTTTTGCGGTACGTGGGCCTCTCACTGTTGTGACTTCTCCCGTTGCGGAGCATAGGCTCTGGACGCGCAGGCTCAGCGGCCACGGCTCACCGGTCCAGCCGCTCCGTGGCATGTGGGATCTTCCCGGATCGGGGCACAAACCCGTGTCCCCTGCATTGGCAGGCGGACTCTCAACGACTACGCCACCAGGGAAGCCCTGAAAGACCCTTTGATATTAACTCAAATCGAGAGAAAGAAAGAACATCAGTAAAATAATTATATAGGTAAATACAGAGGATAATTTAAACGAATTTTTTGTTTGTATGATTGTAGTCTGAATAATAGTCCCAAAATATGCCCACATTTTAATCCCCAGGACATGTATGTTATTTTATGCAGAAAACTTTGCATACATGATCCAATTAGAGTCTTCAGATGGGAAATTGTCTTGGGTTATCTTGGGTGGATCTAATCAAAATATTTCCTATAAGAGGAATGCAAGAGATGTTGGAGTCAGAGGAGAAGCCAGTGTGATGACAGAAGTAGATAATGAAGTGATGTATTTGAAGATAGTAGAAGGGGTTACTAGCCTAGGAATACTGGCAACCACTAAGCAGAAAAAGGGCAAGGAAATATATTATCCCTGCAGAACCTCCAGATGGACACAGTCCTGCCAGCATGTTGACTTTAGACAAGTAAAATGGATTTGGGACATCTAACAATTAGGATTGTAAGAGAACAATTTGTAATGCTTTAAAGCACTGAATTTCCAGAGATATATTACAGCAAAAATAGTAAACTAATGCAGTTACTTTTTTTCTCTTACCAGATTTAAAACACAACTCCATAGGAAAAAATTATTAATTGGTTCTGATGTATAAAGTGTATAAAGATGTAATTTATGATAAAAACAACACATGGAAAAGGGGGATAAACTACATAAAAGCAAAAATTCATATTTTGAAATTAAGTTGGTATTAATCTGAACTAGGTTGTTAGAAACTGTCAGTTTAATTTATAACAAATTAACTCCAGAGCAACCACTAATGAGATGACTCTAAAATGTATATAGTAAAAGAAATAACAAATAACCATGAAAATGGTACACTAGAAGATGTCCAATTAAAAAGCAGATTGCAGTATGGATTTTCTAAACACATGACCAACTACATGTTGTCAAAGAGACAAACCTTAAAGTGAAACAAATAGATTTTAATAAAAAGTTGCAAAGAAAAGTTTCATGCAAACAATAACCAAAAAAGAGCTATAGTGACTACTAATGGCAGACAAAACAGATTTTAAATAAAAAATTTTGAGAAAAATGACAGCATATATTACTATATTATTATATTAGATTAATAATATATTATTGATAAAGGGGTAAATCTGTTGAAATACATAAGAATTATAAACATATGCTCGCCTAACAAAAAAGTTCCAGATACCTGAATCAAAAACTGACAAAACTTGAGAGAGAAATAAATAGGTTCAACAGTATATCCAAATAAATGACAGAACATAAGATCACCAAGGGAAGAGAAGACCTAAACAACACTATAATATAAACCGAGTGGACTTAACAGACATGTACAGAACATTCCAACCAAGAACAGGAGAATAAACTCTTTTTTCAAGTTAACTAGGAATGTTCTCCAGGATAGACTTCACGTTAGGCCATAAAACAAGTGTCAATAATTTAAATCACACCAAATATGTTCTCTGACCATAAAGGAGTGAATAATGGGAAATCAATAATGGGAGGAAATTGTGAAAACTTGTAAATATGTGGAAATTAAACAACATATTCCTAAGTAATCAGTGAGTCAAAGAGTGTCCAAGGGATATTAGAAAATACTCTGAAGTGAATGAAAATGAAAACACAACATACCAAAACATGGGATTTGGCAAAAGCAGAACCCAGAGGAATATATATATATATATATACCCACACACACACACACACACACACACACACACACACACACACACACACATATGCAAGCCTACATAAAAAGGAAGAAAGAGTTCAGAAACTGGAAAAAATGTCTAACCCAAAGCAAAGTGAAAGAGGAAAATAACCTTTCACTTTGTGAAAGGTTAGTATGAAAATAAATAAAATAATATAAATAGAAAAAGCATAAAGAAAGTCAACAAAAACCCAAAGTTGGTTCTGTGACAAGATTATTAAAATTGAAAAACCTTAGGTTGATGAAGAGAGAGAGAGAGAGAGAGACGACTCCATTAGCGAAACCTGAATGAATAAGATAAAATGGCTATGAAACCATACAGAAATAAAGAGAATTGTTAGGAATTCGCTTGGACATTACTTTTGACTATATGAAATAGTCAAGTTAGTGGAAAAACAGAGTGACTAAAACGAAGTAAAAAACTAGAAAATCTGAATAGACCTGTAATAAAGAGGTTGGATTCGTAATCAGAATTTCCACAAATAAAAGCATGGGACCAGATCCTTTTACAGTGTACTCTACCAGATGTTTTTCTGAGCATGCCAGCGGCAAAATGTCAAAGACACAGGTGTACTGTATATTAGCAATCAGTTAATGTCATATCTTATCATTATTCAATAGAAATGCATTGGGTGCTTACTGTGTATCAGGAGGTTTGTTAAATGGTGGTGCCTGTGATGACTTGGTATTGTGTTTTTCTTAGTTCATGGGCACTGGCAACATTAGCATTATGCTTTCAGGGTCACTGTGGAAGGGTGTTTCAAGGCCTCATTATGAAATAATGTCCCCAAATGGAAGTTCCTCTGGTGCCTGGGTATATCTTCACCCATAATCAATTTCATATTAATAGGAAAAATGTGTATTCATATATAAATATTACGTGAATATTTAAACTTAACATTTAGTGTCTAGTGCATAGACAGCATTGCTGTAAACTTTTTACACAATAGTGAGTATTCATTTTATCTTATTTCCATGTACATAATATTTCAAATTTCATAACATATTGACCATATCAGGCGGCTGCTGTTATCACAGTTGTATAGAAGAGGACAGTGAGGCATTGGTCCCTAGTCACTTATTAAGTTCAAGAGTGAGTAATGGAAATCAGAGCGCTCAGGTGGCAGAGTAGAAATTTTAAATGCTTAAAATATGTGCTGTTAAGAAGAATCATAAGCAGTTCCGGGAAACTTTAGCACCCGTTTGCTTTCATATGCCTCTGTTGCAAGTCTCTTTCGGCACGGACTTCTACTCAGGAAGTCCCTTAACACCTAGTGTCTTGTGTAATTCGAGAACAAAAGTCTTGACTTCTCTAGCTTGCTGTCTTCCCTCACAGTGATTCAGCGATGTAACTACGCGTGTTTCAGTTTATACCCATTTTACTGAATGCAGCCACTAGGTGGAGCTGTCTTCCTTCTGCCGTCAGCACACGGCAGAACTCAGTAATGAGTCTCCCAGGGGCTGCTGACGTCACCAGTGATTCACTACCGGTGCGACGGCGAGCAGGACCAAACTTTTTGTTTGGGCTTCCGGCTCAGCGGCCGCCATTTTATGTCGGCGGTTGAGGTAAAGGAGGCGTGGTCAGTGGAAGAGGGTAAGCCTGCGGCGGCCGCAGCTCTCCTCCAGCCAGCCGGCGGGGGAGGAGGAGTAAAAAGAGGGCGGCGGCCGGGCTTGGCGTCGGCTCCACATGGAGTTGGCGGCGGAGCGACCCTGGGAACGGGCATTTGTAACAAACGGCCTTTCTCGGCACCTCTCCCCGGGCAGGCTTTTCGGGAGGGTCTTGGAGGTGGCTAACTGGGCTGGAGAGGCGGCATTGGGGCGGATGCTGGGGCGGAGCCGATGTTACTCTGTCTTGCCTGTGTTCTGAAATTTGACCTCAGGGATCCGGAGGCCCAGTTCCTACCTTTAGAGCCTCGGGTCCAACAATTCTAGCCAAGAACCTTATTCCTTCACAGGTCTAGCTTGTTATAGCACCAGGTTCAATATTCCCAGTCAGTGTATTACATTGAAGACCTTAAACCAAAATTACTATCCTCACAGCTTCCAAGAGGAACCGGAGCCCTGACAATGTCTGTTTCCCTCTCATTTCCCTAAAAGAGACCTTTCTCTTAACATCTTTACTCACACTTCACTCCCTTTTTTCCTCCTCCTAATCACCTTTCAGAGCTAAAAAAGTACAACACTTGGAATACCACAGACCCTGACTCGTTCTCAGAGACCCCTTCCTCACATCTCACCCAGGTAGTCTCATCTGTCAGAGATCACTCTGTACGCAGCATTTCTACTTAAAATATATATATATATATATAGTTTTAGCATTTCCCTTTATAGACCTTTATTATGTGCCGTTGAAGACCTTCCTTCCTATGGCATCTTCAATAAGTGCTCCTACACCCAGCATTTCTACTTAGTCGTCGACCTTCCCAAACTCCATTTTATAATTTTCCATCAGAAACACCTCCGAATCCAACTTTGTCCTTCACTAAAATGCTTTACTACTAACCCAATATCTGCTGTTAGAAAATACCCCCCTCTTCATCGTCTCAGAATTCTTTGCAGATAATCCCAAGTATCTTCTCTCAGAAGCTCCCGGGGGACCAGATACCAGGTAGGAATTCTTCAGATACATAATCTGGCAGACATCCTTCCCTGCACCAGTATTTGATAGACCCTTTCAAATTTTGGTTCTCACCAGCCCTATCAGAGACTCACCTTCACAGTCTTGCCCAGGGCTCTACCTGTGCATTCAAAAGCAAACAGGTTTTCCCACCTTCTTTTAAGATCCTGTTACTCCACATCTTGCCTTATAGTCTCCCCTAGGGCCTTTCCAGTTGCCAATATCTTCATTCACAAGCCCTCAACTTCTGCTTTCAGCCTCATAGGCCCCTATATCGTTATCATACAACCCCTCCCCCAGCACACTTCCATCATACTAGATCCCCTTCTCAGCATCTGTTCAGCCTGCATGGTGCTCTGCATCATTAGTCACAGAAGCCCAGCCAGACTTCTCAATCTAGCCAGTGTCTGCTCACTCAGTCTTTTAGTCTGTTATCTTCCTGAAACTTTTTATCCTCCATTCCTAGGGAAAAGGAACTGTCTGAGCTCAGCCTCCTCTTTCCTCCCTCTCAGAGTAGCTCTAGTACCTAGCATGTCTTCATGTTTCCGTTCTTGAAATGAGGATGCTAGTACTTAAGTCTTTCTCTCCACCAGAGTTACCACTAACAAAAGAGAAAAGCCTCCCCGTATCTGGCTCCTTTGTCTAAAGATGTCCACTTTGCCACTATTGAAGAAACGTTGTATGTCTGGGCCTGATCCAAAAGCAAGTTCTGATTGCCCTTCTGCGTGTTCTGTAATGTTCAAAGTGCCATCAGAACCGACCAACGTGAGTGTCTTTTCCCTAAATCTTGGAGGTGGGATGGTATTGTGGTTGGTGGGAAAGTACCTCTTATTTAAGCGTTTTTTTTTTTTTTTTTTTTTTTTTGCTGTCTTGCTGAAACTCTTTTCCCCTCCATTCCTAGGGAATGCCAAAAACAGGCAGTGCAACAGACATAGATGAGGGTCTTTACTCCCGGCAGCTGTGAGTATGGCTGAGCCTGGGAATGCGAAGCAGGAGGGGGGCACAGAGAGGATAGAGTTGGGTGGGCCAAGCCCTGACCTAGAGTCTCCTTCAAATCTGGCAGGTATGTCCTGGGCCATGAGGCTATGAAGCATCTCCAGACTTCCACTGTGCTGGTGTCGGGCCTTCGGGACCTAGGGGTGGAGATTGCGAAGAACATCATCCTTGGTGGGGTCAAAGCGTCACCCTCCATGACCAGGGCACTGCCCAGTGGGCTGACCTCTCATCCCAGGTACCTGTTCCTGGATCCCTTCCCCTTGCCCAAGCACCAAACCCCCTGGTGTCTGCATTCACTTCACTTCTTTCCTTCTTGTACCTCCTTGTAGTTCTGCCTAAGGGAGGAGGACATCGGTAAGAACCGGGCTGAGGCATCACAGCCCCACCTTGCTGAACTCAACAGCTATGTGCCCGTCACCACCTACACTGGGGCCCTTGTTGATGACTTCCTTAGTGGTTTCCAGGTACGTTGCAGCATCACCCTGCCTCCTGACTTACACTCTCAGATCCTTTTCCTGGTTGGTTTGCTCAGTATTTATTTAATGGACCAGCCCTGTGGGTGCTTGCCCTGGGGTTTCCCAGAGAACTTGGGCACTGGAACTCCTGATGCAGCAGTAGGAACTTATCCTGGTGAATAAGGAAGGGAATTCAAAGATTCCCTACAAATCATCGCTGAGCAGGCTTTGCTTTGTTCTGTTTTGTTTTATTTGAGAATTGAAGCAGATGAGTGTAGGATTTGGGGATAAACCCAAACTTTAACTGGGAACAGACTGTGACCCGTTGTTTGACTCCCAGGACATGCAGGGTTGTAGGCAGGCAGGAATGGGTGTTTTTCAAATAAGTGAATTAGTTGGTCTTCAAATTCCGTCCTCCTAATACTGCTTTACTTTTCTTGTCATAGTGTGGGGTTTCATATTTCTCTTCATTGAGTTTTACCCTCACTGAGTATGACATGCATACTTTGTAAATATTTGTAGAAAAGGTCTGAACCAGTAAGCTTTAGTCCTGACATTCTGCCAACCCCTGGCCTGCCTTTCTCCTTTATTTTCTTATTTCCCTTCACCCCAATGCCAGTCCCTTTGCATGAGCTTCCTTCTTGTTACAGGTGGTGGTCCTTACCGACTCTCCTTTGGAGGACCAGCTGCGGGTGGGTGAGGTTTGTCACAGCCGTGGAATCAAGCTGGTCGTGGCAGACACTCGGGGTCTGTTTGGGTGAGTGCCTGCTTCTGCCTTTATCCCCAGCTCCTCCCAGGCCCCAGGCTAAGACCCCCTGGTTCCCAGTGCTGTAATGCTACTCTCAGCCCACCAGGTTTTCCATTCTCCATGTTCACCTCTCCCCAGTTGGCACGAGCACTGATTGTGGGCAGTGATGGCTAAGCTTTCTTAGGAAGTATTCACTATGTCTAAGGGTCTCAGGCACCAGTCCTGTTGTGTCCTTTTACAGGCAGTTGTTCTGTGACTTTGGAGAGGAGATGATCCTGACGGATTCCAATGGGGAGCAGCCTCTCAGTGCTATGATTTCTATGGTTACCAAGGTAAGGAGATTGGCCCCAGGGGTTCTGGCAGGCATGTGGGTAGCCATAGTCCTCCTTTATGCTCCTGGTACCCTGATCCTACCTCTGAGGCTTTCTTTACTTCTCTTCCAACCAGGACAACCCTGGTGTTGTAACCTGCCTGGATGAGGCCTGACACGGGTTTGAGAGCGGTGACTTCGTCTCCTTCATGGAAGTTCAGGGCATGAATGAACTCAATGGCATCTCTCCCCTAGAGATCGAAGTCCTGGGTATGCCAAGACTGGTGGGGCAAGAAATGGTTGCCCAGATCAAAGAGAGAATTGTCCCTGTGGTGTGGGCTGACCCACAGCCCAAGAGGTGACACATATCTGTAGTCTTGACTTGTACCAAAGTCCAAGAGGAGATGCCTCTCTGAAATCTGACTTGGGACTTAGAAGAGATGTGTCCAGGTAGCCTTAATAAAGACATGTGAACTGAGCTACAGGCAGAAAAGGTTTATACCACTAGTATTTGATTCCATTATTATTTTTTGGCCCATTGACTATATCTCTTTCTTTCTTTAAACCGTTTTAGAATGTATAGTATAACAATCTCTAAGTAATACTTCATCACCGCACATATTAAAGAAAAACTTACAACAAAATATTTCCACTTTCTGGTTCACCATTTGCTGTCGTCGTATATTTTGTGTATGCCATAAACTTCTCAATACATTATTTTTGACTTCACAGTTATATTGTTGAAAAGATTTAAGAAAGTTTGTTTTTACCCACATAATCACCATTTCCAGTATACTTTTCTGTGGCTCTACATTTGCATCTGATGCCATTTTTCTTCTGCCAAAGAAAGCCTTTAATGTATGTTGTGGAATGGGATCTGCTGGTGGTGATTCTTTTAGCTTTTTAATGCTTGAAATCTCATTTTGCCTGTGTTTTTGAAAGTTGTTTTTACAGAGTGTAGCATTTTAGATTTCATTGCTTTAAAGATACTGCTCTATTGTCTTTCCTGCCTTATTTTCCACAGGAAGTCTACTATTCTTATCCTTGTTTTTCTGTATCTAATGTGCTTATTTTCTCTATCACTGATCTTAATCAATGGGATTATGATATACATTAGTATAGTTTTCTCCATGTCTCTTTTGCAGTTATTAAATTTATATTAACTATGGGTTTATAGTTTTATCAAATTGGGAAAATTTCTGGCCATAATTTTTTTTGAAAATATTACTTTCGCAGCTCACTGCCACCCCATTATCTCTTTCCAGAACTCGAATTACATGTATATTAAGCCACTTGACTCTTTTGTCTTTTTCTCCCACTCTTCGTTGTATTTCGGATAGTTTCTTCTACTTTGTTAAATCTCCTGATTTTTTCTTGTGTGTTAATTTTGTTAATCACATCTGTTATGTCAGAGCACTGGTCAAGAACATTAAAACAACTATTATAAATATATTTCACATGTCAAAGAAATTCCCAACAAAGGGGTGGGCCGAAAGAGGTTTTGAAGAAATAATGGCCAAAAATTTACAAATTTGATGAAAACTAAAGCCACAGATCCGTGTTCTGGTAAGTTTTGATGGATGGAAGGTAATTGTGAATGTTAGTTTTTTGGAGTTGTGTTTTGTGTTCCTTTACTATTTTTGAGTTTGTTCTAGAGAAATTATGTAGCTGCCATTGGATCCTTTCAGGGCTTACTTCTTTTTCTCTAGAGTGGCATTTAGACATAGGGTACCTGTGCTGTCTGAAGAAATCAGCGTTGTGTTTTTGTTGTTTTTTTTATGATGTACTATACCTTATTTATATTTCTTAGTTGAAGGATAGTTGATTTAATGTTTAATGTTGTGTTACTTTTTGCTTTACAGCAAAGGGACTCAGTTATCTATATATACATTCTTTTTCATATTCTTTTCCATGATGGTTTATCTCAGGATACTGAACAGAGTTCCGTGCTCTACAGTAGGACCTTGTTGTTTATCCATTCTGTATATAATAGCTTACATCTGTTAACTCCAAACTCCCACTGTATGGGGGAGGGGGTTAGGGGAGGAAGGGAGTGGGAGGTTTTCCCATTCCTGTTTTGATAGTGCTGTTGGTCTTGGGAAGGAATGAATTGACAGATAACCCTTCATTCTGTTCATCCCCCAGGTCCCTACACTTTTAGTATCTGTGATACCTCCAATTTCTCTGACTATGTCTGTGGAGGCGTTGTCAGTCAGATCAAAGTAACTAAGGAGATAAGCTTTGTGAGTATGAGCAGGAGGGTGTGCTGTAGGGTTCCAGGCATCTCTACGTTTTTTACTTTTTTCATTCTGATATCTTGCTCTCCAAAGAAATCCTTGCCCACCTCACTGGCAGAGCCAGACTTCGTGATAACAGATTTTGCCAAGTATTCTCGCCCTCCTCAGCTGCACATTGGCTTCCAGGCCCTGCACCAGTTCTGTGCCCAGCATGGCCAGCCCCCTCGGCCCCACAATGAGGTAGATGGGTGGGCAAGCCAGCCAGGTCCTTGAACCAAAGCTCCACTATGCCTCTTCATCTATTTAGTTTTTCTACCTCTCCCTCTCCCCACAGCGGTGTGATTGTTCTTTTTCTCCTTCCAGGAGGATGCAACGGAACTGGTGACCCTAGCACAGGCTGTGAATGCTCGAGCTCTGCCAGCAGTGCAGCAAAAGAGTCTGGATGAAGACCTCATCCGGAAGCTGGCTTACGTGGCTGCTGGGGATCTGGCACTCATAAATTCCTTCATTGGGGGCGTGGCTGCCCAGGAGGTTATGAAGGTCAGTGCGAGTGGAGAAGGACAGTGCTGGGAGTGGGCCAGGTTCCTTCCTGGCCCTGCTGCTTGCTGTCCAGGTCTGATTAACCAGTGATCACTTCCTCTTTCTTACCCCCTCCTCAGGCCTGCTCTGGAAAGTTTATGCCTGTTATGCAGTGGCTGTACTTTGATGCCATTGAGTGTCTCCCTGAGGACCAAGAGGCCTTTACAGAGGACACGTGCCTTCCAGTATGTGATTGGGGCCCATGGAGAAGGCATTATTGTGGTTCTTTTTAAGGTGCCTTTTCTCTAACCCTCTCTTCTCTTCACATGACTCAGTGCCAGAACCGTTATGATGGGCAGGTGGCTGTATTTGGCTCCGGCCTGCAAGAGAAGCTGGGCAAGCAGAGATACTTCTTGCTGAGAGATCCTTTTGGTCAAAAGCTACCTTTATGTCCCCTAGCCTCTGGCCACCTCTTCTGGAGTCTCCTCTTGGCTTACAAGGGAGGGTGTTTGGTTGTACCCTCATCTCATCCCTTTCTCCATTTTCTTCATACCAGGTCCTTTATTCCCCAGTCTTGTGCCTCTTTCCTTAGATGACCATGGATTTTTATGGCCCTGGGACTTAAATATGCAGTAGTAGATCCTCTTACCCCCTCTTGCCGTCTCCAGGGGGAGTGAGGACTGGTGAGTGGCTTTGTTAGGCCAGTGACCCTAACCATCTTCTGCCTCTCTTCTTGGCCACCTCCCAGGTGGGTGTGGGGGCCGTTGGCTGTGAGCTGCTCAAGAACTTTGCCATGATTGGGCTAGGCTGCGGGGAGGGCGGGGCAGTCACCATTACAGACATGGACACCATAGAAAAATCCAATCTGAATCGACAGTTTCTGTTCCGGCCTTGGGATATCAGGGTGAGTGGAATGGACATGGTAAGTAATTGAGCTTTGTTTCTCACTTTTCTCCTGTCTTTTTCTTGTTATCTGTCTTATTGCCTTAGGACGTGTGTGTGTGTGTGTGTGTGTGTGTGTGTGTGTGTGTGTGTGTGTGTGTGTGTGTGTGTGTGTGTGTGTGTGTGTGTGTGTGTGTGTGTGTGTGTAGAGGTTGTGTGTATCTTATCTCCGTAGAACTGGCTCTGGTTTTCATCATACCAGGTGAGAGGCTTTCTTTAATTTTGTGTATCCTTTGTTCATTGGTTGAACCTGTGCAAAGTAGGAATGGAACTGGCATGTTTGTGAAATAAAGAGGAGCATATGATCTGGGCTTGCTCCCGTTTTACTCTTTGTGCTTTACTCTGTGCTTTGTCCCACAGTACTATAACCAGCAGTGGACATTGTGGGATCGCTTTGAGGTACAGGGGCTGCAGCCTAATGGTGAAGAGATGACCCTCAAGCAGTTCCTTGACTACTTTAAGGTAAGGCCCTTTGACTCACTGCACCTGTGGTGTTGGTTGCCCAGGTTACTGGTACTGTCCATCCCAGTGACACTGTTGCCCCTCCTCCTTTCCACCCTCTTCAGACAGAGCACAAGTTAGAGATCACCATGCTGTGCCAAGGTAGATCCATGCTCTACTCCTTTTTCATGACAGCAAGCAAGCTCAAGGAACAGTTGGATCAGCCGTGAGTCGGGCCAGTGGGAAGGCAGAAACAGGTCCTGCTTGGGGTGGGAAGCATCAGCTAGCTATGCGACTCATATTCACTGTTCTCCTTACTTTAGTTGTCTCTGTAAGTCCTTTCCTCTCTTTCTACTTCCCTGACCCTCTTTTTCCTCACCCCAGGATGACAGCAATAGTGAGACGAGTATCAAAGCAAAAGCTGGGACACCACATTCAAGCACTGGTGCTTGAGCTGTGCTGCAACGACGAGAGCGGCGAGGGTGTGGAGGTCCCCTATGTACGATACACCATTCGCTGATCCCCTCTACACCCACCTACCTCATTCTCAGTCAAGTCAATCTATTTCCGTTTCTCTCATAGTTGTGGCCAACGCTGAGCCTTAAGTTCTTCTGAGAACTTTTTGTTGTTGTTGTTGCTGCTTTCTAATGTTTGGAGTTGGAATTCTTAATAAAGAGTTATTAATCCGAGTGTGTCATATCCTTCTTTGGTCAAAGGCCTGTACCCTGTTGTCTGTGAGAAAGACCAGCCTTTCTTTAGCTCTGTAGGTTCAGGTGATAATACAAAAGGCTCAGCCTCTCCGCACCAGCATGGAATTCACCTCACATCCAAGCTTATGAGAAAAGATTAAATCCAACTGTTCTGGTAAATCATTGGTTTGCAATTTTTTCCTTTGTCCTCTCTGTTTAAAAAGAAATAGAGGGGGAGTTGAGGAAGATGGTGGAAGAGTAAGACGCAGAGATCACCATCCTCCCCACAGATACACCAGAAATACATCTACACGTGACACAACTCCTACAGAACACCTACTGAACGCTGGCAGAAGACCTCAGACCTCCCAAAAGGCAAGAAAGTCCCCACGTACCTGGGTAGGGCAGAAGAAAAAAAGAAAAAACAGAGACAAAAGGATAGGGACAGGACCTGCACCAGTGGGAGGGAGCTGTGAGGGAGGAAAGGCTTCCACACACTAGGAGCCCCTTTGCGGGCGGAGACTGCGGAAGGTGGAGCGGGGAGCTTCGGGGCCGCGGAAGAGAGCACAGCAACGGGTGCGGAGGGCAAAGCGGGGAGGTTCCCGCACAGAGTGTCGGTGCTGACTGGCACTCACCAGCGCGAGAGGCTGGTCTGCTCACCGGCCCGGGTGGGTGCGGCTGGGAGCTGAGGCTCGGGCTTCTGTCGGAGCACAGGGAGGGGACTGGGGTTGGCGGCGTGAACACAGCCTGCAGGGGTTAGTGCACCACGGCTAGCCAGGAGGGAGTCCGGGGAAAAGTCTGGACCTGCCGAAGAGGCAAGAGACTTTTTCTTGCCTCTTTGTTTCCTGCTGCACGAGGAGAGGGGTTTAAGAGCGCTGCTTAAAGGAGCTCCAGAGGCGCGCGAGCCGCGGCTAACAGCGCGGACCCCAGAGACGGGCATGAGACGCTAAGGCTGCTGCTGCCGCCACCAAGAAGCCTGTGTGCAAGCACAGGTTACTATCCACACCCACTTTCCGGGAGCCCGTGTAGCCTGCCACTGCCAGCGTCCCGGGATCCAGGGACAACTTCCCCGGGAGAACGCACGGCGCGCCGCAGGCTGGTGCAACGTCCCGCTGGCCTCTGCCGCCGCAGGCCCGCCCAGCACTCCGTGCCCCTCCCTCCCCTGGCCTGAGTGAGCCAGAGACCCAGAATCCGCGGCTCCTTTAACCCCGTCCTGTCTGAGCTAAGAACAGACGCCCTCCTGCGACCTACACGCAGAGGCGGGGCCAAATCCGAAGCTGAGCCCCTGTGAGCTGTGAGAACAAAGAAGAGAAAGGGAAATCTCTCCCAGCAGCCTCAGAAGCAGTGGATTACAGCTCCACAATCAGCTTGATGTACCCTGCATCTGTGGAATACCTGAATAGACAACGAATCATCCCAAATTGAGGAGGTGGACTTTGGGAGCAAGATTTATGACTTTTTCCCCTTTTCCTCTTTTTGTGTGTATGTATATGCTTCTGTGTAAGATTTTGTCTGTATAGCTTTGCTTTCACCATTTGTCCTTCCGTTTTTGTTTTGTTTTTTTCACTTAAAAATTTTTTTCTTAATAATTATTTTTGTATTTTAATACATTTATTTTATTTTATCTTATTTTATTTTATCCCCTTTCTTCCTTTCTTTCTTTCTCTCTCTCTCTCTCTTTCTTTCTTTCTTTCTATTTTTTCTCCCTTTTTTTCTGAGCCGTGTGGAGGACAGGTTCTTGGTGCTCCAGCCAGGTATCAGGGCTGTGCCTCTGAGGTGGGAGAGCCAATTTCAGGACAGGTCCACAACAGACCTCCCAGCTCCACATAATATAAAACGGCAAAAATCTCCCAGAGATCTCCATCTCAACACCAACACCCAGCTTCACTCAACGACCAGCAAGCTACAGTGCTGGACACCCTATGCCAAACAGCTAGCAAGACAGGAACACAACCCCACCCATTAGCAGACAGGCTGCCTAAAATCATAATAAGTCCACAGACACCCCAAAACACACCACCAGACGTGGACCTACCCACCAGAAACACAAGATACAGACTCATCCACGGGAAAGCAGGCACTAGTCCCCTCCACCAGGAGGCCAACACAACCTACTGAACCAACTTTAGCCACTGGGGGGAGACACCAAATACAATGGGAAATATGAACCGTCAACCTGAAAAGAGGAAACCCCAAACACAGGAAGATAAGCAAAATGAGAAGACAGAAAAACAGTAGATGAAGGTGCAAGGTAAAAACCCACCGGACCTAACAAATGAAGAGAAAATAGGCAGTCTACCTGAAAAAGAATTCAGAATAATGATAGTAAAGATGATCCAAAATCTGTGAAATAGAATAGAGAAAATGCAAGAAACATTTAACAAAGATCTAGAAGAACTAAAGAAGAAACAAGCAATGATGAAAAACACAATAAATTAAGTTAAAAATACTCTAGAAGGGATCAATAGCAGAATAACTGAGGCAGGAGAATGGATAAGTGACCTGGAAGATAAAGTAGTGGAAATAACTACTGCAGAGCAGAATAAAGAAAAAGAATGAATAGAATTGCAGACAGTCTCAGGGACCTCTGGGACAACATTACACACACCAACATTCGAATTATAGGGGTCCCAGAAGAAGAAGAGAAAAAGAAAGGAACTGAGAAAATATCTGAAGAGATTATAGCTAAAAACTTCCATAATATGGGGAATGAAATAGTTAATCAAATCCAGGAAGCACAGAGAGTTCCATCGAGGATAAATCCAAGGGGAAACACGACAGGACACATATTAATCAAACTGTCAAAAATTAAATACAAAGAAAACATATTAAAAGCAGCAAGGGAAAAAAAACCAAATAACACACAAGGGAATCCCCATCAGGTTAACAGCGGATTTTTCAGCAGAAACTCTGCAAGCCAGAAGGGAGTGGCAGGACATACTTAAAGTGATGAAGGAGAAAAACCTACAACCAAGATTACTCTACCCAGCAAAGATCTCATTCAGATTTGATGGAGAAATTAAAAGCTTTACAGACAAGCAAAAACTGAGAGAGTTCAGCACAACAAAACCAGCTTTACAACAAATGCTAAAGGAACTTCTCTAGGCAAGAAATACAAGACAAGGAAAAGACCTACAATAACAAACCCAGAACAATTAAGAAATGGAAATGGGAACATACATATCGATAACTACTTTAAATGTAAATGGATTAAATGTTCACACCAAAAGACACAGAGTGGCTGAATGGATACAAAAACAAGACCCATATATATGCTGTCTACAGGAGACCCACTTCAGACCTAGAGACACATACAGACTGAAAGTGAGGGGATGGGAAAAGGTATTCCATGCAAATGTCAATCAAAAGAAAGCTGGAGTAGCAATTCTCATAGCAGACAAAAATAGACTTTAAAATAAAGACTATTAAAAGAGACAAAGAAGGACAGTACATAATGATCCAGTGATCGATCCAAGAAGAAGATATAACAATTGTAAATATTTATGCACCAAACATAGGAGCACCTCAATACATAAGGCACACACTAACAGCCATAAGAAGGGAAATTGACAGTAACACATTCATAGTAGGGGACTTTAACACCCCACTTTCACCAATGGACTGATCATCCAAAATGAAAATAAATAAGGAAACACAGGCATTAAATGATACATTAAACAAGATGGACTTAATTGATATTTATAGGACATTCCATCCTAAAACAACAGAATACACATTTTCCTCAAATGCACATGGAATATTCTCCAGGATAGATCATATCTTGGGTCATAAATCAGTCCTGGTAAATTTAAGAAAATTGAAATTGTATCAAGTATCTTTTCTGACCACAATGCTATGAGACTAGATAGCAATTACAGGAAAAGATCTGCATAAAATACAAAAACATGGAGGCTAAAGAATACACTACTTAATAACGAAGTGATCAGTGGAGAAATCAAAGAGGAAATCAAAAAATACCTAGAAACAAATGACAATGGAGACACGACGACCCAAAACCTATGGGATGCAGCAAAAGCCGTTCTAAGAGGGAAGTTTATAGCAATACAATCCTACCTTAAGAAACAGGAAACATCTCAAATAAACAACCCAAACTTGCACCTAAATCAATAAGAGAAAGAAGAACAAAAAAACCCCAGAGGTTGCAGAAGGGAAGAAATCATAAAGATCAGATCAGAAATAAATGAAAAAGAAATGAAGGAAACGATAGCAAAGATCCATAAAACTAAAAGATGGTTCTTTGAGAAGATAAACAAAATTGATAAACCATTAGTCAGACTCGTCAAGAAAAAAAGGGAGAAGATTCAAATCAATAGAAATAGAAATGAGAAAGGAGAAGTAACAACTGACACTGCAGATATACAAAAGATCATGAGAGATTACTGCAAGCAACTCTATGCCAATAATATGGACAACCTGGAAGAAATGGACAAATTCTTAGAAATGCACAACGTGCAAAGACTGAAACAGGAAGAAATAGAAAATATGAACAGACCAATCACAAGCACTGAACTTGAAACTGTGATTAAAAATCTTCCAACAAACAAAAGCCCAGGACCAGATGGCTTCTCAGGCGAATTCTATCAAACATTTAGAGAAGAGCTAACACCTATCCTTCTCAAACTCTTCCAGAATATAGCAGAGGTAGGAACATTTCCAAACACGTTCTACGAGGCCACCATGACCCTGATACCAAAACCGGACAAAGATGTCACAAAGAAAGATTAGTACAGGCCAATATCACTGACGAACATAAATGCAAAAATTCTCAACAAAATACTAGCAAACAGAATCCCACAGCACATTAAAAGGATGATACACTATGATCAAGTGGGGTTTATTCTAGGAATGCAAGAATTCTTCAATATATGCGAATCAACCAACGTCATATACCATATTAACAATTGAAGGAGAAAAACCATATGATAATCTCAATAGATGCAGAGAAAGCTTTCGACAAAATTCAATACCTATTTATGATAAGAACACTGCAGGAAGTAGGCACAGAGGTAAGTTTCCTCAACATAAAGAAGGCCATATATGACAAACCCACAGCCAACATCGTCCTCAATGGTGAAAAACTGAAACGATTTCCTATAAGATCAGGAAGAAGACAAGGTTGCCCACTGTCACCACACTTATTCAACATAGTTTTGGAAGTTTTAGCCACAACAATCAGAGAGGAAAAAGAAATAAATGGAAACCAGATCAAAAAAGAGGAAATAATATTGTCACTGTTTGCCGATGACATGATACTCTACATAGAGAATCCTAAAGATTCTACCAGAAAACTAATAGAGCTAATCAATGAATTGGTAAAGTAGCAGGATATAAAATTAATGCACAGAAATCTCTGGCATTCCTATACACTAATGATGAAATATCTGAACGTGAAATTCAGAAAACACTCCCATTTACCATTGCAACAAAAAGAATAAAATATCTAGGTATGAACCTACCTATGGAGACAAAAGACCTGTATGTGGAAAATTATAAGATATTGATGAAAGAAATTAAAGATGATACAAATAGATGGAGAGATATACCATGTTCTTGGATTGGAAGAATCAACATTGTGAAAATGACTCTACTACCCAAAGCAATCTATAGATTCAATGCAATCCCTATCAAACTACCAATGGCAGTTTTCAAAGAACTAGAACAAAAAAATTTCACAATTTGTATGGAAACACAAAAGACCCCGAATAGCTAAAGTAATCTTGACAACAAAATACGGAGCTGGAGGAATCAGGCTCCCTGACTTCAGACTATAGTACAAAGCTACAGTAATCAAGACAGTATGGTACTGGCACAAAATCAGAAATATAGATCAATGGAAGAGGATAGAAGGTTCAGATATAAACCCACACACATATATATGGTCACCTTATCTTTGATAAAGGAGGCAGGAGTGTACAGTGGAAAATGGATAGCCTCTTCAATAAGTGGTGCTAGGAAAACTGGACAGGTACATGTAAAAGTATTAAATTAGAACACTCCCTAACACCATACACAAAAATAAGCTGAAATTGGATTAAAGACCTAAATATAAGGCCAGACACTATCAAACTCTTAAAGGAAAACCTAAGCAGAACCCTCTATGACATAAATCACAGCAAGATCCTTTTTGACACACCTCCTAGAGAAATGGAAATAAAAACAAAAATAAACAAATGGGACCTAATGAAACTTCAAAGCTTTTGCACAGCAAAGGAAACCATAAACAAGACCAAAAGACAACCCTCAGAATGGGAGAAAATCTTTGCAAATGAAGCAACTGACAAAGGATTTATCTCCAAAATTTATAAGCAGCTCAATAACAAAAAAACAAACAACCCAATCCAAAAATGGACAGAAGACCTAAATAGACATTTCTCCAAAGAAGATATACAGATTACTAACAAGCACATGAAAGAATTCTCAACATCATTAATCATTAGAGAAATTCGAATCAAAACTACAATGAGATATCATCTCACACCGGTCAGAATGACCATCATCAAAAATTCTAGAAACAATAAATGCTGGAGAGGGTGTGGAGAAAAGGGAACACTCTTGCACTGCTGGTGGGAATGTGAATTGGCATAGCCACTATGGAGGACAGTATGGAGGTTCCTTAAAAAACTACAAATAGAACTACCATATATACCAGCAATCCCACTACTGGGCATATACCCTGAGAAAACCGTAATTCAAAAAGAGTCATGTACCAAAATGTTAATTGCAGCTCTATTTACAATAGCCAGGAGATGGAAGCAACTTAAGTGTCCATCACCAGATTAATGGATAAAGAAGATGTGGGACATTTATACAATGGAATATTACTCAGCCAAAATAAGAAACGAAATTGAGTTATTTGTAGTGAGGTGAATGGACCTAGAGTCTGTCATACAGAGTGAAGTAAGTCAGAAAGAGAAAGACAAATACCATATGCTAACACATATATATATGGAGTATTAGGGGGAAAAAATGTCATGAAGAACCTAGGGGTAAGATGGGAATAAAGACACAGACCTACTAGAGCATGGAGTTGAGGATATGGGGAGGGGGAAGGGTAAGCTGTAACAAAGTGAGAGAGTGGCATGGACATATATACACTCCAAACGTAAAACAGATAGCTAGTGGGAAGCAGCCACATAGCACAGGGAGATCAGCTCGGTGCTTTGTGACCGATAGGGAAGGTGGGAGGGAAGGAGATGCAACAGGGAGGAGATATGGGAACATGTATATGTATAACTGATTCACTTTGTTACAAAGCAGACTCTAACACACCATTGTAAAGCAATTATACTCCAATAAAGATGTAAAAAAAAAAAAAAAGTGGACACATTGCGTATTGCTAGATAGCTCCATGGGTCATTACTCATCTCCCTCTCACCCACAGCTACTTTTATATTTGTAGTGGTGGAATCCGCTGTAAAAGGAAGTCATCCATAAGTATGTGTTTTTCACCTATATTCCTGCCCTGTCCATCTGCCTTCTTGCCCACTAACAAGATTCTCCCTGCTTTCCCCTGTAGCTAGACCAGCTTTCTGCACTGTGGACCCTGGTTTTCTAAGACACGTCCAGAACTCAAAAGGAGATGCTACACCCTTTGCAATGTTGTGGAACTTTGACTCAGTGGAGACTACTGACCACCTGTCCATATGCATTCCTGCATCATTCTTGTCAGGGGGCCCTTTTCAAGTTTCATTTACTATTACCAAGTTTATTATTTTAAGATCCTATTTTTAAATACTGTGTCTTTTTGTCAAGACTGACTGGACTCCATCCTTCACCTGTGAAGCTCCATCAAAGTTTTACATGCAGTTAAGTACCATCGCAGCTATAAAACTGCCAGTGGCAAGAACATCAATTCTTAGATAAAAAGTCCTGACCATCCTCAGACTCAGGGTGTCAGCTGGGAGAAACCACACCTTAATTACCCATCTTCTCCCTTTTTGACTCCTGCTCATAGCCGTGTGAATATCCTTGATAGAAAACCTCAACATCACCTCCGGTTCTCCCTGGGAGAAGGATGGGACAGATAGAAGTTTGCCATTAGGTGTGGTGAGGTTCACAGTCCAGTGGCCAAGTCTTCTTTCTAAAGCAAACCTCAACAAAGCCCTCTTACCCATTCCTTGCTTTGTACTGCTAAGTAAGAGGGCGGGAGACAGACTGAGTTAAGAAGACATAGTACCTATGTATATGAGTAGGAATTGGTCCTTCCACTATACCTTGTTCTGGAGATGACTCAGCAATACCTGAGCTGAGGGAAAAGGTAAGGTTGTCGTTGGTACCATATAGTGCAGATAGGTGGGACAATTTTAAATCACAATATGAAATAAAATCATAAGAGAAAAGCCTATTGTTGCAAATCCCTTCTGGGGAGAAAATGTCTCTAGCTAGGATAACTATTAGGAACTTGGAGAATTCAACCTGGTCCCTGTTATTGAGGAGCACATTGGAAGTTAGCCATGGATACTTCATAACTAGCTCAAAAGGCACACATCCAGCTGAGTTAGATAGGCTGAAGAGAAGCTGGTAAAAATTCTGATAAGGTAAAACTCAAGGAGCCAGATTTACTGAGGAATATGAGGAAGCCAGATCAAGGAAGAAGTTTGGAAAGACTGCTCATTTGAAAGACACTTGGAAGGCCAAATAGAACCAGATATTCAGGTGTTTGGTTGAACTGTGATGCATGGAGGTTCAATGAAGATACCAAATATATGACCAATGTCTGGAGTGCCAATAGGAGATGATGTAAAGATTGGGAACACTGAGTTGAGAGGTATCCTTTAATATTTGTTTCTGGAATTCAATAATGGAGCCAAAGATGGAGCTGAAAGTTGATACCCATGAGGTAATCAAGCCACAGAATAAATGAGATTACATAGGAAAGAGTATAACTGATTAGGGAAGGCACATAGCCTAATGCATCACAACTGTGTTCTTGGCTAAATGAGGGAGCAGTTTTTAAACTCTTTTTCTTGCACGTTCTAACCATTCCACCCTATTCTTTTGCTCCATGTGGTATGACCAGACAAACTAATTCTGGATGAAATCTAGGAAATTTCTCCTCAGGAAATTTCTCCTCAGTTAGGCAACATACTATGAGGAAAACTGAATAGCGTTGCTTTGAGTCATCAAGATGTTTAATGCATAACTGCAAAAGCAAGGACACTTGTGCTCCATTCAATCGTCCAAGGAGGTATGTCCATAGTTCTATCGTGCCCCCTTAGTGTTTTGGTGATGTTTTTCTAGTGTGTTGATGCAGAACACCTAAATGGCTTCTGAGTCTTCAGAGGAATCAGAATACACTCCCTGACTGTTTCAACAAAGCAAAACTCCCAGAATTCTGTCAATTGACTTCCTCTAATATTGCGTTGGCTTGACTACTTCTGATAAAAATGAAGGCTGGTGAGACTATAGCCCTTGCCACTGGGACTGTGGATTGTCACTGAAATTTACCTTTCTAATCTGGGTGCTTGATAAATGTGAACAAACGCAATGCCATTTAATTGCTAGAGATACTCAGGAGACCTTGAGAAGAAATGGCAATTGGATGCACATGTTTTTTTAATTAATTTATTTTATTTATTTATTTTTGGCTGCATTGGGTCTTTGTTGCTGTGCACGGGCTTTCTCTAGTTGCGGTGAGCAGAGGCTACTCTTCACTGCAGTGCACAGGCTCCCCATTACGGTGGCTTCTCTTGTTGTGGAGCACACGATCTAGGCATGTGGTTGTGGCACACTGGCTCCATAGTTGTGGCTTCTGGACTCAATAGTTGTGGTGCACGGGCTTAGTTGCTCCACGGCATGTGGGATCTTCCCGGACGAGGGCTCGATCCTGTGTCCCTTACATTGGCAGGCAGATTCTTAACCACTGTGCCACTAGGGAAGGCCCAAGAGGCTTGTTTCTGCCTCCAGGAACTCAGTGGTGATGGTGAAGGAAGTAACTGAAATAGAATGAGAATCATAAGCTTGTCTTGGGAAATTTGTGGCATGCCCAGGTAGGAATGAGTTATGACAGAGGAACATAGGAATCTAGAGGAAAACATTCAAGTTGTCATCAGGTAGTGAGAGGTTTGTGAGCAGATAAAGTTAACCAAAAATCCTAGAGGGCCAAGAAGGCAAAAAGAACAAGGAGGCACAGTCTAGTATAAAGGTTACAAGCTCTGGAATTAGAACACATTAGTCCTATAATATATTAGCTTGAAAAATAATATTTCTGATCCTTTGATCCACTATCTGTAAATGGGGCAAAAAAGACAACAAATAAACCACCTAAAATAAAACCTTACAACATAAAAAAACATGATTCAAATATATTATTATTTATAATGTTATTATTGAGATTACTTAGAGCAGGGGTCCCCATATTTTTGGCACCAGAGACCAGTTTCGTGCAAGACAATTTTCCCACAGATTGGGGGGTCTATTTCAGGCTGTGATGATAGCGATGGGGAGCGGCAGATGAAGCTTAACTAGCTCACCTGCCACTCACCTCCTGCAGTGCCATGGTTCCTAACAGGCCGTGGACTGGTACTGGTCCCTGGCCAGGGGTTGGGGACCCCTGACTTAGACCATTGTGTACTATGAGGGGCTTGAGGCAGAATTTTCGTCTGCACACAACTGTCAAATTAATAAATAGGTCTGTTTCAAGGAAGGAAACAATAAACTTCAGGCCAGTTTTGTCAATCACTCACAGATGAGAGTGCTTTTGTGGAAGTCCGGGGTACAACAGAGAAGTTCCATAGCACGCTGCTGGAGAAAAAAATAATCTAAGGTTAGACACATTGAAGAAAGTAATGGGGACAGTGTGCCTTTATCCAAGTTATCGCTCCCCAAATGTGGCGTAGCTCAATGCCAAGGGAGCCCTACTTGGCCCAAGAAAGTGAGATAATGTGAATTTTCCCAGATAGTGGTGAGAGACTAGGTGGATAGCAGCAGGCATGAAACAATTATCATAGGAACATTCTACTAGTTGCATCATGAATTCAATCAAGAGACCTGTACATAAACCATTTTGGATTACCCAGCTGGCACATGGACACTCCTGAAATTCCGCGTGCCTCTCCCCTGCCCCTCATTGTATCCTGTGTCTGGCTCCCTGTGTGCTCCCAATGGCAGCATGAATGAGGTTTTGCAGACAGCTTGTGAACATTTGCAGGGATCCTAATCTTTAGGCCTGGAATAAACCATAAACTTGAGCATTCAGCTGTGTGCTAGGAAATGCTAAAGGGAGGCTATCAATATTGAATTAGATTTGAAGGTTTCACAGAAGGCATACAAGCTTAAATTCTGCCACAACACAGAATAACAAGTGTGCAGTAGGTGTACCCATATAAAAGGACTGAGAAACCCTCAGAATCTGTAGCAGAGCTGACAGAAGGTATTTATTTCCCAAAATCAGTCAGTAAAGATGGGAGGAGGTGAAAACTTCTTCAAATGTGAACACAACAATTAAAGACTTTAAGGAACACAAGAAATCAAAGAAATATGGCTCCATAAAAGGAACACCAAAGACATGGAGATCTGTGACTTACATGGTAATAAAAAAATTTATTACATGGTAATAAAAAAATATATATAGCTGTTTTAAGGAAGCTCAGTCAACTACACAGAAAGAAAATTCAATAAAATCAGGAAAACAATACACACACACACACACAATGAGAAGCTTAACAAAGAGGTTAAAACATAAAAAAGAACAAAACATAAATTTTGGAGCTGAAACTATGAGTCAAATGGAAAAAATGCAATAGAGAGCATCAAAAAACAGACTCAATCCAGACTTTGAAATAATGCAGTCATAGGAAAACAAAGAAAAAAGAATTAAAGAAGAGTGAAGAAAGCCTATGTGAACTATGGAATAGCATTAAGAGAAACAGTCTACAAATGTTTCTTCTCTCGGGAGAAGGCCTGAGAGAGAAAAGGGGACAGAAAGCTTACTTAGAGAAATAATGGCTGAAAATTTCCCAAATTTGGGGAGAGAGTTGGACATAGAAGTTAATAAAAGTAATAGGTTAGTTCAAAATTTCCATCCAAAATTAGCATCTCCAAGATACACTATAATAAAACTGTATAAAATGGAATACAGAGCAAATTTTAAAAGCAATAAAAGAAAAACTTTTTTAATAAAGAAAATGCCAGAAAGGCTTCAGTGGATTTTGCAGCAGAAACTTTGTAGGCCAGGGACAATGGGATGATATATTCAAACTGCTGAAAGAAAACAACAGCCAAACAAGAACACTTTGCCAATGTAATCCCTTTCAAATTACCGATGGCATTTTTCACAGAACTAGAACAAAAATTTCACAATTTGTATGGAAACTCAAAACACACCAACTAGCCAAAGTAGCCTTGAGAAAAAATAACGGAGCTGGAGGAACCAGGCTCCTGGACTTCAGACTATACTACAAAGTTACAGTAATCAAGACAGAATGGTACTGGTACAAACACAGAAATATAGATCAATGGAACAAGATAGAAAGCCCAGAGATAAACCCATGCACATATGGTCACCTTATTTTTGGTAAAGGAGGCAGGAATATACAATGGAGAAAAGAAGGCATCTTCAATAAGTGATGTGGGGAAAACTGGACAGCTACAGGTAAAAGAATGAAATTAGAACACTCCCTAACAGCATACACAAAAATAAACTCAAAATGGATTAAAGACCTAAATGTAAGGCCAGACACTATCAAACTCTTAGAGGAAAACCTAGGCAGAACACTCTATGACATAAATCACAGCAAGCTCCTTTTGGCACATCTCCTAGAGAAAGGGAAATAAAAACAAAAAGGAACAAATGGGACCTAATGAAACTTAAAAGTTTTTGCACAACAAAGGAAACCATAAACAAGACCAAAAGACAACCTTCAGAATGGGAGAAAGTATTTGCAAATGAAGCAACTGACAAAGGACTAATCTCCCAAATTTACAAGCAGCTCAATATCAAAAAAACAAACAACCCAATCCAAAAATGGGCAGAAGCCCTAAATAGACATTTCTGCCAAGAAGAAATACAGCTTACCAACAAACACATGAAAGAATGCTACAATCATTCGAGAAATGTAAAGCAAAACTACAATGAGGTATTACTTCAGACCAGTCAGAATGGCCATCATCAAAAAATCTACAAATAATAAATTTTGGAGAGGGTGTGGAGAAAAGGGAACCCTCTGGCACTGTTGGTGGGAATGTAAATTGATACAGCCACTATGGAGAACATTATGGAGGTTATTTAAAAAACTAAAAATTAAACTAGCACAGGACCCAGCAGTCCCACCACTGGGCATATTCCCTGAGAAAACCATAATTCAAAAAGAGTCATGTACCTCAATGTTCATCGCAGCTCTATTTACAATAGCAGGACATGGAAGCAATATGTGTCCATCGACAGATGATTGGATAAATAAGATGTGGCACATATATACAATGGAATATTACTGCGCCATAAAAAGAAACAAAATTGAGTTATTTGTAGTGAGGTGGATGGACCTAGAGTCTGTCATACAAAATTAAGTATGTCAGAAAGAGAAAAACAAATACAGTTTACTAACACATATAAATGGAATCTTAAAAAAAAGGTTCTGAAGAACCTAGAGGCAGGACAGAAATAAAGATGCAGATGTAGAGAATGGATGTGAGGACACGGGGAGGGCGAATGGTAAGCTGGGACGAAGTGAGAGAGTGGCATGGACTTATATATACTAACAAATGTAAAATAGATAGTTAGTGGGAAGCAGCCGCATAGCACAGGAAGATCAGCTCCGTGTTTTGTGATGACCTAAAGGGGTGGGATAGGGAGGGTAGGATAGGGAGGGTGTGAGGGAGACGAAACAGGGAGGAGATATAGGGATAGATGTATATGTATAGCTGATTCACTTTTTTATAAAGCAGAAACTAACACACCTTCGTAAAACAATTATACTCCAATAAAGATGCTAAAAAAAAAAAAAGAGAGAGAGAGAGAACACTTTACCTAGGACAAAGTTGTACTTCAGAATGAGGTGAGATAAACACATTCCAGAGAAACAAAAACTAGGGGAGTTCATCTCATTAGCTCTGCCTTACAAAAAATGCCAAAAGGAGTTCTTCAAGCTGAAATAGAAGGAGCTAATTAGTAACATGGAAAAATAGAACACACAGATTGAGGTAAGTATACAGTAAGATTGAGAATACTGTAATACTTTAATATGGTGGTGTGTTAACCTTCTAACTCTTGTATAAAAGTAAAAGGGCAAAAGTACTGAAATTAACTATAGGTACAATAATATGTTGATAAATACATAATATAAAAAGACATAAATTGTGACATCAAAAACAAAAAGGGAGAAAGTAAAAGTGTAAAGTTTTTGTATGTAATTGAAGTTAAGTTGTTATCATAGACTGTCATATTTCTCTGATGTGGCAAGAAAATCTGAGGGAAACCACAAAGTGAACCCTACAGCAGATAAACAAAAGATAAAAGAGAATAAAAGAGTACCACCACAGAACGTCATCAATTCAAAAAGGAAGACAGCAGGAGATGAAGAAAGGAACCATGGAACTAAAAAAGAGTCAAACAAGAGTAAGATGGCATTAGTACTTCCTTACCTTTCAATAATTACTTTAAATGTAAATGGCAATGTTTCACTAATCAAAATTCATACAACGGCTGAATGAATTAAATGTAGCTAAATTCCTCTGGATGATCTGTCTGCCTGATCCTTCCTGCCCATATGTAAGTTACCTACAATAAAATTTATAATTGCAGTTTATGTAGTTGCTTTTTTAGTTTCAAAGTTCCTTTTCAGTTCCAAGGATATTATTATTTTTATTTATTATTAATTATTATTATTATTTTTTATTATATTTTTATTTATTATTATTATTCAATTTCTAAACATCCCAACAGGTAGCAAGGAAATTTTAACAATATTAACTCCTTTGACCCATGAACACAGGATACTTTAGATTGAGTTGCATTCTTCAATTTCTGTCATAAATGTCTTATAGTTCATGGTGTATAGTCTTTCATTTTCCTCGTTCAATTTATTCCTAAGTATTTTGATGTTTTGGTGATATTGTAGATGAAATTATTTTATTTATTTCACTTTCAGATTACTCATTGATATTTTAAAGAAATATAACTTATTTTTGTATATTTGTTATCTATCCTGAAACTTTACTGATTTCTATTAGTTCTATTAGTTCTGTGTGTATGTGTGTGTGTAGTGCTAAGATTTTTCTTATATACGAGATCATGTCATCAGAACAGAAACATAATTTTACTTCTTTCTTTCCAATTTGGATGATGTGTATACCTTTTTTTTAAAAAAATCTAGGTTAATTACCCTTTCTAAGATTTCCATTACTTCATTCAATTGGAGTGTTGAGAATGAGCACACTTGTCTTATTCCTGAATTTAGAGGAAAAGCTTTCAGTCTTTCACCACTGACTATGATGTTGGCTGTGGACTTGCCATATATGGCCTTTATTATCTTGAGATGTTTCTTGTGTAGCCAATATGTTCAGAGTTTTTATCATAAAATGATGCTGAATTTTTTCAAATGAATTTTCTGCACCTATTGAGATAATCATTTGTTTTCATTTTATTATTTGGATGTATCATATTTATTGATTTGCATAAATGGAACCATCTTTGCATCCAGGGATAAATCCCATTTGATTATGTTGTATGAGCTTTATAGTATGCTGTGGAATTAAGTTTGCTAGGGTTTTGTTGAGAATTTTTGCTTCCATATTCAGGGATATTGGTATGGATATCTAGTTTTCTATTTTTATGGTATTCTTATCTTCCCTTGGCGTAATGTGTTGCTGGCTGTAAAATTGATTTAGGGAGTTTTCCCTCCTCTTCCATTTTTTGGAAGAATTTGAGAAAGATTTGGTGTCAATTTTTTTTAATGTTTGGTATAATTTACTCATGAAGTCATCTGGTCTTGGTCTTAGAGAGGGTTTTTTTGTTATTGATTCCATCTCCTTATTATTGATTGTCAATTTTCTATTTTTCATGAGTCAGACTATGTAGGTTGTAAGTCTAGGAATAAATGTATTTCCTTTAGATTATCTACTTGTAGTCTTGTAATTGTCCATTGTAGACTCTTATGATTCATGGTATTTCAGTTACACCTTTTGTGTGTGTCCTCTTTTATAATTGTACTGTTTAGTCCTTTATCTTTTCCCTTAGTAAGACTAGCTAAAATGTTGTCAATTTTGTTTATCTATTTATACAAACCAATTCTTCCATCTGAAGGGAGGCCAAAAAGGTCTAGAAATGATTTGTGAATTATTGACAATAAGGAACAACTGTACCCAGGTCATGATGCAAGAGAACATGAAAGGATTTTCAAAACGAAAGCGTCAAAATTTAATGAGGCCAGACGGAAGAGAAGACTGAACCTAATGTTGTAAATAATGTCACCTTTACTTACCTCTTTGAAGCCAAATGTGATATAGCCATACTTGTGAATATTAATAGTCACCACTTGCTTTGCAGAATCTTCAAAACCCTTGCATGTTTTTCATGAGGCCATTTCTTTATCTCGTCTTTAAGATTTGAATTCAGCTTTTAGCAAGATCTTTTTCATAAATTAGGTATGACCTTTTAAAATTCTTGGTTTTTTAATGTAAAAATATAAAGATCTAAACTTTCTTTGCATGAAATAAAATATCTAAGTCTAAAGAAAAGTTGTTTTATTGATTTTTTTTTTATCTATTCTCCATTTCATTGATTTCTGCTTTGATCTTGTTATCGTCTTCCTCCTGTAATCTGTGGATTAGTTCTTCCCTTTCTATTTCTTTAAGGTGTAAGGTCAAGTTATGTATTTGAGGTCTTTCTTTTCTTCATCATCTAGTCTTTTATCACTACAAACTTTTTTCTTAGCACCGCTCTTGCTGCATCCCCTAAGTGTTGGTATGTTGTGTATTCACTTTCATTTGTTTCAAGATATTTTTAATTTCTCTTTTAAGTTTTTTGATTCATTAGTTGTTCAGGAGTGTGTTCTTTAATTTCCACAAATTTGTGCATTTCCCAGTTGATCCTGTGTTTGACTTCTAGTTTCCTATGCCTTTGGTCTAAAAAGATTCTTGCTATAACTTCAGGCTTTAAAATATTTTTTGAGACTTGTTTTGTGACCAAATATATGATATATCCTGCAGAAAGTTCCATATGCACTGGGGAAGAATGTGTATTCTGTCACTACTGGATGGAATGTTCTCTATGTCTGTTAGTTCCACTTGACCTAATGTATAGTTTAAGTCCAATGATTGATTCCTTATTGATTTTCTGTCAGATGATTTATCCATTATTGAAGTGGGGTATTTAAGTTCTCTATTGTAAGTGTATCCTTGTCTATTTATCCCCTCAGATCTGTTAATATTTACTTGTATATTTCAGTGCTTGGATGTTGGGTGCATATACATATGTATGTTGTGAAATAAAGGTTTATATCTCTAGTTTGTTGCAAAACAAAAGGAAAAAACAATGAAAACTCATTTCAGTAACTTACCTGTACTTTTGTTTATTGAAGTATAGACAATATTGTGTTAGTTTCATGTGTACAGTATAGTTATTCAGTATTTTTTCAGATTAAATTCCATTATATATAATAGAATTTGATTGTTATCATCTTAAAATAGACTGTAATAGCCAGAGGGTAAACACAAAACAAACCATAGTAAATACACACAATATAAATATAAAAGAATTAAAATGTATCATTATAGAAAATTAATAATCCACAAAGGAAGAGAGCAAAATACATATATATAGATATATATGTATATATACACATTCATATATATTTACAGTTTCTATATCCTCAATGAATTGACCACTTTATCATTGTATAACCTTCTTTTTCTCTTGTTATAGTTTCTGGGTTAGTCTATTTTATTTTATTTATTTTTTTGGTCTGGTATAATCCCTGCTCTCTTTTGATTTCCATTTGCATGAAATATCTTTTTCTTCCTCTCTTCACTTTAAGCCTATATGTGCCTCTACAGCTGAAGTGAGTCTCTTGTAGATAGCATATTACTGGTTTTAAGTTTTTATTCGTTCTGTCATTCTGTGCCTTTGGATTAGAGGGTTAAATACATTTGATTTTAAATTAGCTATTGAAAGAAATGAGCTTGTTATCTCAATAATTGTTTTCTACCCGTTTTGTAGTTGCTTTATAATTGACTCTTGCTCTTGCTTCCTCTCTTGCTCTCTTCCTTCGTGCATTAATAATAATTAATTTTTAGTAATTTATTAATTTTCTATAGTGACACACTTAAATTCTCTTATATTTATATTGGTATTTTCCATATTCTGTCACTGGGAGAATGGGCTAATAGGAGTTCATTTTCCACAAAAGGGATTCCCATGAACCCTTAAGCAACATGGCTTTCCTTTCACACTTCCCTTTTCCAAGATGACTGAAACTTGCTGATGCCACTGCTGCTTTGAGGAACTACTTGTTTCCGGTCCACGTGGTAGGAAATATAAATGTAAGGTCACTTCCTGTCTTTGGCTCAGTAGCTATGAGAGATTTAAAGGGAATGAAATGGCGATAGTTGAGGCCACTACTGAGGAGGTGGAGGCAGAGGACTGACTGGTAGCAGAACGGGTATCAGCTTTGCAAAGTCCACGGTGGCAGGTCGAGGACAGTGAAGGCAGTAGAAAGCAGTACTAGTCCTGGAGGGAGCTATTAAGCCAAGACACCTCGTTTGTCCGTGGGCATATTCAAGTCATGAGGGAGTGGAGGGGACTGGGTTTTTAACGCCATGGAGTTGAAGAACTGGGCGTAGGAGGAAGGATTTATTAGGGAGCTACCATAGTGGTGGGGTAGGTCGTGTGGCCTTAGATTACAGCAGGAGAGGAGTGGCCGTGGGGAGTGAAAGGGTGCCTTCTAAGGGGTTACGTTTCCTGGGAACCTACAGACCCTTGGACTCACCTTCAAAGCAATTGAAATTTATGTCATAACACAGAGGAACTTGTTTTCCTTTGTAGAATTTAATTCCTAATGATTATTGGCGGTTTATTAGGTAATGGTGAGTGGTATTGGGTAAGAGAAGATCTCTTTTGATGAGTGAATCTTTGATATAAATAAATAAATAAATAAATAAATAAATATATATATATATTTAGCATCCCTTTCAGATGGCACAAGGTCCAGAGTCTGGGTCTAGAGCATAAAAGGAGATTCTGGACATGGGGCTTTAGTGAGAATTTGGACACATGTAATGGTGTAGACTTTTGGGGCGGGAGACCTGTAATTTTGGGACCAGTATTTGTTGTAACCCTTGAATTCAGGAGGTGGTTTTGCACAGGGGTCAGCAGCATCTTTTAGAAGTTTGTCAATTTTCTATTTCCTGTGCATGCTGAAATGCTCATCATTTTCCTAATGGTAATATGAAGTACGTTGATTTTCTAATAGCAGGCCTCTTTTTGATTTGGGGTTTAATCCAATTTTAATATATTATAGAATTTATTTTGTAATAGTTTGCTTAAGACATTTACATGTGTATTCATGAGGGAGATTTGTCATTAATTGTTTTATAAACTTTTGGTAGCAAGTATATGATCACTACATGGAATGAGTGACTGAATGTTCTTGTGATTTTAGTCACATGTAAAATTTTAATCATATTTTTCTTAAAAGTTTGGCTGCACTTACTTGCCTCTAAAGCATTTATAACAAGATAGCATAACTTTCATTATTTCTAATTTTTTGTAGATTCCCTTGAATTATCTATTGTAGACTCAAAACACCTGCAGATGAAATTTTTTCTTCTTGTATTCTTTTTTTCCTTTCTTTGTGCTAGCTAGAGTTTTTGATGACAGATTGAAGCCATAATGGTGTAATCATTGTTCAGGCGTACAGAACGGAGTCAGGCAGCCATTGAGGATCTAGTGTCAGATGCATCCCTGTACTACTAAGAACTTTAATTTTTGTGAACTATTCCAAACTCAAAGGCACCATCCATTTTTAAAACATTTACCAATTGCAGCCTTTGTGCAATTGGCACAAGGAAAAAGAGTCTTTCCCTCCTGTAACTATGCAGCCATTTGCTTAACAAGCACCCTTCCTTCTTGCTAGCTCCAGTTATAATTCTTGACACACAACTCATGTAAGTAACTGTGGCTTTATGTTTTTTGCTTTTATAAGCTTTCTCCATTTTGTTTGGTGGAACTGAATTCAAGTACTTCTTGAAGCCCTGTCACCTGGGTTGCAGTGTTAACAAACCTCAAATAAATGCCTCTGTATTTCAGTCTGGTCTCCCTTTCTGAAGTTTAGGCTAACATATTCAATGTAGAATAATAAGACTAACGTGGTCCTTTGTATCTGTTCCTGACTTTAATGGGACTGTTTTAAGTTATACTTAACTGTATTATTTCTTGTCTGTTTTTAATAAACCCATTACCAGGTAAGAAAGTTCACTTATATTCTTAGTTTATTAATAGGGTATTTAAGTTTTTAATTGTAAGCCCAATTGTCTTAAATTTTGTCCAGTAAATATTCTACAAATTATTGAGATAAGCATGACCTTTTTTTTTTTACATCTTTATTGGAGTATAATTGCTTTACAATGGTATGTTAGTTTCTGCTTTATAACAAAGTAAATCAGTTATACATATACATATGTTCCCATATCTCTTCCCTCCTGCCTCTCCCTCCCTCCCACCCTCCCTATCCCACCCCTCTAGCTGGTCACAAAGCACCTAGCTGATCTCCCTGTGCTATGCGGCTTCTTCCCACTAACTATTTTACGTTTGGTAGTATTTACATATATTATATATGTCCATGCCACTCTCTCGCTTTGTCACAGCTTACCCTTCCCCCTCCCCATATCCTCAGGTCCATCCTCTAGGAGGTCTGTGTCTTTATACCTGTCTTACTCCTATAATGAACTTTTTTAAAAAATTGGGATATAGTTGCTTTACAATGGTGTGTTAGTTTCTGCTGTATAATGAAGTGAATCAGTTATATGTATACATATATCCCCTCCCTCTTGGACCCCTCCAACCATGAACTTTTTATTGTTTGATTTGCTAAAACGTTTAATTGTGAAAATTTTAAATTTCTTAATTATTTTGAAACATAGGGAAAAAACTGGGAAGGAGTTATAAAGGTCAATTAACAAACATTCTGTATTTCAAAAAAATAAGTGTGACATGTTGTTTCTCCTAGAATCTGTAGAATCCAAATGTTACATCCAAAGTATGTTTACAAAGCAATTCAAATAATGCTTCCTTGAATAGTCTCGTACATGTTTGTTTGTTTGTTTGTTTTTCCACACACTTGCCTTTCTGTTGGCTGTCTATCTAGGGGTAGAATTTCAAGGTCATAGGGTATTTTATGTTTAATACATAGTATTATTAAAAATGTGTTAATAATATAGTTAATTAATAATGGCACTAATAGTATATTAATAATAGTAGAGTCTTCCAGAAAGCTTTTCTGTTGCCAGGAACTCTCTTATTGAAAGTTAATCTTTTATGCAGCAACTTGCTGAATTCTTTATTTGCCAGTCCCGATTTATAAAAGAGCATGTGGTCTTTATGTGTAGTGATATCTTTTGCCTCAATAATACTTGCAAGTACTCTGGTCTCAGTCTTGTTTACATTTTGGTTATTTTATGTATGAGCTCTGAGATATTGGCAAATTCCTATACCTCTCTGTGCCTCTTGCATTAGTATAAAGGTGATTATGATTGTATCTGCCTCATAGGGTTCTTACAAGCACATTAGCATCTAGAAAGTTTTAAATAGTACACCAAAATCATAAGTAATTAGTGTCTATTGAGTCATCATGATTTTTGTGTTTATATTAATTTATGAGTAGTTTTCTCATTCTACTGGTTCTCCAATGTAAAGTAGATTAAGAGTGATAGGCATTCTTGATTAATTTCTGACATCAGTGAGACTGTTTCTGAATTTTTTGGTTAAATATGTTTCCTGATATATTTGTTACTGATAAATTAAGTTTGCAGTAGATTTGCTTGGTCTTAAGTTGATGAATATCATTACAAAATCAGCCCACAGAAACATAGTTTCATACGCGGGGAGAGTGGAATTAATGACATGGTGATTGGTGGAAACTGACTTTATGGGTTCTTGTATTTTTCTTGCTTGGGTGTTATTTGCCCAACTGCAGTTAATAACTATAAGTCATCATATAATTAACCCTCAGATCACTAGAAACCTTTGTTATACGTCTGGTGTCCAGGTTGCCTGTGGAGCAGCACTGGTATAAATATATTGAGGTGTAAATAAAGAAGGAGTCAAGACTTCAGTACCTTCTTTAGCCATATCAACAATGCTGAACTCTTTGAAGGTATCTGTGCTTCCTTGTGTCAACCTGGACAAATTATGGACTTGTTGCTTTCTCCATCCATACAAATGATCACAAGCAGTCCTTTAGACTCTTGGTGGGTATGTGTAGTTCCTGGAATTACTTATGTGTCTCCTACCTGATTTTTCTTTTCTGTGGTCCTCGCACATCAGGTGACCTGACACCTCAAGGAGTGGCTAGTAGAAGGTGAGGAGTGTGTGTTTCTCCCAACAGCTACTTTACATCAGCTACTGAACTGGTATGGTTTGGAGTATGGCCAGACATCCATTGAAAATAAGGTACAGTGAGTGCAGAGGGTTTTGGGATCCTGTTGAAGGTGCAGGTGGAGGTACTCCTAGGACAGGGAGAGTCTGTGTGGGTATGTCTCTGTAAATGCTGTGTTTATCATCCCCTACCTTCAAGATTTTTGTGGTTATATCTGTGTATATTTGCTTTATGGTTACATCCATGGGCACATCTCTCTCCCCCCTTACAGATGGGGAACTTCCCAGCACCCAGAAGGTTGAGGTTTACCCATTAGAGCTGTTATTTGTCCAGCAAGCAACATGAACACCCTTCAGTTTAGCCACACAGACACAATTAATGAGTCTTGGGGTTGGGCCTTGGCCACTGATGACCTGGTTTGAGGAACCTGGAGAGGTATAAGTCATAGAAGGTAGCTTAGTAATGCACTGGTTAGTCTCTAGTGGCCTGAAAGGGTATTAGCCAGATTTTGGAGAAGTAAGAAGAAAATAGTCACAGTTGATTTGGGTGGTGGTGGATAACTGAGGAAGTACAGGCCATTGTATTAGTTTCCTAGGTTTGCAGTAACAAAGTATCACAAAGTTTAAAAAGAGAAATTTACAAGTCTTAAGCCTAGAAGTTAGAAATCCTGCCCTCCACTCCTGGTCCCCAACCAGTTCATGTCTTTCTTACATGAAAAATACATTGACTGCATCTCAGCATCTCCAAAGGTCTTAACCCATTCCAGCATCAACTCTAGGTCCAAAATATAAATGTCAGCTAAAAAAAATACCAGATGTTTTGAAGTAATCTAGGCAAGGTAGGGTTGAAGCTCTGCATATGACCCATCTGAGAGAAAAAATTCCTCTCCATTTCTAGATCAGTGAAGCTAGAAAACAAGAAATCTGCTTCCAGATAGATAATGGTATCTTCAAAGTAGATAAATAGTGGCATAGGAAAGACATTTTCCATTTTGAAGGGGAGAAAATGGAAGTAATAAAGGGATCATTTGTCCCAAGCATGTTTGAAATACAGCCAGGCAAATTCTATTGGGTTTCAAAGCCTGACAGTAATCATCTGTGGCTCATCGCTCTGCCCTCTGGGCCAATAGAGACCTCACTAGCTCTGGTCTCTGGGTCATGGCTCCTCTTTCTCTGGTGTCAGCATTTGTGACTCGGACCTTGGAGTCATTTTTCTTACACTTTGTCTCATCTCTGTTTGATCCCTCAAAACCAGGCTTTCAGTGTTTGTACTGGTATAGAAATCTCAGAATATATATTGGTCTCCTGTTGATGTCAAGAGGATCCATGCATTCAGAAAAGACGTTTCTCCACAAATCATTCTTGGAGAAACCAGGCCATACCTTCTACATTTTACTTGGAAATCACCTCAGCTAAAATCCAGATTCATGAATTCCCCCCACCTGGGCAGTAGCACAGGAACCCTCCATATGGTTCTGGCTTTTCTTGGGAGGCTGTCAGCCCCACCACCCACCTCTCAGCTCCCATGCTGTTGGATGCATAGCCTCCAGGTGTCCACTCCTCTGATGAGATGGGGCCAGGAGACACTCTCCTCAGCTCCTTGCCTGGGTGGACAAGTCAGATTCTAGGGCCAGAAGAAATCCTCATTTGAGGATTCCACCGAGTTCCCCAGTCAGAGTGCTGCAGCTGAGTGGAGTGGCTGCTTGGGACTACTGCTCAGAAACTGCAGAAAGCTTTCTTGGAATGTGACATGTTAATCCTTTGGGATAATTGGCCAGCTGCTCCTGACTTGGCCACATGAATGCTCACACACTCAGTCTCTGAATTAAAGAGAACAAACACTATTAGCATGTCACTCACCGCCATGAATGCAAGGTATTTCAATAAAGAGTATCAGGAGTACATCTACAAATCCTAGACTGGAATGTGCAAGTTCTGAGGAATGGTGGAATAACCCAATGTATCTATGTGACCTTTGGAGACAGTTGAGACAGAGCTACAGTAGGGCAGTGGCTGACACCTAATTCATAGCCCATCTTCTCCAGCCATGTGGCTTACAGGGTTTTGGTGCTCTGGCCAGGTGTCAGAGCTCAGTCTCTGAGGGGGGAGAGCCAAATTCAAGACATTTGTCCACAAGAGAACTCCTGACCCCATGTAATATCAATCAACAAGAGTTCTCCAAGAGACCTCCATCTCAATGCTAAGACCCAGCTCCACTCAATGATCAGCAAGATACAGTGCTGGACACCCTATGCCAAACAACTAGCAAGACAGGAACACAACCCCACCCATTAGCAGAGAGGCTGCCTAAAATCATACTACGTTCACAGAAACCCCAAAGCACAACACCGTACGAGGTCCTGACCACTAAGAAGACAAGATCCAGCCTCATCCACCAGAACACAGGTACCAGTCCCCTCCACCACGAAGCCTACACAATCCACAGAACAAACCTTACCCACTGGGGACAGACACCAAAAGCAATGGGAATTATGAACCTGCAGCCTGTGAAAAGGAGACTCCAAACAGTAAGTTAAGCAAAATGAGTAGACAGATAAATACAAAGCAGATGAAGAAACAAGGTAAAAAGCCACCGGACCAAATATATGAAGGGTAAAGAGTTAGGCTACCTGAAAAAATAATTAAGAGTAATGATAGTAAACATGATCCAAAATTTTGGAAATAGAATGGAGAAAATACAAGAAACATTTGACAAGGACCTAGAAGAACTAAAGAGCAAACAAACAATGATGAACAACACCATAAGTGAAATTTGAAATTCTCTAAAAGGAATCAGTAGCACAATAATTGAGGCAGAAGAACGCATAAGTGACCAGAAAGATAAAATAGTGGTAATAACTACCTCAGAGCGGAATAAAGAAAAAAGAATGAAAAGAATTGAGCACAGTCTCAGACACCTCTGGGAAAACATGAAATACACCAACATTCGAATTATAGGGGTCCCAGAAGAAGAAGAGAAAAAGAAAGGGTCTGAGAAAATACTTGAAGAACTTATAGTTGAAAACTTCCACTAATATGGGAAAGGAAATAGTCAATCAAGTCCAGGAAGCACAGAGAAACCCATACAGTATAAATCCAAGGATAAACACAACAAGACACATATTAATCAAATTATCAAAAATTAAATACAAAAAACAATATTAAAAGCAGCAAGAGAAAAGCAGCAAATAACATAAAAGGGAATCCCCATAAGTTTAATATCTGATCTTTCAGCAGAAATTTTGCAAGCCAGAAGGGAGTGGTAAGACATAATTAAAGTGATGAAAGGGAAAAACCTACAACTAAGATTATTCAGCAAAATTCTCATTCAGATTTGACAGAGAAACTAAAATTTTACAGACAAGCAAAAGGTAAGATATTTCAGTACCACAAAACGTGCTTTACAACAAATGCTATAGAATCTTCTCTAGGCAGAAAACACAAGAGAAGGAAAAGACCTACAATAACAAGCTCAAAACAATTAAGAAAGCAGTATTAGGAACATACATATCGAAAATTACTTTAAATGTAAATGGATTAAATGCTCCAACTAAAAGACATAGACTGCCTGAATGGATACTAAAACAAGACCCGTATATATGCTGTCTACAAGAGACCAACTTCAGACGTAGAAACATATACAGACTGAACGTGAGAGGATGTAAAAAGACATTCCATGGAAATGGAAATCAAAAGAAAGCTGGAATAGGAATTCTCATATCAGGCAAACTAGACTTTAAAACAAAGACTATTACAAGAGACAAAGAAGGACAGTACATAATGATCAAGGGATCAATCCAAGAAGAAGATATAACAATTGTAAATATTTATGCACCCAACATACACCTCAATACAGAAGGCAAATACTAACAGCTATAAAAGAGGAAATAGACAGTAACACATTCATAGTAGGGGACTTTAACACCCCACTTTCACCCATGGACAGATCATCCAAAATGAAAATAAATAAGGAAACACAAGCTTTAAATGATACATTAAACAAAATGGACTTAATTGATATTTATAGGACACTCCATCAAAAAACAACAGAATACACATTTTTCTCAAGTGCTCATGGAACATTCTCCGGGATAGATCATCTCTTGGGTCACAAATAAAGCCTTGGTGAATTTAAGAAAATTGAAATCATATCAAGTATCTTTTCCGACAACAATGCTATGACACTAGATATCAATTATAGGAAGAAACTGTAAAAAATACAAGCACATGGAGGCTAAACAATATGCTACTAAATAATCAAGAGATCACTGAAGAAATCAAAGAGGAAATCAAAAAATACCTAGAAACAAATAACAATGAAAACACAATGACCCAAACCCTATGGAATACAGCAAAAGCATTCTAAGATGGAAGTTTATAGCAATACATTCCTACATCAGGAAACAAGAAAAATCTCAAATAAACAACCTACACTTACACCTAAAGCAACTGCAGAAAGAAGAACAAAGAAACCCCAAAGTTAGCAGAATGAAAGAAATCATAAAAATCAGATCAGAAATGAAAATGAAATGATGGAAACAATAGCAACGATCAATAAAAGTAAAAGCTGGTTTTTTGAGAAGGTAAACAAAATTGATAAACGAGTAGCCAGCCTCATCAAGAAAAAAAGGGGAAAGACTCAAATCAACAGAGTTAGAAATGAGAAAGGAGAAGTAACAACGAACACTGCAGAAATACAAATGATCATGAGAGATTACTACAAAAAACTATATGCCAATAAAATGGACAACCTGGAAGAAATGCACAAAGTCTTAGAAAAGCACAACCTTCCAAGACTGAACCAGGAAGAAACAGAAAATATAAACAGATCGGTCACAAGCACTTGAGACTGTGATTAAAATCTTCCAAAAAAAAAAAAAAGCCCAGGACCAGATGGCTTCACAGGTGAATTCTATCAAACATTTAGAGAAGAACTAATACCTATCCTTCTCAAATGCTTACAAAATATAGCGGAGGGAGGAACACTCCCAAACTTATTCTAAGAATCCACCATTACCCTGATACCAAACCAGACAAAGTTGTCCCAAAAAAGTAAAATTACAGACCAATATCACTGATGAACATAGATGCAAAAATCCTCAACAAAATACTAGCAAACAGAATCCAACAGCACGTTAAAAGGATCATACACCATGATCAAGTGGGGTTTATCCCAGGAATGGAAGGATTCTTCAATATATGGAAATCAATCAATGTGATAAACCATATTAACAAACTGAAGGATGAAAAACACATGAAAATCTCAGTAGATTGAGAAACAGCTTTCAACAAAATTCAACACCCACTTAAGATAAAAGCTCTCCAGAATGTGGGCACAGGGGGAATCCACCTCAATATAACAAAGGCCATATATGACAAACCCACAGCCAACTTCATTCTCAATGGTGAAAAACTGAAACCATTTCCTCTAAGATCAGGAACAAGACAAGGTTGCTCACTATCACCACTATTATTCAACATAGTTTTGGAAGTTTTAGCCACAGCCATCAGAGAAGAAAAAGAAATAAAATGAATCCAAATTGGAAAAGAAGTAAAACTGTCACTGTTTGCAGATGACATGATAATATACATAGAGATCCTAAAGATGCTACCAGAAAACTACTAGAGCTAATCAGTTAATTTGGTAAAGCAGCAGGATACAAATTAAATGCACATAAATCTCTTCCATTCCTATCCACTAATGATGAAAAATCCGAAACAGAAATTAAGGAAACACTCCCATTTACCACTACAAGAAAAAGAATAAAATACCTAGGAATAAACCTGCCTAAGGAGACAAAAGCCCTGTATGCAGAAAACTATAAGACACTGATGAAAGAAATTAATGATGCAAACAGATGGAGAGATATACCATGTTCTTGGATTGGAATATCAACACTGTGAAAATGACTATACTACCCATAGCGATCTACATATTCAGTGTAATCCCTAGAAAACTACCAACGGCATTTTTCACATAACTAGAAAAAAAATTGCAGTTTGTATGGAAACACAAAAGATCATAAACAGCCAAAGCAATCTTGAGAAAGAAAAGCGGAGTGGGAGGAATCAGGCTCCCTGGCTTTGGACTACACTACAAAGCTACAGTAATGAAAACGGTATGGTACTGGCATAGAAAGAGAAATATAGATCAATGGTACAGGATAGAAAACTCAGATATTCACCCTCCCACATATAGTCACCTAATTTATGAGAAAGGAGGCAAGAACATACAATGGAGAAAAGACAGCCTCTTCAATAAGTGGTGTTGGGAAACTGGACAGCTACATGTAAAAGAATGAAATTAGAACACTCCTTAACACCATATACAAAAATAAACTCAAAATGGATTAAAGACCTAAATGTAAGACTGGATACTATAAAACTCTTGGAGCAAAACATAGGCAGAACACACTCTGACATTAACTGCAGCAAAATATTTTCTGATCCACCTTGTAATGAAAATAAAAACAAAAATAAACAAATGGGACCTCATTAAACTTAAAAGCTTCTGCACAGCAAAGGAAACCATAAACAAAACTAAAGACAACCCTCAGAATGGGAAAATATTTGCAAATGAAGACACCAACAAGGGATTAATCTCCAAAATATACAAACTGCTCATGCAGCTCAGTATCAAGAAAACAAACAAGCCAGTCAAAACATGGGCAGAAGATCTAAACAGACATTTCACCAAAGACATACAGATGGCCAAGATGCCCATGAAAAGAATGTGAACATCACTAATTAGCAGAAAAATGTAAATCAGAACTGCAATGAGGTATCACCTCACACCAGTCAGAAAATCAGAAAATCTATAAACAATAAATGCTGGAGAGGGTGTGGAGAAAAGGGAACTCTCTTGCACTGTTGGTGGGAATGTAAATTGATATAGCCATTTTGGAGAACAGTATGAATTTTCCATGAAATACTAAAAATATAGCTACCATATGATACAGAAATCCAAATCCTGGGCATATATCCAGAGAAAACCATAATTCAAAAAGATATATGCACCCCATGCTCTTTGCAACACTATTTACAATAGTCAGGACATGGAAGCAACATAAATGTCCATGAACAGAGGAATGGGTAAAGAAGATGAGGTACATATATGTAATGGAATATTACTCAGCCATATAAAGGAACAAAATAATGCCATTTGCAGCAACTTGGAGGGACCTAGAGATTGTCATACTGAGTGAAGTAAGTCAGACAGAAAAAGACAAATATCATATGATATTGCTTATATGTGGAATTTAAAAACATGGTACAAATGATGTTATTCACAAACAGAAAAAGAGTCACAGATGCAGAAAACAAATATATGGTTACCAGGCGGAAGGGGAGGAAGGATAAATTGGGAGATTGGGATTGACATACAGACACTACTGTATATAAAATATATAACTAATAAGGACCTAGTGTATAGCACAGTGAACTCTACTCAATACTCTGTAACGACCTATACAGGTAAATAATATATAAAAGAGTGGATATATGTATGTATAGCTGACTCACTTTGCTGTATACCTGAAACTAACAGAACACTGTAAATCAACTATATTCCAATAAAAATTATTTTTAAAAATTAAAAAAAAATCAGTGGACTCTGAGTAAAACATTAGTCTGCATAACGTGGGTGGGCTTTATCCAATCAGATGTATGTTCTTGGGCATCACCCATTTGGGAAACTCATTCTGAGTCCTCCCTGCTATGTCTCTGGATGCTAGTAATGAGTTACATGAAGAAAATCTTTCAAAGCAAGCTTCAGGAACTTTAGGGCAGCAGAGCCTACTAGTCCTTTCAATGGATAAGGATAGCCCAATTTATCTGGAGACTTTAACTACTTGTTGTAAGAGTTTTCAATATTTGTTTGCACCAAGTATTTCACACATTTTATACATGTTCTGAAGTGTTTTATAAAAGGCCTCAAAAGAAATGTGAAATAATACTACACTGAGAAATTTCTCCTATAATACTGACAAAAACACTAAGGTTTGACAACACATGCTGTTAGTAAAGTTCTGGAAAACAGAATCACCTGTGTCAGTGATGGAAATCCAAAATGGTGCAATATCTAACTATACAGCAAACGCATTTGCCATTTGGCCCAGAAATTCCTCTTTCAGGAAATCATCCTGAAAAGATATATGTGTAAAACCTTAAGTAAAAAGCTGACGGGAAATGTTATAAATGCATGCATCAGATCGACAATACAAAACCCCAGTGAGTAGCTTCACACCAAGAAAAGAGACAACCAGCCCCTTAGCAGAAGTGACCCAGGAGGACACAGCCACAGCACATACAGAAGCACCCTAGCAGGCATCTGAGCATCTGGATGTGGGCAGGGTTTTACAGAGTAAAATTACAGAACGGGTACTGGTGCACCGGGAAGCATCACAAAGATGGACAAAATGAGTAACAAAACCAGTAGCTGATGTTGAAAATGAAGCTTGATTTGCTTAAGAGAAAAACAATTTTACATGCTGTGCTAGCTGACTATAGATAATTAAAGAACTCCTTTTGTAGATCCAAATCAGAGGAGAATGAACACAATGCTGGGTAATGGTCAGGGAAGAAAAAGAAGACGATTAGTTTAAAAGACTTCGGATCAGATCAAGATGACATAGAAGACACAATCCTCCATCCCCCCACAGAGATCAACAATGAGTTATCTAGGAATAAAACAGCTCTGGGAGAGCTCTGGGTTCCATTGAGACATTCAGCAACACAGTGAAACAAAAACCCTGAGAATAACTGCACAAAAAGGGAATGAAGAACAGCCTCATTTTATCTGATGGTCCCCTTCCCCAGGCAGCACTATTTAACATCAGGTGAGAACCACTCAGCTATAAAGAGTTCCCCTTGCCAATAAAGGGATAGTGGGGTAAGCAACCACCTTACCCTGCTTACTAGGGCATGAGAGCAAGGACTCACTTTGGTTCACCCCACTGAGACATTGACAGACTGAGATGTAGAGAGATGGCTAAGAAGAAGGAAGAGCAGAGGTTTCCAACAGCAGGAGAAGCAACTGTGGTTCCCAGTAATCTGGCCTGCAGTGGACTTTACCACTGAAGAAACATATAGCCTGCTCAATTGCCACAGCTACCCTGCAGATTTCATCAGCCCCTTGCCATTGGTATTATGCACTTGCAAAATCCCAGTCCACCCCTAGCCACTGTCTCCACTGCCATGCCCTTCTGTCAAGAACCAGTAGACACAGTAGTGTACATCAACAGCCAGGGTCTTTGCAGCTGCCAGTGAGCCCACACTTGGCCCCAGTCCTTACCCTGGCCCCCACCTATAAATGTGTCTGGAAACAGCCACTGCTACTACATAGGCACTTGGGGCTGGCCCCACAGCCAAGTATATGCAAAACCACTGGTTCTAGCCACCACTGCTCTTTTCCCTTTTCTCTAGCCACTATACCCAGAGTAACTGCTGAAGACCTCAACAGCCATTGCAGCCACTACAGGACACCTGCAGTTGTCAATGCCGGGGACCTGAAAGCCTCTGCTAATGAGTCACCAAACCCTCCACATGTCTAGTCCAGGTATATGCCATGACAACTGGTGCCCCATACCACTAAACTATGGGTCAGAGCACTCTCTAACATGCTGTAAAGCATAAGGACATCCACTATGTTAAGGTCTTTCCAACTGAAGACACAGTCATAAATTGAACTTGAAACCATCAAGTCTGGAATAGGTGATGGCTTCTTCAGATGCACAGACACCTACACGAGGCACAGGGATCATGAAGAGTCATAACATTTTCTAAGGAAAACAGTAAAGTAATAGAGAACACAGTAAGAATACAATAATTCACCCAAAGAAACGGAGATTCAGGAATTACCAGAGAAATAATTCAAAATAATTATTCTAAAGATGACCACAGAGCTGCAAGAGAACATAGAAAATTAATAGTGCTTTCAGGAAAACAACACAAGCACAAAATAAATTCAACAAGCAGATGGAAAGCATTAAAAAGAAATAAAGAATGAACTGAAGAATTCAATAGAGAGCTTCAATAACAGACTTGACAAGGAAGACAAGCAGAAGAAAGAATCAGCGACCTCCAAGACAGATCATTGGAAATTATCCATCCTGAGGAGCAAAAAGAAGGATGAATGAAAAGGAATTAAGAAAGCCTACAGGACCAATGGGATGACAATAAGAGAAACAATTTACACATCACTGGAGTCCCAGAAGGAGAAGAGCAGGAGAAAGGATTGTGGAAAGCTTATTTGAAGGAATAATGGCTGAGAAGTTCCCAAACCTTGGAACAGATTTGGACACCAAAGTTCATAAAGCAATTAGGTCACTCCAAAATTCCAATCCAAAGTTTTTTTCTCCAAGAGTCATTATAATAAAACCCTCTAACATCAAAAACAATGTTAAGCCATCAAGAGAAAAATCATTCTCTCATACAAAGGAACCCGTATAAGGCTATGAGAGGATTTCTCAACAAAAACCTTACAGACCAGGAGAGAACAGAACGATATATTCAAAGGGCTGAAGCAAAAAACACTGCCAACCAAGAATGCTTTATCCAGCAAAGTTGTCCTTCAGAATTAAAGACAAAATAAAGCCATTCCTTATAAACAAAAGCTAAGGGAATTTATCACCACTAGACCTATCTCACAAGAAATCCTGGAAGGAGTTCTTCAAGTTAACACAAAAAGATGCTAATTGGTAACATGAAAATACATAAGACACAGGTAAAGCCATGTCTATATATTCAGTTTCAGAATATTCTAACACTTTAACATGGAGGCATGTTGACCACTTAATTCTAGTATATTGGTTGAAGGGCAAAAGAACTGAATACAGCTGGCATAACAATAACTTGTTAATGAATATAATTTTAAAAACAAGTGAAGTGTGATATCAAAAATATCAAATGGGTACGGGGGGTATCGAGGGTTGAGTTTTTGTATACAATCAAAATTAAGTTGTTATCAGCTTAAAATAGATTGTCATATCTTTAAGACATTTCATGTGAGCCTCTCACAAAACAAAACTCTGTAACAGATACCAACAAGTAAGAAGAAGAAAATCAGAGTACCAACTACAAAAATCATTAATTCACAAAGGAAGACAGCAAGAGAAAAAAGGAACAAAGAAACTTTTAAAACAGTCAGTAAAGAATGAACACATCATTGTGGCATGTGGGATCTTTAGTAACATCATGTGGAATCCTTAGCTGCAGCCTGCATGATGCAACTAAAAAAAAAAAGAAGATTCCACGTGCCACAGTGAAGATCTTGCATGTGGCAAGGAAGATCCCGAGTGCCACGACTAAGACCCGGCACAGCCAAATAAATAAATCTTTTCTTTTAAAAAAAAGAAGAATTGGGCTTCCCTGGTGGCACAGTGGTTGAGAGTCCACCTGCCGATGCAGGGGACAAGGGTTCGTGCCCTTGTCCGGGAAGATCCCACATGCTGTGGAGCGGCTGGGCCCGTGATCCATGGCCACTGAGCCTGCGCGTCCAGAGCCTGTGCTCCACAACAGGATAGGCCACAACAGTGAGAGGCCCACATACTGTAAAAAAATAATTATAATATAAAAAAGATAAAAAGAAGAATTAACATGTCAGCAGTAACTCCTTACATATCAATAATTCTTTTAAATGTAAATGGGCTAAATGCGCCAATCAAAAGGCATAGAGTGGCTAGACGGATAAATAAACAAACAAACTCATATGCTGCCTACAAGGGACTCACTTATGATTCAAGGACACAAATAGGCTCAAAGTGAGGGGATGAAAAGATACTCCAAGCAAGTAAAGAGCAAAATACTTACAACAGACAATATGGACTTCAAGCTAAAAACAGGAAGAAGAATCAAAGAAGGTCAAATAATGTAAGGTTTATAATTACATTATAATAATACAATTATAAAGGGTCAATTCGTCAAGAAGATACAACAATATTAAATATATACGAATCCAATATTAGAGCTAAATATATTAAGCAAATACTAACAAATCTGAAGGGAGTAATAAACAATGATCCAACAATGGTACGAGACTTTAATACCCTGCTTTCAACAATAGATAGGGTTTCCTTGGTGGCACACTGGTTAAGAATCCACCTACCAATGCAGGGAACACGGGTTCGAGCTCTGGTCCAGGAAGATCTCACATGCCTTGGAGCAACTGTGTCCCTGCACTACAACTACTGAGCCTGTGCATTAGAGCTCACGAGCCACAACTACTTAGCCTGCATGCCACAACTACTGAAGCCCACGCGCCTAGAGCCCATGCCCCACAACAAGAGAAGCCACCACAATGAGAAGCCCACGCACCACAATGAAGAGTAGGCCCCACTTGCCGCAACTAGAGAAAGCCCACAGCAGCAAAGAAGATCCAACACAGCCAAAAATAAATAAATAAAATAAATAATTTTAAATATCACCAATAAAGCATAAAAAAAGGGATAGATCATTCAGACAGAAAATCAAGTTGAACTGTAGACAAAATGGACCTAACAGGACATTCCATCCAACAGCCACAGAATACCCTTCTCCTCAAGAACACATGGAATATTCCCCAGAACAGATCATGTGTTAGGTCACAAAACTATCTTTAAGAAATCTTAAAATCTTATTCTTAATCTTAAAAGACTGACAATTATGCCAAGTATCTACTCTGATCACAAATATAAAACAAGATATCAATGACAGGAGAGAAACTGGAAAATTCACAAATATGTGGAAATTAAATAATACACACCTGAAAAACCAATGGCTCAAAGATGAAATCAAAAAGGAAATTTAAAAACATCTTGAAACAAATGTAAGTGTAAACACAACATACTGAAACCTATGGGATGCTGCAAAAGCAATTGTAAGAGGGAAGTTTAAAGGCAATAAACACCGTATGTTATGAGGGGAGAAAAAGGTCTCAAAAAAAATTACTTTTACACCTCAGAGGAAGAGTAAAACAAACTAAGCCCAAACTTAGCAGAAAGAAGGAAATAAAGATCAGAGAAGAAATAAATGAAGTACAAATTAGAGAAAATTTTAAAAAATCAATGAAACTGAGTTTTTTTTTTTTAAAGATAAACAAAATTTTAGCTAGACTTACCAAGAAAAAAAAGAGAGAGATGACTCAAAAAAATTATGAATGAAAAGGAAGACACATAAAAAGGATTATAAAAAGCTACTAACAATTATATGTCAACAACTGAACAACCTACAAGAAATGGGAAAATTCCTAGAAACATAAAACCTAACAAGAGTGAATCATGAAGAAATAGAAAATGTAAACAAACCGATAACAATAAGGAGACTGAATCAAAATCTCTCAATAAAGAATAGTCCAGGTCCAGAAGGCTTCATGGCTAAACTCCAGCAAACATTTGAAGAAGAATGAATATATATCCTTCTCAAACTCTTCCCAAAAATTAAAGAGGAGGGAACACTCCAAAACTTATTTTACTCAGTCAGCATTACCCTGGCATTACCAAAGCTAGCTAGATAAGGTCACTAAAAGAAAAGAAATCAGCAGACCAATATCCCTGATAAATACAAATGCAAACATTCTCAACAAAATACTAGCAAAGAGAATTCAACAATACTTTAAAAGGGTCATACACCTTGATCAAGTGGAATTAGTTCCTAGGATGTTGGCATGTTTCAACATACACAAGTCAATCCATGGATTACACAATAATAGAATGAAGGATAAAAGTCATATAAAGGATAAAAGTCATATAAAGTGTAAGATGGTGGAAGAGTAAGACGCAGAGATCACCTTCCTCCCCACAGATACATCAGAAATACATCTACACGTGGAACAACTCCTACAGAAAAACCAACTGAACGCTGGCAGAAGAACTCAGACCTCCCAAAAGGCAAGAAACTCCCCACGTACCTGGGTAGGGCAAAAGAAAAAACAGACACAAAAGAATAGGGACGGGACCAGCACCAGTGGGAGGGAGCTGTGAAGGAAGAAAGGTTTCCACACAGCAGGAAGCCCCTTCGCATGCGGAGACTGTGGGTGGCGGAGGGGGGCAGCTTCGGAGCCGCAGAAGAGAGCACAGCAACAGAGGTGCGGAGGGCAATGCGGGGAGATTCCCGCACAGAGTATCGGTGCCAACCGTCACTCAGCAGCCCGAGAGGCTTGTCTGCTCACCCGCCGGGGCGGGCGGGGCTGCAAACTGAGGATCGGGCTTCGGTCGGAGCGCAGGGAGAGGACTGGGGTTGGCGGCGTGAACACAGCCTGAAAGGGTTAGTGCACCACGGCTAGCTGGGAGGGAGTCCGGGAAAAGGTCTGGAGCTGCCGAAGAGGCAAGAGACTTTTTCTTCCCTCTTTGTTTCCTGGTGCGCGAGGAGAGGGGTTTAAACGCACTGCTTAAAGGAACTCCAGAGATGGGCGCGACCCGGGGCTAAAAGCACGGACCCCAGGGACGGGCGTGAGCCGCAGCTAAAAGCGCAGACCCCAGAGACGGGCGCGAGCCGCGGCTAAAGCGCGGACCCCAGAGACGGGCGGGAGATGCTAAGGCTGCTGCTACCGCCACCAAGGGGCCTGTGTGCGAGCACAGGTCATTATCCACACCCCTCTTCCAGGGAGCCTGTGCAGCCCGCCACTGCCAGGGTCCCGGGATCCAGGGACAACTTCCCCGGGAGAACGCACAGCGGGCCCCAGGCTGGTGCAACATCACACCGGCCTCTGCCACCGCAGGATTGCCCCGCACTTCACGCCCCTCCCTCCCCCTGGCCTGAGTGAGCCAGAGCCCCCGAATCAGTGGCTCCTTTAGCCCCGTCCTGTCTGAGCAAAAAACAGACGCCCTCCAGCGACCTACACGCAGAGGTGGGGCCAAATCCAAAGCTGAGCCCCTGTGAGCTGTGAGAACAAAGAAGAGAAAGGGAAATCTCTCCCAGCAGCCTCAGAAGCAGTGGATTAAAGCTCCACAATCAAGTTGATGTACCCTGCATCTGTGGAATACCTGAATAGACAACGAATCATCCCAAATTGAGGAGGTGGACTTTGGGAGCAAGATTTATGATTTTTTCCCCTTTTCCTCTTTTTGTGAGTGTGTACGTGTGTGCTTCTGTATGAGATTTTGTCTATATAGCTTTGCTTCCACCATTTGTCCTAGGGTTCTATCCGTCCATATTTTTAAAAAAATTTTTTTCCTAATAATTATTTTTTATTTTAATAACTTTATTTTACTTCATCTTTCCTTCCTTCCTTCCTTCCTTTCTTCCTTCCTTTCTTTCTTTCTTTCTTTCTTTCTTTCTTTCTTTCTTTCTTTCTTTCTTTCTTTCTTTCTTTCTTTCCCTCCTTCCCCGCTTTAGACAACGAACCATCGCAAATTGAGGAGGTGGACATTGAGAACAATATTTATGGGTTTTTTTTCCTTTTTCCTCTTTTTGTGAGTGTGTATGTGTATGATTCTGTATGAGATTTTGCCTGTATAGCTTTGCTTCCACCATTTTTCCTAAGGTTCTATCTGTCCGTTTTGGTTTTTTTTTTTTTAACTTTTTTTCTTAATAACTATTTTTAATTTAATAACTTTATTATATTTTATTTTACTTTATCTTCTTTCTTTCTTTCCTTTTTCCTTCCTTCCTTCCTTCCACCATCCCTCCTTCCTTTCTTTCTTTCTTTGCTACTTTTCTTCTTTCTTTCTTCCTTCCTTCCTTCCTTCCTTCCCTCCTTTCCTTCTTTATTTCTTTCTTTCTTTCATTCTTTCTTTCTTCCTACTTCTACTAATTCTTTCTCTCTACTTTTTCTCCCCTTTATTCTGAGCTGTGTGGATGAAAGACTCTTGGTGTTGCAGCCAGAAGTCAGTGCTGTGCCTCTGAGGTGGAAGAGTAAACTTCAGGACACTGGTCAACAAGAGACCTCCCAGCTCCACATAATATCAAATTGCGAAAATCTCCCAGACATCTCCATTTCAACACCAGCACCCAGCTTCACTCAACGACCAGCAAGCCACAGTGCTGGACAACCTAGACCAAACAACTAACAAAACAAGAACACAACCCCACCCATTAGCAGAGAGGTTGCCTAAAATCATAATAAGTCCAGAGACACCGCAAAACACACCAGATGTGCACCTGCCCACCAGAGAGACAAGACCCAGCCTCATCCACCAGAACACAGGCACTAGTGCCCTCCACCAGGAAGCATACACAACACACTGAACCAACCTTAGCCACTGGGGAGAGACACCAAAAACAAGGTGAACTACTAACCTGCAGCCTGCAAAAAGGAGACCCCAAACATGGTAAGATAAGCAAAATTAGAAGACAGAAAAACAATGCAGATGAAGGAGCAAGATAAAAACTCACCAGACCTAACAAATGAAGAGGAAATAGGTAGTCTACCTGAAAAAGAATTCATAATAATGATAGTAAACATGATCCAAAATCTTGGAAATAGAATAGACAAAATGCAAGACACATTTAACAAGGACCTAGAAGAACTAAAGATGAAACAAACAATGATGAACAACACATTAAATGAAAGAAAAATACTCTAGATGGGATCAATAGCAGAATAACTGAGGCAGAAGAACGGATATGTGACCTTCAAGATAGAATAGTGGAAATAACTACTGCAGAGCAGAGTAAAGAAAAAAAGAATGAAAAGAACTGAGGACAGTCTCAGAGACCTCTGGGACAACATTAAATGCACCAACATTCGAATTATAGGGGTTCCAGATGAAGAAGAGAAAAAGAAAGGGACTGAGAAAATATTTGAAGAGATTATAGTTGAAAACTTCCCTAATATAGGAAAGGAAATAGATAATCAAGTCCAGGAATCACAGAGAGTCCCATACAGAATAAATCCAAGAAGAAATACTCCAAGACACATATTAATCAAACTGTCAACAATTAAATACAAAGAAAGCATATTAAAAGCAGCAAAGGAAAAACAACAAATAACACACAAGGGAATCCCCATAAGGTTAACAGCTGACCTTTCGCAGAAACTCTGCAAGCCAGAAGGGAGTGGCAGGACATATTGAAAGTGATGAAGGAGAAAAACCTGCAACCAAGATCACTCTACCCAGCAAGGATATCATTCAGATTTGATGGAGAAATTAAAACCTTTACAAACAAGCAAAAGCTAAGAGAAATCAGCACCACCAAACCAGCTTTACAACAAATGCTAAAGGAACTTCTCTAGGCAAGAAACACAAGAGAAGGAAAAGACCTATAATAATGAACACAAAACAATTTTAAAAATGGGAATAGGAACATACATATCGATAATTACCTTAAATATAAATGGAATAAATGTTCGCACCAAAAGACACAGATTGGCTAAATGGATACAAAAATAAGACCCATATATATGCTGTCTACAGGAGCCCCACTTCAGACCTAGAGACATATACAGACTGAAAGTAAGGGGATGGAAAAAGATATTCCATGCAAATGGAAACCAAAAGAAAACTGGAGTAGCAATTCTCATATCACACAAAAGAGACTTTGAAATAAAGACTATTAGAAGAGACAAAGAAGGACACTACATAATGATCAAGGGATCGATCCAAGACGATACAATTCATGCACCCAACATAGGAGCACCTACTAACGCAAATACTAACAGACATAAAAGGGTAAATCGATAGTATCATATTCATAGTAGGGGACTTTAACACCCCACTTTCACCAATGGACAGATCATCCAAATTGAAAATGAATAAGGAAACACAAGCTTTAAATGATACATTAAACAAGATGGACTTAATTGATATTTATAGGAAACTCCATCCAAAAACAACAGAATACATATTTTTCTCAAGTGCTCATGGAACATTCTCCGGGACAGATCATAACTTGGGTACAAAATCAAGCCTTGGTAAATTTAAGAAAATTGTATCAAGTATCTTTTCCTACCACACGCTATGAGACTAGATATAAACTACAGGAAATATCTCTGAAAAATACAAACACATGGACGATAAACAATACATTACTTAATAACGAAGTGATCACTGAAGATATCAAAGAGGAAATAAAAAAAATACGTAGAAACAAATGACAATGGAGACACGACGACCCAAAACCTATGGGATGCAGCAAAAGCTGTTCTAAGAGGGAACTTTATAGCAATACAACCCTCCCTTAAGAAACAGGAAACATCTCAAATAAATAACCTAACCTTGCACCTAAAGCAATTGGAGAAAGAAAAACAAAAAAACCCCAAAGTTATCAGAATGAAAGAAATCATAATAATCAGATCAAAAATAAGTGAAAAAGAAATGAAGGAAATGATAGCAAAGATCCGTAAAACTAAAAGCTGGCTCTTTGAGAAGATAAACAAAATAGATAACCCATTAGCCAGACTCATCAAGAAAAAAAGGAGAAGACTCAAATCAATAAAATTGGAAATGAAAAAGGAGAAGTAACAACTGACACTGAAGAAATACAAAAGATCATGAGAGATTACTAAAAGCAACTCTATGTCAATAAAATGGACAACCTAGAAGAAATGGACAAATTCTTAGAAATGGACAACCTGCCAAGACGGAATCAGGAAGAAATAGAAAATATGAACACAACAATCGTAAGCACTGATACTGAAACTGTGATTAAAAATCTTCCAAAAAATAAAAGCCCTGGACCAGATGGTTTCACAGGCGACTTCTATCAAACATTTAGAGAAGAGCTAAGAACTATCCTTCTCAAACTCTTCCAAAATGTAGCAGAAGGAGGAACAATCTCAAATTCATTCTACGAGGCCACCATCACCTTGATACTAAAACCAGACAAGGATTTCACAAAGAAAGAAAACTACACGCCAATATCACTGATGAACATAGATTGAAAAATCATCAACAAAATACTAGCAAACAGAATCCAACACCACATTAAAAGGATCATAAACCATGATCAATTGGGGTTTCTTCCAGGATGCAAGGATTCTTCAATACACACAAATCAATCAACGTGATACACCATATTAACAAATTGAAGGAGAAAAAAACCATATGATCCTCTTAATATATGCAGAGAAAGCTATTGACAACATTCAACAACAGTTTATGATAAAAACCCTGCAGAAAGTAGACATAGAGGGGACTTTCCTCAACATAATAAAGGCCATATATGACAAACCCAGAGCCAACATCATCCTCAATGGTGAAAAACTGAAAGCATTTCCACTAAGATCAGGAATAAGACAAGGTTGCCCACTCTCACCACCCTTATTCAATATAGTTTTGGAAATTTTAACGACAGCAACCAGAGACGAACAGTAAATAAAAAGAATCCAAATCAGAAATGAAGAAGTAAAATTGTCACTGTTTGCAGATGACATGATACTATACATAGAGAATCCTAAAGATGTTACCAGAAAACTATTAGATCTTGTCAATTAATTTGGTAAAGTTGCAGGATACAAAACGGATGCACAGAAAACTCTGGCATTCCTATACACTAATGATGAAAACTCTGAAATTGAAATCAAGAAAACACTCCCATTTATCACTGCAACAAAAAGAAGAAAATATCTAGGAATAAACCTACCTAAGGAGACAAAAGACCTGTATGCAGAAAATTATAAGACACTGATAAAAGAAATTAAAGATGATACAAATAGATAGAGAGATATACCATGTTCTTGCATTGGAAGAATCAACTTTGTGAAAATGACTCTACTACCCAAAGCAATCTACAGATTCAATGTAATCCCTATCAAACTACCAGTGGCATTTTTCACAGAACTAGAACAAAAAAATTCACAATTTGTATGGACACAAAAGACCCTGAATAGCCAACACAATCTGGAGAACAGAAAACAGAGCTGGAGGAATCAGGCTCCGTAACTTCAGACTATACTAAAAACTACAGTAATCAAGACACTATGGTTCTGGCACAAAATCAGAAAGATAGATAAATGGAACAGGATAGAAAGCCCAGAGATAAACCCAAGCACATATGGTCACCTTATCTTTGATAAAGGAGGCAGGAATGTACAGTGGAGAAAGGAGAGCCTCTTCAATAAGTGGTGCTGGGAAAACTGGACAGGTACATGTAAAAGTATGAGATTAGATCACTCCCTAACACCATACACAAAAATAAGCTCAAAACGGATTAAAGACCTAAATGTAAGCCCAGAAACTATCAAACTCTTAGAGGACAACATAGGCAGAACATTCTATGACATAAATCACAGCAAGTTCCTTTTTGACCAACCTCCTAGAGAAATGGAAATAAAAACAAAAATAATCAAATGGGACCTAATGCAACTGTAAAGATTTTGCACAGCAAAGCAAACCATAAACAAGACCAAAAGACAACCCTCAGAATGGGAGAAAATATTTGCAAATGAAGCAACTGACAAAGGACTAATTTCAAAAATTTACAAGCACCTCATGCAGCTCAATAACAAAGAAACAAGCAGCCTAATCCAAAAATGGGCAGAAGACCTAAATAGACATTTCTGCAAAGAAGATATACAGACTGCCAACAAACACATGAAACAATGCTGAACGTCATTAATCATTAGAGAAATGCAAATCAAAACTACAATGAGATATCATCTCACACCAGTCAGAATGGCCTACATAAAAAAATATAGAAACAATAAATGCTGGAGAGGGTGTGCAGAAAAGGGAACACTCTTGAACTTTTGGTGGGAATGTGAATTGGTTCCACCACTATGGAAAACAGTATGGAGGCTCCTTTAAAAACTACAAATAGAACTACCATATGACCCAGCAATCCCACTACTGGACATATACCCTGAGAAAACCATAATTCAAAAAGAGTCATATACCAAAATGATCATTGCAGCTCTATTTACAATAGCCCAGAGACGGAAACAACCTAAGTGCCCATCATCGGATGAATGGATAAAGAAGATGTGGCACATATATACAATGGAATGTTACTCAGCCATAAAAGAAACGAAATTGAGCTATATGTAATGAGGTGGATATACCTAGAGTCTGTCAACAGAGTGAAGTAAGTCAGAAAGAGAAAGACAAATACCGTATGCTAACACATATATATGAAATTTGAGAAAAAATAATGTCATGAAGAACCTAGGGGTAAGACAGGAATAAAGACACAGACCTACTAGAGAACGGACTTTAGGATATGGGGAAGGGGAAGGGTGAGCTGTGACAAAGCGAGAGAGAGGCATGGACATATATACGCTACCAAACATAAGGTAGATAGCTAGTGGGAAGCAGCCGCAAAGCACAGGGAGATCAGCTCGGTGCTTTGTGACCGCCTGGAGGCACGGGATTAGGAGGGTGGGAGGGAGAGAGATGCAAGAGGGAAGAGATATGGGATCATATGTATATGTATAACTGATGCACTTTTTTATAAAGTAGAAACTAACACACCATTGTAAAGCAATTATACCCAATAAAGATGTTAAAATAAAAAATAAATAAATAAATAAATAAAAGTCATACAAATTATTTGATAATTTTCAACATGTTTTCATGATAAACGTTCTCAACAAATTGGTTGTAGAAAGGACATACCTCAACATAATATAGGACACAGCATGACAAATCTGCAGCTAATACACTCAGGTGAAAGGCTGAAAGAAACCTTTTACTCTAAGATGATAAGAGGCATGCTCTAGCCACTTTTACTCAACATAGTACTGGAATTCCTAGCCAGGGCAATTAGGCAAGAAAAGAAATTTCAAACTGGAAAGGAAGAAGTCTCTCTCTCCATGTGACATATTCCTGTATATGGAAAATCCTGGAGACACCACCAACAAAACAGTCCTAATAAACAAATTCAGCAAAGTTGCAACATTCAGTACCAAGGTACAAACGTCAGTTGTGTTTCTACACACTACAATGAAATATCAGAAAGAGAAATAAAGAAAAATAATGCATTCACAATAGCACCAAGACCAACAAAATACTAGGAATAAGTTTAAGCAAGGAAGTGAAAGTTCTATACACTGAAACATACAAGACAGTAATGAAAGAAATGAGAAACATGAATGAAAGGTTTCTCATGTCAATGATCAGAGAGATAACACTGTTAAAATATCCATGCCATTCAAAGGCATCTATAGACTCCATGCAATCCCTATCAAAACTCCAAAGACATTTTTCACAGAATTAGTAAAGAACAATTCTAAATGTGTAAAACAGATCTCATAAAGCCAAAGCAATAATGAGAAGGAACAAAGCTGGAGGAATCAAACTATCTGATTTTAAACTATATGACAAAACTATAGTTATCAAAACAGTATGGTTCTGATATAAAGAGACATATAGACCAATGTAGCCAGACTGAGAGCCCACTATAGGTTAAACTAATATTTGACAAGGCAGCCAAGAATACTCAAGGGGAAAGAAAAATCTCTTCAATAAATGGTATTGGGAAAACTGGATATTCATATGCAGAACAGTGAAACTGGACACATATCTTACACCATTCACAAAAATTAACTTCAAACGGATTAAGGATTTAAATTAAATGTAAGACCTGCAAATGTAATATTTCTCTAAGAAACACAGGGAAGAAGTTCCTTGCCATTGGAATTAACACAGGTTATATCCAAAATATATTAAAAACTCATACAATTCAATAGCAAAATAACAAACAATCCAATTTAAAAATAAGGAGAGATAGCTAGTGGGAAGTAACCACATAGCACAGGGAGATCAGCTCAGTGCTTTGTGACCACCTAGAGGTGTGGGATAGGGAGGGTGGGAGGGAGACACAACAGGGAGGGGATATGGGGATATATGTATATGTATATGTATATGTATAGCTGATTCACTTTGTTATACAGAAGAAACTAACACACAATTATGAAGCAATTATACTCTAATAAAGATGTAATAAATAAATAAATAAGAAAAGAAATTCAATTCCAAGTGGCCTAAAAACAAAAAAGGGAAATTACTGATTAAAAACTCATTTATTAAAAATAAATAAATATATAAGGGGGGATCTGAATAGACAGTTTCCTAGGAAGACCTACAGATGGTCAATAGGCACATGAAAATATGATTAATATCATTAAGACTCAGGTAAATTCAAATCAAAACCACAATGAGATACCACCTGACACCTGTCAGAATGGCTATCATCAAAATGATGAGAAATGCTGTTGATGAGGATATGGAGAAAAGGGAATTCTTGTACATTGTTGGTGGCAATACAACTACTACAGAAAACATAATGGAGGTTCTTCAAAAAAAAATAAAAATAGAGCTAACATATGATCCAGCATTTCTACTTCTTGGTATATATTACAAGGAAATGAAACCTCCATCAAATAATATGCACTCTCATATTCACTGCAGCATTATTCACAATAACCAAGTCACAGAAAGAACCTAATGATCCACTGACAGATGACTGGATGAAGATATACACACACACAGTGCAATATTATTCAGCCACTAAAAAGAATGGTATCTTACCATCTGTGATAACCTAAAGAGAGCTGGAGGCTTTATGCTAAGTGAAATAAGTCAGACAGAAAAGAAAAATATTGTATTATTTCACTTATATGTGGAATCTAAAAAAAAAATTGAATTCACAGAAACAGAGAATAGAGTAGTGGTTACCAGGGACTAAAGGGTGGGGGAAATGTGGAGATGCTGGTCAAATGGTACGGACTTCCAGTTATAAGATGAGTAAATTCCAGAGTTGTAATATCCATAAAACAACAACAACAGCAACAACCCCTCCCCCACAAAAGACAAATGACTCATAAACCCAACCAGTCTAGATAATTAAGAAAATTAATTTCAACCAAGTATTAAAGAACAGGACTTGACCTATGTTAATTACCTTTATATGACATTGAAATAATATATTTGTTGAACAGTGACATTTATCTTTTACCTTATAAACAACAATACTGCAGTCACATCTGACACAGGATTTTTGAATCTGCATATTGGATGCAAAGAGTGGAATGCTTCTACATTTACCAATAATAGTAACCACATGGATTCCCACCATAAACTGAAAGCTATGTATTAGATGCTGCTGCTGTTATCAGAATCATTACCATTCACAAATCAATGAGAAACGTAGGCACAGAAAATGTGAAGCCTGTGCTCAAGTTCAGGAAATGAAGATAGGATATAAATCAAGAATAATTTCATCCAAAAAGTAAACCAGTAATGTTATCATTGGTAAAATAACACTTGTTCATTAACTTAATATAGCTCACAAATTATAAGAAATTCATCCCCAAACTCTTAATAGGAAAATAAGGAATATAATAGGAATAATTGTAAAGATGACTTCAGGAGGAAGACCTATAAACTATATTGTCAAATAGAACATTCTGTAATGATGGAAATGTTCTATTATTTGAGTTGTCCAATACAGTCGTCATTAGCCTGGTGGTTCTCAACTGAGGGGTAATGTGTCCACCTAGGAGATATCTACCAGTACTGGAGAACATTTTTGATTGTCACAATCAAGAGGTGCCACTGGTATCCAGTGGGGAGAACCCAGGGATGCTGCCAAATATCATACAATGGACAGCACATCCTCCATAAAATATCATAGGACAACTGAAAATGTCAATTGCGTTGACGTAGAGAAAAGCTGAACTAACCACGTACAGCTAATAAGCACTTGAGTATGGCTAATGAGAAAGGAGAACTTAATTTTTAAATTAATGTACTTCTAATTAAGAAAATTTAATTTAATAATGATTATACAGCTTTATCTACATATATAAAGTATGTAGCTAGAGATAATGAGCATAATATAAAAATAAGGATCTTGTTTCTCAAGTATTTTAAAAGCTGAGTATCTTCAAAGAACAGATTCTGTGATTAACATATACACACTACTAAATATAAAATTGATAACCAGCAAAGACCTACTGCATAGCACAGGGGACTATACTCAATATTATGTAATAACCTATAATGGAAAAGAATATATATGTATATGTATATACATAACAGAATCACTTTGCTGTATACCTGAAACTAACACAACACTGTAAATCAACTATACTCAATACAATTTTTTTTAATTTAGGGAAATAATGAGCATAAATAAAAGCATAAAAGTGAACACCCGTGAAGCTTTAGGACACATGTCCCGGCACCAAACAGGAAATCGCAGGGAAACTCTCCCTCTGTCACTGTAGGCCACTCACTCTTGCAGGGTCTCCACCCCCTTTTCTTTGTACTTCAGTTCTTGCTTCATCTGGGTCAGCTCTCATTTTAATCTGCAAAGCTAAAGACAAATTACATTTTTTTCCCACAAAAAGAAGCTGTGAGAAATGATTTCTACAGTTGTTAGCATTGTCATCTAAGTTTCTGAATAGCTTGCAATTCACGGGATCACCCAGTCTCTCCATGACCTCCCATCCCTGGCATATCAAACAGCCCTGGCAGAGGGGCTGGCTCGCTTAGACACAGAAGGCCCGGGTCACCAAACAGCTTTCTACCTATGTGGAGCCCTGGAACTGGCAACAATTTTCTTTTTCAAGGTATTGATTTACACATTGTAATGAGCAAACTTTGTCTACTTTTTTTCATCCTCTCTTCTGCTTACTACCCACAGATCTCACCTAGGAAACCCTGTTGCTCAAAGCATGGCTTCCCACTACCTGAAAGTCAGTCGCCTGCAGTGCTTATTTAAACAGGTGCTAGGACCCACTCCAGGCCTTGTTAAAACTCCACCTCCAGCTCCTTCAGCAGAAACCCCGCGTCTTCCCCAGGTCCCCCTGAGAAGGTCCCCCACACTCACTCCCCCTCTTCCATACCCAGTGACACACATGTGGGGACGAATCGAGGACATGGTGACTGCACGGGAAAGGGAGGGCTTGTAGACCCAGGGCAGCCCCTCTGAGCCCCTCGTGGAGGAGACAGACCCCTCCACCCACTTCTGGAGAAGCCTGCTGGCCCTGGAGCTTGGTGACAAAATGTCTTCCGAGCAAGGGGACAAAGGGTAATGCCCAGGAAGTGATTTTAAACCTAATGGGTCACATGTCTTTTGTTCAGCATCTTCGGGGCACCTGGCAGGCCTGCTCACACAGCACCCAGTGAAAATCGCAGGAAGGCCGACGTCTGGGATCTCGTAACAGGCGCATCACCTGGTCACAGGATGGGGCGAGCTCATGTGTCTAAGACGCCGAGAAAAATCCCCACGCAGATATCTGATCGCTCCAGAAAGCGGGCATACTGACATCCCTTCTGAACCACGCTGGCTGGGGTTGGGAGCCACCTCTGGTAGCCGAGCGAGGAGGGGACACTTAATTGTGGGCCGTTTGCTGGCAGGGAGCCCTGCCTCTTCCAGGGGCAGCCAGCATGGTAATGAGACAGTTTCTATGGAAATGGGGATGGGGCTCACACTTTGAACTGATGCCCCAGGTGTTTTTTGTTGATGCACTAGAATGTGAGAACCATAGCACTAAAAGAGACACTCTGGTTTAGGCACTGAGACACTAGGATGGGAGGCTTGGTCTCCAAGATGTCTCCTGTCCCCCCTCCCAGACACCAAAGACAAGAGGATGAAGGGATGGAACACGGTGGCGCACAAAGAACCCGGCACCACTGGCAAAGAGCACCGGCACCTTCTGGTCAAACACCATCGCAGGCAAGATTTCTCTGGGAATACAGAGACCAGGGAAGAACGGCAGATGCTAAATCTGCCAAGGGACAGAGCTGTCCTCCCACTAATAAAGGGAAGCAGCCCTGTGAGCTCGGGCCCGGACATCGCCAAATCTTTCCAAATGTTGGGTGAATCTAGCCCTATGAAATACACAGAGGGATACAAGCAATTTTTTGTTAGATGGGCTGAGGCTTTAAAATGAAACTTTTCTCTTCCTATCAAAGGAATTAAGTAAATCATAATAAGTGATGTTATCAGTATATAAAGAATACACAAGCTGCTTCTAGTGTAAAAACACTCATTTTTACTCACCCTGTCCTGATGACTTGCTATTTCTGCTTTTGTTTGGAGTGGGCTGTACTTAGTATTTGTTGAATATCCAGAAAAGGCTAAATAGAAAGAAAATATTTTATTTTACAATAGATCCATTAAATTACATACATGCATACAGATAAGAACTTCATATTCACCTTATTAATTACCTCTTCGCATCACACATACAAATTAACATTAGCACTGACAACTAAAGAACTAACATTTCACAGCCTCAAATATTTTTAATGGTTGATTTTTACTTAAGGATTTGTTTGCAGATGACTTGACCTTTATATGAAAAATCTGGAAAAAAATGACCAAAAAAACTTCCAGTAACTAATAAATGATTATAACAAGACTGTAGGATATAAGGTTAATATATAAAAGTCAACTGCTTTCCTAAATACCATCAATAAACAAGTAGATCTGAAATTTAAAACACAATACCATTCACATGGCACCACCAAAAGTGAAATACTTAGTTATAAGTCTAACAAAACTTGTACAGGAGCTATACAAAGAAATTACAAATCTCTGATGAACTGAAACAAAGAAGAACTAAATAAATGAAGAGACATTCCATGTTCATGGATGGGAAAGATTCAATACTGTCAGGATGTTACTTTTTTCCAGCATGCTTTATAGATTCAAAACAATCCCAATCAAAATTCTAGCAACTTATTTTGTGGACATCAACAAATTGATCCTAAAGTGGCAATAGGCCCAGGACAGCCAACACAATACTGAAGAAGAACAAAGCTGGAGAACCTATCAGAACCTATCAGACCTCAAGACAATATAAAGCTACAGTAATCAAGATAGTGTGGTAGTGGCAAAATAATATGATAGCAAAGATAGTCTTTCAAAAAATGATGCTGGAACAAGTGGACATCCACATGCAAAAAAAAAAAAAAAATCACCTAGACAGACTTCACACCCTTCACGAAATTTAACTCAAGGCCTAAATATAAAATGCAAAACTATAAAACTCTTAGAAGATTACATAGGAGAAAACTAAGAGGACCTTGGTTTGGAAATGTCATTTTAGATACAATACCAAAGGCAGGATCCATGAAAGAAATAATGGGTAAGCTCAACTTCATTAAAATTAAAACTTCTGCTCAGTGAAAGCCAATGTCAACACATGTGAGACAACAAATCACAGACTGGGAGGAAACATTCGCAAAAGACACATCTGATCAGAACTGTTATCCAAAATATAGAAAGAATACTTAAAACTCAACAGTGAGAGAACAAAGAACTCAATTAAATGGGCCACCACCAATTAATGGACACCTCACTGAAGAAGATAAACAGACAGCAAAGCATATGAAAAAAAGATGCTCTAAATCATACGTCATCAGGAAAATGAAAATTAAAACAACAGTGAGATTCCACTACACACCTGTTAGAATGGCCAAAATGAAGACACTGACAACATCAAATGCTGGTGAGGATGTGGAGTAACAGGAACTCCCATTCACTGCTGGAAAGAATGCAAAATGCTACAGCCACTTTGGCAGTTTCTCACAAAACTAAACATACTCTTACCATGTGATCCAGCAGTCACACTCCTTGGTATTTACCCAAAAGAGCTGAAATTTTATATCTACATAAAAACCTGCACACTGAAAAAAAAAAAAAAAAACCCTGCACACTGAAGAAGGTTCATAACTCAAAACTGCCAAAACCTGCAAGCAACCTAGATGCTCTTCAACAGGTGAATGGTAAATAAACTTTATTACATCCAGATCATACAGTATTATTCAGCACTAAAAATAAGAAATAAAAAGTCAGAAAGCCATAAAAAGATATGAGGAAACCTAAAATATATATGTGAAAAAATATACAAGTGACAAAAGCCCATCTGAAAAGTCTGCATGCTATATGATTCCAAGTATATGACAATCTGGAAAAGGCAAAAACTGTGTATCCTACAGCAAAAGAATCAGTCATTGCCACAGGTTGTAAGGGGGAATTAATAGCTAGAAACCAGAATATTTTTAGAGAAGTAAAAATATTCTAAAAGATACTATAATGATACATACATGTCAGTATATGTAGATCCAAACTCACAGAATGTACAGTACCAAGAGACAGCCTAATATAAAGATGAATGCTGGGTAATGATGATATGTCAATATATATTCATCAGTTGTAAAAAATGTGCCCTTTGGTAAGTGATGGGGAGGTTGTGTATGTGTAGGAGCAGTGGAATATGGGAACTTTCTGCTGAATTTTGCTGTAAATGTAAAACTGTAAAAAATAAAGTTTTTTAAAGGTAGCTTTATAGTAATCTGTCAGTATATGGCAGGCCTGAGAAAATGTAATTCCTCCAAGGTTTTTTCCCCACACACACTGAAGAGCCCACAATTTTATCCTGAGTTGGATTTCACAGATATGTAATAGCTAACATACAATACATGGCTTACTGCTTTCATAAACAGTGAAGTGCACATGATTTAAAGTTCTTTAACAGGCACAGCATCATTACCAAGAATAACCCATATCTAGGGGTGAATAAGACAGAACTTTTACACAGTCAGGCACTTTCTGGCAGCACAGAGTGCTGCAAGCCTTTTCCAGTGTCTCGACACCTAGACCACTTTAGTGGCCGTTTTTAATTTCTATCACCCCGTCCACCTCTCTGCATCTCTTTTTCTTGATGCTTCTGACTCCTTTCTCTTAGGCCTTGAAGGTACGGTGTCTTGGTTCCTGTCCCTTTCTGAGTTGTGGAGACTCCTCTTTCTTCATCTGAGAGTCACCCCACACTGGTGTATTCTGCATCCAGGTCATTTTCATTAGTTTCTCCTGCTTATAAGACCCAACTGCAGGGCCAGCATCCATTCTTTTATTCCTTTGATCTGGGTACTGAAGGCTATCATTCAGGCAACTTAGGTGGCAACACTTAGAAACGAGGTCAAAATCATTTCCTGACTTCATATAGGTGAGTGTGGCTTGTAGAGGAAGAATGTCATCTGCCATATCAGTAAGCAAAGCAGGCACCTCCAATGGTACACCCTGAGGAGACACAGGATACTGGCTCCAGATAGCTGAAGTGCATATCAAAGCAATGATTTCAGTGAGCCAGACTCTTCCATCTTCCCATACATGGGAAAGCACTAAATTCCTTAATGTGACATATCTGCTTTCTTTTATAAACAGTAAACTTTTACCTGTTTTTCTGTTGCAAAACTCTTCTATATGCTGGCCCCTCCCTTACCTCTTTGGATCAGTCCCTCAGAGCTATCTGAGACACTGACTCATGGGCTTGAGTCTTCAGTAAAAGCCCTGAAAAAAACAACTCCCAACATTTAGGTTGTGCATCTTTCAGTTAGCAGCTACATGCCATGAAGTGCCTTAAACACCAAGATTGTTTAATAGCTCCACATACAACCAAATCCAAATAATTTGAACAGGTCAGAAACTCCTAATTAAAAAACAAACAAATGCAAAAAATCTTTTCTCTGTAAAATTTATTTAACTCACTATCAGTCAGAATTCCAAACAACTGAATCCACTGGAAATAAATTTCTGTTACAGCTAAAATACTTGCCAAAATTACCTCAAATTTTCATTTACTAAGAATCATAGTTACACAAACACAATGGATTAAGTATTTAGAGAATATAAATCTTCCTTAGGCCAAGTCCTATTCCTTTTGTTTTGCCTCTTTCTTTCCATTTATTAAGATCACAAACAAAATGAATACCTCAAATAATGTCACTGAAAGAAATCATTGATACAAAATCTCTACGTTAAAGTCCTGGGACTCAAACACAGTAAGTTAAGCAAAATGAGAAGACAGAGAAAAACACAGTAGATGAAGAGGCAAATTAAAAACCCACCAGACCAAACAAATGAATAGGAAATAGGCAGTCTACCTTAAAAAGAATTCAGAGTAATGACAGTAAACAAGACCCAAAATCTTGGAAATAGAATGGATAAAATACAAGAAATGTTTAACAAGGACCTAGAAGAACTAAAGAACAAACAAACAATGATGAACAACACAATAAATGAAATTTAAAATTCTCTAGAAGGAATCAATAGCACAATAACTGAGGCAGAAGAAGGGATAAGTGACCTGAAGATAAAGTAGTGGAAATAACTACTGCAGCACAGAATAAAGGGAAAAAATGAAAAGAATTGAGAACAGTCTCAGAGACTGCTGGGACAACATTAAATGCACAAACATTCGAATTATAGGGATCCCAGAAGAAGAAGAGAAAATAAAAGGGACTGAGAAAATATTTGAAGAGATTATAGTTGAAAACATTCCTAATATGGGAAAAGAAATAGTTAATCAAGTCGAGGAAGCACAGAGAATCCCATACAGGATAAATCCAAGTAGAGGAGAAACACACCAAGACAAATATTAATCAAACTATCAAAAGGTAAATACAAAGAAAAAATATTAAAAGCAAGAAGGGAAAAATAACAAATAATATACAAGCAAAATCTCATAAGGTTAACAGATGATCTTTCAGTAGAAACTCTGCAAGCCAGAAGGGAGTGGCAGGACATATTTAAAGTGATGAAAGGGAAAAATCTACAATCAAGATTACTCTACCTCGCAAGGATCTAATTCAGATATGACAGAGAAATTAAAACTTTTACAGAGAAGCAAAGGCTAAGCAAATTCAGCACCAGGAAACCAGCTTTACAACAAATGCTAAAGGAACTTCTCTAAGCAGGAAACTCAAGAGAAGGAAAAGACCTACAATAACAAACCCCAAACAATTAAGAAAACGGTAAGAGGAGCATACACACTGACAATGACCTTAAATGTAAATACATTAAAAGCTCCAGTAAAAAGACAAAGACTCAATGAATGGATACAAAAACAAGACACACATATATATATGCTGTCTACAAGAGACCCATTTCAGAAATACGGACACAAACAGACTGAAATTGAGGGGATGGAAAAAGATATTCCATGCAAATGGAAATCAAAAGAAAGTTAGAGTAAGAATACTCCTATTGGATAAGATAGACTTTAAAATGAAGACCATTATATGAGACAAAGAAGGACACTACATAATGATTAAGGAATCAATCCAAGCAGAGGATATAAAAATTGTAAATATTTATGCACCCAAAATAGGAGAACCTCAGTACATAAGGCAAATACGAACAGCCATAAAAGGGGAAATCGACAGTAACACAATCATATTAGGGGACTTAAACACCCCCCTTTCACCAATGGACAGATCAACCAAAATGAAAATAAATATGAAAAAAAAAAGCTTTAAATGATACATTAAACAAGATGGACTGGGCTTCCCTGGTGGCACAGTGGTTGAGAGTCCGCCTGCCAATGCGGGGGACACGGGTTCATGCCCCAGTCCGGGAAGATCCCACATGCCATGGAGCGGCTAGGCCTGTGAGCCATGGCCGCTGAGCCTGCACGTCCGGAGCCTGTGCTCCGCAACGGGAGAGGCCACAACAGTGAGAGGCCTGCGTACCACAAAAAAAACAACAACACCACCAACCAACAAACAAGATGGACTTAATTGATATTTATAGGACATTCTATACAAAAACAACAGAATAAACTTTCTTCTCAAGTGCTCATGGAACATTCTCCAGGACAGATCATATCTTGGGTCACAAATGAAGCCTTTGTAAATCTAAGAAAATAGAAATTGTATCAAGTGTCATTTCTGACCATAGCACTATGAGACTAAATATCAATTACAGGAAAAATTCTATGAAAAATACAAACATATAGAGGTTGAATAATATACTACTTAATAAACAAGAGATCACTGAATAAATCAAAGAGGAAATCAAAAAATACCTAGAAACAAATGACAATGGAGACACGATGACCCAAAACCTACGTGATGCAGCAAAAGCAGATCTAAGAGGGAAGTTTATAGCAATACAATACTACCTCAAAAAACAAGAAATATCTCAGTTAAACAACCTAACCTTACATCTAAAGCAATTAGAGAAAGGAAAACAAAAAAATTCCCAAAGTTAGCAGAAGGAAAGAAATCATAAAGATCAGATCACAAATAAATCAAAAGGAAATGAAAGAAACTATAGCAAAGATACATAAAATTAAAAGATGGTTCTTTGAGAAC